>NC_067145.1:49641733-50281733 GCF_903995435.1 Acomys russatus
TCCCAATGCTTATACACAGTGCATTACCTGACCCGGATGTTAAGAACTGTATGGAATAGACAGAGAAAATGATGCAGAGCAATTGAGCCATGTGCCCAGAGTCATGATGCACCTGAGCGACAGGGCTGTCTAGGGCTTGTGCTGGATGAGTTTCCAGTACATTGATTTCCTTTATTATAGTTCTACGAACAAGTTCCTCAGTATGCTAACAGCAGGTTAGTGCCCCTTCCACTTTCTAGTTGCATAAACATTTTATACATGTCAAGGCATTCAGCTGGACACACACATCTTTCAGTTCTGGAATCATGAACAATTGTGTTTATGTTGTTACTAAAATATATTTGGTTTTCAGGTTGATGGGAAATAGATAACAAACCATTGTCATCTTCACATGTCCTATTTTTTTTTTTTTAATATTAGTTCAAATCTACTAAACATTTAAAAACCTGTATATCCCTTCTTTCTTCCTTTGGAACAGATATTGTGGAAAGTCCATCCCGCCTTCTCTTACCAGCAGTTCCCACTCAATAAAGCTGGTGTTTGTGTCGGACTCTGCTCTTGCCCACGAAGGCTTTTCTATCAAGTACAAAGCAATCGATGCATCAGCAGGTAACATTCCTCCATCATGGAAGAGGTCTGATATTTAAACACACAGATACTTACTTGGAATAAAGTTAGGAGACAATGTCCACCTTACTAAAGATAGGGTCATTCTTCTAACTGAGCTGTGTGCCTGTTTAGGGACTCTGGGCCTTCATTTTTATATCACAGTTAGAAACCTATTTGATGGAGAAGAGTAGCATCCAGTGTATATCTGCAGGGGCACACGGTACTTCTATTTAACAAGCACCCACAGCTGGGGGGACTTTTCTGGGCCTGGATATACTCTTTCCCACCGCCTTGTGTCCAGCTGTCTTGGAGGTGTTTATCTTCCAAAGTCTTTGGTCCCATATTAAATGAAGGAAAAGAAAAAAAAAAATTCCCACTCAGAATCTCTAGCCAAGTTTTCATTTATTTCTCCTCTAGGGAGTTTGGTCACTGTACTTTGATCCAGGCAAAAGTAGTTCAACTTTGTGTTCTGGAAGCATGGCTGTAGAAATGTAGAGTGCAAGAGAGCTGTATACGTTTATCCCTGGTGGAACTCACTCTGGCAGATGGCTCATTATCTAGCCCAAGCACACAGGCAGATAAAGCCCAAGGATTTAAAGTATAGTGTGTTATGTTGTGTAATTGACGTTTTCACTGAGCCTTATTCAAGTGGTTAACAGCCAACGACCAAAGTGGATTGCTCAGGAAATTACAGTGTGTGCACAATTTTCCATACTTCTGTAGTTTCATCTCTCTCATATGTTTGGCCCCAAACCACACCAAATATTAGATTTGGAGTAAGTCAGTTGAACTCTGTGGGGTACAATTTTCTCATCTGTGTAATTAAAAGATTAGATTTGATGATCTTTGAAATGTTTTCTGGTTTTAATCTTATATGAACATAATTTTAATTTGCTGCATGAATAAACTAGTTGTTTCTTAAATAACATGTAATTCAGGCAATGCCTCCTGAAAATATTCTGGAGATCTTTGTAATAGTATACAAAGTGAAACATAGTTCTGTAATGGTTGAAGTGATTGTATTAACACTACACTAGCTCGGGAGGGGAAGAGACAGCGACGAGCAGTGAAGAGCCTTTAGCATAACCTAGAGAGGAGGATGATAAAACTAAAATTGAGTGTAATTATTCAGAAGGATAAGATTCAGGTGAAATTCAACAAAGCAATAGGTCCACTAGATGGGGCTGGGGCGGGGGAGACTGATAAACAGATCAGGGTTTGAAGTATGTTCAACCACAGCATATGTCCAGCATGCATGATAGGGTTCAACTCCTCCCAAGCCCTTCTAACACAGAAGGACAAAGGAAAGGGAAGAAATGTGGGGGGAGGGGAGAAGCCAAGAACTAAGAAAGAAGACATTGAAGGAGCAATTGCAAAGACTCCATCCTGCTTCCCTGTGTGTTAGTCATTACTTCAACCCCTGCTTGGTCCAGACAGAGCTGAAGTCACAGACGAGGGAGCACGTCCTTTCTGCCACTTGACTGGTCATTGTGTGTCAGCCTTTTGCTGGATGAACTCATAGGACTGGTTAACACAGTCACATCATTTGAAATAGCAATCAGATGATAGGACCCAGAAAGCATTGTGGGCATCTGGACTGTATCAGTTGCCAAGGCTGACCCTGTCCTATGCCTCAGGGCACAGCTGTCTCTGGAGGCTGGAGTGGAGGTTAAGTAGGTGGTGGTCAGGCAGTTGGCTAATGCTCCCAGGAGCCTGGGGGAAATGAGCCGTGGACTGGAAGGACAGAAGTGATGACTCTCTTTCCAGCCAGCTTATCTTCTGGCTATTTTCTGTAGATTGAAGTCATGCCAGATAAGAGCACCAGAGCACAGTCACTCATGGCCTGTAAGCTATTTTATTGCCCCAACAGAAGTTACTTTTAGAGTGATGGTTTGTATTGCTGATGCAGTAGTTTCTAGCACACAGCCCATGGACGTTTCCCCCTGGATCTGTCCTGCCTTCACTCAGTAGAGCCAAAATTCCCTGATTTGAATCCAGTTGCACTTCCATCTATAGTTCCTGCCATGAGGCTGTGATGTCAGTCCTTAAATATGTGTTTGGGAGGAAAGATTCTGACTTCTTGTTCATGCTCGGAGCCCTCCCTAGGCGTTCTGCTGCAGCTCTTACCCAGATGTGCCTGAGGAGATAAAAACCGAAAGGCACAGCAAAGGAATGGTACTGGGTGAAAGCTCATAAGAGCTCCTTTACACCAATTATAACTTTCAACATTTCCTAGCATGAAGTACAATATATTTGGATATTGAGATACTATGATTGGTGCTTTATCATTTAAGTTATAATCTTGTGCCCTATTAACATGTATTACTTATCCATAGATTTAATATAAAACTAGTAAGAGGGGACTTTGCAAGTGTAAACAAGAACAGAAATGTACTTAAAACTTTATGATTGAATGATATCTATATAACAACTACTCCATGATTTATCAAACTAACTCCTGATTCATCCATGACGATATTCATTAAAAAATATGGAGGTGAAAAAAAAAAAACAGAGTGGAAAGTATACGAGTAATTTTGCAATGTAAAGTTAGGCATCTTTTCATGAAATCTGTCTAAAAAAAAATCTCTGTAGGCATGATTCAGTTTTACTTTTATGATGCATCAAGAAAGTACAAGGTACAGGCCACCTAGGTAGTCTCTGAAAGAGGGAGATGCCAGTGAAGAATGCCTTCCCAAGAATAAACAGCTGGCTTGTTTAAGAGCCAATCTAAACAGCCAGGTTCACTATGTCTGTTGTCAGGCACTACAGGGCTACAGGGAGACTGTGGTGAGTACTTCTTACTGTTTGAAAAGATAATATCTTCACAATTACCCAGAGAAGTGGCTAAGCATGACCCAAAGCACAATAATATGAAAAATATAACTATAAGAAGGTGAATCCACTGGACTTTCCCACCATTTTTATTCCCTCTTATACTCCCATGGTAGTTTTCATCAGTCACCTTGGAACAAGCCCAGAAAGGGAATACATGAAGGTAAGAAGTGACAACTAAGAGCACCCATGGGGGATTTATTTCAGTGAAATGGGCAGAGAACAGTCTGTTTCTATTTTTAAGTTTTAATGTGGTAAGAACAACATTCACACACTGTAATGGTCATTTTAAAAAATCTTCAGAGAGAAGAGATTGTCTTGATATAAACTCAGGCTCAATTAGAAATTCTGATTAAGGCCTATGATAAACTTTTACTCAGCAATTCAAGTGGATCTAATTGAATTTTGTCTTTATAGTTCATTTTTAAAAAACATTATAAAACATAATGATGAACTGTTGCACTCGTGATTGGAGGTCCTATTTACTGTAGATTGAAAATAAGGCCAGAGAGAGGCAGTCTGCTCTTCATGGCAGCTTTATACTAGCTTGGAACACCTTGGGCAGGTTTCAGGCCTCCTTCATTTGTATACCTCAGTTTGAAATTTCTAACATTAAATGCTCAGAGAAGATTTTTTTTTTATAGCAAATCTATTCATCTCTAATAGATCCCAGAGTTTTCTGGACAGCCACCCTAGCAGAATTGGTGGGCTTTGGGCTCAGTGACAGATCTCATTTCAAAAATTAAAGCGGAGAAGTGATCTTTGGCCTCCACATGCACACACATACGTGCACATGAGTGTATGTACACAGAGAGACACAGAATGTATATTATATATGTAAAGGACCATGGCTTTGCCAGGTTGGTCCACACAGGTCTGTAACGGCTGGTCTGCTTGTGTTCATGACTATCTCACAGGTCATCTGTGAGGTCAAAGAAAAGGCGGTGGCTATGACCACTGGCATTAAACTGGAGCAAAATGTTAGATTTCTCTTTTATGAGCGAGGAAATGTGTGATTATATCTTCCCTCATATGTTTGCTTTTAAAATGTCATCTCTAATACACTATAAAGGCCTCTGGTGTTTCTTTGTCAGTTTATCTTCTCTCTAGAGCAGTGGTTCTCAACCTCTGAGTCATGACTCCTTTGGGGTACAATTACCCTTTCACAAGAGTCACCTGATATCATTGGAAAACATATATTTACATTACAATTCATAACAGTAGTAAAAACACAGTTATAAAGTAGCAATGAAAATAATTTTATGGTTGAGAGTCACCACAACACAAAGAACTGTTTTAAAGGGTCTCAGCCTCAGGAAGGTTGGAAACCATTGATCTGGAGACTCTGAGGTCTTATGTAGTCATCCAGAAACTAAGTCTCCTACTTGACTTCAGAAACCATATCTCTTGATTGTCCCTTAATGTGACTGACTATAACATGTTATCATATAACACACAAGACAGGAAGTGATACAGCAGTTGCCACAAATCCACACCTTCCTATAGAATTAATTCCTCTGTGCACAGCACCTATCTGTGTTGTTGTACTTTATTCTCAGGGAACTGATAGTGCCTTAGGGCATGGTGTAAATGTTTTTATGAAAATGCTTAGTCAGGAAAACATGGTTATTTTTTTGATGTAGTTTTTATATTGGTCTACAGAATTCATTTGCATATTTCTGACAGTTTATATATTACCTTTTGTTAGCTATCTATTAATGGAACACCCTTTGTGTGTGTGTGTGTGTGTGTGTGTGTGTGTGTGTGGTGTTTACTGAATCATTCAGGATGCAAGTACGTATGTATCCTGGATCAGATGGTGTACTGAAACTGTCATCTCATAGGGTGTGTGCATAATCTGTTCTTTTGACTACAAAAGTTTTTTTCCCCCTTTTTCTTTTTCATTTCATTTAGTAGGCGGGCATCTGTGACCTATCTAAGAAATGTTTGCTTGTCAAAGTATGAGACCTTCTCTTCTGTGTATCTTCTAGAAGTTTTATAACTTGAGCCCTTTAGGTCTGCAGTTCACCTGAATTTCCCAGTATTGTCTAAATTAAGTTTTCAAGTCCGTTCCTTTAGGAAAGTGATATTTAGCTGTGCAAGGATGTGTCTTGAATTCATGTCCCCCAGCTCTACAGATCCACCCACACTGAATTCCCTTTAAGCCACTGCTGACATCAATTGTCCATGTGTATCATGTGGCTACTTCTGGGACCTATTCTACCTTATGATACCCATTTTTTGCTTCATAGTAAAAAGACAGTCTGTTCCATAGTAATCTAGATTTCTGCTCTATGAACATATGGAGTGGGTAGTTTCTACAATGACATTTCATTTCTAAAACTTTTCTTTTGGTGATCTTAGATCCCATATGTTGCCCTGCACATTTTAGAAACAGCATTTTGGTTTATATTGCTTTATTTTTAATTGACTAATATCTTATTGAATCCATAAATCAATTGCGAGACATCTCAAACTGAGGTGAACATATTTTAACTTGCTGGCTTTTTTGTAGTTTCTCTATTCACTGTCTATTTAAGCACTGTCTTAAGGCTCCTAGTGTTGACTTTTACATTTCCACCAAGATCATTGTGTGCTTCATGCTGTTGTGTGTTGTTTTGTGCATTATATTCCAGTTTTTCACAACATACGCCTTCTAAAGTGATTTTCCACGTATTTATCTTGTGTTATAGAAACGTAAAGCTCAGCTCGTGGTGCCAACACATTTTTATTGGTTGCGTGCTGCACATAGGTCATCACAGCTTGAGTGATTGCTTTGCAGTGTCCTTCCTTCTCCCTTCATTCTTACCGTAGTGAGTAAGACTGCACAGTGTTTAGCAGAAAGGGTGAGGCTGGCCATATTCTCATTTTTTAATTTTGACCCGAAAGTATTTATTTCATCTTCTACACCTTAAGAACATTGATGTCTTTGGGCTTTTCATAGATCACCTTTTTATTTCTGTTTGTTGAGAGTCTTCACCCAGGATGGGTGTTGATTTTTCAAAATGATTTAATCAGATTTTTTTTTAAAGGTTTTTTGAGACAAGGTTTCTCTGTGTAACCATCTGGCTGTTCTGGACTCGCTTTTTTAGACCATGGTGGCCTTGAACTCACAGTGATTGATCCGCCTGCCTCTGCCTCCCAAGTGCTGGGATTAAAGGTGTGCACCGCCACCACCTGGCACTAATCAGAAGATTTTAAAAATCTGGGCGTGGTGGCACACACCTTTAATCCCAGCATTTAGGAGGCAGAGGCAGGCGGATTAATGTGAGTTTGAGGCCAGCCTGGTCTACAAAGTGACTCCAGGACAGTCAAGGCTACACAGAGAAAACCTATTTCGAAGAAAAAAAAAAAAAAAAAACAAAAGCAAAAACAAAAAACAACAACAACAACAATGACAAAACCCAAAAAAAAAAAAAAAATCTAAATATTATGGTGGATTATGTTGATTGATCTTTTCCCGACATCAAACAGTCTGATAGCCCCAGTGTGAGAATCCTTGCTATAATATATTCTTCACAGTCTCAGGAATTGTTGTGCTTAAGTTTCATGACAGGCATTTTATCTGTATTTATGAGACATGTTTATCTGTAGTGTTTTTGCTGCAAGTTTTTCTTGTTGGAGCATAGCAATAATAGTTGGTCTTATACAACTAGCCAGAGATAATCATCTCTTCTTATTTCCTAAATATGGATAGTGTAAGTATTTCCTTAATTGGCTTATCATCAGGGTTTATTTGAATACATTGTTTTAATGACAGATTGGATTTCTTGGATTGATTGAGGCCATAGACCTTTTATTTATTTTCCTTTGTGTTGGCTGTGGCAGTTTGTGACTGTGTGAAAATTTGTCAAATTTATTTGCACTGTTGTTTTATAGTGATTCTTCCTCTTTCACTCTTAAAACAATAATCCATATTCTTTCTTTTTTCTTTGATCACTAGTGCTAAAATCTATCAATTTTAATTTTTAAAGAATGGGTTTGATATCATTCTTCTTCATTTCTGTTCTGTTTTACTTGATTTCAGTTTTCATCAGTGTTATTCCTGTACTGTATCAATTCTTTAATTTACTTCTCTTGAGAGCTAGGTTCTGGTGGGAGGGGCACACAGCTAGTCTTATCTTTGACTGCACAGTGGTGGCCTCTGTCTTCTATTGTGCAAGAATTTCCTCGGATCCAGAGTGCAAGTGCAGCTGAGGGAAGGACACACATGCAGCTGGGGGTGAGGGAGGGGATGCCTCCCTAGCCAGATTCACTGCAGCAGGCTCACAGCAGACGGCTCTTAAGTCCTGTTCACTTTCTTTCTTTCTTCTTCTTCTTTTTCTTTTTTTTTTTTTCTTTTTTTAGTTTATTTGGTGAACATTTCTGATGAATTGTGTCTAGTAAGGTTAGTAACTGGGCATGAAGCGTTTAGGATAAGCCTCTTCCCATTCCGTTATTGTTATCTCTCATCCTCACCTTCTTTTTTCCGTCTCTTTTCCCTTCATTCACTGCCTCCTTGGTTTCTAGAGTAAGCTGAAATATTTGATGAATATTTGTTACTCCTTGGGACACACATAGATAGTGGATCCTATTACATTTTGTATGTGTCTTTGGGTTTCCAATACCAATGGTGACCCCTCCTCCCATCCTGGATGAATATGTGGCAGCAGACGGGGGAACAATAATTATGCATTCTCAGCGTTTATTTCAGTTGTAATAAAGTATGTACAATAGTTCGTTCTCTCCTACAGCCTTCAGCCAGGGCTCCTGTCTACTCCAAGGGCCTAGGCTTAGGTCACTACGGAATGGAATTTGAAGTTGGAGGAACAGTACAGTTAAGCTAGACTTTCTCTGTCAGATGTCTCAGATTGTAAGGGCATCAGGGAGTGATGGACTGGTTATTGAAGAGATTGAACAGGCGATGTTCAAACAACTAGGAACAGTTGGTGTTTAATTAGGATGCAGCATTCCAGGTGGGGAATAGTTAAGCTTACTCCTCATAATTACATGTTTCTTCAGCCTATTCTGTTTTGAAATACAGTGCAGAGATTATTGTCACAGTGATTGATCCGCCTGCATCATCTCATTCTCTTAAAACAATACGCAAAGTCAGGAACCATCTCAGTCATAGGCCTGAGGGAACTGACATCAGGAGATGGAGTGGCTGGCATACGTTCGCATAGCATGTTTGTGCTTGAGACAGGCTTTGATGGAAGGTCCCTTCAACTGTAGGTGTGAGTCACCACACCTAGCTCTGGCCTCCCACTCTCCCTTGTGGCTGAGAGTCCTACCTGCTAACTCTTCATGAATGTGTACATTTATAAAGGGAAGTTATAAAGAGAAGTGCAGAACTGAATTATTTCTAAGTCCCCTGGTGTTTGTGTGCTTTGACCTAATTTTGGTGTCTCCAGTAATTCATATGAATTAGAAAAATTGTAACACTTCTAGGACCCAAACTCTTATTCCATCACAATATGTGTGACTATGTCTGCCACATTAAGAGTTAGTATTTGGTTACATCTAAAGTTTTGAAAATATTGTTTCAAGATAAAAGCAGTCATTTAACCTTAAAAAAATACTATGGAAATTCAAGTACAGGGGCAAAAATTAACACATCACCTATTATTGGACACATGCAAATGTATAATGTCTGCCATTTTTTTATCTCTTCTTCTTTTCACAGTGTGCTTAGAAGACTATACAGATAATTTTGGGAGGCTCACATCCCCTAACTTCCCCAATAATTACCCCCATAACTGGGACTGCATCTACAGGATCACGGTGGGGCTCAACCAGCAGATTGCATTGCATTTCACAGACTTCACCTTGGAGGACTACTTTGGGCCAAAGTGTGTAGATTTTGTGGAAATCAGGTGTGTGCTTTTACTTCATTATAAAATTTATTTTCATTAATAATCTTCTCAGAAAAGATTAAAGGAAACATGGAAAGTTTTGTAAAAATTACCTTAATATGTTCTTTATTATAAAATATAAAATTTGTCATTTTAAACATGACATAGAAGAAAAAGAGAAATTGCATAAGATTTGCTGGTTCTTTAAGACTTTGCTTTCTTGGTTTAAATTACATTTGTATGCATGTATGGCTGTGTGAATGACTGTGCAGTGCCTGTGGAGGCCAAAAGAGACTGCGGGTCCCTCTGGAGTTACAGGTGGTTGTCCCGTGGTGAATTCTGGGAATTGAACCGTGGTCCTTTTTAAGAGCAGTAAGTAACCTTAACTGCTGAACCATCTTTCCAGCCCCTGGTAATTATTTCACCGCACCTGGCTGAAAGGGTGTCTTTAAAGCAGTGTTCAGAAGATGATGGTTGAGGCAATGAGCTGCTTGTGTGTGTCCTAACGCTTTAACCATGTTGTGTGTTTATTGAATGTGTAGTCAAAGTGTAACCTAGTCCATTTCCACGTCTGTACCCATCACAGAGATGGAGGCTACGAAACTTCACCACTCCTCGGACAATACTGTGGCTCAGTTTTACCTCCCATAATCATCTCTCACAGCAACAAGCTATGGCTAAGGTTTAAGAGTGACACCGCGATCACAGCGAAGGGTTTCTCGGTTTACTGGGATGGATCAGCAACAGGTAGATAGCAAAGACCTGGCTTTTTACTGGCGAAGCCAAGCTTATTGGTTTCTTCCTTGGTCATGCTGTGCCACCACTTTTTAGTTGCTCTAGTTATCTTTCCTCATTCTTTATAATAAGCCCCAACATCAGGGATATCTTTGGTATCTTTAGACTAAGAGAGGCATGCATTTTGAAGGAAGAGGAAAGTTCGAGCTCCCCAGGAAATGCCATCAAGTCATTCATCTTGATTAGAAAAAAGGAAAGCACATCAATATGAAGCAGAACTTTAGATGATTTCCTGCTTTATAGCACTTTAAGGCTGCAAACAGTGGGGGTGGGGGTTTGAACCCTTATAATCCCAGCCCCAGGAGACAGAGGCAAGCCTGGGCTGCATAGTGACTTTCTTTCCCTGAGAGCCAAAGGCTTTAGGTAAGCAGCTAGCTGAAAGGTAGAGCTCTTGCTTGTGAGGCCCCTGGCTCCACCCTCCTCCCCACCCCCCCTCCCACCTCCCATCCCCTCACCCGCCCCCACTCCTCCCTCCACCCCATCCCCCTGTCCTGGGGAAGTGGCATCCAATGAAGAGTAGAGCAGCAGCAGGCTGACTTAGCCAAGGTTTATCTTGCAGAAAGAGGAGGCCATGCTCACGCTTCATGCATTGTTTCTCCCCTCTAGGCTGTGGAGGCAACCTCACCACCCCCTCAGGAGTGTTCACATCCCCCAACTACCCGATGCCCTACTACCATAGCTCTGAATGCTACTGGCGGCTGCAAGCCAGCCAAGGCAGCCCGTTCCAGCTGGAATTCCAAGACTTCCACCTGGAGCATCACCCCAGCTGTGCTCTCGATTACTTGGCCGTATGTACAATGAGTCTCTATGGTGTCTGTTGCTCCTCTCTTATTCAGTATAAAAAATACATTTACTTTTCTTAAGATGCAAAAATCAGTAATATGTAAGAGGAGCACTCATAAAAGATTTAAGCAAAGTAAAATTTTAAGGAAATATGGTGAAAATGACAATCTTCTAAGTATAATATGTACTGAATGGCTGGATACATGAAATACCTAAGGTACTCTACTATAAGCTATAAAATATAGTTAAACTATCCTGACTAGTTATGGACTTTATCTTAACCATAACCTATATGATTTTAGATATGATTTGAAAACTCACAATTCACTAAACTATTGAGGTGAATTAGCGGAGATCTTGCACTTGCCTAGCAATGGTTGTTTATTATCCCTGCAACTCACCGTGCTCCTCTAGAATCCTATAAACACAATGGGCTGAGGTTTCACAAATTATATGCACTTTGGAGTAAAAAAGCAACACCTATCAGTTATGCTCTCAAATTTTGTATCAAACTGTTATTTTTCTTTCTTTTTTTTTTTAAAGATTTATTTATTTTATTTATTGCATATGAGTGCTTTATCTGAAGAAGAGGGCATCAGATTACATTATAGGTGGTTGTGAGCCACCATGTGGTTGCTGGGAATTGAACTCAGGGCCTCTGGAAGAGCAGGTGGCGCTCTTAACCACTGAGCCATCTTTCCAGCCCCAAACTTTTATTTTTCATATTCAGACTTCAATTACATCGTTACCGTCATACACTTCAGTTTATACCCCAAGTTTAGAGACACCTTGATATGATTTAGGACTAGTCATTTTTAAAGTATATGTGTATTTTTTCCTCATTTCTTTACTAAAGAGTCCTTTATGTTCCTAGTCTTGACTGTCTGATGTGCAAAATGTCTTATTAAAGGTGTATGACGGCCCAAGTACCAGCTCCCATCTGGTAAATAAACTCTGTGGGGATACCGTACCAGCTCCCATTCGTTCCAGTGCAGACAGCATGCTGTTAAAACTGAGGACAGATGAAGGTCAGCAAGGACGTGGCTTTGAGATCACCTACAGGCAGAGTAAGTACAAATTCCAGCAGCAGAGAGCCCCAGCACACTCAGTGAAACATCCCTGGTTACATTAGCCAGAGGCCTGAGCCATTGAAATTAGTCCTGGATTCTTTTTTTTCGGGGGCGGGGGGGTTCAAGACAGGGTTTCTCTGTGTAGCCTTGGACATCCTGGACTCACTTTGTAGACCAGGCTGGCCTCGAACTCACAGCGATTCGCCTGCCTCTGCTTCCTGAGTGCTGGGATTAAAGGGGTGTGCCACCACGCCCGGCTAGTCCTGGATTCTTATGTGAAAACACTTTGACTGAAAGGAAAGGTCCTTCCACATGACAGCCAACCTTGTATTACCGAAGCATCTGGTAAACCCGGAAACTCAGTGAAAGTTTTACTATGCAGAGACAGCTATAGTTCAGCTCGGGATCATGTAGCACTCTGGTGACACATAGTTTTCAGTCGTGCCACACATTGCAAGCCTTTGATGAGGCAATAGTCCAGTGGACAAAGTTACCTCTCAGCCTAGGTTCTGTCCTCTGCCTTAGCTTTACTAACTAGAGAGGCATGCATGGAGAAGAGATGTTCTTTTACTGTGGTACATATCTTCCTGTTCTCTTTCTAGTCCACCTCCTGCTCCTGGCATATGGAGTTCTTCAGAAATTCATCATTATTGTATATGCAGACAACTTCATAAGTCTCCATGAGGAGTATATGTGTTTGATTGAGTGTCATTCCTTTAATTATGTTATTGTTTTGCCTGTCCTTCTCTTGTCAGGGTCAGGCTACTAAAGCCATTCTTCTTTGATTTTTTTTTTTTAACCCCTCTAATAGTTTTTAATATGCAGGAAATCAGTCCTTACAGGGAGAACCAGAGGCGGGGTGTGTGGACCCCTTGGCAGAGTGTTTTGTGTCTAGCATAACATTCTAAGTTACACCTCTGGTATTTCACACTGTGCTACAGGAGTTCCCCCACCCAAAAGCCAAACTAAACCAAACCAAAAGCAAAACCAATCAACCAACCAACCAACAAAACCCAGAACCTTGCCATTTTAAATTGGAAATATTTTTAATTTATTTATTTACTTATTCTTTTTATACCCAAATAGTAGCCCCTTCCCTCCTCTCCTCCCTGGCCTCCCCACTCCCCTGTTCCTCAGAGAAGGACAGCCCCCCACCCCACCCCACAACCTATCCCAGCTCGTTAAGTGAAATCCTCTTCCCTGTACAAACCCACTTGGGGGAAGATATCAAAAAGCAGGCAACAGAGTCCATGTCAAAGACAGCCCCTGTTCCCCTTAATAGTTGACCCACCCACATGAAGCCTGAGTTGCCCATTGGCTACATCTGTGTAGGGGACCTAGGTCGAGTCTATGCATGTTCCTTGATTGGTGCTGCAGTCTCAGCAAGCCTCTCTGGGCACTGGTTAGTTTGCTCTGTTGGACTTCTTGAGAGCCCCTGTCATCTCCAAATCCTTTTATCCTTACCCCCACTTTGCCACAAGACTCCCTATGTTTCGCCGAATGTTTGGCTGTGAGTCTCAGCATCTGTTTAGATCCACTGCTAGATAGAGCCTCTCAGGAGACAGATATGATTGGCTCCCTTCTACAAGCATAGCAGAGTATCATTAATAGTGTCAGGGGTTGGCTCTCTCCCTTGGGGTGGCTCTCAGGTTGAACCAGGCATTGGTTAGACAGTCCCTCAATATCTGTTCCATCTTTATCGCTGTATATCTTGTAGGCAGAGGAAATTTTGGGTTGACGTTCTTGTGGGTGGGTTGGTGTTCCCCTCCCTCTATTAGAAGTCTTGTCTAGTTAGAGGGTGTCTTCAGTCTCCATGACCCCTGCACTAGGGGTCTCAGCTAGAGTCACTCCCATATCTTCCCAGAAGCCTACCCTGTCTTAGGTCTCCAGCTTGTCACAGAGATGCTCTGCCTACAATTTCTCTTCTCTCTGCAGGGCCTCTGTCCTCCCGCCCCCACTCTCCCCAGGCCTGATCTCCACACTCATTTCTCTCTGTGCTCCATCTTCCACCTTGTTCTCTCTGTCTTAAACGAGAACTTACAGGCGATGTGACTTGTGAGATGTGAGACCAGCTATGTGGGTTTGGAATACAGGCACCTGTGTTGTTTTGACCTGGTCACTGGTCCTGTGTTACCTGTTGCCTGTGGACATACTCTCCAACACATATGTAAAGCAAAAACTATTATATAGAAATCCTCTGTTAAGTTGGATGTGGTGGTGCACGCCTGTAATCCCAGCACTTATGGAGGCAGAGACAGGCAGAACTCTGTGAGTTCGAGGCCAGCCAAGGCTACACAGAGAAACCCTGTTTTGAACCTCCTCCCCCCATAAAGAATAGAAATCCTCTGTTAAATGTGGCCTAAAGATTTTCAGGAGAATGCCTTGTTATTGTGCCTGCTTCAGCAAAGGAAGAGAATTTGAAGGGCTACATGGTACATCCCCAAGTCTCTGAGTGGTGCAAGGACATTTAGTGTTGAGTGGAAAATGATCTAGGAGCCACATTACAGTAGCAACTATTTCTTTTTTTTTTTTTTATTAATTTATTCTTGTTACATCTCAATGTTTATCCCATCCCTTGTATCCTCCCATTTCTCCCCCCCCCATTTTCCCATTATTCCCCTCCCCTATGACTGTTCCTGAGGGGGATTACCTCCCCCTGTATATTCTCATAGGGTATCAAGTCTCTTCTTGGCTACCTGCTGTCCTTCCTCTGAGTGCCACCAGGTCTCCCCCTCCAGGGGACATGGTCAAATGTGAGGCACCATAGTACGTGAGAAAGTCATATCACACTCTCCACTCAACTGTGGAGAATATTCTGACCATTGGCTAGATCTGGGAAGGGGTTTAAAGTTTACCTCCTGTATTGTCCTTGGCTGGTGCCTTAGTTTGAGCGGGACCCCTGGGCCCAAATCTGCCTATCATATTGTTCTACTTGTAGATTTCTAGGACCCTCTGTATCCTTTTATTTTGCTATTCTCCCATGCGTCTCTCATTTAGAGTCCCAATAGGATGCCCTCCCCTCTGTCCCAGTTTCCTGGTAAGTGAAGGCTTTGGTGGGACATGCCCCTTGGGCTACTATGCAGATATAAGTGAGTATATACCATTTGAGTCTTTCTGCTTCTGGGTTAACTCACTCATTATGATTATCTCTAGCTCAATCCATTTATCCACAGATTTCGGGAATTCCTTGTTTTTAATAGCTGAGTAGTATTCCATGGTGTATATGTACCACAGTTTCTTTATCCACTCTTCTACTAGTAGCAACTATTTCAAAACAGTATTTATTTTCTCATTTTTTTATTGCACATCATAAATAAAGAAAAAATAACTTTAAAAGTATACACAATGAGAAGAGTAGTGCATGTACTTTGTTCAGGTCATTTCCATTGCCTGAACTTGATGTTTAATCCCAGGATTAGACATAGCTAGTGACACTTGTGTGGTTTGCTGAAAACTTGTCTTTAGAAAATGCTACCCATGATATTTCAAAAATTGTTCAAAACCAAAGAACTTTATTTCTCCTTTTCTATCTTGTGCTCTCTCTGTTCACTCAGAGCTTCATGGTGAGTAACTTGAGGAATAACGGAGCCTTTGAGAGGACTCATGCAGATATCTGCATGTTCTAACTGTTACTCATGTGACGTGCACAAAGGACTTATGCACCAAACTGTTCCATTCTCGATCAGAGGGTTCATTTCTCCCAAATGTTAAAGCTAGAAAGTAGAAGCATAGAATGCTCACTGTACATCTTCAAGTCCAGCAGAGAGATTGTACTAAAGCCAAATTATTTGTCCACCAAGATAGAGGAATCAGACATCTATTTTAATAGCTGTTAATGGCTGTTCCATTTTCATGGCACTTTCATGCTTAACTTCACATTTTCTTCACATTATTCTAAATGGAGACTCTTTCAGCATAAAATTATATACTGCATGTACATACATATTTATTAAGCTCTAGAGAAAAGTGGGAAAATCTAGATCTCCCAGAATCATGATGACATGTGTAGGCATTCTTCTTAACACTTATGGCTGCTCTTTTCTCCCTCAGCATGTGACAATGTAGTAATAGTCAATAGAAGCTCTGGCATCTTGGAGAGCATAAATTTTCCAAAGCCCTATGACACTAACCAGCGTTGTAACTGGACCATCCAAGCAACGAGAGGCAACACTGTGAACTACACGTTTCTGGAATTTGATGTGGAAGATTACAGGAACTGCTCCACAGATTATTTAGAGGTAAGTGTTCTGAAGTTCAATAAGTAATTCCATGTTCATACCAAGTTAAAAAATACTATGCTAGAAGCCCTCGTACTCTTCTGGGTCAAACCCTTTGCCCTGTGCTATATGTCTGTTATATATCAACGACCAATCTGATATAAATGGGAGTGCTTCATGTCTCTTATTGCACCATTTTAACTTTAACTTAAAATTATTATCTTGTTAGATGTTATCTTATATAGAGAAACATAAATTCTCTATATAAGAGAGTTAGTTGTTTTATGTCTCTCTATATAAGAGAAAATATTTGAATATGCTTAATAGCTAACTTTCATGATATTAAGTATTATTTTCTTATTTTAAAATTCAAGTTCACTTAAGTCACTTTTTCTTTTGCAAAATAGACACTTTATTTGTTATAAACATAACCATCTGTAACACTTATTCAAGTTTCTTTATGCAATCCTATGTAATAAATGTTGCTTTAGTATTAAGTTAAAATGAAGCAATACAGAATATGAGGTAATATAGAATATGAGATAATCTTTTATTTTTGACATGGAAATTTTATTTAAGAAAGTTGTTCTGATGACTGGTATATGCAATTTTGAGGATTATAGATTTTAAAAATTAAAAGATATTTATTTCAATATTAATATTCACTCAGATGTTTAGTTTAGATCTTGGTTTATACTCTCATGCATCTATTTAATTTAAACAATTGGCGTATATGTGGCATTCATTTTCTATAGTTAATGACATCATTCTGGGTCAGCTGACATATTACTTTTATTTACCTCTGTGCTGTTAACATGATACTGCTGTGTTTATATCTGAGGCTTTCACTGGAAATCTTTTCTGAGGTGTAGAGGACCCATTCCCACTACATAGATCATTTCTTACAGATTTTCAACCAACTATATAACAATGACTGAATGCATTTTTAAAGAATATTACAATGTGGTTAATGACAGAGTGCTTGCCTGAAATCTGCAGTGTTCCTGGTTCAATGCCTGTTGCAAAACAACAGGAAAAAAACCCAAACAAACAAACAAAAAAATAAAAGCGTGATTTGTGATGTTTCGAAGTCTCCCTTGCAAAGACTTAACAGAGTCAGTGCTTGTAAGCTGAAGCCATCTCCCCAGAGGAAACAATGTTTTACATGCTTTCCTTAACTCCTGTTCACCAATTTTACTAAAAGACTAATGTGACTATGCTGTTGTCTGAGATCACCATGCCTTTTCTAAGCACTGCATTAGCTGCTGCCACAGTAAGACAGACTGTCTCGTCTTTGAGAGACATTTTGCCTGAAGTCAATAATATAAGAAGAGAATTTTGTCTGGCAGGAAGCTCTTTTGGATTAACCACAGCAACAACAGCAAAAGCCATCAGCTTGGGTGGTTCATCTCTGGGACCTCAGCACGTGGGAGGCTGGGGCAGGAGTCTTGTCAGCCTGAGGCCAAGCTGGGAAATAATAATAAGATCCTATCTCAGCAAACAGGACACCCCATCATTTTATATGTAGAAGCAACAACATGGAGAAACAGTGTTCACACATTAGAAAACTATATCTACTACCTAAGAAAATAACTTGCGCTGCACCACACAGCCAGTTTACAAGCATGAAGTAGGAATGGCATTTGATGTTGTTCAGCTTTCAGGTTTTGTAGGTAAGGTTAGCCTCAAACTTGATATGTAGCCGAGGTTGGCCTCGAGAGCCTGTTTCTACTGCCTCTACCTTCCGAATGTTGGGATTATAGGTGTGCCTCACCCTAGCTGGCTTGTTGACAGTTTTAAGGTCCTCTCCCCCTCAGGAGCTGCCTTGTTCTGTTTACAAAACTGAATTATGCTTTCTTCACATATGATATGAGTTTGCTCAAGGCTTAAAGAGCACATTTTACCAGCTGGGACTCTCATCCCTTCCCCGGCTCATGACTTCCTGATGCAGGTGTCTGCTATTAACTTTGACCAAGTCCTTACTTTGCAGTGAGGTTTTGCACAAGTTTGAAAAACTGAGGGTAAATTGTCACAGCCATATGCTAGCTATAGCCTAATGATAGCTATTAATGAAGGAGAAGGAATTGAATTCCACACTAATCGTTTTGTAAATTCCTATACATTCACTGAGGACAGTCCTATAACTCTGAGCACAAACCACACCATGCAACAGCTGTCAAATGTTTGGGTGTGTAACAAACAGCATGCTAAGTGGGCACCATGGTTGTGATCTGAGACAGCACAGTGCAGAGAGCTAATGAGAAGAGGAAGTGATCAGACTGGTCTTTACTTGGGAGAAAGAGTGTCCAGGAAATGAGATGAACCGTTTCCAGAGACCACACCCCGCTTCTTTGGACTTGCCTGAGGGTGCAGTGGTGACAAAAAGTCTCTTCAGGTAATTTTCAGAGGTGTTTGAGAACTCAAATAAGAACAGTTGTTCCAACAGCTACAAAACAGCTCATTAGAGGCCCCTGGTAATGGCGTGCCTGTCATGTCCCAGGCATGCCACTTGCCTTGTGCAACACTGATGGTGAAAGCGCAGAAACACAGACTGAGAACCAGAAGTTCAGAAAAGCCTTCCAAAGAATCAGACTTTTGCCAGAGGGAAGGGATTTTTTTTCCATTGCTACAAGCCAAGGGGCAAGACCAGAGCATAGCTGCAGAGGCTGGTCGATGATGGGAAATTTAAAAATACAACCATTTAAGGAGAAAATAGCTGCACAGACTCTAGCCTCCATTATTTTAATAACTTCCAGTTAATATTTTTTGTTTGTTTTTTTTTCTTCAAGTAACTTTGCCAATTCACCAATGAGTGACAATTACTGGCACCAGAAATTAGTTATTTTGAAGTAATAAAACTGAAACTATAAAAGACTGGGTTAAGTCCAGCCCATACCTCACTGGAAAATGAGCCTACCCTTTATTGTTTTATTTTCTGTCCAAAACAAAAGCCATCAGGCTTAGAAATAGGGTCACAGTGAGAGTGCAGGAGGCTTGTTTGTGGAAGCTGGACATCGCCTATACAGTGGTGTGAAGTCATTCTCAAGGATTCATGTTTTCTAACATGATTTCACCTTCTCATCTTCATTTTTGTCCTGAGTCTCCATTTAGAAAACATTTTTATATCCTCAGGCAACTACTAGAAACGTCTTCTAAATGGATAAAAAAAAAGTCACACAGGATGGCACCTGTTTCCAATACTCTCATACACTGGTCTTAGTTTAAATGGATCTGTTGTTGAATATTTGGGGGATATTGCTATTTAAACATCTGGGTTGTAATAATAGCTACTATTTACCAAGCATATATTATAGCTAGGCAACACAGGAAACATTGTCTTCACTTTACAGGTAAGAAAACATTTTTAGATATGGGTTTCCCATCGCTAAAAATAATAGTACTAAAAGGCAGGCAGGCTGAGCATTAGGCACTGTGCCTTGGCCAGTGCCATTGGCCGTGACACTTCTTCATATACCATAGATGCTCTATGATAGCTTTCTGCTACCTTTGCAGAAATCATGAGTGAATGCTCTTGAGTCCCTCCCATCTATGGTTCTGACTTGGTTGTCAAGAGAAATTGATACTGTTGTACCATGTCTTCTTCACAGTTTCTATAATCACAGTTTCTTTGTATTTGCTAAAAATTACTTCCATTGTATAATTTAGAGTTTTGGCTGAAATTCATGTCAATCTTTCTCATTTATGAAATATCAGAACAGTGTTTTCTGTATTTTGCCAGCTAAAAGACATTGCTTATAGGACTTGGGAGGTTCTCCTAACATTCGTTTTTCTGCTTTATAGTCCCTGCAGGTGCATCCCATATGCGGTAATCCAGGTGAAAGGCTTATTAGTATTTGCTATGGGATTGCTGCTATCAGAGGCATAGACCAGGCAGGAGAGGCCAAGAGTCCAGGAAAGGCCCAGAAGTGGACTGTCTGCCCTTTCTCCTTTTGTGAAGCTCTGTTGCTTCTCCATGGCTGCTCCCATCAGCCTTTTCTCCAGAAGCTCCTTGTCATTGCGGAGTCAGCATGGCCTCTGAAGCCATGGCTGCATAGGGCACCACCCTCAAGCACTTATTATCAGTGGCTCAGCATTTAACATGCAGCAGCACAGGTGTGGCTCTAGCTTGCTTATGCACCAGCAGCTCTAGAGGTGGTACGACCAGCCCTCCTGACATATGATGTCTGTAAGCAATGGCAAAAACTCTGAGCAGGGACGTGACTCTGCTGTCATCCTTAAATATTTCACAACAACCAGCAATTCGCCGAGAGTGCATCCTTTCTGTAATGAGTAATGGCTGCAGGACAGAGTTCCTGTACTGCTGGAAAGAGTCATTTCAAGTAGCTGACCTATCTCCTGACTTGAAATTCTATGTCTCTTCCCCAGTCTCAGGATCAAACTAACTCTCATTTGCCTTTTCTGTGCCAAGTTCTTCTTTATCTGAAGGCATCTCCCACCAACTTGTCTTCATAGTTTAATCATAGCTTTAAGAACTAGAAACCTTTTCCTAGCTACATTAACACCAAAGTGTAGCCGATTTGGGCATATACTCATATGATATGCGGAAAGCTCCATAGGGCGCTTTCTTCAGAGGCTTCCCCGTTTGTCACCCTCCCACTCCTATGTCATTTCTGATCTGCAGGTGTAATTTAATTTTCAATAATTTGTCTCTTACTTGGAACTTTCTTTTCCCTTTCTATTCCTCTTCTTTGAAATATTCTTAAGAGTCTTTCTTGACCAATGTAGAGATGGATAGTCTATCTCACTTTGAAATCTGAGCCACCCAAGTCTTAGATTCATCGCAGTCCTTACGGTCAACTTATCACTTGGCCCCATCATTTTGTCTTCGACAACAACCACACCTTTCCAGCATAGTGCCTCCACAGTTTCACTTTTCACTTCTGACAAAGAAGCATGTAAATGATTCAACAAATTCTATGCTTTTGTGAAAACAAGGTGTCCATGTAGTTGATTGGTTTTCCAATGACCACTTCTGCAGATTATTTGAGTGCACTCATCTGGTGTTGACATGTTTCCTGTGTAAAGACTGCAGTCTAGGAATTGGAGAGGTGGCTTGGTAATTAAGAGTACTTGCTGTACAAACATGAGGGCCAGAGTTCAGATCCTACAGCATACTGGGAACCTCATCAGAGGAAGAGATGGAAGCCTTGCTAGAGTAGATTTCTGGGTTTTGCTGGCTTCCAGCCTAGACAAAAATATATATTTGAGCATCAGGTTTAGGGAGAGATAGATATCTATATATGTGTCTGTTTTAAAAAATAAAAAGAAAGAAAGAAAGCAGAGAATGATAAAGGATGCCTGAATCTCTCTCATGGCCACCACACATGTACACACATAGATAGATAGATAGATAGATAGATAGATAGATAGATAGATAGATAGATACATAGATAGATAGATAGATGATAGAACTTTCAAAAGTTGCTGTCTCTACTGATTTAAAAATATAATATTGTAAACTGGGTATTAAATCCAGCTTCAGTTCAAAACCAACTAGGAATCCTATTGGAGAAGCATTTTCCTGACCCTATCTCAGACTTCACCAGAACCCAAGAGGATTCTAGCAGAGCAAGGCCCCACAAACCTTTGGCAAGCAGAAGAGATAACTATCTGTAGCCTACTTCTGTCATGACTGATGGTAATATCTTCATTTCAAAGCTCTATTGGGAAGTTACAAGTGTTCTGATAGGTACCTTAGTATCTACCTTTGTGTACAATTAAGCATTTCTCTTTAAAGTGAATCTTACTTTCCCATAGTAAGTAATAGTACACGGGTACTATTTTCCCAGAATTCCTTGCAATGTTGTTATTATTATAGCTACCACATCAGGCAAGCAATGTTAGATTGATGATACAATGCTTGTATTCCAACCCTGAATTTTAACATCCATCCTTTTTGTTTCTTGGCATTTTTGCTACTCTAGTCTTTGTCTTATGGTCTCCATTGCTTCAATGAAACACCATGACCAAAGCAACCTGGAAATGAAAGGGTTTGTTTGGCTTACACTTTCAAATTTCTGTTCATTACTGAAGGAAGTCAGTACAGGAACGCAAACAGGACAGGAACCTGGAGGCAGGCACTGATTCAGAGGCCATGAAGAGGTGCCATTTACTGGCTTGCGCCTCATGGCTTCCTCAGCCTGGTTCCTTAAAGAACCCAGGCCCTCCAGCCCAGAGGTGGCTCCACCCACAATGGGATGGACCCTCCGCCATCAATCACTAATTAAGAAAATTCCCTACAGCTGGATCTTATGGAGGCATTTTCTTATTTGAGGTTTTCTCCTTTCAGATAACTCTAGCTTGTGTCAAGTTGATATAGAACCAGGCATCACAGCCTTCTATCCCTCCTTTGCTTTCTTCCTCTTTCTTTCCCTTTTCAAATTAAGGAACTTTCAAATTCTTCCTGATTATATCAGTGCCTTCTGTCAAATGCATTTCCCTTTAGTGTGTAAAATCTATTTCATCTCTTGCCAAATCCTAACTGATGTCATTCTGCTCACCAGATGTTTATGTCACTATATATTTCACTCTCATGTCCTCTTTTTAATTGCAAAACAAGCACTATATTACATAAACTTTCAATCGCAAAATAATGCATTAAGTAATAATATAAATGTATATGTTAAAAAAGAAACATAATAAAAATATTTATTAAAAATAATGGCTTAAATAACCCATCACCAGTGTTCCTAAATTCTCTAATTTGGCACCACATTCCCTACATCTATGTCCTGAACAATATTGTTCATCCCACAACTATGAATCATGTGGTATTGCTAGCTGTCTTTTGTGAAGAACTCATACACACTTGCTGGTGCTTCATGCAACAGTAGTTCATGCTCAATCACATCAGAATCAGAACAGATTTTCCATATAGTGATTCATGAACACAGACAACAGGGAAGTTAATGCAGGGAACCACATTGCCATATGCCACAATGTTTGATAGATGATTCACAAACAAGAGCCTTGTGTGTGGTAGTGAATGAAGGAAATGCTGAGTTAAACTCAATTCAGGAGGGCTGGTGATTTGCTTTTTGCTGACTGTCATACTTCTTCAAGCCATCACTATCCTACTAATCACTGTCCAGACAGTAGAATATATTTTGGACACCTAGACTGAGGAGATATAACTGTTTATCTTTAGTTTTTCATCACATAATGGATGAAACAGGTGTTAGCATATCACACGATAAAGATTCTTCCACAGGCTGTGTTATGTGCTGAAAGGGGAAGCTGATGGGTGTATCAGACAGTGAAGAGTCAAGTGAAGGAAGAAAGGTGCCCAGGCATCAGGAAGGCTGAGTAGTGATAAGGGGCAGCTGCATCTGCAGACCTGAAGGTAGATCACAGGGGGCTCCTGAGTGTCCGTGGGAAAAGTCAAGAATTTCAGGTTTTTTGTTTTTTTTTTTTTTTTTTTTTTTTGTTTTGTTTTTTTCAGAACAGTAAGTCCTGCAATGGCCAGAGCAGAGAAATGGCATGACCAGCAGGCGTTTTTATAGTGTAGTATTTTCTTTATATGAATTTTGTGAGGTTTGGGATTTTGGAGCCAGGGTTGGCTTTGAACTCCTAACTGTCTTGCCTCAGCCTGGTGAGTGTTGGGATTACAGGCAAGTACCACCATGCTGGTTTCAGATCAACACCTTTTAAAGATGATTCTGGCTACTTGAGATCCATTAAGGGGCTTGCGGTAGAAAATGAGAGAGATGCGGCCAAGTCTTTCATTGCTGTATGGAAAGAATATTCTAATTGAGAAATTTTAAGAACACTCTAGAATTGCTTTTTTGTCTTTTATTCCTCCATACGCCTGGAGAGAGCTTATCAGTCATTCTTGGCCATTCCAAGTTTTCTCAGAACATTTGAGGAAGATGTTTTCCACCCTTATCACAAGCTCCCTCTCTTGAAAATGCCATCTATGTTCCTCCAGCTGACTGGCAGCCTAGTGAGGTCTGTCTTCCTTCCCTGGGCCCATGATTGAAATATTCAGCAGCTCCCACAGTTAGTTCACTGTTGGTTGCCTTTGATGTTCATGTCCCCTTACTCCATACATCGAGTTCTGGTTAGGATTTTGACTTCTCTTTCTTTCTTGGAATCTGTTTAAAGACAAAATTCTTTTTGTCCAGTTAAAGTTTTTTGGTTTTGTTTTCATAACCTCTCCAATAAGGGAAGTGAAAAAAGATGTTTGTATTTGCACAACACTGCTGGTCACATGACCGTATAGCTGCTTCCATGCTGGACTCCAGAACAATTGCTCGGTAGTGAGAGATTCTGGTTTCAAGATAAATAATGGTTTTCTTTAGCTCTCCATGAACAATATTATTGGAAACAGTTCTTTCTTGTTCTGCTGAAGAGCCCATTACTTGAATCAAATCTGTTTCAATGGGCTTAATCAAATCAGTTCAGCCTGCTAACTGTAACTGCTATGGGATGGTAAGAATAAAGTTTAGGGTTCTTCAAATAGTCCCTGGGCAGAAATGACCCATAGGCAGTGGGCCCCATAGCAGGCCTGCTCAGTCCCTTCTGTGCTGCCCAGTAGGGCATGACTTTTGAGAAAGAATATACTAGAGCCAGTGAGCCCGGCTTTAAACCTAAGCCTGTATAACCTTGGGTAAGTTGTTCAGTCTCTATGTGCCCCATTTCCTCAGTAAAATAGAGCAATCAAAGTAAATGTGCTAATAGGCATGGAGAATCAGGACAGAGCCGAGTGCACAGCAGACAAATGCTAACAGTTGTTACTCCTGGATCTAATTGAAACGATGCTCCTGAACCAGACACAGGAATTCATAGAGTATATCGATCCTACAGGCCGAGGACATTAATGCCTGGCCTCGCCCACCCCGCCTTTAGGATTCTTCCTTATCTGTTTGCTTTCTGCTTGCAACCAGCTTCCTTATCCACAAAGGATAAAGGAGAAATAACAACACTCATATTCTAATCCACTTACTTAACTGACGCTCTGTGAGGAATAGACCGAAGGGTAGAGTCCATTGGCACATGCAAGTATTGGAAACTGTCATTACAGCTTTAAACATGTTTTGTTGTTCTCTATAATCCCTTAACAGAGAATGAGAACGTTCGCTACAATTTAACAATGTTTGTTTTTTAGAAAGAAAAATTTGGTGAAGGAAACAATGACATTTTCCTGGAATGGCTGATGCATTTCACGATTCGGCATTATTAGGCCTGCACACGTCTCAGTTTGCAGAGTGCCACAGTGGAGATGACAGTAATGATTTTATACAGAGCTGCTAGGCATTTTAGCTCAGACTACTGCCCAGCGCAGGGCGGGCGCCCATCAACAGTGCGCTATTGTTCTAGCATGAGCAGAATCACACACCACTGTTTGCCCTCTGCAGCATTTTTGCACTGAGTCAAAAGCTGTAGTTGAGACCTGAGGTGTTGTTTCAGTTACTAAAGTACTTGTCACCCAAGCACGAGGACCTGAGTTCAGATGCCTCTGCAAAAAGCTGGGTGTGACAGCACACCTCACATCGCTGTAACCCCAGCACTGGGGCAGAGAGGTGTGGAAACGAGAGGATCCGTGGATCCGGCCAGCCAACCTGGTTAAACTGAGAAGACACTTTTTCTCAAAAATAAAGTAGAAAGCAATTGAAGACACCCAGTCAGTGTTGATCTCTGTCCTCCACACAGCAGCACACAGGTGGACTTAGACCCACATGCTCAGGAACACACGCTCCTCACAGAAATACTTAAATACCCACCCCACAAGCTGTAGTCTACAAAACGGTTTTCCTAACTATGGTTAACAGACTTAGACACAGAGTGTTCCCATGTGTGGAGACCAGGGCTGCTCTCCTCTGCCTTTGGGCCTTCTTACAAAAGCCACAGGGCTCCTCTGTCTGAATCTGAGAAGCCTGGTAATGAAAAATCTCCCTTTCTGGTTAGAGCAAATCAAAGAAGCAAAAGGGATTGTGAGCACAGTGCGTCTGACTCTTTATCAGGAGGGCTTTGCCTTTTCACTTCCTGAGCAGATGAGTCATACTTCCTAGAACTGTGCTTAAGAGGAAGTCTGCTTCTAGGGCTTTAGTGGTGTGCTTATAGCTCAGAGAAGCCTGCAGGCCATCTGCCACTCTCAAGCACATTTAAGTAGAAGCTATATGTCAGTCATTCAGCTTTTGGCTTGATACCAGCTGGGAGAATCCATTCAGTGCTATGAAAAGCAAAGCTTAACTCTCTTATGTCATTAAGCAGCCCAAGATGCATCGTGCACAAAATGTTGACTACAAAGTTGTCTGAGTCAAATGTGATTTTTTTTTTTTTTTAAGTCAAGAAACCTTTATTGTAAGGTGATGAAAATTCTTTTCAGGCAAAGAGTGGTGGAATATACCTAAAATCCCAGCACTACAGAGGCCAAGGCAGGGGAATCTGGGTACATAAGACCCCTGTCTTTGGGGAAAGAAAAGAAGAAAGCTGCCCTTTTCTGACCATCCTCACTTTGAAAAAATTTCAAGTGATTAATTTGCTGCACATCATGATGCCGTGGTGCTGCCTTCAAAAGGCAGCCTGCCTTTGCTTCAAAAGAGCTACGGTTCTGCTCTTTATATCCTCTCAGATTTAAAGCGAGGGATAGAGGTTAATAAGAACCAAACCTGTCACAACTTCCCAAACTACCTTTTAGCCACTTTAAAATCCCTGTATGGGCTCAAAGCTTGAAATTATTTCCCACAACCCTTCCCTCCTGGTGTGTTCCCACCTGTCTTTTTTCCACACTTAAGCCTAAGGCAAAAAAGCCTAGAGGCATCTGTTATCATGTATGCAGGCACACTGCAGCAGCAGGAAGGGGCTGGTCACAAATATAATTCTAGTTATGAATTTAATCCTAGTTGTGTTTTAATTTTTAAAATGGGGATGATTTCCAATCACAGCACTAGAGATATTATATACATATGCATATACATACGTACATACATACATACATACATACATACATACATGTATATGCATACACACACATACATAAATTAGCTTTTCAGGTTGGAATGCAAAATAGGCACTGCATTTTCATATCTATTTTTATTTGTCTTGTGTGATCCCTTCCCTAGCTCCCAGTGCTTTCATTTTGCATGTTAAAAACATGTAATGACATTTTAATTTCAGATCTTATTTAAAGGCTTACTCTTTCTGCTGTGGCGACTTGGGGGAAGAGGCAGTTGCAAGCACTCTATGTCTTTAAGGCTCAGAGTTCTATTCGTGTTGTTCTACGAACTAGACTTTTCTCTGTCCCAGAGTCCATCTGCAGCAGATGCTGAGGCCTTTGGAAGGCACAATAATATATTGGTAAAGCGTTTAGTGTTTCACTATTGCAGACAATTGACAGGAGGAAGGTGGCAGCTTATGGGATTAGCCATTTATGTATTCACAGGAGAGTGTCCTTGGCTTTCAAAGCCTTTCCCCACCCCCCAGGGGAAGGCACCAGGCATTCATTGCTCCATCAGTGGCTATAAAAAAAATGATATTTGTAGAAGTCCCTGGACTTCTCAGAACATCATTGTTCATGAATAACTGGAATAATTAATAACAAAAAGTTATTTACCATAAAACAGGATATACTCAGGACAAAAAATGGTTTGAAAATAATGCTGAGACAGATTCCTTTCTGTGACAACTTCTTAGGCCAGCAATGTTGATGTTTAATCCTGAGTGCAGGAAAGAGATATGGAAATAGAATATTTTTAGTGGGCCAGCTGAGTGTCTGGCAGCCTAGAGGAGTATGGAATTCTAACATGGGGAAAACATTACCATGACACATCTACATTATGATGTCAATAGTTGCCCAGAGATAATGCATTAAAAATAGATTTATCTAATTGAAAAAGAACACATAGTCATTGCAGGAGATTGAGAAAACAGAAAAGCCTAGAGGAAAGCAAAACAAAAAAGTGAAATCACACTACTACTAATAATATTTAGTGGTATTTATTTCCTCCTCTCTTTTATGTTTATTTTACTTTCATATTCATAGATTATCATTTTTCTATGGGGCATATCTATTGTGTGTGTTGTTTTCTATGGGGCATCTCTATTGTGGGTGTGGTCTTCTATGGGGCATATCTATTGTGTATGTGGTTTTCCACATTTCCATTCTGTTACCAGAGTGCAGCTCTAACCCGGTGAAGCATTTAGAGCCCTTTGAATTTTCAGTTTTCTGAACAATTATGAAAGAAACATCTTTGTAGTTAAATGTTAGACTACATCTGTGGTTATACACTGATTGAAAAATAAAACAAAACAATAAAAAACAAAATAACTGAAGTCAGCCTTTGTGGCTTCTGATGTAAGTGTCAATAGGAAGCAGGACCTAAAACTATAAATTCAATAGGCGTAGAGGGAGCCAGCCACCCACAGAGGCCACTAAGCCACCTGGGTTTGAGAAACACCTCGAATTCAAGGTGATACAACATAACTCAGAATGTGGTCTTCTGCTGGTCTTTGGATCGCATGCAAAGCCTGGCCTTATGAGCAATCATTGACTTTAGATGACTATTTCATACTTCCTGCCCCACCCGGGCAGCAAATGGCATCATGGCTTTTCCTGTAGTGAGGAGATGTGAGTCTCAGATGCCAGCGTACTGTGAGTGAGTGGCTGCACGTTTAGTGGGGAGGGGTTCTGAGCCTCCAAGGAGCCATGATGGCACTGTCTTGAGTGTATTATCCACTATCAGCTTTCAACGCTGGCCTAGTTTACCTTCTGCAGTCAGTGTATTCTCCATGCCTTGGGCTTTTCCAATGCATAATGACAACTCTGTATCTGTATCCTACCCTGTGACTTTTATTTGGCTGAATTACACATACATTCCAAAACCCTTCAGTTTTACAGTAATCCGTAATCTCATGCTTACTAAGATAATGTGTGTGAAATTTAACAATATCCATACGGATCACCCCTGCGCTTGGGATGCCGCTCAGAGGCGGGGTTCTTCTCCAGCCTACACAACAGCCCAGCTCCATCTTCAGCACTGGAAAAGCAATGAGTCAGGGCCACAGACATTCTACAGTTGTGATTTGGAGGGGAAGAGAGGAATGAACAGATGTTTCAAGAATTCAGCAGCCTCCACCCTCTTGAGTTCCGGGGGCTAAGCAGCAGGAGTTACAGGGTAGATTGGACAGTGAGGAGAAAGGTCACTAAAATGCACTTCAGCACATCCTTCTCACCTCATCATGCTTGCTTCAGCATCTTCTGATGTCCTCTCTCTTCCTGGGCCATCCCCTACCATGATGGACCACCCTCCTCTCCTCCTGCACATACACTTAACTTCCCCCACCACAGGCCACACACTGGATAATTTGCATCTGGCTCTACACCCAGAATGTCAGGGATGGCAGCAGTTGGCACTCAAACCACGGTTACCATAGCAACAGGATGCAAGTATGGACTCTCCATCTCCAGGCTTGATTCATTTCTTCCCTGTTTTCTCAACCAGTGATCATTCTGTAAAGTTCTAACTAAACATGAGTCAGCCTCAGCTGTTTAGACTCATGTGTCATTTTGCAAAACTACTTTTGGGTGGTTTCTTTAGGGAAAAAAAACTGTGTTCCCTTATATCTGACCAAAAGTTAGAAGAACATTTCAAACACATTCTACATGTAAGGCCTTGTTGCCATGTAGTTTTCCAAAACGTTTGCCACAAAGCCTGCTGTAAGTACTATGTGATAGCAAACTTATACATTCATAAAGAAAGTTCAGGTTTGGGAAGTTAAGTAACTTCTACAAAACTGTGTGCTAAGCAGTGTTCCTATAGCTAGACTGTGCCTGACTCTGACCTGCTGTCTGTGGTGTCCTGACAAGGAAGTGACTTGCCTGCTTCCATCAGTCACATTTAACTTCAAAGAACCCATCTAAGAAGTCCTCCCGGGGTTTAATCACCTTCATCACAGAAACTATAGTTTCCCTTTAGATAAAGATGGGGTGTCGCTGCCGCACCTGAAGATTCCTCTTTGTGCAGCTACATGTTCAGATCTGAAACAGTTTCCAAGATTTATATATAGTAGGACAGGATGACTATTTCCCTAGTTTACTCCAATTTTGATGGTATCATATATCATGTCATATCATATATATCATATCATATATGTCATATCATATCATATATGTCATATATGTCATATCATATATCATATATGTCATATCATATCATATATGTCATATCATATATATCATATCATATATGTCATATCATATCATATCATATCATATCATATCATATCATATCATATATGTCATATCATATATGTCATATCATATCATATCATATATCCTATCATATCATATCATATCATATCATAGTTTGCTTTCTGTGTCTTAAAAGTAACCATCTGGCTGGGCAGTAATGGCTCATGTTTTTAAGCCCAGCACTCGAGAGGCAGAGGCAGGTGGATCCCTGTGAGTTCGAGGCCAGCCTCTACAATGCAAGTCCAGGACAGCCAAGGCTACACAGAAAAACCCTGTCTCAAAAAAAAAAAAAAAAAAAAAAAAAAAAAAAAAAACCAAAAAACCCAAAACAAAACAAAACAAAACAAAATTAATCATCTGCAATTGAGAAAATGAAGTTTGCTTCTAGACACACTTAAAGAAAGTAAGGAAAGAAAGCAATACTTTTGACTGTGTTTGTGGCTTGGTGGTACATTGGTTGCCTAACATTGACAAGATGCTGGGTTTGAGTTCCAGGACCAGAAACGAAAAAAATAAAATAAAAAGGAAAGAAAAAATAATACATAAAGATTAAAGTCTGTGCTAATCTGGGGTAGAAAGAACAGTTTCAGTTGTCATGTTCCCAGTCTAGCAGATTTTGGAGAATGTCAGTCTCCTCGGCTGCTCCTGTGTGGCAGTCCGGTTGATTGCCATTTCCCTTCATTGTGCTCATGCGTCTTGAAAACCACAAAAGAGCATCATAAAACGACTCAAAGAAGAGACCGGTGAGGAGCACACTTCTGGTCTTGAGGCTTCTTGGCATTGCCACAGGGAGAACCTGCTGTGGTGCAGGTCAGAGAACATATTCCACAAGGTTCTGCTTACTGAGAGCCTGATTTCCAGTGATTTCAAAGTGCCCACAAAGCCAGGGGACGTTTTCTCGGTTTTTCTGTTTGTTTGTTGGTTGGTTGGTTGATTGGGTTATTTATTTATTTATTTTTAAATAGGGTCTCTCTACATAGCCCTGGCTGTCTGGGAACTCACTGAGGAGACCAGGCTGACTATAAACTCATAGAGATCCACCTACCTCTGTCTTCTAAGTGCTAGGATTAGAGGCATGTGCCACCATGTCTGAAAGCCAGGGTACTTTAATCTCCAGGACCAATGAAATGGTTCAGCAAGTGAAAGCACTTGGAGCTGCAAGGCTGGCAACTTGTGTTTGATTCCTACGTACCACAGTGGAAGGAGAGAGTTAATTCCTCAACCTCATTGTCCTCTGACCTCCACTCATGCACCAATGCACACACTACTCTGTACATATATCATTCACACATGTACACATGCAATCATACAAATGCATACAAATATCTTAGTTGCCTGGTGAGCTGGCTCAGCAGGTAAAAAGCACTTGCTGTGTATACCTCAGGGCCTGAGTTCAACCCCCAGAACCCTAATGGTGGAAAGACAAAATAGATTTCTGAAAGTTGCTCTCTGGTTCACTTGCAGATTTACATTCATGAAATTCATGCAAATATATACAAACACATATGAGAATAGATAAAAATTTTAAGAAGCCTTAATATCACAATAACTGGACGTCTCGGTTAATTGTTGACATAATTTATATGTCTTCAATTTTTATATCCTCTGCTTTTGGATCCTGTAATATTGACAGGGAGCCTTGAATCATTTCATATTGTAATTAGAGTCTGAGATCACTAATGGTCTCTATGATTGCACCAGATTGTCAAACACACAGGAAAAAACCAACTGGACCAGCATTTTGGGATGTGTAGCCTGAACAATGAACTCTTCCTCTGTGTGTCCTGAGAAAGGCTGAGATGTTCTTGTTGGGGAGGGGGTGAGGGAGACTTGAACTCTAGATATTATATGTGAATTGTGTTCCGAAGAGACACTGACAAGATTGAACACAAAAGGCTTTATAAAACACTATATCACATTTGAAATGTGTTTGATGGCCATTATGACAAAGTGAGAATCCTTTCAAGTGTTTTTTAAAAACTTGGACTGGCACAAATTAGAACTCATATTCAAGGTGAGAAAAAAATCTGTCTGTAGTTTCTAATTTCCTTTAAATGGGCTCAGAACTTCTTGATGGTTCTGTGGCGAAGATGTTGGGCTTTCTGAAAGCACAGGAAATCATAGTTTTACCAGGTCAAAGCCAGCATGCTTTCTGGTCGTGGCTATGAGTCACAGCTGGAATGTCCTGTGGTTAACATTCTGCCTTGAAAACAGAATCAAGAGCAACAAGACACCAACTGGTTTCCATGGTGATGGTATTTGTATACTTTGAAAAATGACTGTTACTTTTTTGTGGTGAGTTTACTTGGGAATGAATTGTGGAGGTGACATTAGCCATCTGTGTGAATACAAACAAAAAAATCTTACTTAATTAAATGTAAATGTTAAAAGGGCATAAAACTGAAGGAACCAGGTGGGTTTCCCCCCCTTCTCTATAGTAGAAGCATTGTTGTGCACTAATTAGTTCATTAATTTATTTGGCATTTTAATTAAGCATTTCCAAATATGTCCACTTGGTATTTATTGTAATGCATCATTACATTCTTCCCAAATGATAATTGCATTTAGTTATCATTCATTGGTGTTTCCACAAATCCATCTTCCTTGCCCACCTACCCTGCTCAGTTCCATTTACAATGTGTTTCTTAAAGACCATTGGCTTCTGGCATCTACGGGTTCTTCTTTAGTAAAGAAAGCCCATTAGAAATAAGAAATCATGTAAAAGGCCACAGCTCTTAACCTTGTTGAGCTTGGGAGAAAATCAATGCTCTATAATGTATTATATACTGACCTTGTATAGAATTAGACTATGCATAGAATCCTCAGCCTGCTGCTACCCACTGCTTACCGTGATCTACCAGGTCGAGGGTGTTTATGGCCATACAGGTGCTTACCTTAAGTATTACAGGTTAAAGAGAGTAATTTTAGCTTTGGTCACTAAAGCACCATCCAAAGTTAGAATCTCTTAGGTTTAAAGACCATAAGCTAAAAGACTTGCTTATTATATCACTATTTGGTGATGTATATTTATTTTTGTATTTAGTTTCAAGTAGACTTCAGGCAATAAAATTGATGAAAACTCTGAAATTGAGAAACACACTCTGCTGTGAGACAGTGATTTAGGAGCACTCCTGGTGCATCCTGGGAGCACTCACAGTTCAGCCTGGGAGCACTCACAGTACAGCAGGGCATCATCTTGCCCCTACTTCCAGCTTGAGAAAGTGATAGAGTCCAAGACTCCAGGTGAAGGGCTTTGGCTACTTTTTTTCTTTTCTAATTTTCTTGTTGTGTTTGTTTGCTTTCTTTCTTTTTTCTATTTTCTTCTTTCTTTTCTTTTCTTCCTTTACCTGGCTTCTGTCAATATGTAGTGCTCTTGGAGTTTTTATTACTGTAATAAAACACCATGTCAAAAGCAACTTCTTTGGTCATTTTAAGCTTATGCTTTCACATCACACTCCATCACTGAGGGAAGTCAAGGCAGAAACCTGGAGGCAGGAACTGGAACCAGGGGCCACTGAGGGAATGCTGCTTACTGGTTTTTTACCCCCATGGCTTGCTTAGCCCGCTTTCTCAGAGCCCCCAGGACCACCAGCCGAGAGGTTGCACTGCCCACTGTGAGCTAGGCAAATGACTCTAGGTTGTGTCAATTTGACATAAAACCAGCCATTGCATGTAGTGTCTTAGAAACCTGATAAGAAACACACATTTTAAAGCAATAGAATTTGCAAAACAGAAACAATAAAGGTAAAGTAATAAACCTGAGAAATGAACACTAACTATTCCTTTACTTACCAACTGGTGACTGGCATATTGGACTCTGCGTCACATTTTAAATCCCACAAGCATGATGGGCAGCTGGTTGAGAGTTTGATGAGACAGGTCAACATTCAAAAATCTGTGATTTATTATGAGCTTGAACAAGACAACACCTAGGTCAGCAGTCTACAGAATGACCACAAAATGATCCAAACCCTTTGCTATAGGAACTGACTAGACTGATGCTTACAACTGTATGAATCAAACGCTCAGCTAACTACACAGAAGTAGTAGTACTGATTAAGTCCTTAAAGTGTATGCATTTGTGGGAGAAACCAAAGTGTCCATTCGCTGGAGCTGGGCTGGAAACCCGCCCCAAAATGCTCTGCTTTGAGCAGTGAGGAGTGGCTTATGCCTTAAGGAACCGGTAGGGTTAAGAGGATGCTGTACTAGGAAGGGAGGGGGTGACTGGCTGCGTAGTGGCCTTCACTAGGCATGGTGGCTCCTGTAAACCCAGCACATGAGAAACTGAGGCAGGTGAATTGCTACAACTTTAAGCTCTGCTAGATTATGTAGTGATTATCGACCCTACCTGGGTTACAGAGTGAGGAGCCATCTCAGCACAAACTAAAGCAAAAGCCCAAGAGGGGTGGGGTAGTTCACTCCACGGTGAGAACATTCACACCTAATCCTTGAAATTAGGAAAGGTTTCACAGAAGTACTCAGCAAAATTTAGATACAAGGTTTTTATAGCTGAGTTGATATGTTTAAGGCACGTTATTTCACATTTTAGTAAAAAATTGAAACTTCAGCAGTTTGAAAATCATAGAGCCAATATTATGCATGTACTCACAGATGCACAAAATGTACATCCACTAAGAGTACTCGGGACAGGCTGTGGGAGATGGAATGATAGAGTGCTTGCTGGGCACGTGGGAAGGGTCAGTCCACACAGGGAAAAAATAGCCTCAACAGAAGAATGAGAGCAACCAGGGGCCAGGCATGATGGCCTTTAATCTCAGCTCTTAGAAGTCAGAGGCAGGTGGATGTCTGAGTGGAAGGGCAGCCTGGTCTACAGAGTGAGTTCCAGGACAGCCAGGGCTATTAGAGAGAGATCCCCAAGTAAAACAAAACCACCACAGCAAACCAAAAAGAACAGCCATGGGCGTCCGTGTGCATATTTGCAGACATTTTCCATTTTGTTATCACAGGCCACTCATTCTAAGAGTGACTGGAATAAAGTGATATACGTGGACTGCGTGAGGAGTCAGAGGAAATCTAATGGCCTGCCACATGAGGAGGCCACATTTTGAGGCTGGCATTATTTTTCTTAAGTGAAAAAGAAAGGTCCTTTTCCTTAAAAACAAATTAACTGACCAACAACAACAACAATAAAACATTTGCAATGATTTTACTGAGGGAAGTTTTTCTTTGATTTCAGCTCTATGATGGACCACAGTGGATTGGACGATTCTGTGGCACAAATCTCCCCCCACAAGGGGCTACTACAGGCTCCAAGCTTCATGTACTGTTCCATACAGATGGGGTTAATTTACTGCAGAAAGGATTTAGGATGCAGTGGCTCATTCATGGTAAGTCCCTCATTGATTTTGGTCGTATTAATATTTGTTATTTGGCCAAGAATTGTTTCCTCACCAATTCTTTCCTTGGAAACAGTAGCATCACCCAGTAATGAGAGGAAAGTAGTAATTTAGAGGTAGGCTATAGGTAACTTCTTGAGACATCTGTGGAATTCTGACGGAAATTTTGCTGGCGTTTTGAGCAGAAATGAAGGTAAAGTAGATGAGAGTTGGATAATGGCTTGGGCAGGTGGAGTGCTCAGCTTGGGCAGGTGGAGTGCTAATTTGCCTTACAACAGACCCATTACAAGGTGACATGTGAGTCTCCCAGGTGCCATAGGCCAGGAAGAGATCAAAGGCTCACTTTGACATTTGTCAGAGAAAGAGTGCTCAGGATAAGGAAAGGTCAAAGAAAAAGGAGGAAAAGGGCTGACATGAGAGAAACAGCAAGAGCAGATGATTTGAGCTGGGTGCAAGAACCCAGGATTGTGTCTTGGATCTGCTAAACACACTGAAGCCCACCCACAAACCAGCAGTTGAGGAAGCAGGCAGAAATAATTACTTCCCAAAAAGTCATTATTAACAAGAGACATGAAACTTCATAATTGATCTGCTGTGGGTCGGTCTACAGGTGGATGATCCCAGAGCAATGGTTTTCAAAATGTGGCCCCCAATAGCAGCGGCAGCACAAGGAACTTTTTAGAAATGCAAAGTCTTAGCCCCCACCGTAGGCCTACTGGATCATATACTGTGAAAGTAGGCCTGGAACAATATTTTAATTGATATCCCTGGTGATTAAGATTTAAGAGCTAATATGCTAGGACAGTCCAACTTCTAAAGAGCATCATAGCAGTAGTTCTCTGCCATTTGACCAAGGTGTTAAGACTCATGATGAATTTCAGTAAATTGAGAAGAGGTAGAATTACAGAGCTGTACCAGAAATCTAGTAGATGCTAAAACTGTAATCCTTCTGTTAAAATCAAGCGGTTAGGGCTGGTGAGATGTCTCAATTGGTAGAGTGCTTGTCTTACAAGTATGAGAATCTAGTTAAATCCCTGAAACCAAGCCAAGCACAATACCATGCTTTTATAATCTCAGAGAGGAAAAAATTGGAGGAAGATAGAATATTGGAGCTCACTGACCAACTAGCCTAGCCTACTTGGCAGAGTTCGAGATCACTGAGAGACTTGGTCTCCAACAAAAGGTAGACAATCTCTAAGGAGCAATATTCACCCCTGTTCTCAGAAAGAACCTCTACCTGCAGGTGCACATACTTTCATACCTTCCTGGCATGAGCATGCACATGTAAATACACACAAAACAAGTAGAGAGGTACATAGAATGAGGAAGAGAGAGATGAGAGAAACTGTGTGTGCGTGCGCGCATGCGTGTGTGTGTGTGTGTGTGTGTGTGTGTGAGAGAGAGAGAGAGAGAGAGAGAGAGAGAGAGAGAGAGAGAGAGAGAGAGAGAGAGAACACAACCATTAACCAGAGGCACTTAAGCAAGCACATGAACATTTAAGACTTGAGATTCATTGGTGTTACAGCCCACCATGTAAATCTCAGAGCTTCCATATAGAATTTCCAATCATAGATTCCCTATTTATCAGGATGAATGTCTTTCCACTTATGATGAAGTTGGTATGTAATATAAATATATTAATAAGTTGAATATAATATATATTCAACACATATGAATATAATAATATATGTAAGTTGAAAATATCCTGAGTCATTTCATGTTTCTACCTTAACAAATACCATTAATAGCTTAACCTACTTTAAACATGCTCAAAACACTTAGTTAACCTACAATTGGTAAAATCATCGAACATAACATAAAGCTTATTTGATAAAGTAGTGAAAAGCGTTGAACGTGAAATTAAAATTTCAAACTATATTTTCTCTCGGTTGGTCATCACTTTGAAGATAGGAATTGTCTCTGTAAGAACATTGCATGCTCTGGTATTATGGGCTGTGCGTTGAGTGTATTTTTGCCACAATGTGATTGTAGACTATTTCATATATAAGTATTCGGTGGTGACCCACAGGGCTGCTGGTAGCTCTAAATACAGCCTATGATTCTCAAACTTAATGCAATACAGTGGCTAGTTCAGTAGAATTTCTAGATGTTTCTCTTCATCATGTGAGATTTAAACTTACAATGGTCACTTTATCAATTGACTTAATAAAAAGATTTGATTGATTTCTCTTCCCAGAATATTGTCTCCAGTGTCCTGCCATTCTGCAATATTGTGATTCTAAGTAATATAGAGATGGTCTGAAAAAGCATAAAGCAAACAGAAAAACCTGATAAATGGCCTAGATTGTCTGTGCTTGGGGACACTCTTGAGAGCAGTGGTTGTCAAGTCTTTGGATCCACAGAACAAATAGGGTTTGCCTTGCAATTGTATTTACTTTTTAATGCTGGGGATCAAAACCAGGGCCTCACGTATGCCAGGCATGCACTCTAATGACAAGGTGTAGCCTTAGCCCCCACTAGGGACCTGGTGAATATGGAGTAGTGAGGGACACCAACTGGAGTTTCTAAGACTCTCCCTGTGGGTGGTGATGTTATGATTCCCTGAAACCCAGTTTTAGGAGCAAGACAAAATAGGCGTTAAGCTTGATGAAATGGAATGGTAGACAAGAAGTACCCATGGAACTGGGAGAATCTTTCTTAGGTACTCAAATCACACACCATCCTAACTAGGTCAAAATGGCACCAGGACGGTAGCAAGGGTCCCTGAAGGAGACGACTTTCTGCTTCAGAGATCTAAAGGGCAGAAAGCTTCCCTAGGCACTGGAGTGTTTTGGGCCAAAGGCCTCAGAATGTGGTCCTTCATCCTGGGTACACATAGGAATCACCCAGGATTTTAAGGCCCCATCTGGGTTCCAGTCCCTAAGAGATAGGGTTCATTTGGTCAGTGTTTGACTCTTACCACTTTCCATCCCTCGCAGTCAGACTGGAACAATGATGAGATGCAGGCGGTGCTTTTGCTAGTTGGTCTCCTTATCCGTGGGCTACTCACCCTCCCTTCCAGACTGTTCTGGCCACTCTGGCTGAAGGCCACCCTAAAGAACTTGAGAAAATGGTCATTCCTGGCTGTGCCCACCTTACTGTATCATTAGGTTCTTCTAGCCAATGTGGCAAGTCCTCTGTTGAAAGCTCTAAGCTTTTGCTGAGCCAAGGTGTTTCTTTCACTTCTGTTTGGAATCTGTCTTCTCTTAAGAGAGTCAAAGACACTCTCTGTCTATTCTCTTTTCCTGTTTACTATTGCAAAATTTTCCCCATTTGCTGAAAAATTTCTAAGCTTGGAGCTAGAGTTATGCAATGATGTTTTACTAGTTAGGACCAAAACTTAAAAAAAAAAAAGTTTTCAGTATGTACTGCCCACTATATAAAAATGGTACGTGACAACAACCTTCTGGAAGGAGATCAGCAGTTTAAATCAATATAAAATTAATTAATATGCCACATTAGTATGTGTTATGTTCTATATCTGAACTGTATAACTTGAGATGCTTGAGAGAAGGAATCAACAGAGGAAGCATCAGGCAGAAGGTCTTCTGGGAATGGTACCCTGCTTATCCATTATAAGAAAATGGAAGACAAGAATGTAAGGTGTCATTCTTCTGTTTATTAAAGCTATGGGTATCATCAGATCAGAGAATACTTTGATACCATGCTATGATGAGGTACACAGCGCTACATGCAGACACTGGCATGGTTCCATTTATACATCTACTGTGTTCCACAGGGAAGATATTAAGCATACAAATGAATATGCACAATCAAATTTGATGAGGGCTGAGGAACACACTGAAAGAGATCAGATGGCATTGGAGAAGACAGGCAGGCAGACAGACAGGCACCAGGTACCAGGCACCAGTTAGGCAGGCACCAGGCTCCAGGCAGGCAGGCAGATACCAGGCACCAGGGAGGCAGGCACCAGGCTCCAGGCAGGCAGGCAGGCAGGCAGGTACCAGGCAAGCAGACACCAGGCAGGCAAGCAGGCACCAGGCAGGGAAGTCTATGAAATTTCAACCTCTAAACTAAAACCTGGAAAAATAAGCAGGCAGTACCTGGCCAAATGGGGGAAGGGAAAGGCAAGACCTGTGATCCAAGGTAGCAGGGGTAGCAAGATGGCTCTGACAAGTTCAAGGTAGTTAGAATCAAGGTCAAAAGGTAAAGCTCTAGAAGGGCTAGAAAGCTGAGCAATGACTACCACAAACTGGTCCCGTAAGTCCTAAGCTCAAACTATAGTGACCACGGTGTCTTCCTTCATACAAGTCATTTATACTTCATAAAAACAGATCTGGGGTAGGATCCCCAAGGAATGAGAAACATGATAAGTTATGCACTTTAAAATACAGAGTACCACACAAAATACACACTAAACATAGTCATGCATCACTAAACAACAGAGACGTGTTTTGAGCAATGCACGGTTAGCCCATTTCATCATTATGAGGGTCACAAAGCCTTCTGGCACACACTGAAATTGCTACAAGGTCGCCTGGTGACATCATCTGTGGAGCTACTCAGGTTTTCCCTAGCTGTCTTTGACTGAAATCTCTTCTGCAGCATGTGACTCTCCATCTTCACATGCAATACTCATATTCTTACATGGGTCTGTGTGTACATAAATGCATATAATACATCAGCAGACAAAAATCAAAGATAAGTCTCTTCATTGGCCCTCTGGGTTTCTGCCCAAAGTTAGAGGAGGGGTCAGCATCCCCAGTCTGACCTGGCCATAGCATCTTTTCCCCACCTGGCCAGGAGGAGTGGTGTTAAAGCTCCACTTTCTTTTCATCGGGATCAAATCACAGGAAGCCCTCTCCCCTCTGGCCCCTTTGCACACTATGCTATAAGAGCTCAGCTAATGCTTGCCTGCAGAGCTCAGAATTGACAGTGACATCATTTCCTGAGCACTGTGGCTCAGGAACCGCCACACACTTCATTCATTTTGCTCAGAAATAAATAAATCCGTTTACCCAGTGTGCCTTTCTGTCAACAGCACAAATCTTCTATTTACTTTGAGAAAATGGATCTACAAGCGGGCTTTCTCTGTGGGTCCATTTTAAAAGTGGCTCTGTGGATGCAAGATAAAGCCCACACTGCAGTGTCTTTATGCAGATCTTCAAAGAGAATCCCACCCTGGAAATAAAGAACCGCCCACAGTCGCCCTGCCTGGCTAATCGGTTCACAGGACTCAGCATTGACAGCTTTGTTCTGAAGCTGAATTCTATCCTGGGAGCCTTGGTCTGGGCCACTGAGGGGTGTATAGAACTTTCCATAAGTCCTGTGAACAGAAGCCTCCCAGGCAGCTGCACACACCCCTCCTCCCTCCCCTGCTGCTCCCTGAGGCCTCCTCTCACTTGCCAGTGGGATCCAGCGCACAAACAAGGTCAAGGAGCAGTGTGAGCAGAAAGTGACATTTGCAAAGGCAGCAGGCACTTCAGCTAGGGAGCCAACAAGGGACTAGCTAAGTGCCATGTGAGCAGGAGGTGATGTCACCATGGACTTCCACAAAGGAAAGTGTGGCCTTTTCTTTGGGGAGATAGATGACATCATCCTCCCAGATGGGAGCCAGTCTGTTCTATTTTCTTTTTAGTTGTTAATGAGATTTCTGGGACCTTAGAGTTTTTAGAAATTGGGTTGGGAGAACATTTTAAAACATTTTTCAAGTTCCTCTGTGAGTGACTGGGTTTGAAAGGTAGTGCCTCCCTGGCTAGCTGGACATTCAGCCCTGCACCAAGGGCTTCTCCACAGTTCACTTTTGGAACGCTGGCCAGGAACTTCCACAGGGTCAGCCATTTTTCTTTTCAACACGTATTCCAACTCTTTCTGTCAAAAGACAGTTAATAGTTTGTGGCTACTGTTAAGCTCTCAGGGGAAATTCTTCAAATTTGACATTTTCATTTGGTTTTGTGACTTGGAGTTTTAAGCTTAGGTTTCTGGGAGCAGTCAAATTTTAAGCATTGATATATATATATATATGTATTGATACACACACACACACACACACACACACACACACACACACACACACACACACTTTGAGAGTGAATCTATCACTTGGACTCTGTCGGTGGCTGAAGAAGGATGGCATACAGCATCTGTGATCCATGTTTTAAAAAGAAAATTTTTATCCTAACATAGCAGAAGCACATGCAGTATACAAAAGATGTTTAGAATATCTCAATATTAAATGCTATGGAACAGGGGCTAGAGAGATGGCTCAGAGGTTAAGAGCCCTGGCTGCTCTTCCAAAGGTCCTGAGTTCAATTCCCAGCAACCACCTGGAGGCTCACAACCAACCATCTACAATGTGATCTAATGCCCTCTTTTGGCATGCAGGCCTACATGCAGGCAGAGCATTGTATACATAATAAATAAATGCTATTGAACTAAAATTAGAAAATATCTTGAAAGGCTCCATGGGGGCCTGATAATGAACAAAAGTTTGAGAAACAACAAAAAAAGCACATGATAGAGCTGATTAAAGAAAAGTGTTAAAATCTTGTTGCCACCAGAGAAAAGGACCATCTCTCTCTCTCTCTCTCTCTCTCTCTCTCTCTCTCTCTCTCTCTCTGCTAGGGTTAGATCTCAGGGCTTTGAACATGCCAGGCTGTCACTTCACTGCATTGCATTGCATCCCCAACCCCCCGCCCCAGAGATGAGTTTTTATTTTGAACACTAGGACTATAGGTGAATAAGGAAATGCAGTGACTTGCACAGATGTATATTTTTAAATTATAAAATAGGTAGTGGAACTATTTTTCACAGGCACACAGGAAAAAAAATTACCTAAAGGTATCTGTGAAGCAATGGCTCAGCAATTAAGAGCACTGGCTGTACTTCCAGAGGACCTGGGTTAAGTTCGCAGCATCCACATGGCAGCTCATAACAATCTATAACTGCAGTTCCAGTGGATCTAGTGACCTTTGGCCTCTCTAGGTGTCAGACATGCACATGGTACACAGACATAACTGCAGACAAAACATCCATACACATAAAGTAAAAAATAAAACTAAAAAATAATACATGTAAGAGGATACAGAAATGCACACAAAAAGACAGAGATGGAGTGGCCTGTGGGCAGTAGATAATAGATAATAATGGGGACAGAAGCTGAGGCAGCATATCAGAAGGTCTATGGAAAGTGGGATAGGCAGACGTGATGTCACTTTGGATGCCTGTGGGTCTGTGCACTGAAGAGAGCCGTGCTAGTCAGTCCAGCATACCACAATAGATTATCTGGTGCTTGTTGGCGCTGGCAACCGTAGCTAGGGAGCCTGAGAGGAGACGGCTGTGCTTCCGTGGAAGTATGAGCTCCAATTCCAGCATGCATAATTCAAGACCCTGTGAATTGATTGGAAGAGGTGTCCTTCTGGCCATTGTCTGTGTGCCTGTGAAATTTAGGTAAGGGCCAAGGCAGAATTATGATGCAGTGACTGGTGAATTCAGCATCATAAACACGATGGCTTTTTATTTTATAACCAAGACTTTTCAACTAAGAAGTACCACATTTAATCTTTGTCCCCATATAATCTAGTTATGAAGGACCTTTGCAAGACAGCCAGCCAGCTTAAAGAGCATATCCAAAGAAATGAGTGATTACTGCTTTTTTCTTCTTTCTTCATGTGTATGAAGGTGCTACTATCCATGTATCCACATTCATAGCGAGGCCTGAGGTTGATGTTGGGAATAGTCCTACATTGTTTTACATTATTCATTGACATAGGGTCTGTCAGTCAAACCTAGGGCCCATTGATGTTTCTGTTCTCGATAGTCAACTGGCTCTAGCAATCCTACCTCTACCTTCAGAGCCTAGAAGTACAAGCAGATCACCATGCCCATCTGGCCTTCTTAAGGAGGGTTTCTGGGTTCCAGAGTCAGTCCTCAGGCAAAGGCATTAGCCACCGAGCTGTCTCCCCAGCCCACTACCTTCCTTTTAAGGCAGAGAGTGGGAGATGTCAGGGGAGGAGATTACAATCGGAGAAACTGCAGAAATGGAGGCAGAGGGACCTGAGAGGACTTGAGTGGGCTGTAGTTACTGAAAGAGAGGGATACAGATTTACAAAGTAAATAGGCTAATAGGTCAAGGGACCTAGTGATGTGCTTGGTCCTTAAAAAGAAACTGAAGATGATACAGCCAGCACTATAATAAATTCTAACACAGAACTGCCACATTTCCCTTCCTTGACACTGTTCAAAGCTGCAGCTTGGAAATCATATTACTTAGGTTTCATGTTTAGACAGTAAGACCTTTTTAATTATTTCATGGTCACTCTTTTGTGTCTGTCTTGAGCCTTCTTTCTTCATGGTGTTTGGAATGAAAGTAATTTTATGAAATGTGGTCAGCAAAGATCTCTATCAACAAAACTGGCCTGTGCATCACCTGCTCTGGGAGAGCCCTTCTTCTCAGTTGGTGATGGAATTATTTTCTTGGTGACACTTTCTGCTAAGCTCTGACAAATATAATGTCACACAGAGAGAAATGAGAACCAGGAGCTCCTCTACCACTAAAGGGCCCTCACTTATGATCACGGTACGCCTTACTCATGCACCAAATCTTTAAGCAAGTGCTTGGAAAAAATGAGACAAACAGCTGAATCCTGTCATTGTTCTGTGTTTACAGTGGGATATGACATAAATTCTGTTTGGTTTGGACAAAGAATTAAGGAAAAACAAAGGAGGAGCCACTAGCAATGTGCATATCCAAAGGTGGTAGTTGAACGCCTCACAAAATTTCCTGTCAGGTTTTTGCACACCATACCCATAAATGTGCATTTGTATTTGGCCCACTTTGGTATTTTGAACTTCTGTCTTCGTGATACTTTAAAATATTTTTAGGGGTGAAGATTAGAAATACTTTAGGGGTGAATGCCTTAGTATAGAACCAAGCTTAGGGCATTGATTGTAGATGACTTTCTATTGTGGGAAATTCTCAGTTATAGCTTTGTTCAAAACAAGTTCTGAATGAATGACACTACTTTAAAAAATATTTGTTTACCAAGGCAGTCAGCAGTGCCTGCCTGTATTTCCAGGTATTTAGGGGGCTGAGCAAAAGACTCACTTGAGCTCATTAGTTTGAGATTACTCTGGGCAATATAGAATGATGTTGTCTCAAAACCAACCAACCAACCAACCAAAGTTGTTTACCAAGTATTCTGCCTTTGGAATAATTTTCTCAAAAAAAAAAAAAGAAAGAAAAGAAAGAAAAAGAAAAAGAAAAAGAAAAGAAAAAAGAAAGAAAGAAAAAAGGTTTGCAGCTCATTTTGCTTTAGGCTCGAATTTTCACAGCAAGTTCTGTGATCAGAAGCAACGGTAAACACAGACAGATCTTTCATAATGCATGGAAAAGCTTCCATGACAACAACACTAAATACACATACACAGTTGACCTTCACTTAATGCCAGAGCCTTTAGGACCTTGTATCCCAATTCCCACATTGCCACTGTTTGAAAACGCCTGAGCTCTATTCCCACTGCTGCTCTTTGAGACCATTATAAAATGGAAAAAAAAATAAGCCTCAAACAACCATGACCTTCCAAAATCATATATTGCACATTTTAGAATAATCCTTGATTTGAGGCCAAAGGGAGAGTTTTCTCAAATCTTCTATTTGTGTTCTGGTTTCCTGGCAATAACATCCCTGATAGCAATTGCACATTCTTTCCTAGAGATTCCACACTTTCTCATACAATGTGAAAAAGGAAGCTAACGATTATTTCTTTTCAAGTTCAAATATTGTAACAGACACAAATGACCAAACACACACAGGACAGCCATTATGTTCAGGATGAAATGTTAATTCTTATCCATAGCTCTCAACCATTACCTATCTACAGATTACTTTTATGTTGGCTCAGCAGAATTAACACTAGTTACCTTTCTCTCACCAAATAAAGAGTCTCTGGTGAGGAATAAAATGTTACTCTAGGGGTTAGTGCAATTTTGTATTCTGTATCTATGCAAGGAGTGATACAAAATCATTTTGCTTCTAATGCTTTTCCATATCATTATATAGACTAAACAATGTAGGTTGAACAACCTAAGAATACTTTTATCTTTAGCAACATTTTAAAAACTTTTTCTTTACTTAGAGTTTTCATTTATTTGTGTGTAGTATACAGGTATGCATACCATAGTAAGCATGTGGAGGTCAGAGGTCAATTTATGGATCTCATCTCTCTCCTTCCATCATGTTAGTTGTCAGCAAACCTTCACCTTTTGAGCCATTTCTCTGTCCAGTATATCTGTCTCAAGTTACTAATGTAGTACCAAGCAAACTATATTGGCCTGTGAAAATTAGATTAAAATATGATTGAATATTTAGTGCATTGGCCCTAGTGGCATTTTATTTGTTATTAGTCTTGGTGATGTTATTAAAAATGATAATTTCAGTGCACTGGATACTTTAAAATATTATCTCATCTCTCATTCTTATAATACTGTGAATGAAGCAACATTGTATCATATTGTAGATGAAAATGACTGAGAAAGGCACCTTCAAGAAATTAAGTAAAAAAAGAAAAGAAAAGAAATTAAGTAACCCAGACTCAGAAGTCTAGAGACTGTGGTATCAGCACCAAAAATGCTCTGTGTCTGACCCCAAAGTTTTTGCTTTAAGTATTTGCCTGCTGTCTGAAATCTGCAATTTGCCCCACAAGTTTCTTTGTGAACGGGTGACATCACACTGCAGTATAAAGAAGTTCAGAGCATGTAGCAGCTAATCTTATAAATAAATTCCATAACAGTAAACATTTAAAAGAATTTTTATATTCTTTGCCATGTAAGTTATGTTCTAGTTTCAAGAGCTCCAGTCCTGGCCTGCCTCATTTACATAATGCTCTGTTGGTGGAATTAATTGATCTGGGAGAAAACACAGAATTAGCTAGTCTGTTGCCCAGGGTTAGTTACAGAAAGTAGCTTACAAGGAGGAGTTAGGTTATAGTAAGAGTGACAGGCTGTCTTTAGAACTTAGAGATTGGATTGCTCAGCATAGACCCTGAGGTTGGGTTGTTTACTGAGGACTTGGCTGACTTAGTTCTGTTTCCCTTTTTTAGAGAGACCCAGGATAGCTAGCTCCCTGGCTACAGCCCTTCATTTAATACTAACAGAAAACAAACTTGGAGTCATTTGTCCCTGTAACCACAATCTCTGCCACCATCTTAAATAAGGCCTTCCCTCTTCTGTTGGTCTGTCTCCAAATTTCCCTCTTTAAGGACAGCCACTCACATTGAACTTCATTCCAGCAGTAAGGCCATGGCCTCTCCTTGACAAGATTATGTCTACAGTTATATCAACACCATAAACTGCCTGGTTTTATGCATTTTCTGGTGTGGAGCAACCTCCCTGTGGAGAAAAGCTTGGGAATTGAGGGCAAAGTGAAGGGCAGAATTAGAGAGAAAGGGGTGAGGCTGAGCCTTGGAGGCCTCCTGAACTTCTCCCTGGAAAAAGTTGTTTAAAATAATGACATTGGAGAACTGAAGGTTTTGAAATAGAAGTGTGAACTTTGGACTTGCAGATGCCTGAGGGAATGGCTCCTCTGTCTTTGCCTGTGTGGGGGATTTTAGGATGTAGCTTTAGGTATGACTTCTCTTTTCAGAAGCTATTTATCCCATTTCCTTGATCTCATTTCCTTTTCAGATATTTTATACTACACTTTGTTTAGAGATCTTAAATAATTTCAGAACTATCAGATACAGAAAATAGATGATAAATACATAGACGGAGTATAATGAAAAGGCTGATTTCTTCTGGAGAACTGTAGGCAGAGAACTTTTCTGGGAAACATTGTGAATCTGACTAGAAATGCAAAATAGAAATAATTAGGTTAGAAGGAAATGGGTAGAGTTCATGACAACGCAAAGATGAGGAGCCTGGGTATCCATCTCTGTGCTAAAATGCCTATCCTTTATGAATAGGAAACTGAATTTTATATAAAGTATGGCCACCCTGTTTTATTTCTTTCACTGGTACACTTCATTATTTAGATCCAGGACAACCCAGATCATTAGAGGCTATGGCTGGCTTAATCTTACAAAGCCATATGACAGCTGATGTAGCAACTCCTAGAATTTCATAGCTAGAAGTGGCATTGATTTTGAGCTTCTGATATTTTTGTTCAAGTCACATAGTACATGATATGGGCTGGTTTGTTTTGTATTTTGGCCTATACTGTTAAAAACAGATAACTTCACTCCATATGGCTACATAGAAATCAGTCAGAATGTATTTTCACAAAATGTGGTATAGAAGTGAGGGTCCCATAGAAGATGAAACCTTCCAATCTTTAATGACTTCTTAAATCTTAAAACAAACAAACCAACCAAAAAACAAACAAACAAAAAAAAAACAAAAACAAAAACAAAAAAATCATTGTCTTAACCCTTTGTTTCCCCCTGATGTGGTGGCAGACCCAGTATATATTGCTGGTTTTCTCAGTGGTAGGTCATGTCTGTGTCTAACCTCACCTTTGTCTAACCGTCTAATCTAGTGTTCAAGATGGAAAGCAAGAAGTGTTCCCTACAAGATGCAGGAACAACTTACACACCACCCTCCTCCCCATGTGACCCTGGAGCTGCTGCTGCCTTATGCCTGCCTGGGCCTTTGGCCACCTCAGTTACTATTAGCAAAAGAATGGGGTATATTAGCACCCTAAGGCTGTAGTAATAACAGACCCAGGATAGGTGGCTTGACAGCAGGAGTTCATTACTTTATTCTAGAAGGCACTGATCTCCAGTCAAGGCCATCCCACCAGTTGGAGATATGGATGCCTTTCCTCAGTGTGGGGCTTACATTCTCTCTTCTCATGAGGACATCAGTCAGGTTAGGTTTCAGCCCCACCCTAAGCCAGGAACCTCTCCTTGACTTGATAACATTGAGAAGACCTGCCTGCCACAGTCCCGGGTTCCTGGCAGATATGAAATTGGGAACTGACTCCATTTTATTCCAGGATACTCTGTTTCACGACTCTAAACAACTCTCCTTCACTCTGTCTTTGTCTGTTTTCTTGTCTCTGTGTTCTTGTTTCCTTAGGAGAATTTCACATTTGTTTTGTCTTTGAAGACAAAGCAAAGACAAAGTCTCAGGACTGTTTTGAATGTGGACATTTGCAGATTAATTTTCTAGGGAACATTTGTGGGTTTGCATTTATCTGTGAGGGCAAGGGCACAGCTAAAACGATTGTGGAAGGAAGTAAAACAAGAGAACCAGGAATAGTTGAGCTTGCCACAGTTTGGACCATCCCTAAATTCTCAGCTTTTCATTACTAGTTCCCATCAAACCCACCCTGCCGAGAGGGGAGATCCGCTCACCAGCCTTCCCAGCCCCCTCCAGCTCTTCCTTCTCTTCCTCTATGGCTGTTGCTAAACTTGCTTACTTTTAAACTAAAAAAGTTTTGTTCATAAAGAAGCTCTTCTGAAATTGCTTATGTTCTATCAGACATAAGCCAGGAGCTTTTCAATTCCTACAGGAACCAAAATAAGGCTTCTTTGTGTCTGTTCTGCTTTTGTGCTTTGTTTTAAATAAAAATAAGCTTCAATAAAACAAACCAGAAGTAAAACATCCAACTATAGGCAGAGACAGAAGGAGGCCTTTTTCGTGATAGGAGTGAATTGACCCAACCAGTGAACACATTTCAAGGTATTACAGGACAAAGAGTTTGTTTTTGGTCATAGGAAGACTATTATATTATAAGTCAATATTCAGTTGAGTATGTGAGCCTTCTCACTGTGTGGTATTTAGCATTGGTCTGTTGTAGTTACTGGTTTTACTATACTCTGGCTCTTGGGCTTTGTATGATCAACTGCTGACTTCTCAGGTGTGATCCCAGGAAGCAGAGGTTCAAGTGTGAGGGTAGCCTAGAAGCTGGCTTCCTAGTGTCTCTCCTCCAGCATTAGTGCATTTCGGCTGTATTTGTTTCATATCACCAGCTCTCCTGACAAGCTGGCATGTACATAGTAATGTTAGGAAAACAAGAAATGTGAAGAGTTGACAATTTGAGTGATCCTGGGGCACAGGAGGATGACCTGAAACATCTTGCCTCTAATCCTAATTGTCTCAAAGACAGAATACACATAGGAGATCCTTATTATATGCTTCTGCTGCAATTTAGAAACTCATAGCTTGTTTTAGAAAAAAAAATATTAGATGAGTTCTTTCATGAACAAAGTATTTAATTAGCTTTCAAAATAAGCAGACTTAGCAACAGCGTTCAACTCTTTCTTGTGCAGAGCCCAGTGTGCTTCCTGCTGATAAGGTAAACACTTCCTTTCAGATGGTGGCTAGCATTTGGAAGAAAATAAAATCAAATAGATCATCAGTCATTGGTAAAGGTTTTATAAAGATCAACTGTTTAAAACTGGGGAAACGTTCAAAGTCACTTCAAAGCACTATTGTAGTCCAGTTCAGCTGGTGTCTGTGACGTTAACATACTAGACAGTGTCAGATTTGCCTCAAAGTCAATGAAAAGATTTGGCTCTGCTTCCTTTATCCAGGTTGCTGTGGTAATTTTTTGTTTAGTCAGTGAGCAGAGCAGCTATGAGGATAGTGTCCAGCACTGTCATTACAGCACTATAGCACTGTCAGGCTGGCTTGGCCAACAGACTTATGGTGACAGCGCAGGACTAGAGATGGGAGGGTGGGTGTCTGAATAACTGATGATTTGCTCTAGAGGAATTCATTAAGTGATCACAGATGGCACATCCTTTTAATCTCAGCACTCAAGGAGGAAGAGGGAGAGACAGCCTATCTCTATGAGTTCGAGGGCAGCCTGGTCTACAAAGCAAATCCAGGACAACCAGGACTATAAGAGAAACCCTGTCTCGAAAAAACTGAACAAAACAAAACAAAGAAAAAACCCAAAACAAAAAAACAGATCATCTCTAAAGCAAGCCTCATATACTGGTGATCTTGCCTACCTTATATTGTTGCTAGGAATTTCAAACAAGATAATGTGCTTATTAAAGTTATTTTGAATCCCCATGCTCACTTAATAAGCCTTATATAACATAAAAATCATTTTGAAAACTAAACTATCATATACATATAATAACTTAATGTATGACCAATTTTGTATTTTTTTTCTCTATTGATAGCTAAGGTTTTAGCCAATAAATCTACTGCTAGCCTTAAGTTTTTTCTGTTGTATATTCTGATACCTAGATAAACTCTTCCTAAGAGATAATACATAGTAGAAGCAGAGCAATTAGCCCGTTCAGAATACTTTCCCAAAATCTTATTTTGACTCTTTTATTAACCTATACAACAGCTCTTTTGGTTAGAGACTAATGCCTGCACAGCTGATCTGAAGGGTACAGTTAGGAAATTCCTTATCTGCTGAGTGTCTTAGGTAATATTGGAGCCCTATTGTCTTACATCACAAGCCACATTTAGCCTGCATGCTAGGATGCTTCTGAAAGCATTTGATCTAACATGCTGATTAAACTGTTTCAAATCGTGTTGTCGCCATGAGAGCCTTTGACAAACTGGGTGCAAGGAGCCACCCCACTGTCCCACTGAGTCTGACACTCTGGGTACAAGGAGCCACCCCACTGTCCCACTGAGTTTGACACTCTGGGTACAAGGAGCCACCCCACTGTCCCACTGAGTTTGACACTCTGGAAGGCCTTTATTCATTATACCCTTGTTCTCTCATTACTTGACATGTTAATAATTTTATCAGACTCTCCATGCAGAGCTCTGTAATGCCTTTTCTAAGCCAACTTTCATCTATTTTAGTTACAAATATCAAGTTATCAAAAAACCTCCCTGTTTCCTCTATATTTTGTTATTCACTCAATCAGAAATGCAACATGATCATACAGAGGGTTTGGTAGCTTGAATATCACCTTTTATGTTATTTCCATGTAGCTGTTGGTGGTCATAACTTCTTTCATCTTCATCTTTCTCTTTCTGATACCTTCCTATTACGTCTTTTGGCCTAAAGCTAATGAAGAAAATCTAGATGTGGTAGGAAAAAGAACTCAGCATTATTATAGCAATAATGTAATAAATGTTTAACATTTTTTTTTTTTGAGACAGAGTTTTCCTGTGTAGCCTTGCCTGTCTTGAACTCACTCTAGTAGACCAGGTCGGCCTCGAACTCACAGAGATCCACTTGCCTCTGCCTCCCTGAGTGCTGAGATTATAGGCGTGCACCACTGTTCATGGCTATGCTTATCTAAATTTAATAACTGATTTTCCCTCTCTTACCCTTTGTACATCCTAAACCTGCATTCTACTACTTAGCTATATGTCTCACCCTTGTCACTGCTTTACAAAGTTAAACTTCACTGTAACTTCCCTCCTATAGGAGGCATCGCACATTCTTTGTCACCTTTGGTGAGAAGAGGGTTTACATCTGTTCTATCTCCTGTTGTCACGTTGCACTAACTGAGTTGTTTTGTTCAACAGGCTGTGGTGGGGAGATGTCTGGAGCCATGGGCTCCTTCAGCAGTCCTGGGTACCCTAACAACTATCCTCACAACAAGGAGTGTATCTGGAAGATCCGTGCGGCCCCAGGGAATAGCATTACCCTCACCATCCATGACTTTGATGTGGAATATCATTCTGACTGCCGTTATGACACCCTGGAGGTAGGAAGCCAAATTGGTTTTTTCAGTATATTACAAAATCGAGGGTAAAACTGGAGAGAGCCCCACATTCTTTCCAGTGGCTATCCCTGTTCTATTCTTAGACATTATAGCAAGTACCTCCTCTTGATGGATACTGCTAGTGGACATATGGCATTAATGTGCTAGCATGTTTCCTTCCTAGTAGTGCCTGGGGGCTTTGGCTAGGGCCAGTTCACTAGGAGAGTGAGGCCAGCTTGCAGCAACTGGGGAACAATATGAGCAAAGGAGAGGGAAAGAGCCAGTGGAAGAAAGGGTCTGCAGTGGGCAGGTTGGGTTTGAGGCCTTGTAGGGATGGACGGGGGCCTGATTCATTGGTCTCTGTTGATAAATACTGTGCTTGGGTTCTTTAACAGCCCACACTTCTTCTTCTGGTCTGAGGAATCTCCCTTAGAGAAAATGTCCTATATTTGGAAGTCATCAGGAAGATGGACCCCCACTGACCACAGGTGCTAGTGTTGCCTTCCCCACTGTAGCTGCTGCCTAGGGTTGGCCAGTGTGCTGCATCTGTAGCTGCTGCAGAGGGCTGCTTTTTAGAAGTCACTTAATGTGACTTTTATCTACAAGAAGGCCTTTTTGATAAGATCTTTCTAAAGTTACTTTAAGAGTTTATCTAAAAAAAAAAATATTAAGACAACTTTTGATAACTTTGGGCCTTAAAGTTTACAGTAATCAACTTGGACCTGGCAAAATTTGAATGGTTTTGAAGCACACACATATTTCCTGTCACCTCAGCTGTGGGGACCACTGTTTCACATCCTCCGGCAGCTAACAGCATGCAACCTCCATGGGATTGGATGTTTGGTTTGTTCTATTTTTCTCCTGTACTCTTAGTACCAAGACCATGACAAAGAGTAAGCACCTGATGTTTGTGGATGAACAAAAGCACCCACATGTCTCACCAATACATGGTGATAATGCACATTTGGTTCACAATGATTGTGCTCTCGGATGTGAATAGCCACATGAAGTAAGAGGAGGATTCTGTCCACATATTATAGTTGTCAAAATCAAGTCTCAAGTTCATGACCTTTTCTGTGACCACCTAGATGGTGGCTATTATAGGCGTCTGTGTCACTGACCAAAGCTTCCAGTTTTGTGTGTCCCAGGGCAAAGACATGGACCAGAGATACATGATTACAAATAGACATAGAGACAACTATTGAGAAGAGGAATGAGAGTGAGCTAATGAGCTGAGAGAAAAGCATGTCTTTGAAAGTGCTGGGACCCAGGGCTCATCACCTTCACAGGTCCTGTACACAGCCCAAGCCCCTCCCACATTGTATATCCTGAGCTTTACTTAGGCATGCTCTTTTATGCAGCTACTGGGGGAGAGTTTCAAGGCTTTCTGTGCCAACTGACTTTCTCCATATGTTAATCTTCATATAGTTTTCTCCAGTGAGCACACTCTTCCACAATTGGAAGGTCTATGAAATGAGCTCAGTCACCTCTCACTGCTCTCTGCAGGCCCAGATCAAATGAGATATAGCAGAAGATTGAAAGTAATAGAGAGTAATTGATAGAAAACTTTAACCTTAAAATTGATTTGGTAAGAAGAAATGGGGTTCCCAAGTTGTCTCCCAATGGTGGGTACAGTCACTAGATATTACATTCAGCACCCAGTTCCCTCTGCAAGGACACAGTGGTGATAAAAGAGGCATCAGAACCAAAGCTGGGAGGTCTCCGGTCTAATCCTTTGCCTTCTCTGTGGCAGTACTGGCACTATATCATGCCTCAGTCTTACAGGACGAATGGTGTTCAGGGGAGAACAAAGCACCCCCAGAAATTCACCCTTGCAGCTTTAAGAAAGAACACCAACACTTCCCCATGGGATGCTGAAATGGTTCCTCTACCAACAAGGATACTCTGTGGTTGTATAAAACCCATAACAGTTACAAAGGGCTGGCAGCTGATTCTCTGCAGCAATGTGTACTGTTCCAGGTTCCAAGTCCTTAATTTTCATATTCCAGAGTCTATGTGATTGGTGCCCACTTGGCAAAATGTAAATGGATTCATTGTGCTTTGGATCTTGTCACACCCATTACGTGAGAAAGCAAAGACAGGGGCTGTTCTCCGCAAGCAGCCTCCAGAGCACAGGGAGAAAATCAGAGCCTCCAGGCAGCGAGCAGCGCTGTTAGGGTAGATGGTCCTTTGCCAGCTCAAGGATGTCTGTGACAAGAGGTCACAGCCCGCTTGGGTTTGTGTTTATTAGAACAAGCTGACAGTTCTTTGGGCTCCCAAGTTTTATTAAGAGCACAGTTTGAGGGAATATGTCAAGACTCCAAAGGCTGTAACCACAACTCCTCGGCTTTTCCTTCACAATCTTTTTCATTCCTTTGCCAGTGCTCAGCTTAGATAGAGAGGAGTGTAGTGCGTTGGTGTTAATATCAGCATGAGGAGGTTTTCTTGTTCTTTCTTTCTTTCCTTAGTCACTGATAATATATTGACAGTAGGTTTCTAAATCTGTTATCCGGATGGGTGTGTGCTGCAGAAACAAGGCTAACTTTCTCAACTTGCACACTCACTTTTCCTGTCCTGTTGTGTACAGCCAAATAGCAGTTATTGTCACTAGCCCCTGGACTTACTGAAATCCACCAAGTTTTACTGGGAGCCATTTCCTCACTTAAAGAATCAGGTCCGGAAAGTGGCACAAAGCAACAGCCATAACCCCAGAATGCTGACTTGATATTCCAGTTAAATGGAGCTAACAGAGCAGAAAGCAATGTTCAGAACAGATTAAAACTGCGGGCTTTGAAATACTCTCCATCCTGGGCAGTTGCTAAAAACACACTTTAATCTCTGATCAGCACACCATTTCTCCCCCACAGGGTTTAGTCACAAGCTGGAATGGCATGAGTCACGCCCTGAAGTTCTTTCCGTCCTTTCCCACCTTTGACCATGTGCTAGCAGTTTTATTTATAGGTACCAAATACCGCCATTCTGTTTTGGTTCTGGAAATCCCAGGATGACTTTGTTTCAGTCTCCAAGAAGGTTCTGTGCAGAGCCTGGCTCATCCTCCAGGAGAGGAAATCCCCGCTCTGGTTGAAGGCACTCAGCACAACCAGGGCTTCTCAGCAATGTTCATTTGTGAGCTCAGCCCAGTGCCAAGGGAAGCAAAGGATATCAGAAGTGGCAGCGCTCATTCTTCCTGAGGAGTCTAGGCCTGGCCAGCTCATACCCATTATGTTTGTGGTCTCAAGGGGATGCATGGACAGGGAAAACAAAGATTATTTTTGCCAACTTGTAGGCTTCTTTGTTAGCACTTAGTGTCAGCATGGTGCTCTCTGCAAATATGTGCTGGTTGCTGCACTCCTCTGATTAGGAGCACATGCTGCTGGCTGCAAGTGCTGGGGACTGCATCCTGGGCAGAGATAGGACAGACAGTCATGGGAAAGGGGCTTTTTAACAAAACGAGCTTCCATTCACATCTATGTATGTAGAAAGGGCCAAAGGAGGCTCTCCCTGAAGCCCTGATTTTCATGGCAGTTTCAGGCCTCACAAACAGTAAACACCAGCTCCTCCTAATGAAAACAAGCCTAGAGCAGTTGCCTGCTTCATTCCTTTGCAATTACTGTCCTGGTGCTCAGCCCTCTGGGAAACAGCAGTTTCTTTTACTTTAATTCCTGCCTGGCTGGAGGGGAGGAATTAATCAGACAAAGAAATCATTATAGATTCCAGTCATGTATTCCTCCTCCAAAGTAGGTTTCTTGTTCTCACTGTCACCCCAGGGAGTTCTTGAGTGAATTCCCTATCATTCAGCAGAGGCCTTGGGGATGGGAGAGGAGGGGAGGGCACTGGGGAGGAGGAGAAAGAGAGAGACCCGGGCTTGGAGAGGTGATGGGTTGTTGCCCATTGATGCGTCACCCAGAGCTGCCTTCCTGGCTTTGGCCCTGGGTGCTGGGAAGGACTCAGACACCAATATACTTACAAACTATCACCCAAAGTGGCCTGTGTTCTGCAGAGCAACTTTGATAAGACCTTAAAGATGAGAGTAGGGCTGTCACTGTTGTCTCTTTAAGTCTTATCTTCTCTTTACCCCTAGTCCCATGCACATGAGATAAGTATCCAGCATGTGAGTCCTACTAGAGTAGGGCTGAAGAAAGGAAACCTCTTCCTGTAGAACGTGCCACTGAGTTGAGGGGTGCAAGTTACACATATAGTTGGGCAAATTTGGAGGTGCCTGGGAGGACTGCAGCCATGTGGGGCAGACTTAGAAGCTTTTCCCATGGGAGGTAGGGATCCAGGCCAGGCTTTTCAGAGCAGGCTTAGGGGAATGCATGGCACTCCAGTGAGGCCCAAAATACACTTCTGTACATTGTAGTTTGACTTCCTCTGAAGAAGCAAACCTGTTATGTTTGATTCCTAATCTTAAAAATATCCAATTATCAGGGTAGATGGAATTTCCTAAAAATGTAACTAGCAAATCAACAGCCTTCACTGAATTCAGTGTTCACAAGCAAAAATAGCTTTCTCCTGGGACTTAGAAATTTAGAAAATGAGTCTTTATGCTGTATTATATACAGTGTCTCTGTCAGAGAAAGGAAGACTTCCCAGACATATGAGAGGAAATAAATCAAAAGATTAGGAAGACTCTAGAATAAGCTATGTCGTCTACTTCACTAGTCCATCTGAGGAAGCAAACAGGTATTTTGTGGATGCTTGAAATTGTGTGTTCCTAAGGCAGAGGGGGTGCCTTTAACACTCAGTTCACATTTATAGTTTGTCCCACCCCTGGGAGACTGAGTACAACCTCCAGTCATAGTAGAGTCCAAGAGCTTATTGCAAAAAGAAGCTCAAGATGGGGCTGAAATTCCTGTATCTTTCAACTGAAGCCCTTTTTCTGCACCCTTGTTAGATCTACACTGGTCTTGACTTTCACTCTCCAAGAATAGCTCAGTTGTGTTCCCGATCACCATCAGCGAACCCCAGGCAAATCTCCAGCACTGGAAATGAACTAGCAGTTCGCTTTAACACGGACATTTCTGTAAATGGGAGAGGTTTCAATGCCTCATGGCAAGCAGTCCCCGGAGGTAAGTGAGTATGTATAGGTGTCATGAAAGTATTTGAGCTGAACAAGGCCTAGTTGAATTTTACAAAATTATTGGAAGAAGGCATGAAAATTATACACCAGTTACCTTATGACTTCTCGGGTAGCCAGTGTTGCTTTGAGATATGGTCTTCCTTAAAAGTAGTGACAGGGTTTAACTTTCTAAGGATATAAACAAGTCAGTCTATGTAAGAGCAGAATCAAGGTGGTTGGAGAGATTTGTTTGCTGACCACGTGACCAGTCCTATTTCCCAGGTGACATCAGTAAGTGTCCAGTTACATCATTGCCATGGTGTAGAGTAGACTTTGGTTTCTTAGCAAATGTTAAAAAAAAAGCATTACATTTGTCAAAACTAAAATTAAGTGTTGCAATAATTATTTTTTTTTTTTTTTGCCCAAGATCTTAGGTCATCAAAATAAGTTGCTTGTTGCGGCTATTTTTAAATTATACATATCACAAAGTGTTTCATTAAACACTCACAATTGCTGAGGTTAGTGGTGTTCATGGAATGGTTACTCTATCCCAGTTACTTTTTTATCCAATTTAATCTTTATAACACTGTGAGGGGAGTCTCTTATAGACCTTCATCTTACAAGCATAGAATGGAAGCTTGGAGAACTCAGTGACTTACCCAAGGTCCCATCACTGTATGCTAACACAGAGATGTGACTCAAGGCCATGTCAGGCCACTTCCTTAACACCAAGACAATATGGAGCTGTGTGAAATTTTGTAGAGGGAATTGCATATTAATTTATATGACTAACATTCAGATTAGCTCCACTGCCAGAAAACATTGCTGCCATTTTCTATCAGTTATTTGTATTATCATAAACCCAAGGAACAATGGTTTACATATGTAGATCATGCTCACCTCAGACTTCCCATGTAGTCCCAGATGATTTTGAATTTCTGTCTCTCTTGCCTCCACCTTGGGAACACAGGGATTATAGAATGCATGGCTCTGCAGTTTATGCAACCCAAGTTCTTGTTGTTGTTTTTTGTTTTTGTTTTTTCCAAGACAGGGTTTCTCTATGTAGCCCTGGATGTCCTGGACTAGCTTTGTGGACCAGGCTGGCTTCGAACTCACAATGATCCGCCTGCCTCTGCCTCCCAAGTGCTGGGATTAAAGGTGTGTGCCCAGTGTCAATCTACATTTTTAATGCATGCTAGGCAAGCACTCTACCAACTGAATTATATCCTTGGCCCACATTATTATTTTAATTAACTTTTGGCATCAATACTTACAGTAATTGAACTTTTTTTTTTTTTTTTTTTTTTTTTTTGGTTTTTTGAGACAGGGTCTCTCTGTGTAGCCTTGGCTGTCCTGGACTCACTTTGTAGACCAGGCTGGCCTCGAACTCACAGCGATCTGCCTGCCTCTGCCTCCTGAGTGCTGGGATTAAAGGTGTGCGCCACCATGCCCGGCTGAACTATTTTATTAGTATTATTCGTGTTCACACATTTATGTTGGGATGAGTGAATGGATATGGATATGTAGTTCTGTAATGTTTTTAGCAAGGAGCTCTACAATAGTCAAGCCAAGGAGAACACTGAGCATCTGTGGTTAATGCCACTGCTTACATTTTATACAGTAGGTTCCTCTCGTGACTAAATCTTGTTTCCTACTTGCAGGTTGTGGTGGGGTTCTCCAGGCTCCCAGAGGAGAGATTCATTCTCCAAATTACCCACACAGCTACAGAGATAACACTGAGTGCTCTTGGGTCATCCAAGTTGAAAAACACTACCGTGTTCTCTTGAACATCACGGACTTTGACCTTGAAGCCACAGATTCTTGTCTTACGGTAAGTGACAGAAATCTCAAACCTTGTTACCACCGCAAAGGGAGGTATTGAAGGTCTACTTATTCAGTAGGAATGTTTTCCAGTGTCAGGCCATGGGAGAACCAATTCCTAGCAACTTTAAGCATAAGGACATTGGGTTCTTGCTTAAAATTTGATCAGGAGGTAGATGATATAGAGCTCTGTTCAGCAGCTGTGTCCCTGCTCTAGCATTGTTAGCTTGTATTTAGCTTCTTATCAAGAAGTAGGTTCAATAGTTCTTTTTGGCAAAGGAAGAAGGGGCACTCTCTCTCTCTGTCTCTGTCTCTCTCTCTCTCTCTCTCTCTCTGTCTGTCTGTCTCTCTCTCTCTCTCTCTCCCTTTCTCTCTCTCTCTCTCTCTGTGTCTGTGTGTGTGTCTGTGTGTGTGTGTGTGTTCTACAAAAGACTCCTTATGGGCATGGCTGTCTGAACACTAGATCTGGGAAGCCGTGGGAAGCTGGTCATAACTAGTAGTTTAGAGATTATCATTAAACTTCTGGAGTCCCCAGAGAGTTTTACTGTTCTTGAGATCAGAGTTTTTCAGTTTGCTTCTCAAGCCAGTCAATACTCTGACAGAACCAAACAGGCTGGGAGATTGGGCTACAGAAAGGGATGCAGCTATTAGTGGGTTTAATCATAACAAGGTTTTGCCACTACCAACAGCTAAGGCTTGTGACTTGAAATGAATAATTTATAGTTAATGTAAGAATGAATGAAGTTTCCTTTATCTTTGTAATTTGAAAAGCTTTGGTTACTGATGTTCCATGTTTCATTTGTTTATAGGTGTGCCGTTCTACTATAAACCAGGCTTTCTTGGTTAATGACTCTTCTTATTTTAGTTCCTTACATACACTCCAACTGGCTAACTTCTTTTGAATTTGACTCCAAAATTTTTCCATGTTTCAAAATGATCAAGTCTGAAAATGTGCATTTTAAGTTTTATTTTACAAGGTTGGATCATTAGAAAAGGTTTACCTGACTTATGATTATATACTCACCCCCTAAACAGGCCTTCAGAGTCTAAGTGGGCAAGATATTATGTGGAGGACGTCCATTCTCCTTAACACTAATTTGGACCAACACTCCCAAAAAAGAATATTTAAACATTGGATGACATTTGAAAACATCTTTGTAAATGTAGCAGTGTTTTATTCAATGTGTGAGAGAAATGTGAACACAGTATTTGAAGCGTCTTTGCCTATGAGGGTTTTGATCATTCAGAAAAGTTCAGCAGGACTTCTGGGGCTTCTGAAGCAACGAGGTCAGTGAGCCCAGCGCCCAGTGAGGCACAGGTCCTAGAAAACACATCCTGAGTAAAATGAAGGTGCAGTAACCTCTGCAGCAGCTGCTTCCTAGCTCCAAGTCATCTCTGTGTTCCTACAACTCTCAAGATATGTAATGAGGGGAACAAGTCTTGTATTGCTTATATGGTGAGGTCTGGGTGTCTAGAAGAAAGAATCTAAAGCCTTCTTCAGGGGGAGAAAGACTCATCCTAGAACCCCTGTGTGTTTTCATGTGCAATAGCCAGCAGCCTGTCACAGGCAACCATCTACTTGACAAGATGCTATTACATCAATGAGATGCAGCTGAACAACAGGCATCAACAACAAAGCTGCTTAACATTGAGGTCACCAGATACATGATTGCTAAGCTCCTAAAGATGAAAATAAAACTAAAAGTTTTCAGTAAGGAATTGTAGACTAGAAAAAGCCACCGTGAAACCATTAAAAAGAGCCAACTGAAATTTTTAGAATAAAAAAAAATAGTATCTAAATTGAAGACTGCAGAAGGTTTGAGAAAATTAGATTAAGATAAAATGACAAATAATGAACTGGAAGATAAGTGAGAATAATGATTGTGAAGAAAAGCAAGGTGAACACAAGATACAGAAGAGAGCTTGTGGTGTGTTAGAGATGAGTACAAAAGGATCCCAGCAAAGAGAAGAGAACAAAGCAGAAATGATACATAGAGAGCTAATGGTTAAAACTTCTGATATTGAATAAAGAACTAATTATATAAAAACTACCAAATTCACAAGCAGAATAACTAGGTGTATTTACTTAAAGTGAGGGGTGTGGTGGGAAAGACTGTCATTCAGAATGTTGCAGACTAAATGCTGACTTTTTATAACAATAATTAGAAGCAAACAAGTAAACAAAAGGCAAATGGAATTATATGTTCTGGCTAAAGAAAGAAACACTATAGTCTTATAATATTTCTTTACAGACTAATTAGAAATATTGATTCAAAGAAGGGTCTTCGATAGAAGTTTTAGTGGACTAGAAACAGTCTACCCACAGAGTGAGCAACATGCATTTCCCTACCACCCCCTCTTCCCTTAGCATTCACAGTGTAGATGTGTGGAGATACAGTTCCTCCTTTGTACATCTCACAATCCCTAGAGCTCCACACACAGAGTGTGATAGGTCAAAACCCAGGTTAGAGGAACACCCAGTTTGGGTGTGTTTTTCCTTCCTGTGACAATGAAGTGATATTTCCATGGACCTTGGGGACAAATGTAGAGACAAAAGTTTGTGTTGACTACTGACATGTCTCCATGTACAGCAGGGCGTGGCTTAACCAAGTATAACAGGAAAGGATGGGCATGAGGAAGTGAGACCTCAGATAGGATCTCATCAGAGGATAGAGGTGGGCAAGTACACTGGGTGGGATTCAGCTTGGCAGGTACACCAAAACACAAAATGTGATCATCTGAACATGTTGTCCATATGATGCAGCTGGAGTAATCTAGGCAGCGGGCAGAGGGGTGCTGAGACGCAGGTACCCTGCAACACTCAGTGAGTAACAAAATAAAAGGGGACCCGAACCAACACTGTGAGTCACTATAGTGCAGTGGCCCAGAGGGCTAGCATTTGGGTTGGATGAACCTGGGTCTAGCCCAGACTGTGCTCACTACTAGCTGTGCTGATTGAGAAGGGTTCATCATCCGGCTTTAGTCTCATTAACTGGAGTAGGTTAATAAGGGGCTTAGGCCACATTTGTTGTTGGGTTATCTGAGAACATGTGGAAGATGTGCTTGCTGTCAAAGAGAAGCGTTTCTACGGTAGCCTTCAGCATGCGTCTGATACTAGTGGGACACGTGATTTCATAGAGGCACGTTCAAAGAGCAGAAGAGGCAGCATGGTATAATGGGAAGATCCTTGGCCTTAGGAGCAGCTAGGAGGCTCCTCATCTCTGACACTGGGCCTCATCCTCCTGAGATGCAGAAATTTATCAGTCTTCCTAGTGGAATTCCACCCAGCACTTAGTGTCCCTAGGACTCAGCACACTGCCATAATGATCACAGGAAAGCAGCAAGAATGATTCATTCGGTCCTGGAAGCCAGGAAAGTTTTCACACTGGAGGTGATATTTAAGTGGCAGAGAACATGCAGTGAGGCATGGGGTTAGGGAGGCTGCCAGAGAAGGATACGTGGGGAAATAGCACATGGGCTTTAGAACAGGAAAGGCAAGCTTTGTGCCTGGAGTGTAGATAGTTGTTCTGAAGCATGGAGACCAAGGCCAACAGAAACCATCCAACTCAAATGCTCTTCTGTGCCTTAGTTAAAAAGAGAAAAAAAGAAAAAAAAAAAAAAAAAAAAGAAAAAGAAAGAAATTATTTTATAGGTAGAGTAGGTCCATGAGCATTTTCCATATGGTAGAGGAATAACTTACTCAGAACTATATTTTACAATGAGAGTGGTAGGAAGAAGTTGGCAGAGAAAGAAAAAGATTCAATAAAGACTGTTGAGAATCAGTGGGAAATCCCTGAGAAGTAAAGCTTTATTCTGGGCAGTTGTTTTGAGATGGAAAGAAAGGAACATTCATATTGGAGACCTATTAGGATCACAAAGAGAAAGACCCATGGCTAATTACATGGTGGAATGTGGGTAGGTGACAGAAAGTGGGGCTAACTATTTGTGTAAAGAACAGATGAAGGGCAATGCCATTGACTGAACGAAGAGTTAAGATATGATGGGCATGATAAAGAGTGTTTACATGGCTACCCTATAGAGATTGGAGTCTGAGTTCAGCACTCAATGTGGGGATCTTAGGTAGAGATATGTATATGAGTAGATGTGTATGTAGTTTTACTCTGGTGGTTCTTAAAGTCATGTGAGTAAATATGGTCCCTTACAGGAAGACCACGTAAATTCTTAGAGGTCATGCTACCAATCAAGGGGCAAAGAAAAGCTGGGAGAATAACAAAGAGTGGTCACAGAGACACCTAGGGTAAAGCTGAATACAGAGTAGGTGACCAAAGGTGTCACACTCAGCAGAAATGGGTGGAAACAGTCACTGGGCAATGTGGGTAATTGATGGACGCCTCTACACTACATCAAGATGGACAGTGCAGAATGTCTTGAGTGTTCAATAGAGTTAGAAACATAAATGACATGGAAGGATAGAAGGCAATAACCCATGGGGAAAAGAAATCAATGGGAAACTATATTTTAAAAGTCATACAATTTATCGATATCATAAGGATGAGGAGCTTATGAGAAAAGATCAGCCAAGTGTAAGAGACAGAGTAATTGTCACAGTTGTGTTATTCACACAGAGACTTGACAGTGTCACACAGAGACATCTCCCAAAGGCTAACAATTTCAGCACTTGGTTTCTAGCTTGCTGTGCCGTTCAAAGGGCTGTGGAGCCTTTGGTGTTGGGGTGAACCAGCAGAAGTAGGTCACCAAGAGCATGCATGTGACTGTTATACTTGTCCCTCATTCTGAACGCCATTGTTTTCTGGTTTGTGCTCTGTGAGTTATTCACTCACATGTTCTTGCCCCCAGAGATGGAGCCTCTCCACCACCCTGATTTTCTGTTATGATGAACTAAAGTGGCTATGAAACTATCAGCCAAGGCAAGCCCCTTCCTCTCTTTAGTTGTCCTTGTCAGGCATTCTCACTGAGACAGCATTGATTCATAAAATGACCCAGATTGGCCCTATAATTACGCATTTTTCGAATGAGAAGTTAGAACATATGACCTAATAATTTTTTTCTGATTCATACATTTATGTTGTTAATGGCATAAACTGTGCGTAAGCTAAGGCATCTTTTCATAAATAATTTAGAAGCCACCCTCACAATGACATAATTAAGTATGAAAAGGGTATTCAGGTAAATCTGGATAGAGATCTGCTATGCACAGTTGCCAAGTACACTCGATTATGGGAATAGGAGGTCTGCAGAGGTTTGGAACCAGGCTGGGCAATGCTTTGGTGAGGCTGGAAGCCTGGCTGCAAGACACAGTTAGCTATCCAGCAACTCATGAGGGCCAGCATTGAAACCCCAGCCATTTATCTGTATGACCAGATGGACACTAGATGTGAAATGTACCGCAGTGCCCAACATCTTACATAATAATCTCTTAGCTTAAGCTCATACAAAGTCATTCATTCATCTCAGAGACACCAAAGTTAATTCCTTGATCCTGTTGCTTAGACAGAGCCATTAGCAAGGGGAAACTAAGAGCGGCCACTGATGCTTTCAAAAATGGTTGTTTTCAGGACACTTTTAGTAAAGCTCCAGTGTATCTTTGATATCAACATAAACTGTGCTTAAAGGGGACAAGCCATCCTGATTTTGTAAAAAGTTAGGATAATAGGATGATTATAGTGGAAATATCAACAGCAGAGGGCATACAAACATATAATGCTAAAGTCAGGACACATTGCAAATCATTTAGTATCATCTCCTTAAAAATCTCCCTTAAAAATAGAGCGAATAATAGGGTCTGGGTGAAGGTGCAGTACTCACTGACAGCAGGCCCAGTCCTCAGAGGAAACCCTATTGTGTTCCCTAAAGTAAGACTAAGTATATTGCTGAAATATAAAAATTGACTTCTATTTCTAATGAACCTAGACTTGAATATCACTGGATGAAAAAACTGTTATAAATTTAAATATGGAGTGGAATATGCCCTTGGTTAGAAGTCCGGAGGGCTAGATTCCATGAACTGACTAAATCATTCATTCATTCATTCATTCATTCATTCAATGTTAGGTGCTGATTATTGCTTGGTGTTGAGTGTGGCCTCTCCTGCCCCTCTCTTTCTGGGGATGACCTGAGGGTCTTTGTTAAGGGCTCTGGGAACCTACGAAGCTAGAGAAAAGCATCCAGTTTGAACCTGCGTTTGTGAGTAGAAAGAGGGAGGGGGCTTACAATAGATGGTACGGGCAGTATCCTGTCACCATCTCATTCACAGAACCTCTGAGCTTCAGTCTCTGGAATGTAAGAATACTAGGGTTTGAGTGGCAGGCTCATCTTTCTGTCATACAGATGACAGCCCATCTAGAAGGTAGGGTGGAGCCCACAGATCGCCCCAATCTGGAGCACCATGAATGAAAGGCAAACTTCAGCATGCAGAGGAAACAAATTAAAAAATGAAAAATAGAGCCATCAGCCAAATTACACCTTTCCTCCTTGAGCTGCTTCTATCAGCTGTGCTATCTCTGTGATGCGAAATTAACTAAGGCACTAAAGTAAGGAGCCCTGCCCGGCTTCTTTCATGTCAGCCACAGCGGCCTGTACCCACAGGCAACGGTCTGATATATGGCTTCCTCCTAATAACCACAAGGTGGATGAGTGTCTGAATGAGTCTTCGCCATCTGCGCTCCTGCAGGAATCAGTTGCATTTTAATATTTGCAGAGGACACCTGCGGAATTGTGCTGCTATCATTGACATAGGTCCTCATTATTTTGGGCTGCATGAGGATTTGGAAAACATGGCACAGGTGTGTTTTCTAGAATTTTCATTCTGCTATAATGAAAAGGGAGGGAGACGATTTCTTTAAAAGCTTCTAATTAAAATATTGAGGGTCCCACACAGAGCTGACCTGAGAGGGTTCAGCAAATTTGGAAACCTGTCTGTGCTTCCTGCTCTCCGCTTTCCAGCCTGGCGTTGACTCTCCTCCTTAGGCAATGATGTGCCAAGAGTGCTTCATGCTAGGCAATAGTACGACTGCCTGGGGATGGCTCTGTGTGGTCAGCAGGGGAAAGTGGCTCCGTTCTGTTTTCCTTCCTGAAGACTAAATGTTAAAAGTGACCCCGCAACTGCCAGTTTAATTGCTTCATTAGAATTTATCTTCTGAGCCTTCCACGCTATATGGGTCTGCAAGTTCTTATTGATCTGGGAGAAAATGGTTGGGCTTAGTATGAGAGGGAGGAGGGGAGAGAGAGGTGGGGCAGGAATGGAGAAGGGAGGGCGGCTGAGGGGCACCAAGGCCCCTGGAAACTGACCTCCCTTTCCAGCAGCCTCTTTGCTCAGTGCAATGGAATGTCTGCCTTGTGAGAATCAGCATAGATAAAAGGCTAGCAGAGCCCAGGCCCATCCTGCTTGTTTGCACCGAGTATACACTCATGCCAACAGCTGGAGCCACAGGAGTCAAGCACTCCCTAGGTGGTTCCATTTTGTTTGTTTTTTTCTGAAGCTTTTGCTGCCTAAGTGAAGGAACTGAAACAACCCAGATCCCAGGCAGCACAGCCAGTTGTTTGCAACGTCCAGGGCACAACAGGACAGGCACCTAATACAGCTTCCACAATTTGCCTTATTTTTTTTTTTTGTGATGCAGCCCAAGAAATGTTTGCTTTTGAAACACAGTCATTTCCCAAAAAGGAGCCAAAGACAAGCAGGAATAACAGATAACTGAAGCTTCAGAGAGAAAGGAAGCAACCATCTTTAAATATTTGTTTTTCAGATGAAGCCAGGACAGTCACCCTTCCTCCCTCTCCCCTGCTCCTTCCACCTTCCCCATTCTTTCTCCCCTCTCCTTTCATTCCCCTTCCTTCTTTATCCCCACCAGACATTTTAGTTTGCACTGAGATGCTTGAGTAATGTCTTTAAAATGTTTGTTCTGTGACTCACTGTGATAACGTTCTCAGCCATATCCCTGCCTGTGCCAAAATGAGCCTCCAGCTGCTGTGCCAAAGCAAAGGAAGGAGTTGAGCTGAAGCCACAGCTAGCAGTTCATGGGCCAGGGTACTTACTGTGTCTCTTGTTCACTTTGGCTCAGGGTCTCTTTAAATGCTGCCTTTTGGGGGAATCTTTAAGTCCCTGTTTGCAGACACTGCACATTTTTAACATCTCATAGTCTTCTGAAAATGTGACGGCTGAGTGGGAGCAGGAGCAACAGCATAGGAGCAAGAGCCCTGATTCGAGATGTCAGGTTGGGAATTTAAGCTGGTATCCCACTTCTGAACAGTGTGCTAGGAAAAATGAGGCAGCCTGCACTCCCTTCCTCTCTCCCCTCCAGAAAAGCCACTGCAAGGAGTCACGTTTCCATATCCTTCCTTGATTGCATTTATGACTCTCACAGCATGGACAATATCCCGAGAGACTCCCCTCTTTGTCACTAAGTCCTTCCTCTATCCTGGAGTCAGATTTGAAGCTAGGAAGTCCATTAGCAGCAACGCTACTGTACTTAACATGTGACAGTGAGTGCATGAGTTCTGTGTTCTCAAGGTCAATTCTGTATCTTGATATTGTATAAACTAATGGCATGACCGTTCCATGGTATGGGAAGGCTTTAGTGTGTGTGTGTGTGTTGTGTGTGTGTGTGTGTGTGTGAGAGAGAGAGAGAGAGAGAGAGACAGAGACAGAGAGAGAGAGAGAGAGAGAGAGAGAGAGACAGAGAGAGAGAGAGAGAGAGCAACAGAGCAGAGAGAGAGAGAGAGAGAGAGAGAGGGTGCTAGCAGGAGAGCAGGAGAAAGAGAAGGAGAAGGAGGAAGGGAGGGAGGGAAAAAAACAGAGACTATTACAAGACATCTGGGAGAGTCCAGAGAAGGAAAAGAAAGCAGTAGACTGAACTGGGCCAGCAGAGTGGACATGGCCAGGGCTCTCTGTGAGGGACAGGGAAATAGCCGTCGATAGAAAATAGAGAAAGCATAGTGAGAATAGGCCTAGGATAATGTGAATAGCCAGATTATATGAGGGCTGGGGGGCAGGGAGAGCACTGAAATGTTTAACAAGCACTTGTGAGTAGGGACTGAGGGAGCCTGGGGACTAGCAAGGGCCTTGATTATGCTGAGAGGTGCCAAAGGTCCATATGTCCCCTTTGCTGGAGGTTAGGGAAATGACTCTTTTTGGTGGAGGGGAAAGGGCTTCGCATGTTCCTGAAGACACTGCTAGTTACCTAACTTCCAGGAGTCCTCTAATAGTCCAGGTGCAGCGCAGTTCTGGGAGTTTGTAGTGCCTTTTGGAGTTTGGGGAATTAGAGTTCCCTTCTGACCTGACAGATATGAGTTAGTTCTTTTACTTCCTAAGTATATCACCCTTTCCTCACATTTCTTTCACCTTGTTAAGATTTAAAGCACTTAAAGCAGAGACATGAGTTACCAGACAGTTAAAATTTAGTGAAGAGTGAAGCCCAGGTGGCCCAATGAAGTCAGCGGTGTCACAGTGAGAGGAGAGGGTGTGTTAGGCCAGAGTCTTGCAGTTAAGCATGAGAGGGGAAACATAGGGTTCCTAGTATACCGAGGTCCGTGAGCACACCAGGTTTAGCTGTCAGGGGTGAGATTTTAGGTTTATTTGTTAGCCTGCACACTGGACTGCTTGTTAGATACCCTGCTGAGTTAGCCATGCTGGGAGTACTGTGCCTCTTCAGTGGGGTGGAATGCATGACAGAAGACAAACACTCTGACCTCCACAGGAGCCCAACAGAAGGCTTTCTAAAATGTCCCTGTATTAGTCGGGTTCTCTAAGGGACAGTGAGGATAAGGGCAAGCAGACAAAAAAGCAAAGGCTTCCTTCTGCCTTGTGCTTTTATGTGAGTTTCTCCCAGGAGGAAGGTGTGGCCCGATTATGAGTGAGTCTTCGGATCTTAAATGATCCAACCAAGAAAACCCCTTCACGGGTGTGCCCGGCTGCTTGGGTTTTAGTTAATTCCAGATGAAGTGAAGTCGACAGGCAAGATCAGCCATCACAGCCCCAGTCATGATGCTTTATTGTAGTCTTAGAGAAGAGAGAGTTCTAATGATGATCGTTCTGAAAGGTCGTGGGGATCTCACACAGGTTCTCAGAACTCTGGCCTGTTAGTATTCAAACCAAACAAAAAGAAATTTGATTTTCCCTTTCCCCTTGGTTTAACGATAACCAGTGAGATGCCAGGAAGACAAGATTTGTCTTATTCTGTGCTTCCAGTAAATATATGACTCCAAGTCCCTGACATTTTCTAAGTCTTTTAAGTTTCCAAGCTGGAAAATGGGGCCATAAGAAGAACTAACTTACAGGCTGTATTTGAAGTACTTGCCAGTGGCTCATGCTGATATTTTGCTGTTACTACTAAAGTTCCCATTACTGCTACTTCTAGCAGGATTAGTCATCCTAAGTTAATGGTGTTACTTACCCTTTTAAATTGTGGGCCTTAGAAACACAGAACTGGATCCAGAATCCTCAGCTCTTTGCTCATTACCATCATAAACAGTCCCTACTTTGTTTTTAAATACTTAAATATTAAGATATATGTTTCTTCAGTCTTTAGCATTCTAACAAAATTAACATTTTAAATACATTTTTATTTATTTATTTATTTTGTGTGTATGTGTATGGAGGTCAAAAGACAACTTCTCTCCCTTCATCATGTAAGTGCATCCCAGGATTCAGACTCAGGTCATTAGACTTGTCTGCAGGTCTCTTTAACTGCTGGGCCATTTTACCAGCCTCCATCTAACGTATTTTGTCATACTATGATTGCATTGTTTTTATTATTTCCCAGGAGATTTGTAAATAAGGAAACAAAAGGTATAGTGCCACAAATGAAAATAAAGCCACACACACTTATACATTCCCAGGTTCTCTTTATGGAAAGCTCAACTTGGAAGTTTTAGAAAATAAGATATGTGTTATTGCCAACATTGAAATTCATTTTTGCCTGCAGTCATGAGCTTTGGGTCATAAGTACTGACTGATGTTTCCATCAAGTGACCACGAGCTGTTTAATCACTCCAGGGTTCTGATCAGAGCAGAGCAGAGCAGGTATTTGAGGCTGCAGCACCAGCATGCACATCAGTCACGTGGTCATCAGCTCTCAGGTGTAGCTACCAGTGACTGCTTGTCTTTGATGTTGTCTACAAACCTGTATGGCTGCTCAGCTTTCCCTCTGTACTTGGCTTTACACTTTAGAGACAGCACATGGCACAATTGTTGTTTGGAGACTCAATTCAAAGATGACACAAAGCCAAGACATAAAAAAGTGATTCAAGGCAAGCAAGATCCAAATACTAAGGCCCCTGGGCATGAGGAGAAGAGATGAAATCAAAAGATACATCAGAGAAAACTGACAGCATGTAGCATATTGGTCCACTGGGTTGGGAGACAGAGGAGAGATGTGAAATGTTTTGTCATAACGATTCATGCTATATAATAGCTATCTGTTACACGCCGACAGTATACCAAGAAAACTCTTAATTCTTTTTACTCCTTTAGTTCTCTCTATGATAAAGACTAATATTAGTTCCATTTCATGGAAGAGATGGCTGAACAATGATTAGGAAGCACAGGAAAGGGAGCAACTTGTCCCCCAAGGAAGGAAACATTACCTCCATTATTTTGGCTCTACATCAAAGCTTATACAGATGTTTTGCTAAGTAAGGTTATCTTTCCTTCTGAAAGAAATTCTGCTATCAACATTCACTAACTCGTATAGTTTATGAATAATGAATATTTACACAAATACATCATGTACAGTAATGTAAAAGATTCCCACTACGTTTTCTTGAATTGCCGTTCTGTAAGACTAAACATAGGCCCCTCCTCCCAGAACTGTAAATGCCATCAGGAAGGGATGTCAGTCTCTCACTTGAAGGATTTTCTTCCTAATGCCACTTGATGTAGGATGGGAGGGGCATGCATTAACCTGGCATTTACTCAAACTTCATGATACTGAAATGTTAAACATGAAAATTCCTAATCTATTAGCTCAGTTCTTGTCTCTGGCTAGAGCTCAGGGTGTAGAAAAGACTGACACATAGCAAGAAGTCCAATGTCTGACATACTCGGCTATGGGACAAGCCCAAAGTTCTTGGCCTACCTCATCCTTGCCCCTTCTCTCACAGTGCCAGAGAAGGACACCTGGGAGCCGAGCTGTAGGGTTGGCTAAGCCCTGTGACTGTACCCCTGGCACTCACTCTTGGGCACAGAATATAGAAAACCTAGCATGACAGCAGCCATAGAAGACCTCACAGCAGCCACACTTGACCTCTCACCTGGTGCAGACCTTCTTACTGCTGAGCCTACTTTGTTTTTTATAATCCACCTCATGAGGGAGAGGTCAGCTTTTTCTTGGGGGTTGTCTCAGACCAGCCTCCTCTTCTGAGACACTAGAAACTCACATATACTAGACATTTTTACATTCAGCATTTACTGGCTATTATGTGCCAGGTTCTGCACTTTTTATACAATACAGTTTCATTTTTGGCTTACTAAATATGTGTGCTAGAATCTTGTGGTTTTTATGGCATCCCCAGTCCTTTCCCATGGAAAAATTTACCACTTAGCCAGACCTGCCTCAGTTTCCTGAGAGCTGTGCTAGTTGGAACCCATGAACATGGTTGCTATTTTTTCTTTTGTGTACTGAGCTTCAAAAATCTTACTTTATTAGTGTCATCTAGAAGAAAAGAGTAAGTTGTGAGTTTTGTCTTGTGTTTATACTGCAGGAGCAAGTCAAAAAATCAATTCCTAAGCCTAGTCTTGCCAACAGACTTAGGGATTGTATATTATATTATGCATACATCCAGTGGTGATGCAATTTGCTAGCTCGGCTTTGGTAGCTAAGTAGAAATAAAGAGTCATGGATATTGATAGTTTCATGGCCATAGATCATTAAATAAGTGGGAACACAGTGTCTCATATTTTCTTTCTTGCAATGTTTCCTTTCAACTTTGCAAATTAAAAATTGAAGTGTGAGAACACTGTCTTAATATTGCAAATGTTAAAAGTACTCTCAAGTAGAATTGATATTTTAAATGCTATTTAAAAGTACTCTCTCATTGATAGTCTAAGGCTTTGAAATTTTACAGAATGATAATTAAGTATGCATAAATTATTTCTTTATTTAGCCAGTATCTTACTAATATAGTCCAGGGTGGGTGTGAATTTTATTTTCTCCTACTACAATCCTCCAAATTCTTGGGTTACAAGCACATGACAATAAGCCAGCTATCACAAGAGTGTTTTAAAAAGGAGCAATATAGAATTTAATGAATGGAGATCCATGCTCACTAGCTGTGTGACCTTGGATGAGTTACTAGCTTATCTTGAATCAGACATAATTTCATAACAATCACATTTGTCTCATTTATTTAAAGGAAATCACATGCCATTGAAGCCTAAGGAAGCATTTATAGTGATGCTTATACAATTACAACACACACACACACACACACACACACACACACACACACACACACACACGATATTCTGTTGGGACAGAACTTGGATTCAAGGACAAGAATGGCCTGGCAAGAGATCTCCGGAGGCACTGTCTATTTGGGTTGGCCTGTGGGCATGTTTATGGAGGATTTGACTTAACTAATTAATTGACACAGGCAATATCCCTTTTGGGTGGCAACATTCCCTAGGCAAAGGTCCTGAACTGTATACGAGTAATCAAGCTGAGCACAAGTAAGGAACAGACTGTTGATGCATTCATTTCGCTCATTTCTCTCTGCTGTTTTCTTGAATGTGGTGTGATTAGCTGTTTGAGGTTCCTGTCATGACTTCCCCACAGGATAGACTGTAAACTGGAATTATAAACTGAAAGAAACCCCCTTCTTCCTTAATTTGTCAGGATATTTTTTCTCAGCAGCAGAAATTAAAGTAGAACATTTTGCTTTTTAAGTGTGGACTTGGAAAAAGTTCGAGTTTCTATTCTTTTGGGAATTAGTATATACTATGGAGAGTCTAGTGCTTTACCAGAGTTTAAAAATTACGTCAATCAAGAGGTGTGTCTGTGAGTGCTTAGGTGTTGTTTTGGCTAATATTTACTTAAAAGAAGGAGTCATGCAAGACTGGAAACAGTATTTATTTACTTTGAAATTTTCATTCACATATAAAACTTATTTTGATTATAGTCATCCCTCTTCCCAAACCTTCCTTAATTTTATGACATTTGTTTGTTTGCATAATAACTGTACAAACTGGAAAGATGACTGTTCCATGATATGGTAAAGGGAAAGATTTTTTTTATTGTAGATATAAGAGAGAGAACAGCCAGAGGCAACTGCAAGAGTCCGGAGTAAAGAAAAAGAATCAGACTGAACACGGCTAGTGGATTAGACCTAGACAAGTGAGGGGAGAAAGAGAAAACAGTGAGAACAGCAGGAGCAGAGCACAGAGAGAACACACCAGGGGTAGCAGGGTTATAAGGAGAATGAGTAGCTGGGGGCAGAGGGCCATGGAGGGACGCCCTGAGCAGGAAGGAGTTTAGAAGGAGGAGGAAGTGAGAAGGGCTAGGATGCTAGCATGGGCTTTGAAATGTCTCACTGGTACTTGTGATACTGAGGAAATGTGGAGGCCAACATGAGCTTTGATGTGCTATAAGGTGCCACAGTTATCCATATATTCTTTCTGCCAGAGGTAGGGGAAATTACTCCTTTTGGTAGATAGGAACCCAGAAACCTGCATCACAAGTTCCTGAGGAATACTGGCTTTTACCTAACCACCAGAAACCCTGCTACAGTCCAGGCTGGGCCCATTTCTGGATATTTGGAATGCCTTTAGGAGTTTAGGGAATTTTTCTGGACCTGACAATAACCAGCTGAGTACAGGGTGTGCCATACATACACCAGTGAATGTACAGTATAACCAGCTGAGTACAGGGTGTGCCATACATACACCAGTGAGCGTAGTTATACACTGGAGCATGAACAAGGCCACATCACTGAAGAAGACTGACTGTCCTTTTCTATCATTCATCAGCTGCCAGGAGCTCCTAAGCCAGGGGATGGAGCCCCTTGAGGCCCCCCTTATCCATGTTGGGTGACTCACTAGATCTGATATCCAGGCAACCACAGCTATGTGCATTGATGGCTGCAAAGACCCAATTCTGTCCAGAGGACACTGCTCGGCAGCAGTCCTCCCCACCCTCTGACTCTGCAATCTTCTCTGCCTTCCTCTTGCTGGATATTTTCTGAGCTGGTGGGAGAAGGCACAACACAATGTCCTGTTTATGGCTGAATGGAGACTAAGTGAACGGTCAAATGAGCAGTACTGAAAATCATATTTTGAATTGGCTAGAAGAATATAATTCAATTTCAGTCAGTGTTTGTTTGTAGTGGCGCGCAGCTGTAATCCCAGTAGTTGGACAGGCAGAGGCAGGTGGATCTCTGTGAGTTTGAGGCCAGCCTGGTCTATAGAGTGAGTCCAGTTCTGCCAGGGCTACACAAAGAAACCATGTCTCAGAAAAACAAAGAAAGAAAAAACAGAAAAAAATTTCATCTATTGAATGTTTGGATTTAAAATGTGAACATTAAATGATAAAAGGGGGAGGGAGGAAGAAGTACTAAAGCCACATTTACTTTGTATTTGTCACTGTAAAGATCTGGTCCCTCTCTCTGAGAATTTAAATCTCTTACTATCTTATTCATGTGATTGCACAAATCCACTCAGTATACTTAGTAGTAGCAAGTATTGCCATGCAAAGACAAGGGACTCCTTTATCCTGGCTCACACACAAACGTGCTAAAAAAAACCTCATGTTTGCTGTAAGTACCAAACATATGAGGAAACTTGATTTCATATAAACTTCACTGCACTGGCACAAGTGAGTCAGAGGAGTTCCAGCAGGATGCTGGGCAGGCATGGAACCTAATAGATGTCTTTGAATGAGGGAATTTCTGAAACAAGTCTCACTCCACTCACATTATCAGAAAAATCTTGCCGTTTCTCTTGTTTGTTGTCCATGGTCTTCTGAGGAGCAAAGGATTCCAAGAATGTATGCGCTGCTGCCGTGAGCTGGTAGTCATGAGCGGCAGGAGGGCTGTGTGAGGGTCAGAGCTTATAGAGGTGATGGTGCTGTTAGCACAAAACCTCACACTGAAATCTTTATAGTGTCTCTAGAAATAACCAAGTACTCAGGTATGCCCCTGGGACTCTACAGCAAGAGAATGAAATAAGGCCAATTGTTCCAGACGCAGCCAGTGGGATGTTCTACTGGTTCACTGATATGCAGATAGTCCACAGACTGTGGGCCTCATAGATTTAACTCGCATTATTGAACCAGTTGTCTGTCTTCCATTTTGTAGACATATGATGGCTCAAGCTCCGCAAACACCCGTGTCGCCAGTGTGTGTGGAAGACAGCAGCCACCTAACTCCATCATTTCTTCAGAAAACACCCTCTTTGTGAGATTCCAGTCTGGATCTTCCAGACAGAGCAGGGGCTTCAGAGCTCAATTCAGGCAAGGCAAGTAAACTGTGGGTCACCTAAGCCCTTCTTAGTCATCTAATGACAGCAAATGTCAGGAACTGATCTCAGCTTCCAACCTAATATGCAAATGTTCAGATAGGAAGACTCAGAAGTCTCTAACTGTTCATATATTTTACTTATCTTCATCTACCTTAAGTATCTTATGTCTTAGGATCTGTGTATCTCTTAAGTGTTGTGGTTTTATAATAACGTTTAATGGTATAATACCAGTAATACATAAAAAAGAGTTAGCCTAATTAATTTACCTACCACCTGTCTGTGGAGACACACAATTCTGAGGCTGGTTTGTACTACAGAGTCAGATTCCATCTCCACAGTCTCGTTTGTTTACCTCTTTGCTGAATCCCATGGTGTTCTATTGTTTTTGTCCACTTCTCAATTTCCTCTTCCAAGCCTCTTCACCCATTGCCTTTCACTAGATTTGCTCAGAGATTAGTCGTTATCAAACCATCAGCAGTGGAAGGAACCCAGAGATTTGGTGGTTCTTAATAGGTCTGAATGGGGCCATGATTCTTATCTGGACAATGCAGATCGTTTACTTCAAAATATTTTTTAATTAAAAAGAAGGACATGTATTTATTTATCTGTGTGGCATGGTGCACATGTAGAGGTCAGAGGACAACTGATAGGACTCAGTTCTCTCTTTTTACCTTGTGGATCTCAGGGATTGAACTCCTGTCAGCAGCCTTAAGGGCTAGTCCCTTTAGCTACTGAGCCACCTCACTGGCCTCACCTCAAATACGGTTCTCCGGCTTACTCAGCATATTCCTGCTAATATCCACATCAGTAGACTTGCAGGTGTCATATTAGTAAGTAGTCCTGGATAGAAACAATTTCTGAGCCAGCCTTCCAAAGGTGCAGTGGAGACATTGGAGCAAGACACTGGAGTGTGTGACTACCATTCTCTGTGATTTCAAAGAAAAAGCAGTACTTGACACTTTTTTTTTTATACTTAGCATTCCTTGAAGTGTTGCTTCTGTAAAAGTTGCCTCTTGCTCCTATCTGAACTTTTGTAACAGCCTCCTCAGACTCTGCCAGCCTCACTCCATTTTTCTCCCAAATAACTCATATGAGACAATGATTACATTGCGAGTCCTCATGTCTGTCTTCGCTCTGTGTGGCTTAGAAGGTGAAAGCCAAGCCCCTCCGACTGCGGAGCACACTCCCAAACCTGTCTTACCCATTTGTAGGCTGCCTCTAATACTACGTAAGCCTCTCATGCTTTGGTCCAGACTGTATGGATATGGCCCTTCTGTTCATGCATGTCTTTGCTCAGGCTGCCCACTCACTCCACTACTCCTCTCATGCTCCAAGCCCTGGTTCAGCCCTGCCTCCTCTAGAGACAGAGACTCAACCTGCTCTCCCCCCTTGTTCCCACAGGGCAATGGGCTTCTCCGGTAAAGTTTCAATCATCTTTAAAACCTGAGTGTTTTCTAGAGAAAAGAAAGTTACTTGATAAACAAATCATCCCCCTTACAATTTTTGAGTAAACAGAGTAAGTGAATCAAAGCCAGGGTATTAGTTGAATGATTCAGACAGTTCACAACCACTTATTATATAGTTCTATGCCACGTCCCCACTTTCTGTAATTGAAAATTAATATAAATATAATGTGTTTTCTCATCAACTGATAGTTTATGAGATGCTTTGTTGGCAGAGCTTCCTTGGTATGAGCTGTAGAAATAGGAATTTATTTACATTTTCCCTCATCTAATAATTGTTTGATCTAGTTGGTAGAAACCAAAGGTATATGACATGTGTGTCTGCACTTCCTAGAGTGCGGAGGACACATCATCACTGATTCTTCTGGTACTGTCTCCTCTCCATTGTTCCCTGAGAAATATCCAAACAATCAAAACTGTACCTGGATACTTGAAGCTCAACCTCCATGTAAGTAGCAAAAATAAAAAGGAGGGGAATCTAGGGAAGTGGTACCTTTGGGAGGCAAGGCTGTAAGTGGTGCACTCATCTCTTCAGTGGTAGAAACTTGATGATTGGCCCCTTCTTTTGGAAGCCCTGGCTCCCAGAATACTTTCTAGGCTAGTAAGGAAGCATTTTAAAACTGATTCATACTAATTTAAAGAGAAATTTTAATGCTGAATATGCTGATTCTAGCACTCTGGAGGCTAAGGCAGATGAAGTGTGAATTAGATGGCAGCCTGGGCCCAACAGTAAGTTCAAAGCCAGCCTGAGTAACATATGGAGACCTTGTCTCTGAGAAAGCCAAGGGCTGGGGAGCTGAGGGCGTAGCTCAGTGGACTGAGTACCACCCATCACCACTAAAGCCCTGGGTGGACTGAGTACCACCCATCACCACTGAAGCCCTGGGTTTGATCCACAGCACTACATGAATCAAGAGCAGTGTCTTTGTGTGCCTGCCTTTCCAACACACAAAGGATCGAGGATGTGCTTCTGGAACACTTACCTACCTACGATGCACAAAAGCTTAGGTTGGACCCCCAGGGCTGTGAAACAGTATCTGTGTCTATCCTTGTTTGCTGGCAGGCATGCAAGATTGAGGTTATGAAGAAGTAATTAATAGAGTAAGAGCTCTTGACATGTGTTTCTGAGCGTGGTAGGTGCTGAATGACGCATGAGTAAGGAGGATATAGATTGGAGAAATATCTTACAGTTGGAGGATACAATGCCACAAGCTATTGGTCACTAACGAGGAAACTAATTATGTAATCTGGTCTTTCTTGCCATATGTATATTTATGAAATCCTAGTGCAGACTTTGAGGCCCTCAATAAATGGTTACTTTCTTTTCTTTTTGGAATCTTCGAGTTCTATTATTTGACATGGTAATAGTCAGGGAAAATGAGAGAGCCCTTACAGACACAGCAGAATGACTCCAAACAGAGTAATCCAAGCCGCATTATGAATCCAGTGTCATTTGAACCCTGCCCTCCTTTAAGGCTTCCAGGAAGAAGTTGTGATTTAAGACACTACATGGGAAAGCCATTAAGTTCTCTTCTCTGCTCTCTAATTAATGACCTTGTGAAAATAGGGCAGTCACTTAGGCTAAGGAAGTCCCAGCACAAAATAATTTGCAAAAGACCTGGACTCAAATATTATCCAACACTTTCATAAATTGATAGTATTTTGTGGCCATGCATGAGATGTGGGAGCCAATGACGTAATCCTTAGCCTTTGAAGATGGAGAGGGTGGAGCCCCAACAAACCAGAGATAAAGAAACCCTCTGCATTGAGCCCAATAGTTTTGTGCCTACTGATTATTTTCTAATGAGCCGTAAAAACACTCAGATGAAAGATCTAAGGGCTACAAGGACAGCAGCAGGAAGAGGTCCCATTCTGAAGATTAGGGACACTGTAAAGTACAACAAAAGGGAACTTTAACTCAGGCACTGGCTGTTCCTTGTGTGAGTCAAAGCTTTGTTGATGGGTGATTCAGAGCTGTAGGGCACTGCTTCTGACCCCTGAATAAACTGGAGCGTGCCAGGAGGCATGCCCGGGGAGGAAGGTGTAGGCTCAATTTCCTTAACAAGTATACTTTATTATTAACTTATTAAATAAACGTACCTCCCTTACAACCCGACTAGACTACCCTAAACAAGAGGGAAAGGAGATTAAGGAAAACAAGAATGAAACCTTCTGGGTATCAGTTCCTAGAAACAATTCTCCTGGCATACTCAGCAGGATTTCAGCAGACCAGCAATTCCACCAGAGTTGCTCCTGAAACCTGGAGCAACTGGAACCCAGAGCCTCAGCCGGAGCCTAAAGCCTTGAAGCCTTCCCTGGAGCAGTTCTCTAGGAGTGTCTCCAAATGGAGCTATGAACAGCCAAACAATGCCAAGTCCCAAAAAGCCCAGCATCGTATTTGGGGCTCATATATATATCTCCTCTCAGAGTCTCTATTAGGATGTTTTTCAGCTGGCAACAACCAAGCTCCCCCACGAAGTGGTTCGACTTCTAAGTGGTTAAACATCTGCTTTCTCACAAGTCTGCTCCCCATCCCACACCTGGGAACCATGTTAATCTCCCCTACAGGAAGGCTTTTCAGTACAAGCGCATGTAAGGAATCAGAATCTAAGAAAACTCATCTGTGGAGGAAAATGCTTATGAGAGAAACACAACAGTGGCTGATAAACAAAACAAAACAAGCCTAAGATTCTATTTCCTAATAAGACGTTTCCCAAAGTCCCTAGGGTGAACCTACCCAAGAGTCCTGATTCACCATGACTAGCATTTGGGATTCCACAGCCATTTTCACAAACATCAATTCTGTTACTCTTCAGCGGAAGCCCTTTAGCATGAAGCTGAGTCCTTAGCTCTGCTTACTTCCCCCACTCCACCCGCTCTGGGGCAAAGCTGCCACATTCCTTGCTTCCCTGTTGGAAAACCCTCATCTGAAAATACCAGAGGCAAAAATCTCTGTTCTACTTGCTAGTATTTTATTAAATAACCAATTTTCTTCTCTCTTTCTTCTTCTTTTTTTTCCCCACAGTTAATCATATTACTCTCTCCTTTACCCACTTTCAACTTCCAAGGAGCACAAATTGTGCACTGGACTTTGTAGAAGTTTTGGATGGCAAGGACTATGATGCACCTGTCCAAGGTACCAGAGAATCATTTACATTTGTAGTCTTGGCATGTAAAGTGTGTGTGTGTGTGTGTGTGTGTGTGTGTGTGTGTGTGTGTGTATCTGTGTGTATATGTGTTTGTGTGTCTTTGTCTGTGTCTATGTGTGTGTGTGTTTCTTTGTGTGTGTCCTTGTCTGTGTCTGTGTGTGTTTGTGTCTTTCTTTGTGTCTCTGAGTGTGTCTTTCTTTGTGCTTTCTGTGTGTGCCTTTGTCTGTCTGTCTGTCTGTCTGTCTGTCTGTCTGTCTGTCTCTGTGTGTGTGTGTGGGGGGGTGTTGGCTTTTAAGGTTATACTGTTTCCAATAATCATCAGGAGCCTCATCAGAATAACCAGATGGTCTGAAGGCATAATAATGTGGCGCTCATGAAACTCACCTTGTTTGTGTTCAAAAATATAGTTTGTATATTTTAAATTATTTCTAAAATACAAGTTACAGACTCTAAATTACAATCTGAAGCAGTAGTGGAACAAAGGCTATTCCAGCATTAAACAGAATTCTTTCAGGAATTCCTGGTCAGCACTTTAAAGTGGTTCTTATATTTCATTGGAAATGTTTCTGCCAGCTCCAGTGGAAGAAAAAGATTTTAAAATTAATCACTTGGCTTATTAAAAGTCCACTAGTTTTTGTACTAATCATCCCAATAAGGTTAAAATGTGTGGGATATAGTCTTAAAATGATTCAGACAAAATAAGCTCAGGTGAAGTGATCTTTCTCCATGAACCTTTGCCATGGAAGTGTCTTCATGGCAGAGGACAAACTCTGTCAGAGAAGACTGCTTTGCTCACTGCTTATTTGTGTACCCAGAATGGAGCCTGAGAGAAAGATGGGCAAAGAATGAGCTCTAGGCTCACCCCTGATTGTATTGTCTGAGATATTAATCCATTCACATCAGACCAAAGACAAGGATGTATTATATAACATACACTCTTACCCAGCTAACTCCTGTGGAGTGCTGTTTTAAGTACTTTATAAATGGTACCTCAGTCTATATCCTTATGACGTAGATTTAATTATTTCCAATATATCACCCTCTTCATATGGGGAAACTGAGTCACAAGAGCACTCAAGTTACTTGTGTTGGGTTACATAGCTAGTAAATGCCAAGCCAGACATTGAATCCATCATCAGCTCTTCCCTGGGATGGGGGCTGGGGTTCCAGGTGCATTATTATCCCATCTCTACCAGGTTGGAAACTTTTGCTTGAGTTACATTTGGAATCTGGTTACATCAATTTTTGCTCTGTCTTCCTACTGTTTTGTTTTGTTTTTTAATTTCGGGCTATAAATCATCCCAGCTATGCTTGCATCTGGCATTCATCTTTAGTGATCAGGCATTTTCTCAAACACAAGTGGTTCTTGTTGGGCTTTCTTGTGTGTGCCTGGTAAAAAGATGCCTAGCCCCAGCCATGCCATTACTCACCTCCTTGTAATTCTTTTCATCCTTTAGGCCGTTACTGTGGTACCTCCATGCCTTATCCCATCAGATCATTTGGCAGTGCCCTGACACTGAGGTTTGTCTCCGATTCCTTGGGCAGTTTAGAGGGTTTTCGCGCCATCTTTTCCGCATCAGCATCGGGTAAGAGAGAGGCATTAACACCAACAGATTACCGCAGGGTTAGCACACATGTGATGGAAATCTTTGGTTTGCTATTTGGGACTCTTTTCATGTAACATTGGGAGCTCCTTTCTTGAAATTTTCCCTGTGCCTTCTTTTTAATTCAATGTTGTGTAAATTCTGAAAGCCATGAGGTCTAGAAGCGAGAGGAGTCAACTGGAAACCTTGCTGCCTTTTAGCTAAATCTTGTCATGTTGGAGACCTGTTCTCTAGCGTCACAGGGGCATGTTTGCTAAGGGGCTCACTCTGTGACTGCCAGTGTGATGGAAACTCTTACAGATGCACAGCCTCATGGTTATTCTTCTGCCGCCTGGTCTTGGTGGTGGGGACAAGTAGGTCTGGGTGTTGACGGGTCCACTGTGCCATGAGATGCCTGAGCAGGAAGGGAGAGAAGTGCCATCCTGCACGCACTGCAGTTCCTGGCCAGGAGGGGCTGTGACAGATAAAGTGTAGAGAGTGTTTCAGTGCTCTCCCTGAGGGAAAAGCTGCAGGGTTGCCTTCTCCTTGGCAGCCAGGGAAAAGTACCTTCTCTGCTGGCAAGGGTTGATGTTTATCCTGGCCATAAAAAAACAAGATTAAAAACAAGTCTTGTATTACCTCAAGTTCTAGTTCACAGGGAGAAAGGGTTTTAGAAAAGAGTCCCCTCTGTCCCACCACACTGTGAAGTTCATGGTTTTCTCTTTTCAGCATTCACATATCAATTCTTAATTTGCAATGAAGCGCTTTGTCCTTCATTGCAGATTCTGCCTCTAATGCCCGTCCTCTTGTTTCTTGTGGTGTCCTTCATTTGGTCTTTGCTCTGAAATTCCCTTTGTTTCTTTTGCCTTCCAGCATGTGGTGGAACCTTCCACATGGCTGATGGCATCTTCAACAGCCCTGGCTACCCAGATGACTACCAACCTAATATGGAATGTGTCTGGAACATTGTCAGCTCCCCTGGCAACCAGCTGCAGCTGTCCTTTCTGTAAGTCCTTTTCAGAGATGGGATGTGTTGTCTGAGCATGGCCAAGTCAGCAGGAAGGATGCACTGTTCCTGACAGAATGAGTGACCAGTAGCCTGTGTTCAAGCCATCACCAGAGACAACATGTGGGAACCTTAGGAAGACTTTCTTCAATGTCTTCAGCTTCATTCAGAGCTTTGGTTGTATAACATATTAAGAATTTCTCAACAATATGAGAGAGAGAGAGAGAGAGAGAGAGAGAGAGAGAGAGAGAGAGAGAGAGAGAGAGAGAGAGAGAGAGAGAGACCTATCCTCATTTGGCCTTCTTTACCCTATTCCAACCCACCCTTCCTGTCCTATCAGACAGAAAAACCTATTTAGAAGGGTTTTTTTTTTCCTCTTAATTTTTTAAGTTAGAAGTTCTTTTGTAAAACAAACTGCTTTCAAGCTTCTCATTGAGTCTTTTGCAACATGGACTGTGGATTTGGAGTGAATGAGAGCTTTTGTAGTTAGGGTAAACTAAAGAGCAATAATAGTATTTCCTAGAAGCAGGTATAAAGAGCACGTGGCGTGTGAAATGAGATTGTCTCATTCCTAGTAGCTAGGTTCCAATGGCCAGTCAAATTAATAATGGGTACTTAAGAAATATGCACTGGCAGCCAGGTGTGGTGTTGCATACTTTTAATCCCAGCACTCAGAGGCAGAGGCAGGTGGGTTTCTTTGAAGCTGAAGCTGGCCTGGTTTATACAGCATGCTCCAGGACAGCCAGGGCAACATAGAGAGAACCTGTCTCAAAGATAGATAGATAGATAGATAGATAGATAGATAGATAGATAGATAGATGTATATAGATAAATAAATAATAAACAAAAATATTTATTGAAGATATGTTAGCATTTAAATTGCCATTTTGAGTTCAAAGTCATGAGTCATGTACATGTTATTGGGGTCAGGCTGAATCGTTCTTAGTTGCTGCTGTTGTTTTTCGCATGTACTCAGTGTATAGCCAACAGTGACCTAAAGCTTGGGATCCTCCTGCCTCACCTTGTCATGTAGGGATAGCAGGCATTCATGCCCATGTCTGGCTGCTAAGTGCTGCCACGTTGAGCTTTGTTTGCTGGCTCTTCCTCATAGGCATGCCCACCTGTGCAACAAGAACTGCTTAGAAAAATGACACAAATGATTTAAAATAAGACAAATTCAAATATTTCAAGTTTTTTTCTTTGATCCATCAGTCAGACCATGCCTCCTTAGTGACATTGTGACATTGCAAGTGCTATTGTGCTAAGCAAAGACACTCTTTCTATACCCGAAAGGCAATGCAAGTTTAAACTGCCGTGTGGGGAGGTTTGTGGTTGTCTTTGTCTTTGTTTTCACTGAAACCATGTAATAAGCTACACAAATATACATACAATAATCCTCCATGATGTGTCTTTCTATTCAACAAATATTTATCAGCGCCTTGAGCACACAGAGGATGTAGGCTCCTTCCCTGGGGATGCCTTACAGATAGCAATGGAGAAGTGCTATCCCATCTGAGTGATGAAGCCCATGGTCCTCTACATAGCTTGTATTACCTCACAGCTTGCCAACTACATGAGCCCTTTTCGTTTGGTCTTTTTTACTCCTGCCTCTACTACATGTGTGTTGTTCACATCTGATGTTCAATGGGGCCAGGAGTTGGGTTAGGTACTGGTGATAATTTACCACACATATGCTCTTGACACAGTTATTGATAAATCAACTTCAAGAGGCTATTGAATAGAAACCTCAAAAGATTCATTTCATCCTTACAGGGACAACAATAAATTTGAAGGACCTCTGTTAGGTTTAAAAATACTAAAATTTAAAATATATACCCCAAGGCCACGCTGCAGCAGTGTTCCGTGAAGGCAGTTTCTTTCATTCTTAAGCATCTTGTGTGGTGCTTCAGGAACAAGCCCACATGGCCACACTGCACTAGAGCATAGGCGCTTGCCTTGTGTGTACTTGACACGCTTACAAGAGGGAATTTCAAAGAAGGTTAGCCTGGGCATGCCTTTAGAACGTTGTCTTGATTGCTAATTGATGTGGGAGGCCCCATCCCAGAGTGGGCCAGAACTGTAGAAGACAGACAACTGACTGTACACCTGGGCACACAGCTGTAAGCAGTGTTACCTTTTGGTCTTTGCTTCAGTTCCTGCCTGCAGGTTCCTGTGCAGAGCCCCTGCCCAGGCCTTTCCATATGAGGGACAGCCAAATAAACTCTTTCCTTCTCAAGTCACAGCAACAGAAAGCAAACAAGGACAGCAAGTGTCGTCCATTTCACCAGCTGACAGACAGGAAGTCCTAATTACTAGATAGAAAACTCCTGGAGACTGAGGTTTTCCCTTGCTCACCTGTTTGACATTTCCTTGACCCTTTTTGTGTTGCTTGCTTGAGGTTTATTGTTAAAGTGGCTTTTGTGGAATGTGAGTTGCTTTTGCTGTGTTAATGATAACGAGAACGGCTTCCTGCAAGGCCCGTGCGTTATTTCTGGCCTGATCTAACTACATCCAGATGTGTACTAAGCTCTTCCCTGGGGTGTGTGCGAAGCACATGAACCACACGATCCAAAACACAGGGTTTAGATTAGGGATGCTGTGGTGAAACTGAGTAGGGAGAAAAAACTGGATAAGTTATGGTTGAATTTGCAGTAAAAAGGAGAGGAGAGAAATAAAACCTATTTATTCTGTAAAACAAATATTCAAAGGAATGAACAGAAATTACACTTTATGCCAGCAGAGGGCTTTGAGGAAATGGTAGACTTTGCCAGCAGAACAGAAACGAGATAATGAGACACAGAAAGTGCACTATTTTTGTTACACATTATATTTTTACTGACATATCTTAGCCAAAGGGTAGACTTGCTTATAAAATGTACCAGTCTAAACCAAGGACTTCCAAGAATAAAGTTTTTATAAGAAGTTTGTTTTGACTTTAGTAAGCATCACCACGGTAACTGCTGATGGGAAGCTGTTCCTGCCGCTGGAAGGCAGAGATATTTAGGAAAGACCTTCACTGTGCAATCTTCCAGGTCACTGGCCAGAATTTCTGTGAGCATTCAGATCTCCTGAGTTTTAGTTAACACCCTGATTCAGTTGCCATTTAGGGCTAGATTCTCCTCCCCCTAAATATATAATTATTTTGTTTTTTAATTGAAAATATAATTTTCATACAATATATTCTGCTTATGGTTTCCCCTCCCCCAGCTCCTCCCAGGTCATCTCCTCTTCCCCACCACCCAAATCCAAACCATTAGAAATACAGTCACATAAAATCATAATACTAATTATAAAAAGAAGATGACATAAAATAAAAACAAATAAACCAGAATAGTACACATACCACCACCACCAACAACAACAACAAAGAGCCAAAGGAAAAGCACAAGAAACACAGAATCTGGCACACTCACATTCACACATACAGAAAACCCATAAAAACAAAATTAGAAACATATCTATATATGCAAAAAATCTGTAAGAGAAAAAAATGCCCACACAAAGCATGTGGGGTCCAGATTCTTTATTTCAAAAGAGCTTTCCTGTGATTGGGTTGCTGGATCACACTGCCTGCCTCAGTAGAATGCTTTCAGAGTAAGTTGATGGATTCATCTTCTGAGATGAGAGAGAAGATTCACTTTTCTCTTTTCTCAGAAGCAGAATGAAACAATTGTGGCCTGTTTCACATTGGGGGTAACATTAAGTGTAATCAAATTGAGCCTGATTGTACTGTTTATCTTTTTTTAAAGATTTATTTATTATGTATACAATGTTGTGTCTGCATGTACACCTGCACACCAGAAAAGGACACCAGATCTCATTATAGATTGTTGTGGACCACCATGTGGTTGCTCGGAATTGAACTTAAGACCTTTGGGGAAGAGTAGTCAGTGCTCTTAACTTCTGAGGCATCTCTTCAGCCCTGTACTGTTTATCTTATAGATAGAACTGTTTTACATTTGCTTGTCTCAAAATTCCAAAGATAGTCTATTCTGTTTATATTTCATATATTTAAACACATATATGGAAAATGCTAAATTAATTTCAGCATATAAAGAAAGAAATGGAGAGAAGAGCATGGTGGTCATGCCTGTAATCCCAGCACTTGGGAAGCAGAGGCAGGTGATACCTGTGAGTTTGAGGCCAGGCTGGTCTACAAAGCAAGTCCCAGACAGAAAAGGCAAGCCAAGAAACTCTGTCTCAATAAACTTTAAAAAAGAAAGAAATTGAGTTTCTTTTTCTTACTCCAGAGGGATATTCAGCTATTGTACCAGCGTTCTCAGCATTGAATTGCTTTGGCACATGGGGGCCAGAAGAGGGGTTTGGATTCCCTGGCCTGGAATCAGGATACTCTCATATTTATTCTGTCAATTTACTTTGTAACTTTTTGTTTGTTTCCAAATCAGATCCTTCCATTTGGAGAACTCACTAAACTGTAACAAGGATTCTGTGGAAATCCGAGAAGGCAATGCCACGGGCCACTTAGTGGGACGATACTGTGGAAACTCCCTTCCTGCCAATTATTCATCTATCAAGGGGCATATTCTGTGGATCAAGTTTGTCTCTGATGGATCAGGCAGTGGCATGGGCTTCCAGGCCAGGTTCAATAATAGTAAGATGGTTTGTTTCCGTAATGGCTTCCATAATGTACCCTACAAACAAGGAGTGATGATAAAAGTTTCAGTAGTGTATTAATTAAAAATAACCCTACATTCTGCCTTCTTTTCTAAGATTGAAGAAAAATCTACCAGAAAGAAATTGTTTGTGGATGGCTCACTGATAGAAAGAGGAAGTGTGCTTAATGCTTTCAGTGCTCATTTTAGGTTCCAATTTCCACCTGCTATTAATGTTTATGATATTGTGCAAATGAGCCTTTCAATATAGTTCAGGCAGATAAAGTTCTATCAGACATGTTTCACTTGGTCTTTTAAATGCATTTTTCTAATTTAGACCTTTAGAATCATTTCAGGATTGGCTTAAGCATTCAGATAAAACCTGGGTTATTTTTTCAATACAGATAAAATATTTATCATTTTATTCTCTAACAAGTTTTTCCATGATTAGCAATTCTATGTGTTGATTCTAAAATACAATTTTTTTTTACTTTTTAAAAATTAATTTATTCATATTACATCTCAATTGTTATCCCATCCCTTGTATCCTCCCATTCCTCCCTCCCTCCCACTTTCACCCTATTCCCCTCCCCTATGTCTGTGACTGAGGGGGACCTCCTCCCCCTCTATATGATCATAGGGTACCAAGTCTCTTCTTGATAGCCTGTCATCCTTCCTCTGAGTGCCTTCGGACCTCCCCATCAAGGGAACGTGGTCAAATATGGAGCACCAGAGTTCTTGTGAAAGTCAGACCCCACTCTCCACTTAACTGTGGAGAATGTTCTGTCCATTGCCTAGATCTGGGTAGGGATTCAATGTTTACTGCATGTATTATCCTTGGTGCCATAGTTTGAGCAGAACCCCTGGGCCCAGATCCTCGCGTCATAATGTTCTTCTTGAAGGTTTCTAGGACCCTATGGATCCTTCTATTTCCCCATTATCCCATACCTCTCTCACCTAGAGTCCCAGTAGGATGTCCTCACATCTTTCCCAATTCCCTGGTAAGTGAAGACTTTCATGGGACATACTCCTTGGGCTAGTGTTCAATTATAAGTGAGTATATACCATTTGAGTTTTTCTGCTTCAGGATTAACTCACTCATTATGATCTTTAGAATTTAAACAAATCCCTTCTCCCATAAAACAAAGCAAAATTGGTAAAATACAATTCAGATGTGAGATGGTGCCCCTTGCTTCTCAAGTTCCCTGGTGTCTAGGAAATCCTTTTGACATGGGAAGTGTTACCTTTTTTTCAAAGCCTGCAACCTTCTAAGGAGATAGAATTTCATTCAAGAGTCATACTTATCCAGGAGCCAAAAGCCCAGCAAACTAAAAGGGAAGCCGTATTTCTTTCAGTGATCAGAAAAAAATCCCAGTCAATTGAAAGTCCATCCTTTCCAACAGTCTTGCCCTTTGTTTTCATTCTTTTTGGTTTTCTTTTCTTTTTTTTTTTATTTGATTAAAGAACAATTCTAAATAGATCTGATTTATAATTCTGTTTTCCCTCCTAGTATTTGGCAATGATAATATTGTGGGAACTCATGGGAAAATCGCATCTCCTTTGTGGCCTGGACATTACCCCCATAACTCCAATTATAGATGGACAGTAAATGTGAATGCATCTCAGGTTATCCATGGCAGAATCTTGGAGATGGGCATAGAATGGACATCAAACTGCTATTACGACAAATTAAAGGTGACTTTCTTTCATGAGAGGGATATTTATAAATTTTGATGGCTACCCTTGTCAAAAACAAGTCCAAATTCATACCTATTCAAACAAATAAAAGACATATGTTGTGGTCCTACCATATCATAACAGCTGCCTATTTTTACAAAAGTAATTCTTGTATAATATTAGTTATTTTCTATTCTATATCAAATGAGTTTTAAACATTGTCGACTTTGCCTAAACATGCCTATTCGCCGTACTTATGTGGTTTTTCTACCTTCCATCCTGGTATCCTCTTTGTTTGCTTATTTGCTTGTCTTGCTTTGCTATTTTTCTTGAGGCGAGGAGGGCATTTATTAAGAGATGTTTTTACTATAGGTGTAAGTTCCAGTGTTACGGTGGAAAGAGAGGAAGGAGGCATAGTGCCGACTCTGATTTAGCAGACTTGCCAAGAGAGAAAGTCATCTGTTTGTTCTAATGTCTGAACCTTGAAACCTGAAAGTGTGTATAAAAATAAGAAAATACAAGTGAGAAATTATTGTGGCCCCAAAGACCACAGTCCAATCGCTCTTCTTGGAATCTCAGAGCGCAGACTGGAACCCAATGATTGATGGCATGACCATCACCCAATAGGCATGGAAATAATTGTAACATAATTTGAAAAAAATAAGCCTAAGAGAGGGTTTTATAATAATTACAATGAACTTGTTTACAATTATCTGAAAACTCTCATAAAATATATCTCTAAATAGGTAACCTAATATTTTCAGACAGATGGAAGAGATTAACTAAGTATTTTGGATGTGCAGAGCCCTGTCAGCTATGATTTTTCCTTGTCATTAACTCATCTCTCTTAGAGTATGAACATCTTCATGATAGGTTGTACTTTCTCACACACAGATTTGACTATAAGCCACTGAGTAAGCTATAGCATGTTTTTAAGGATAAGTCTGCACCAAAGCTATATGGAACACCTTAAATTATTTATAATATTATATTTAATGTGAATTTCTGTTCTAAACTGAAAGAAAGTATTTTCTTTATATTCTTTCTACTCTGTTAAAATCATAAAATACAAACTATCCTTTAAAATTCTCTTTTAATGAAGAAAGTATATGTACTTGCCTAGTTACAATGCTTTCCTGTGTTTTCTTACATGCAGATTTATGATGGATTTGACACTCACTCCCACCTGATTGGCACTTACTGTGGTACCCAGCTGGAATCCTTTAGCTCCAGTAGAAACTCTCTGACATTCGAATTTACTTCTGATATTTCCATCTCAGGGAAGGGATTCCTTCTGGAGTGGTTTGCAGTAGATGTTTCTAATAGAATTGTTCCTACCATTGCTACAGGTGTGTTTGCTATTGTATTTGGTCTTTCTAGGACTAGTGTGGTGTGTGTATCTGCATGTGCATGCATGTGTGTGTGTGCTTGTGAGCTGCCTGCCACAGATATTGGGAACACAACTTGGGTCTTCTGGAAGAGAAGGAGGCGCTTTCAACTGTGTACTATCTCTTAGCCTGAGACGCAGCCACTCTGAAGCATTTCTTAGGGCAAGTGCCTAAAGACGTTGCTTTCCATGCTGCAGGTGCTTGTGGAGGGTATGTGATGACAGGAGACACCCCAGTCTTCTTTTTCTCCCCGGGCTGGCCTGGAAGCTATGATAACTATGCTAACTGTATATGGATCATTCATGCTCCTGGTTCTACTGTGGAACTGAACATTCTCTCCATGGACATCAAATCGCCGCCATCATGTGCCTTTGACAAGCTGGTGATAAGAGATGGTAAGAAACATTGTTGAAATCATTCTTTAAACTCTGGTACACAGTTACACTCAGCTGTCATTATGCATGTGTACTAGCTCCACACACTTTGTATAGAATTTCATATATGCTGTAACAGTGAAACCATCACATAGGAGAAATAACAGTCTGGATTTCTAGGCTATGCTAAATTTTTATTGATACCATGAAAATAGACATTGGCATTTGTACCTATGGCTATAAGATCCAAGTGAAAAAAACAAAAAAAGGGTCCAAGATAGGTAATGTATCCATTTCTCGTCATCCCCTGACACTGGGGGTGGAATAAATATGTTGTAGGTTTGCTATACAGTGATGGAGAGGCATGAAGAATGAGACTATACAATATACATATAGTTGCCCTTCACGCTCTGCATGGGCTAAGTACAAAAAGGCATTAGAGACATTGCGAGGCTCCGAGAGCAGCAATGTCAACATCACCTGGAAATTTGCTGGAAGTGTAGATTGTCAATATAAGCAGAGATGTTCGATTGTCATACTCAAGTAATGGTTTTCCATTTCCCTCAGTGAGAAACAGCACTTGCTGGGATGTAAATCCCTGTCTATAGAGACTGCGTACAGTCAATCCTATCAACATGATGCCATCACCCACCTGTTGTGCTCTGAACAGTTGCTTTTCAGCACATGTCTGGAATATTGCCCTTTTCTGACATCAAGACATCCCTGTAGATGCTAAATTTTATTTTTTTAGTGTTATTTAGGGGAGGAGCCCTGGCCCACACACTTCTGAGTGTTCCCAATATAGTTGAAACCTTTTAGAAATCTTCAGGAGGGAGCTGCATCAATGGAGTAGCTTGCTTGTTCTTTAAAACTCACCATCTATTGAGTTGCCTTTTGTCTCTTCAAGTAACTTGTCTTGGAAGCCGGGACTCTGGGGTGCATTCCCTTTCTTCTGAATGACTTGTACAAGCCTGTTTTATCATCTGTGGAAGAGATGAATGCTGCTCCTGACAGCCTTTCTCCCCCAGTGGCTTTTTATAAGTATCTGTAAAAGAAATAAATGTAAAATTCTAACTGAAGTCCAAGAATTTTTAAGATACAGAATTCGGAATCTTTTAAGCTTTACCTTACATAAGTAAACACTGATGACACATTTTATCCATTTTTTTGCTCATAGGGCAAGTTTAAAGAGCTCAGAAACAGTGCTTTGTGCCAAAACAACAAAAGTATTTTAGATCAGAAGGGTATCAAATGCATATTGGTCCTTTTTATTCACAAGCATGAATAGCTGGCTTAGAGCTGCCTTCCTTCTTTATCTGTGTATTTAATAGTTGAAAAAGTCTGTATACAGTGCCTCTGCTGGCTGTTTGGTATTTTGTCCACTTACATTGTGTTAAAACTCTTTAGAATTAAATTTTACTTTCTCATTATTTTATTTATTTGGATTTTTGCCCTAGTAGTTATTTTGCCTCTGATTAGTAGGTGTGTATGGCATTCTGAAGCAAATATCTGAAGCTTATTGACCACAAAACAGTGACAGATGCCATGTACAATTGGTCAGTCCTCTTGAGTCCTTGGCACTTGGCCATAGGGTAGCTATGAGCAATGTCAAGCAGCCCAGGAAGCAACAATCTTAGAAAATAAGTCAGAGTCAGTCTCCCAGTTAGGATTCCTTTTTTATTGTTTAAAACTGAATCACTCTCTTCAGACAATGTATATCAATTTTTATATACTAGACATTTAGCAAAACATTTCATAGAACTATCCTGGACATAGGAAAATTATTTTTCAAAGAAGGCAAAGCATAGAAAGGAAGAAAGAAAGAAATGGAGGGAGGAGGGAAAAAGAACAGAGAACTGAGGATGGGAATTTTATCAGAAGCCACTAATTCTGGCCTGGAATATAGGTTAGTTGATAGGGTGCTTTCCTGGTATTCAAGAAGCCCTTGGTTCAATTCCCAGTACCAAGTACACTTGTAATCCTAGCACTCAGGAAGTGGAGGTAGGTGGGTCAAAAGTTCAAGGTCATCTTTTTCATCTTTGCGAGTTCAAGGTGAGCCTGTAATACTCAGGACCCTGTTTCAAAGCAAACATAAATCAATCAGTAATTCATTTTTGTAGTCCAATCAGACATATCATCATATAGAGTAAGTTTGGGGTACCCTGGGTTACAGTCACTGTTGACTTCTATGCCCTTAAATATGATAGCTAAACTTGGGTCCCTCTAAAACATTTTTCTAACTATGATAATACCTACATAACTGTCTTTGAGAAGAAAAGAGTAGAAGACATGTGTAAGGCACGTAAAGGGGTTCATAGTAACTGCTCAATAAATGACAGATTTATAATTTTAATACCAATTTTCATATCTCTAAGACAATTGGACTAGCCTGAGGAGTCAACAAGCTATCTTCTAAACCTGATGTTTATGGTTCTCAGACTTACTGCCCCTTTAGAGATGGGAGTAAGGTTGACAGTTGCTTTGATAAAAACTTATATACAAAAGAAGCAAGAGAAAAGGGGGATGCACCATGGTCTGGCTTCCCTTTGTGTCTCTTCCTGGGGGCCACATTTGCTGAAACCATCTTTTCTCACCTTCTGCGTAACTGTCGAGCTTGTATCACAATCCAAAACAAAATATTTTAAATTACAAAAAAAAAAAAAAAAAAAAAAAAAAAAATCTGTGAGGTGGAGGAAATGGTCGTATAAAGCTTTCCAGCTCTCTGATGAATGACTTCTAAAGATGAGCCCAACTCTGAGGCTGAGCCAGATATTTGCCCCTCAGCCATCAGAGTAGCCTCTAACTGCCACTCACATAAACATGGTCCTTGGGTCCTTTCCAACCTCACATCATCTCTTTCTGAGTTTTAGTACCACAAAGAACTGGCAGCCAGTTTTAGGAAGACAGGGAGACTTGCCTGAAGATTTTTACTGAAAAGGTTAAGAAAACGTCAGGCAGAGAATGGCACGCTGAGGCAGAATGACATAGAGCTGGCTATCCCTCTTATTGAGAACGTTTCTATCTCCTAGGAACTTAGGTGTTCTGAGGAAAACGTGTGAGTAGTTTTAGCTAGGCTGCAACTATGGCGGAGTGGATGCTTAAGACTGTATTTTTTTGTATTGACATTTGTCTTCTTTTGTCACAGGAGCCAGTAACTTAGACCAGCAGCTGGCCGTCCTGTGTGGCAGAGATATTCCTGGGCCCATCCGGTCAACGGGAGAGTTCATGTACATCCACTTCACCTCAGACTTCAGCTTCATTAGAGGAGGCTTCAACGCCTCGGTTCACAAGAGTAAGAACACCAAAGATTTGCCGCTCAGTCTCCTTCTCGCCCCACCCTCTCACGTTTCTTCTTTTTTCTTCTCCCCTTTCGTCCTCTCTCCTACTCAACCTTCTATCAGTTCTTTCTGTCTTTTCTTTTAATGACTTCCTTCTCCCCTCTTCTCCCATCCTCTCCTCTTCTGTCTTCTATCCTGACCTCTCCCCTCCCCTCCTCATCCTCCTTCTATTGGCTCCCCTTTTCTCTTCCCCTTACGCTCTCTGCTCCTCTCTTCTCTCCTTTCCCTTCTTGTCTCCACATTCTGTCATGCTAAGACACAAATTATAAATAAAAAGACACAGGTACCTGCTATGTCATGGTGCCAGGAACTAAGTTCTCACACAAACCAGTCCTGTCTAGTTGTCCAGGAGTATCTCTTCACTCAGGCATCTGAATGGCACCTCTCACTTCCATAACAGGTGTGCTCGTGGTAGACACACAAAAGATCTTTAAAATGCCTTTCCCCCTAGCTAAGGCTTAGAACTGGAAGGTAATCCACATCGTTCTCATTGAAGGAACTATAGACACATGCTGTCTCCAAGAAGGAAGACACAGGAGACACTGTCGTGAAGACTTTGGTTGAAATTAATCTACTGGAGTATGATAGAAAGAGCTGGTTTTTCTTGAAATACAAACTTATTAGTCAGAAAATACGTGTGGTATATGAAAGGATCTAATGTGTTATATCATGGAGACTGTTCAAAACCTGATGGCATGTGAAATCTAATGATAATTTTGAAAACAAGGTAGGTTGACATTAAATTGTCTGTGGAATACTGAAAAATGGTCATGGTGGATTCTTAACCTAATACAAAAATTAATCTAGTATTTCCTTCCCTGTTTATATGTAGCCTTTATAAATAATGGAGCAACCAAAGGAAAATGACCTACCTTACACTCAGTGGAAGCAGGCTGTGCAGGGGTAAAGAGAGCAGGCTTGAGAATTGGAGCTAAATCACATGTCTGCCTCTGCAATTTAACATGGGTGACATTTCTGCATTCACTCGATGGTTGGCTGCCTAGTACCTGAAAATGACAACTTACAGCCTGCTTTATCACTCTCTTTCCACAGCTCCTCATGTCTAATACAGATATAGCCCATCTCATCAACTAGATGGACAAACAGGCAGATAAATGGTAATAGATAGATGATAGATGGATAGATAGACAATAGATGACAGATAGATAATAGATGATTGATAGATAGGTGTTAGATAGATGATAGGTAGATAGATAGATAGATAATGATTGATAGATAGGTAGATGGCTGATAGATTGGTAGATGTATAGATATATAGACAGATAGGTGACAGATACACAGATGGTCTCTAAAGCCTTCTTACACAGAATAAGGCCTCTGCTTCCTATATAACCTCACTAAGCTACATTTTTAATTGTTTGTGCTGCCTCATCCATCATTGGCCTGTGATGCTCCTCTCGCTATATCAAGGTTTTGCACTAGTTTCTCTATTGCTAGGTTTTTCTTTCCCAACCTCACCTGCTCTGATTCCTTTTCTCCATCCAGGTCTCTGCTCAGTTGTTACCGCTCTAACTTCCCGAGCAGCAGAATATGTTTCTCCCTCACACCTTATTTTTCTTTATTTGACTTACTGCTGTTTCACATAGTAGACATTTGTTTTTAACATGTCTTCTACCTCTGTAAAGTCAGCTTGTGTGAAAGTAAGTGGTCTTACCTCTGGCTCAGATCTTAACCACACTGAGTATCCATCAGTGTGTGCCTTGTTAGTGATTGTGCCTCTAACCATCTCTTGATCACAATTAGTTTCAAATTTCTCATCTGTTGCCCACATTTTGGAAATCCCCAGTAGGGTGGGTGTGGGGCAAGAAGTATAAAAACCTCACTGCCAATATTATGTAACTAATCTATCTTTCTTTCTTCCTGGGAAGGCTGTGGTGGATATTTGCATGCAGACAGAGGGATTATCACATCTCCCAAGTACCCAGATACCTACCTTCCCAATCTCAACTGTTCCTGGCACGTTCTGGTCCAGAGTGGTCTGACCATCGCTGTCCATTTTGAGCAGCCTTTCCAGATTCAGAACACAGACTCTTCTTGCAGCCAGGGGGATTACTTAGTGGTAGGTCATGCTTGTTACTCTTTGTAGTCACTATCTCTGTAGCCTTAAACCTAAAATTTTTAATATGCCAATTGACAGGACTTTTAATACTCTTTTGCAATATAAAGGTTGTCATGCAATTTTAATATCTTTCCAGCTAAGAAATGGACCAGATAACCATTCTCCACCCTTGGGACCTTCTGGAGGAAATGGCCGTTTCTGTGGAATTTATACTCCATCAACTCTGTTCACCTCAGACAATGAAATGTTTGTTCAGTTCATTTCTGATAATAGCAATGGTGGACAAGGATTTAAGATTAGATATGAGGCAAAGGGTTTAGGTAAGTATTTCCCCCGAGAATTATATCTGTGTTTTTCCTGAGGTGGTTTGGTTTTTGTTGAGATGGGTTTTAGAAAAACATTCAAAAATTTCTGAGTTAAAAGTCATAGTGTTAAGAAGAGCAGCTGCCTAGGATTAATTTAGGACTTAGAACATTCTTTGTACACTAACTGGTAAGCATGATGCTTTTAAAAGAAAGTATTGTTATTTCTACTTTACAGATAAGTAAAATGAGGCTTTGAGTTTTCCATTACTTTTTGTTTGGATGGATTTTTCCCCAGTTACTATTGAAAGTGAATTCTCAAATAAGGGCACCAGAGTTCATGTCACAGTCAGTTCCCACTCTCCAAACAACTGTGGAGAATGTGTTGTCCATTGGCTAGACCTGAATAGGGGTTCTAGGTTTACTGCATGCCTTGTCCTTGGTTGGTACAATAGTTTGAGCTGACCTCCCTGGGTCCAGATCTAACAGCCTTGATGGTCTTCTTGTAGGTTTCTAGGACCCACTGGATCCTTCTATTTCCCCATTCTCCCATACCACTCTCACCTGGAGTCCCACTAGGAAATCCCAGCATCTATCCCAATCTCCTGCTAAGTGAAGACTTTCAGGGGACATCCCTGTTGAGCTAGTGTCTAATTATAAGTGTGTATATACCATGTGTATCTTTCTGGGTCTGGGCTAACTCACTCAGGATGATCATTTCTAGTTCCATTCATTTGCCTGAAAAATTCAAGATTTCCTTATTTTTAATAGCTGAGTGTAAATGTACCACTGTTTCTCTATCCATTCTTCAACTGAGAGACAGAGAGACATCTAGGTTGTTTCCTGGTGGCACTCAGAGGAAGGGTAAGCAGACTACCAGGATCCTGGAGACCTGATAGGCTGTGATCATATGGTAGGGGAGGAGGACCCCTTCTGTCACAGACCTAGGAAAGGGGAATAGGGTGAAGGAGGGAGGCAGGGGGAAAATGGGAAGATACAAGTGAGGGGCTAACAATTGAGATGTAGTCTGAATAAATTACTGAAAAAAATTAACAAAAGAAAGAAAGAAAGTGAATTCTTCATGTGGAGAAAATGAGCTGATCGTGATGGGCCCCTGAAATTCTTTAGCTCCTTCAAAGTTAAACCTAGTTACAGTAGTATGGCAAAGGTTCTGACTGCCCTCCTTCAGCACCGTTTGTGTTCTTCCATTGTAGTGAGCACTAGCCCATGATTCTATTACTACTTACTTAGTTATTACTCATGTGTTACTATTATAGTGCAGCAGCAATCTTTATGTAATCGTGCTTACTTAATTATGTTTAATTATAATAGCATTTAATTTTACTGAAATGATTTGATTTTTATGGCAATTACTTTTTAATACCTTTTAGCTAAATGTCAGTGGCAAAAAAAAAAAAAAAAAAAGAACTAAATCTCCACTTGTCCCAACAAATTCAATATCATGAATGATTATGTCCTAGACTCTTGAATATGCTTCAGAAGGTATATTGATCTTTGTGAAGCCATAGGTATTTTCATTGTTGCTATTGCTGGTGCTGGTGCTGCTGCTGCTGCTGCATGAAATAAGGCCTCATGTAGACCCAGGAAGCCTGGAATTTGCTCTGTAGCTGAGGATGACCTTGAACTCCTGATCTTCCTGCCTTGACACCCCAAATGCTGGAGTTAGAAACCATGTATTTTGTTATACATTATCTCAAACATGAGAGAATTCAGAGTGTCGGTATCATTTCTTTACTTGGGAAAAGAAAAGGAACCAAAAAACTTTATTAATTATCTCCCCAAACCATTTACTGTCTTGATCAGGCAAGCAGTGTGCTCAGTCACCTCCTAGTGCTAAGCTCGGGCACACAGGGATCTGCTAGCAGCTCTGAGGTGGCATCATCTCTTGCATCCCTTTCTTCATGCTGGGATTTTCAGTGGGTTTGAACAGGTTGGTTTGACCTCCCTGCAGGACCCACTTTCCTACTTTGTTAATGCTAAGATCAGTCTTAACCCAGGAAGAGTTCAGATGTACTAAGTATATTTTCTTTTTAGTTCCTTTCTAGGCGCACCAGCCATGCACCTATGCTAATGGCCATTACCTCTCTGCCTTTCCTCACACACATGACTGTCCATAATATTAAGATGAAACAAGGGCCTTTTGAATTTAAAAACCATTTTGGGGCAGCCCTAAGCATTCTGGTTGTGCTTGTCTCTTCCTCTTCACTAAGGCAGTCTTCTCCCTGATCTCTTCCCATCATGTCTACCTCATGCCATTTCCCTATGCTTTGTATGTCGAGCTCTTGACATCATTTGCTGCACTTTCTCTCATCTTCCTCCTGAGATGTGGCTGATTGAGATGATTGTGGTCCTGTGCTAGATGCCTTCTGTTCCGTTGGCTTGTGAATTAGTTCACTAAGCATTTATAAGGAGCTTCACACTGCACACACCAGCAAGTTCCACCAAGGGGCTCTATGCAATGATCAAGGCAGGCAAGAAGAGGCAGTTACTGTGCAACACAGTGAGTGCCGATGGAGAAATGCTCATGTCTATCTATAATCACAGGGGAGATGGACCCACCTACCTCATGGTATCAGAGAAGAAAGCAATGGACAGAGATGTGTGCCTTAGTAAAGAACAATGCCACAAAACACGACATCTCAGCATTAGAAGACAGTTCACAGTTTTGAAAGAATTTACTATGTTGGAGTATAGGGTCAAAGGAGGTGAAAATCGTGATGAACCAAGTATGCATCAAGGGTCTAAGTATGAATCAAGATGCTAAGGGTCATTACCACCACCTAAAGATAAAGGGTTGCCTTATATGCTTATATGGAGCTACTAAAAGGTTTATATCCAAAGCATCATGGCTTGGCCAGATCAGAAACATCAGCATAGCTGCGTGATTGGAACAATGAAGTAAGAACCTAGATGAAGGAATAATTCAGAGAAACCTGCTATGTCCTGAACAGAGGACATAGTAAGAAGATGGAAAAGAGGCCATGCAGAAAGATGCTATAAGCGTGGAATTGAGTGCATTTTTAGGTCACTTGGAGGTGGAAGTGGAGAAATAGGATGAAAAGCATGAGTAACAGCTGGATGCACACAAGGTGCTAGACTGATACATGTGTATCCTGAAATTCCTGAGCTATATCCCTTGAAGTTGTCTAGTAGACTGTTGGAATGCAGAGGTGAGAAGAGGGGTCTAGCTGGGACTAACAAAGCCTGGGAAAGAAGGGTTGTGGTTTAAACCATGAAGCTATGGAACAGCCAAGAAATTCCTTAGAAGGAAAAATGGGAGACCTCACAGAAAGCTTTTCAAGGCTCTTCGGCACTGTTGGGAAGCCCTGACAGGAGATACAGGGTGGCCTGAGGAGGAACGCTGACGGAAGTAAACTAAGAGTTTGATGTCTGAGAAGCTGAGGGGCTTAAATGGAAAGAAGGAAGATGTAGGTCATCATGTTAAATACAGTAGGTATCAAATACTGATAAAGAACATAACTGCGTGTAGAACTTGCAGGAGACTGAAGAGTGAAACAAGAGTGCTGGACATGAGTGAAGGAATGAAAAGCAAAAGGAAGGGAAGGGGGGAGGAGGCAGGGAAGGAGGAGTAAGAGAGGAGAGGTGGAGTGTAGGAGGTGAAGACCTGAAGTGCAGTGAGATCCCAGGGGGCAGATGGGAAGGGAACATGATCCAGAGATACAGGAGTGTCCTGGAGAGGGGTGACAGATACAAATGAACTCATTTTGAATAGTGACAACTGAGGGGTTAAAAGTTTTCTGTCTCAAATAGAACCATGTGGTACTGGGAATCCAAAGGTACAGGGAGAAGGGAGAAGGTCTGAAGGGTGACGCTGTGGATGACAGTTGAAGTTTGTATAAGAAGCTACTAGCAGATTGCTCAACAGAGTTGAGAATGGAGAATAAATATGTTGAATGATTTTAGTTTGCACAAATGTCTAGAGTTGAACACAACCTTAAAATTCGTGTTTTGGATGACAAGTTTTGCTTAAAAAGGACATGAATTCTGATGACAGAAAGTTGAGAAGAAAAATACAAACTGATGTAAACAATGATGGTGGTGGCCATGTCCTCACTCACCAGACTGCAGACTGATTTCACTGTCTCTTGACAGCCTGTGGGGGCAATATCTACATCCATGGTGCTGACTCGGATGGATATGTGACCTCCCCCAACTACCCTGCTAACTATCCCCAGCATACTGAATGCATTTGGATTTTAGAGGCACCCCCTGGGAGAAGTATACAACTCCAATTTGAAGATCAGTTCAATATTGAAGAAACACCCAAGTAAGTCACCTCCATTTTAATGTTCCTCCAACCCAAAGTTAATATATTTTAGCTGTTATGTCTGAAGAAAATTCATTTCTTCTCTGCTCAGCAGTGCCTACTGCCCAGAAAAATGTAGGGACAAAGAGATAAGTTAATGCCTGAAGCCTCAAAGCCTTGCCTGGCAGCTGCTTCCTCCAGCTGAACAGATTATGCGCGTGGACACTGTTTGTCTGGACCCTGAGCACACCCTCCAGGAGACACTGAGGGTGGCTGCTTCAGATTTATATCACTTGTTCTTCCTCCCAAGGAAAAATACAACCTCTGATAATATGAGTATTTTTGTCCCGCCTCAGTGTCACGGATGATAAATGTCTGCTTCACAAATAAAAATCTGTGTGGCACGGCACGAGATGCCACCAGTGCCACAAACAGGACTGAAGCAGGCTCTCTATGGTTTCCTGTCTTGACTGCATCTGCATCAGGATTCTTGCAGGATCACAACTCAGACAGCATGTGTGACTATGCTAAAAGCCTAGGACAATGCCATTGTCTCTGAAAACACAGCGAAAGTAAAATCAGACACACAGATCTATGGTATCTTTTCATTCACCTAAAATATCCCTATATTTGCATGAATGAATGCATTTACAACAGAGCTTCTGCTCACCAATTTGTGACAACAAATAAGATTTTTTTTTTTCCCCAGAAACTAAACATCACTGCCTGGTTTGATTTTATAAGGGAACATTAGCAAAGACTTATCTTTTTTTTTATGGACATAGAGAGTGAAGCTGTGCCCCTCAATAGCCACAGTCATGGGACTTCTAAGATAGGCTGATCTATCTCCTATGAAATATATTCAGTTATCGTGTCTGACAAACTCTACTTTAGCCAAATCCATACCTCATCTGAATTTGTTAGGCAAATACAGAACATAGTAGAAGGAATTATTTTGCAGTGTAAAAGCTGTCTTCTTCAGTCACTCATGGAAAGTTGAATTGTCATTAGAAAAATAATATGACATTTTAAGACACCCTGAAGCTTATGAAGTCATGTTGTCTTAAAATACCAGAATAATAAGTAATGTCCTTGAAGAAAAGTTTTCACTAACAGCGTAAGTCAAATAAGCTGGTTTTGTAAGTTTGATGATTTCTTTCCACTAGCTGCACTTCAAGCTATCTTGAACTGCGCGATGGAGCTGACTCAAGTGCGCCGGTGCTTTCCAAATTATGTGGGCGCTCTCTACCTCATAGCTGGGTATCCTCCAGAGAACTTATGTACTTGAAGTTCCAGGCTGACGGTGGCTCCAGCTACATAGGATTCAAGGCCAAGTACTCTATAGGTAACCCTTCAATGTCAAGTAGGAAAGAGACAGGACAGGGGAACCCCACAAGCTTAGCTGTACAGTACTTTTCATCTGCCTGATTCTAATACTAGGAAGAAGAGTATCACATATAAACACACTGTGTAATTACCAATTTTAAGTTATTTTATATTATGCTAAAATGCAACTTTTACTAAAATTTGAGTAGTCTATATCTTCCTAATTTATGTATAAAAATTTCATTTGTATCAAACTTTGTTTCATTCTCTTACCATGAAATAATTATAATATACTTACAAATAATAAAATTTTTTAGTGATCCAACAACTGTACTTGGGCAATGCCATGGCATACCTTATAGCATCCATAGAATGATTGGGCCTTTTCCTTTTGAATTTTCAATGCCAAGTCAGTCACTCAATGAAAAGGACATTATTCCCCTGGAGTGTAATTTCTTCATTTAAAAAATAATGCATGCTTTGAAGTATATTATATCACATATTGCATATAGCTTAGTGTCTAGTGAGGTCTAAACACTCTTAAAACACAAATATATAAATCAATAAAAACTCAGAAAGTCTAGTTTTAACAGTATTTAATCTCTACACTTTAGCTTATGTCCTAAGTTAAATTGTATATAGGTTAATCTAGCTATCACATACAACTGATAATAACCGAAAGCAGTTTTCAAGCCCTAATAGACTATTACTGCAATGCAGTATCTACTTAATAGCTATCCTAGAGTGACAGACATCAGCACTGACCCGTCAATCCTGTGCCCCTTCCCTATAAGTGGACACAGGGTTTGGAATCAGCAGCAGAGGGTACTAGGCCTGATCATTCTACCAGTTGCTTCCTGGATGAAATTTACATACAAGTGACATTTACATGCTGTCCCAAGAGGATGAATGTGACATTCCACAGTCATCTTCCATGTCTCACTACTAAGTACTCATGAAGTAGCTTTCTTTCCATTCACAGTAGATTTCACATAATTAGAAAAACTTTAAGCAAATATTTTCAGATTTTCAATTTCTATTCATATTCACTTGGCTCCTAAAATTTTTAAATTATACTCACTTAATCAGAAAACAATTAATAAAAGAATATCATTTGTGTGTGTGTGTGTGTTGTAGCTACATGTGGAGGAACAGTCTCCGGGGACAGTGGAGTCATTGAGAGCATTGGGTACCCGACCCTTCCCTATGCAAACAATGTGTTTTGTCAGTGGCATCTCCGGGGCCTCCCAGGACACTATCTCACCATCCGTTTCGAAGATTTTAACCTTCAGAGTTCCCCTGGTTGTGCAAAAGACTTTGTGGAGATCTGGGAAAATCACACTTCTGGTCAGTGAAATATTGCTTTCTTTGTGGGTGTTTACTTTGTAATTTGTTCAACCTCTGAAGCATCTTTACTTCTGATAAAGGCACTGGCGTGTCTGATGCCTTCCGAGTAATGCAGATTCATGGGCTCTGGGCAGGATCAGCAGTTCTCCTCCATCATTCTACCAGATCACAATGGATGCTCAGTATCCCAACAGCCATTCTATAATCGTCCTGGAGAGCCCACTGCAAGAGCCTTGAATTGGGAAGGCATCCTCCTCCTGTGGAGACCCCTCAGTACTACATGTGGTTATTGAAGGAGGCTCTGGAAACATAAGGATAGGGAGGGACAGTGTATCTCATGTTATAGTACACAAGGCTCTTACATCATTTCTTTAACCATGCAAGCAAGCCGTCATCATTAGGCTGAGATAGACTTAACCCTAATTGGTTCCACGTTTATACAGCTGCATATATTTGAATATATTGACTTTTGTTCATGATTTTTTTTAACAGTGGTTGCCATTTCTTCATGAACAAAGGATTGCCTCTTAAATTTGATTTTCTTTGTCCATGCAAAGCAACTTAAGATTAACAGAAATAAATCACTCAGGCACACACATACTTAATTATTTGACTCTTACAGGAAATCTTCTGGGAAGATACTGTGGAAACTCCATTCCTAGAAGTATCGACACTTCTAGCAACATTGCTTTAGTCACTTTCGTCACAGACGGCTCTGTCACTGCCTCAGGATTTAGGCTGCAATTTAAGAGCAGCAGAGAAGGTGAGCTCAATGACATGTTAGAAAAGGGACTGATTGTCTACAGAGGAGAGACACTATGATGGGTACTGATATAACAGTGATTTGCAAATGAAAACATGACTCTGCCTTCTTGACTCTTACAATAAGTTGAAAGACAGTGTTAATAAATAGTCGCCAACTAATGAAAAGTACCGGTGAATAAATGCCATAAAGGAAGTAACTTGTGTCATGAGAGATGCAGAGAGGAGGTGGGACTTCCCCACAAGGCCTATCTTGAGAAAAGTGGTTCATCCCAATGTCGTAGAGCTATCAAGAGCTCCTAAAGGCCCTGACAAACCTGATGAGAGAAAGAGCCTGTCTAAAAGCCAGAACAATGACTTTAGCTTCCCCAAGTTTGCTCTATTTATTTGTCTTTCATACATCCTGGGCTCAGGTAATAATTTAAATGCTACCAGTGGACTGTTTTCCATGGAAGGAAATGTTAAATATTGATAGAGACAAGAACTGAATACAGAGGTGAGTATAAGAAGTCAAGAAATGAATACAGATGAGCATCTCATACATACAGAAACAAAAAATATGGCCAATTGGCCAATAATTTTGTCTAGATGGGTCATTAAAAACTAATCCTAAAAGCATGTCTTATTCATAGAGATACTTTAATTAACTTTTTTCTTTCTGTCTTTCAGTGTGTGGTGGGAACTTACATGGCCCCACTGGCACATTTACTTCTCCTGACTACCCAAGCCCAAACCCTCATGCCAGGGCCTGTGAGTGGACCATCACTGTGCAAGAAGGAAGGCGGATCACCCTAACTTTTACGAGCTTGAGGCTGAGCACCTATCAATCCTGCGACAATGAGCACCTCATAGTAAGTGTCCCCTGCAGGCTGCGTGCTGTGTTCCACTGTGTATGGAATATATTCACCACGCAGTGGGAGTATAGGAACTCGGTAAACCATTACCACCTATGCAACTGCATTGCAGACCAGTTCTGAGTATTTCAGGTAGACCAAAGTCACCATAAACTTTTTTCAGAGACTGTCATCTACCCCTATATGCACAAAGCTTATATGCTGAGTAAGTTTTCAGAGCAAGCCATCATGAAATATGACAGAGGAGAATAAGCAGATAACAGCTAAGCCCTCAGGTGAACGTCACCAAACTAAGCACAAGCACCAGAGAGTGTTAAGCACATGAGTAGTTCTACATAATCTCATTCTCTGGCAGAGGGATTGAGAGACCCTGGGTAGGAAGCCAGGGCTGCAGGCCTGCCGTGTGCCCAACTTCAAGTGTCAGAGGCATTTCCTCAGCATCCCCAGCTTCCCTGAGCTGAAGAAGGCAAGTGTGAATAACAAACATGTTGTTAACTGGGAAGTGATTTACACACACATACATATTTATATGTATACATATATGTACTTGTCAGTATAGCTATGCATAGACTAATAGACTACCAAGTTAAATGGTTAGTATATTCTTTATCTATTCTGCTCCCTTTCTCAGTCTTTAAAGTTTTTATATTTATTCTTCTTATATAATATATCTGGAGTGTAGCCTCCCATTCCTCTACTCCCCCCACCGCCATAACCTCTCTCTCCCAGCTTCTCTGTTTCCCTTCAGAAAAGAGCAAACCTCCCAGTGATGCCAACCAAACATAGCATAACAAACCCTAAGCACAAACCCTCAGATCAAGGCTGGATGAAGCAACCCAGTAGGAGGAAAAGGGTCCTAAGAGCAAGCAAACGAGTCAGAGATACCCCACTCTCACTGTTAGTCCCACAAACACCTTAAGCTAAATAAGGTTGCTCTGTGTGACCTTGGCTGTCTTGATATTTGCTCTATAGACCAGACTGACTAATCTTGAACTCAGAAATCCACCTGCTTCTGCCGTCTGAGTACTGGGATTAAAGGCATGAAAAATTGTGCCTGGCCTCTTCAGTTTTATCTGAGTAAATAACATTTCTAATTGTTCAAGGAAGCAATTTTGATGTTTATTTTGGAATTGTACTTCCTATATACCCTATAATTCTGTCTGTACAAAGAGCCATTGATTGTGTCTTAGAAAAATTCTAGCCCTTAACATCTTATCTACCCACTGCTGCTCCACCATCTTCACTCAGATCGTTCCATTAGCCCCAGCTGGTCTCTGGTTCTACCCTTGTCTTCCTGTATTCCCAGAATGGCAGCCATAATAGCTTCCAATCTAAAAAAGATCATGTTGATGCTAGGAATGTACCCCAGTGGTACATATGATGCAAAACCCCCTTCACCTGCCCCTCCCCTGGGTTATCATTTCACCACATTTCATGCCAGCTTCATGATGGTTAGAACTAGATTCCTGCAGTGAATCCCCAGTGGTCTATACCCTCTGAGATAAGGACTTGATGAATGAATTGTGGAAATAACACCAATAGCTTAATAATATTAATAATAATAATAACAACAACAACAACAATAATAAAGCTACTTTTGTTTTCAATTTAATTGTCTACTGCTCAATATAAATTTCAAAATAGGGCCTCCCATGACATCCCCTCATCACTTTCTATTATTCTAGCATGGCCTTATTATGGGTTCAGATTATTGTCTCAGTTCTGAAGTACTGAAATGTTTTCCCCAGATACTCAATATGGAACCAGTCTTTTATTCTTAAGTTTGAGAGCCAGGGAATTCTGGGTAATGCTTTTGTTTCCTTCTTCCTTTCCCTTCCCTTTCTTCCTTTCTATTTTTTGTTTTGTTTTGTTTTGTTTTTTCTTTTCTTTCCTTTTTCCTTGAGACAAGGTGACTAGTAGCCCAGGGTAGCTTAGACCTCAGTTCATAGCAGAGGATGGGTCCTCTATCTCTACTTCCAGAGCACTAAGATCTCTGGTATGCACCACACACCTGTGGGTGAGGCTGGGATTAAACCCAGGAATTGTGTGTTCAAAGCAACTGGATTATATCACCACCACAAGGTTGTTAATTTTTTAAATTAATTTTATTCATATCTTTATTGTGCACATATACTTATGGATGTGCATATTCTACAGCTCTCATGTGGCTGTTAATTGCATAAAATTGTTAATTATAGAGAAATATTTTCTTATCACTTATTGTATGAACATTTAGACAAAGATGAAGGGAAAAAAGATTAAACAACACCAGTGTGCCATATTTTTATGTATTGTATGTCTTTCTGGCTCCTGCATAATTTGTTTTAGTTTTAATTAAACAATATGAATTCCCTTTAATACTAATTTAAAATATTTATGTGTTTTTTGCCCTTTCAAATTATGTCTATGATTTAAGCCATATTGAATCCAATGATTATTAGAAATTTTGCCTCCACAATATGTACATAACCTATTGAAAAGATAAAATGAGGTCACAATTTTAGAACTCAAATAATAAAATAAATTTGACAGTAATGGTCACAGATTGCACAGCTAGACCCTCCTTGTCACTTCCATACTCCTAATCATGGACGCATTTATCCTTTGGTATTCCGGCTACTTCATGCAGCATTTACACTACGGTATCTAGCTGGCATTCCTATTCTGCACCTCTTTAGTTGGTCTTGGGTCTCATCTACCCACATCTTACAATAGAAACTGAGGCATTAACTTCCTCCCATGAAAGGTTCACAGAGGGAATTAATAGTTCACATGGTCTGCCACCTTCCCTACATAAAACCATATCACAGCTTCCATGGTCCTGGCCCTTTAGTGTTTACACCTGGATGATTATGGAAGCCAGGAAGTATGTGGTGACCACATTTCCTTCTGCTTTTTCAAATAACAATAACAACAGTTGTACTATTTTTACACTTTGTGGATGTTAGTCATTAATTGTACACATCTTCCACCAAAGGCACACATGTCTATTTTTATCACCAGTATCCTTCTGCACATCCTTGTCCATCTGCAGCAAGCTGATGGGAGCTGCTGTTTTAGGATCTCCCTGCACCATCACATTTGCAGCACCCCCCCCATTCCCTTCTGGACTGGCCACCTGGCTTCATGATGCTGTACATTTCCTTTCTTAGTCAATTTCCTGTTATTGACAAGGCACGTGCTCTCATAAGTCCCCAAGGATACAGATGTGGATGATAACTGTTGTGGACCTGTATGATTCCTACTGTACTGTAATCATTTGAGTCCACATATTAAACTATTATAGAATCAGACTGTGAAGTTCCATACTACCTCTCTGAAGTTTCATATTGTTTCCTTCAGGCTCCATCTCTATTTATATTTGTCTCTGCATTTCATAGTAGATGTTTGGCTAGAGGCCTGGTTGTCCTTCATTCATTTTTAAGTAATGTATACAAAAACTGATAGGCAGCTCTGTGTACGTACCTGAGCCTCGTAACTAGGCTTTGTTGAAGTAACTAAGACAGACCTTTCCTCATGGGGGGTGGGGGGGGCAGGCTAAACTCATCAAAGAATCACTTTGGGAATTCATTTCTGTAGAAGGATGTCCAAATTTCATTTCTCTCAATCATTTTTATGCCTTGATGTTTACTTTTCCCCTCTTTACTCAAAACAACTGTGTGAATTGCCTTTTGCCCACCCCGTGTACTTAAGTGCTCATGCGAAAAGAGGGCAAGAAAGCCTAAGATCTGCAGGTGACATGGGGCGCTTTAAGCATGCTGTTGCTGTTGAACACCACACACAGCTAGACAGAGCTTGAGACCTCCAAACCCAGCAGCCAATCTGATAGCTCAGCTGGAGGAAATGAGAGGCTGCAATGTGTGAGGTCATGAGGCAATGCCCAATTCTGTTCCTGCTCATAGCCTTTCTTATAAACAGTCTTGACTGGCATGTGTCTGCCGCCGGCCTTGTTTCTTCTGATGCTTGTAGTTTCTGACTACAAAAGGCATTAGAGAACAAGACATGAGTTCACACTCCGGTTGCTTCTAACTGCACAAAGAAGTCCATATGCTAACTGGGTGACTGCACATGCTCTAGTCACTACAGTTCTATGCCACAGTCAGATGCAGAGAGGCAGCCAACACCATTGGCCGTTGCCTACAACATGCCCCATCAACCTTGTAGTTGGTGATATGTTCTTTTGGTTCTGAGAATGAATTGCCCATTCCTGTTCGTAGGAGCATGAAATAGACGATGTCTTTTTATTGCTGTGATTTGTGGTGTGATATTGGTGTTTGAATCCAAATTCAAATATTCCTAGTTCTTGGGATTTCAACCAAATATAAATCTTTATATTCTAATCTCTACATTCAGAAAATGGAGCCCTAGTACATGTCTGAGTGGAAGAGGCATGATAGTGACCAGATAAAGTCATCTGAGTAGGCAGTTAGCACAGTCTGCCTTTGTATCTATACAAGAAATGTTGGAAATATTTTCTCTGGGTCTGTAGCTGGAAGGCAGTTTGAACCCAAGTCCACCAAAGAGCTAGGTTTGGTCATTAATTACAGTAAATGGGAAATCTTGCATCCCTTGGAGTAGAGCACGCCCTACTTACACAAGCATTTACTGCTGCTATTTGTGAGCCATTCAAATCCTTTTAAAGAATAGGAATATCAATCACCATGTAAATTGCTACTTATTTCTTTGGAATCATTTCTGAACTCTGAACAGCATTCACAAGGCTTTGTGCAGGAGCAGTCACACTTTACCAGTTGAAACTCAAGCCATTAATTGTATTTTGATACCAGTAATAATATAGTGTTTCAAAGTCAAATGGGTAAGAGTACACCTATTGGTTGTCCAGTGCCAAACGTAAGCCATGAAAACATACATACAAGTAACTTTATGTGGACTCAACAAGAGATATTTAGAAATCCATGTGCATATGCATATATGCATCAACATCAATTAGTAAAAAAAAAAAAAAGGCCGTGAATTTGAAGGAGAGTAGGGAGGGGTATAATGGAGGGTTTTGGAGAGTGGAAGGGAAGGGAGAACTGTCATAATTATAATCTCAAAAATAAAAAAGTCAAATGAGTAACAATGTAGAATCTGTAAAGCCATAAATAATTAAGAAAGAGTCATTGTAGTTATACAAGATAGACATGGTTGTTTTTGTTTTTTGTTTTTGCTTTTGTCTTTTTCCTTTTCAAGGGGCACTGGAGAGCTGGCTCAGTGGTTAAGTACATATACTACTCTTGCAGTGGTACTGGAGTTAAGTTCCCAGTAGATACTTTGGACATTGACAACTGCCTATAATTTCACCTCCAGGCAAATCCAATACCTCTGGCCTCTTGACATGCACCTAGCCATACCCAGCTACCCACACAAGTACATCTAATTAAAGCAAAGAAAAATCATTTAAAAGTACTTTCCAAGGTATTTAGAGTAGATGAGTTATTGAACATGTGAACTAATCTAAAACTAACATTTAATGTCATTGCCTGAGCTTCCAGGGCACAATTAAGAAAGCCTGGAAGCCAGTGGACTCTGTGAAGTACAAGAAGGCACAGTGGCACTATTCTACTCACACAGAGCGCAGGGGCTCTGCTTGCAAAGTGTACAGTAGCCTCTCAGCTGCCACACATAGAAGGGGACATTTTTACAAATCTTTCATTTTCTTGACATGACCCTAAGGCCAAAAAGTATGCTCCAGGTGGCTCAGTGGCTTGTGGTCCTGGCATAGGAGTCTCTATTGTTGACTGTGGTTTCTGTAGGACCATGGGTCTGGCTGAGATGTTCGTCTCCCAAGGGATAGTAAAGTGGGCAACATAACTAAGTCAATCTGTTTTTCAACAGGTATTCAATGGCATTAGAAGTAACTCACCCCAACTGCAGAAACTGTGCAGCCATGTGAATGTGAGCAATGAGTTCAAATCTTCAGGAAATACAATGAAAGTCGTATATTTCACTGATGGATCCCGGCCATATGGAGGCTTCACTGCTTCCTACACCTCCAGTGAAGATGCAGGTGATGTAGGATGCTGCAAATGCACCTCCCCTCAATCAGACTCTCTCAGTGACCCTACAAACACTGCCCCAAACAGTCAAGCCTCCTGCTTTCTCTGTAGTGATCAAAACTATACCTGGACCCCTCAGCACAAGGGCAGCAGAGATGAGCAGATGAATAATCTGCTAGAGGAGGGAGGTCTGGGGAGGTGCAAACATTTGTGATTTCAGAAAAAAAATTATATTTTGAATATACTTTTACAAAAAAAATTATTAGATTACTTTCTAGCATGATTCCATGTAAACCCACTGCTAGGACTGAATCTGAACCTACTGTCTCTACAGACTCATTATTTTATGTTGAAGGAAACATCTACTTCCTAGTAACTTAGTACCAAGGAGTAATTAATTTCCTAGACAACTGAATATATGGTATTGTGTTTGTTCACCTACTTATATGTGTATTTTCAGTGAAAATAACCAAAGCGTTGCATTTAATAGAGATTATCCCTATATGTGTCCTTTTGCTTTTATAGCTGCTGTCATTACAAGGGTTTTATAATATAGGAAGAATGGAAGTAAATACATCTTCTAAAATTGTTTATTTTATTGGTTTAAGAGACATTCATCACTATATAAAAAGAATGGATAACATAACTTCGTTGTTATGTTATCTATTTGACCCAAATAAATTATTGAATCAAAAGAACATTTTTCATCAAAAGCCACTAGGACCTACCAGTGGTTTGTGTATTTTTCTAAATTTAATATTAAGTGAATAATACATCAAATTTTGAAGATACTGATAACATAGCCAAACCATAGTTATATTTTATTTTCCAGAAGGGAAATAAAGGACCTTTGTTTTGTATACTTTTCTTTCATGAACCCAACGGCATTTCTTTTATAATGTGCATGTCCTTTGTGTACAAGCTGGACTACATCTAGAAGAGCCAATTGATGCAGTGTTGATTATTTCATTGCCTTGATTGATGGACCCATCTGGTCCAACATGGAGCTTACTATTCTCTCTGTGCCTTTTGTTGCCTCAGTGTGTGGTGGATCTCTTCCAAGTGTCTCTGCTGGAAACTTTTCTTCTCCTGGCTATAATGGAATCCGTGATTATGCGAAAAACCTAGACTGTGAATGGACCCTCAGTAATCCAAATCGGGAAAATTCATCCATTAGGATTCATTTTCTCAAATTTTCCCTTGAAAATCATCAAGACTGTACATTTGATGTTCTTGAGTTTCGAATAGGTGAGTTCAGTAGAAGAACGAGTTTTCTCATTCATCTGCATATTACTCTTATTCCTGGAGACAATAACAGGAGTCAGATTGCTGCTATCTCAGTACACAGGAAGTGAAAGAGCTTTGTCAATGTAAAGCTGAAATCCTATGTTTCCAGATAGGAAAATGTCCTGTGAACTGTTAGTGAAGAGGGTCCTTACCAAGGTGAGCTCTGTTGCAGGTTTCCAGCCAGTCTCTGTCCTATCATGTGACTCACTTGCTCTACAAGACTAAGCTTAGTGTGGTCAGACATTGTCAATAGTTTCCTGAACTTGCAGGACTCACAAGTAGGCTGTTTAGTTCTTTTTAGGCCTTAGAAGTTTAAAAACCTTCCACAGTGTTCCATTGTGGAGAAGTGTATCAGAGCTATTTGGGGAATTTTCCTCAAAGTCATCGTTCATCTTGTTTCCTGGTAGAAGAGGGTCAAGGCATAGCTGATGAATCACACTTCTCCAACATTCTTTAAAACTCTGTTCGTGGACAGTTGATGATTCCAGTTCCTTCTTAGAGTTCAGGCATATGTAATTAACTAGGGTGCTCCCATAGCACACTGACACTTGTTTCCCAGTATATAAATAAGTAGACAGAGGAGAGAAATAGTGTTATAGCGATTTATACTGTCAAATGTTGGTTAGCTTCTCCTTAGTCTCCAATTTTAAAGAAAAGAGAGCTGAAAGCAGAACTTACTGAGCAGTTATAATAATCAATGGTAGCTGCCTTTTACTATTACTGCCATTGTTGTTATTAACACCTTTAATTTTAGGGGATGTAGTTATTCTGCAAAGATCTCTCATTCACTGTGGGGTGGTAGAGAAGTAGAAGAAAATACAGAGGAGAGTAACAATCCTAATGCAGCTCCACAAATGCTATAAGCAGCAAGTAAGAATCATTTATGTCTGTGCAGAAAGTAATATTATACTGTTGTACACAGTGGTTATAATAGTGCAGTGTTGTCAGCAGGCTGAGTAGCAGTTCAACACTTATGATGTAATTTTTAATAAATCAAATGAGTTAAAGAATGTCTTCAATCTCTAAATTTTAAAGATAATTTCCATCCAGTTTCAATAAAATAATGTAGCGCCAAGATGCATCCAAGGCCAAAATTGAGAAGATCTGCACAGTCACTGATGGCCACCTTTGAGAACATGGAAGATGGGGATTTTACAAAGGGCTTTGATATGTTCTGTGATCACAGATCAGAGATTTTTGCAAGTCTATGATCCCAGCTCTTTGAGGCAATGAATCTAAAGCTGGAAGTGTCCAGTCAAGACTGTTCTCCCTGAGACGCTGATAAGCACTCACTAGCTCTAGCTGGTGCCAGACCATTCATGGGGTAAAGCAGAGCAGCTCTGTATTCAGTTCCCTCCAGCTAAATGCAATCTTCTCATCAGTCCCCCTGATTTACAGATAGGCAGGAGAAATACTCTATTGTGTTGATTTATAAGGTCAGCAGTGTTTATCTGACAGGATAAATGGGAGCAGATAAATGTGCACTCTCCAGGTACTCTGTAAATGTTAATCAAGTTTCTGTGAAAAGCAATCTTCATGAAACATGTTCAACCCAGCCTGACAGTTCTTGGTCTAAGTGCCAAATGTTCTGTTCGTTTTAGATGATCAAATGCAATGAAGCGTCTTAAGAAGCTTAGGCACCTATCACCTTTACCCTAGAGAGCACTTGGCATCACCATTGGCATTACATTTCTTCCTCCTTTACAAAGCACACAGCTAAAAAGGGTATTAAGTTGGTAGTACTTCTGTTTAGATATGTGAAAGTAATTGTGAACACATAAATTGGCACAAATTGGCACTGGTAGTAAAGGTGTCTCTGCACCCAAAGAGCATGTCCAAGAACTCTTTCCTGAAATGCCTGCTACTGTACCAGGATTGAAATGTATCAAGTAGTACTTTTGTTGTTTTAATGATTTGTCCAAACCCTATGAACAATGTTACTTGGTACACTGTTTTGTTCAGGTGATGCTGATGGGCCACTGATAGAGAAGTTTTGCAGTCTGTCAGCACCAGCCATTCCCTTGGTTATCCCCTATCCTCAGGTGTGGATACACTTCGTCACCAACGAGCGTGTAGAATATACTGGATTCTATATAGAGTACTCCTTTACAGGTAAGCCCTGAAACATACCACGTATAGCTTTATAGCTTTATGTCTTGGGATATAGTAGTTTCATTGCTAATTTCAATGGAATTTCCAGATTAAATTTTTAACTAGTTGTTACTGATACCAAGAAAAGAGTTTTATGACTTTTATATACTCACCTTTTTTCCCCAGAGACCCTACTTTGATTCTCTTTGGCTTCTTTGTGTAGACAAATGTGTCTTCTTCAAACTGCAGTCTTTTTGTTTTGTTTTATATTGTTTGGTTTGGTCCCCAAGCTTGGTCAACTTACATTGACATGTTTTCTCTTGTAAACCGTTCTTACATTTTAGGATAAATTCCACATGGTCACAGATTATGTTTTACTCAGGTTACTTAGTCTTCCTAAAAATATGTTAGACCTGCATGTGTGACATTCAGAGCTTGTGTGTAGAAATTCAATCCCAGGTGGGCAACAAAACTGCTTGCATTGGTTATCAGATTTCTTTTTCCTGATTGTTTTCACTAACATGGCAATCCTTTCAGATTTGTGAAGATGCTTCCTTTAGTAAAGGTCTAAATTCATACCTCTTTTATCTCCCTTGTCTACAAAACCTTAGTTCCCACCCTGAGTCCACATCTTGGTCTTAACCCTGTTGGTTGGCCACACTTTCTGTTTGGCATTGCTCCTCTGTGTTTGGGTGCACATCTTACTGACAGATTTTAGAAACCTGTTTTTCTTTCTGTTGAGTTTGACTGTGAATCAACATATGTTTTACTATAGTTTTGTGGTTTTGTGTACTGTTCTTTATGTTATAACCAAATTCATGGTTGAAGGGTGGAATAAGCTCAAACACAATCTACTTGTGCAAATATTTCACCCATTGGTTATTTTTCATCCTGTTGAAAGAAAAGTCAGACAAAGAAGCAGTGTTGCTTATGTTGACCAGCAGATCATATTATGCTGTAGACCTGTGCCATCTTTTTAACCTGCTACAATAATATATCCTTTGAAACCAAATCCTAGCTATGAAATGGTGATGTATTTGATCATGGAGCAGATTGTTTTTTTGGGCTTACTTATATTTTCAGTCTGGTGCTCTCAAGAAGGCAATGTTATTTAAATTTCATGTAGTAAATTGTTGGCCATATTCTATGGCTAATTATTTGCCATTCACAGTAAAAACAATTCCCCTTTTTCTGTTAAGTTGGGCTGTCTTTACTATGGAAGTCTGCTTGAAGAACACTATTTGTGATTCATTTGTTTCTGTTCTTCTCCCCAGCTTTGCTCTTGTGCAGGTTTGTATTTCTTGATTGACTGATGGACTGATTGTTTTACCAGAAAGTTTAATGATAATGATTAAGTATTGTCTCTGCTCTGTGAGTTTTTTCTTCTGCCTTACTTAGAGATTTGCCAATCTAATTTCAGATTGTGGTGGCATACAGATGGGTGAAAATGGAGTGATCTCAAGTCCTAACTACCCAAACCTTTACAGCAGATGGACCCACTGTTCATGGCTGCTGGTTGCCCCAGAAGGACACATCATCACTGTGAGTTCTTATAGCTGGGTTAAATGTTAGAAGGACTGGATTGAAAAAATGGTGTGTGTGTGTGTGTGTGTGTAAATAAGCAAGTTTTTATAATTAGATATATTTTTCTCTAAAATTCTTTGTTTAGAGTACACATATTATTATCTACCAGTCTACAATTAAAGAGGTGGATTCAGGATTGACATGAGCTGTCATTTTGACTAACAGGTTGCTGGGATTCCCCTAAATGACTCCACTTCTTGGTAAAATACAATTTTTCTAAATTCACAAGAGAACTTTTAATAAGTAAAAGAGAGTGGATATAAGAGGAGAATTAAAGAAGAATCAGAAATGCAAGACTGTACAAATTACAACAAAATGGAAACCTTTGTGAACCCTTGTCACCCTGGAGGTGGATAAACTCCTTTACAGCTGGGTGTAAGGTGCGGCTCATCATGTCTTTTCTCATCTGCAGCTCACATTTAATGATTTCCATCTTGAGAATCATCCAACTTGCACTTCGGACTCCGTCACTGTCAGAAATGGTGGATCCCCTGGATCACCCATCATAGGACGATACTGTGGATGGTCAGTCCCTGGGCCAGTACAATCTGGTTCCAACCAGCTTGTGGTGACTTTTAGCACAAACCAACTAGGGCAAAGCCGTGGGTTTTATGCAACCTGGAACACAAATACTTTAGGTAAAAAAAATCTTCTCTATACTTACCATGTATTTTTCAGTGACACATTTTTTTCTTAATTAATTTAAAGTATAGTTATTCCTGGAGGGGAGTGGGTTCTAGGACTCCACTCAACACCCAAATATACAAGTGCTGAAGTTTCTTGTGCAAAATGATGTAGTATTTGTGTACAGTGTGTGAGAGTTCTCCAGAAAACATTATCTCTAGATTATTTGTAACTCATAATACAATATAAATGTGACGTATATAGTTGCTACATAGCATATTGTCCAGGGGATAATGACAAGAGAGAAATCTCTACCCTGGCATGCAGACTTTTCAGAGAGCTGAGACAGAGTCTACATCATGAAGAGTCTTGGTTTATATACTGTCCCTAGAGACATGGTGTGTGATTGAGAAGTGAAATTTGTGATTTAGAATTTTTGTAAAGGCTGCTATGGACACTGGATCAAAAGAAGACAACAGATCTGATTTTTAAAAGTAGCATTATACTTACAAAATATAAACCTTGTGAAAATTCTCAGAAAATATAAGTATTCATATTGCATAGTTTTTCAGGATTTAGTAAAACCTATCATGGTATAGTTCTTTGTAGCAGCATTGGTTAACATGAAGATTTCTATGGGATTATTCCAACTCCTCATTAAACCAGCAGCTGCTCCTGAGTTCACCAGAGAGTTACAGAGGAAACACTGGCTCAAAAGCAAAAGATTCATGCAGTGTCCCTTCACTCTGTTCTGAATACATACTTTTCTTTGTCACCTCTTAAGTACGTGTTTTAATGGTATAAAAATAATTCCGGATTTTTCTTCCTTCATATTCCTGTGATTTATTCAGAACTATAAATCAGGTTCAATATGAATGAACAAGATTAACTAGTGGGAGGTCCTTTCCCAGTTCAAAAAATCATTTTTTCTATTTCACTGTGGTATACTAAAATTACAAGGGCTCACACAGCCGTAATCTCATGTGTTAATGGTAAGAAAATGCAGAGTGAGTATGGCATGGCTATCTACCTGCTACACAAAAAGATTGCTTGTTTGGAGAAAGAATAGGGGTCTCTCTGCTACGGCCTGCAAGGCTGAGATCATGACCTTAGCTAGGTTAAGTATGGGTGTCCCAAAACAGTGACATCCCTCCATTCAAAGCACATCATTATGGGCACTTGCTTAGTCAGTGCCCAAAAGGTGAGTCAGACACAGAAAAAAATGACTTATGATTTCACACTTAGAAATATTATCTAGCCATCTTTGCTTTCCAAATTGGATAATTTATCTTGAAAATGGATGATTATTTTTCTGTGGAAATTTTCCAGGTTGTGGTGGAACATTCCATTCAGATAATGGTACGATCAAATCTCCTCATTGGCCTCAGACATTCCCTGCAAATAGCAGATGCTCCTGGACAGCCATCACTCACGAAAGCAAACACTGGGAGATTAGCTTTGACAGCAATTTCCGAATCCCCAGCAGTGACAGCCAGTGTGGGAACAGCTTCCTGAAGGTTGGTGCACTTGGTTGTTTAACTGGTTTTGTGAGTGGAAGCATGTTGGCTACAGAGGCCTCAAAGTCATTTTTCAATGAGAAAAGGGTACAGCTTTGCTGCTTCTGTTGTTTAGATGTAAAGGCAAGAAACCTCAGCTGTTAGAAGGTAGGACTTGAACCCCAAGTGCATGCTGTCCTGTTGTCTTCCATCTGCTGACCTAAGCAGAGTGACTAAATTAAGGAGATTTTTGTCTCTGACCGTCCTCAATTGTCATGAGCATTGATGGATGGTTTTTCCTTTCCTCTTTCATTTCTTCTCTCCTTTGTTCTTTCTCTCCATTTCTGTTCCTATCTTTGTCTTCCTTTCCTGAAAGAAAGTATAGTATAAACAGCATAAGGTCTCACTACAAGGAAAATTTAATATATGCTATGAAAATTAGAGGAGATTGGAGTAGCTAATGACAACTTTTATTCTGTATCTTAAGAGTCCTCAGTGTGAAACAACCATGAGAGACCCACATAAAAATGGTGGCAAACAGGAAGTGAGTTGGGCAGCTTCCTGCTCACGTGGTGTAGACTTTCCCTCTCTGTCTACACGGCCGTCCCTGTTTCATGAGCTCACCTTAGCTAGTTGCATTACATACAGCCTCGCGGGAAACGGGGCATTTTAGTGGGAGGACCCTTGTCCTAAGTTCCATTAGCCACGAATATATCCATCTTCTTCATATTTACCACTCACATGTGTTTTTATGGTTTAATATTTTGGTTTCAAATTATACAACTATAAAAGGAAGCGAATGAGTCCTAGTTTAGTAGAGCTGTTTTAAACATTACAAGTAATATGACCTAATAGCATAAATACTACCCAGTACTTTGGAATGTAAAAATCACCTAATGAATAGAAATGGCACATTTTAAATCAATGTTATTATTTCATATCATCTCCCAAATTGTTTTATATCTCATTGATATAGTCTTCCTATTTAAATGAAAATCTAATACTTACAAAATATGCACATAATAAAAATAGATTTAATGTATACTTCTCTTAATTGCATTTTCCCATGAATAAGAGAGCTCTCTTTTCATAAAATGAGTCAACACAAAGTGTAGAAACTTACATGAAGTTCTGTAACTTTTTCAGTGGGAAAATGTTAATTTGGGAAACTGACTTGAGATCATTCTTCCTCTGGATAGAATTCAAGTCCTTCTAAAAGTATCACACAAGGTCAGTGGCAGCAGAAAGGGAGATCAATTGATAATATTGCAAAAAATAAGTAACAGAAGAGACACTATTTCACTCATAACTGTATTATAAAAGTCTTGTTTCTGCCAGAGGAGCCTTCCACTCAGATGGAAGTAATGAGTAAAGGGACTCGGTGACAGCAAACTGTCTGGAGTGGGCAGGTCCTTGGTTTCTTTGAGTCAAGGACATTTTTCTTTGTAGGGGCACTAGGGAAGGTGGACAGAATGGTCAATGGTCCAAAAACCCTCTTTGTTCTCAAAATCAGAGATGTTCCTCCTCCCAAAGACTCCAGGGTACTAGTAGAGAAGCCCTATTCAACCCTTCCCTTTGCTGGAGAAATACACAGAAGTCAAAACAGGAGAAGACTTGATACCCTTGGCAAGCACTAACTAGATGAGGCGTGGTTTTACACACTTAAAATGCTAGCATTCAAGAGGTAGAGGCCGGAGGATCAGAGTATCAAACTCACTCTCGGCTACACAAGAAGTCTGAGGACAGCCTGAACCACATGAGACACTCTCTCAAAAAATAAAAGGAAGTACATACTAGTAACATCCCAGAAGTACCATAAAAACCAAGTTGAAGAAAATCAAATCACCATTAGAAAGAGAGCCAGGAGGATATGCAAAACTATACTAAACATAAACATGGTGACACTCTTCTAAAATAAAACAAGGAAATAGGGCCCACAGCCTACTAGCTAACATAATAGATAAAATGTGTAGGTCACAACAAGGAAGAACCACCATGAGAAAAAAAAAAAAAAAAGAATATTGGCGCACACCTTTAATCCCAGCACTCAGGAGGCAGAGGCTGGTGGATCACTGTGAGTTTGAGGCCAGCCTGGTCTACAAAGTGAGTCCAGGACAACCAAGACTACACAGAGAGACCCTGTCTCAAAAAACAAACAAACAAACAAACAAACAAAAAACCAGAAAACCAAAAATTTCTCAGGAGTTACTGACAAGTCCTCTTTAAAGCATTGTCATTATCAAATAAGTAATATAAAATCTTAAGAAAAAAACAGTAGTTACAATGAGGAAGAAAATGTAAATTCTCAATAGAAATAATGTGTGGCTTAATCTCAATACTTAAGCAGGAATAACTGAGAACAGAATCAGAACATATGAGGATGGAACAGCAGAAATCACCCCTTGGGACAATAAAGAGAAAATAGATATAAACAAAACAATCAGACATGAACAGAGCTTTAGGGACCCATGAACAATAACAAAATTTCCAGCAACCATGTCACTGCCGCTTTACAAGGAGAGAAAACAACTCAACAGACAGTAGTCTAAGAAATGATGAAGCTCTGAGGTAAGAGAATTGCCAACAATAAATTTAGCATCTTGAAAATTACTTTCAGTGCATACAAAAGGAAGCCAAAAGAAAATAGTACTTGCCATTAATGATTGTTTAAAGGAACTTATTCAAACTTGATAGGATGGTTTGGGAAGGTACCTTAAAGTATGAGGAAGGAGGAGGGATCAAGAAATGAGCGGAAATATGTGCATCAAGTTAGAACACACCTTTCTATTAAGCTTATTAATTATATTTAGTAATTTAAACAAAAGATTCATAATGGCATCTGACAATGAAAAGTTGTAAAGGTAACTCAGTGGAGGGTCTATTTTCACACTCCCCTCAAAATGGCCCAGTGTGGCAGTTGGAGTAAAGTTCAGTAATCATATATCTATATTTTAACACCCAGAATAAAATAACTATCACAAGTGATGTGAAGGCCTATAGAAATGGGACATCTAGGAAATCAAGAAAAAAGACACAGTAGCTCAAGAAGCAGCTGAAGAAAACAACGCAAATAGAAAAATGGAGGCACAATGTGTGTGTGTGTGTGTGTGTGTGTGTGTGTGTGTATGTGTGTTAAGCAACTTAGTTACACTAATTAAAATAGGCAGATTGTTGGAACCAAAACATGATGCAACTGGAAACAAAAGTACTTCAAATATATCCATACAAATAGGTTGAAAGAAAAGGATATAAATTGATAAATCATGGAAACGTTAATTTTTAAACAGCATCAACGACCATATTAGCACAAGCTAAAATGGAATTCAAAGCCAAAAAAAAAAAAAATGTCATGGAAAAAGAGATACCTTACATGAGAATAAAACTCCTAGTCTACCATAAGACAAAATGAGTCTAAATAGTCATTCATGGAGAAGAAACATGTGAAACAGAACCTGATAGAGCTATGAAGATAGCTCCTTAGTTGGGTTAAGATTTCAACACTGTGCCCGGTAACTCCTAGGGCATCCAGCTGGATGCTTTACCAGAATGCATTGAGCTCTGAAAGTGTGAAGCGTTAGGATAAGATTGACAGCGTAAAAGAAAGCATACATCAGCAGGAACACATGCATTTCCGATGCCTTTGTAACATACCAGGACAGACCTCATACTGAGATTTAAAAAACAATAATAATAAAACCTCAACAAATCAAAGAACTAAACTGCAGAGAGTATTTCCTCTAATGGTATAAAGTCAAACTTCAAAAGCAGTAGTACCAAAACAGCTGTCTGAGCCCCAAACAAAGGTAGAAAATACTCAGTACTTACTGAGTTAGAGTGGAGGCAAGTATTTTCAACCTTCTCCCTTTCCCTCCCAGAGAGGTCTTTCCAAAGATGCCTGTGAACGCTTGTGAATGCCTCCAGCTGGGGACTGCTGAAAAAGAGTCCCGGGGAGGTGCTGGGCTGCATCTGTGTATGAGAGTGTATGTGGCCACCAGGGCCTGAGTCTCGTACAGCAGCTCACTTCAGAGACAGGAACATGTTGGCCATGGAAAAGTTATATGAGGAAGGTAGGGCTTGGCAGGTAAAACTTTAGTAATTATCATTGGTCAGTCCTGAAAACTGAGAGGGTTTTGTCAAAGAAAGCTCCTTAAATCTCTAAATGCACATTTAACATTGAACACCTTAAAATAACCCAAGGGTCAAAGAACAAGAAGTCTCAAAAGACATTAAAAGCACACGGAAGGGAATCGCTCTACAAACCAAACAAGATCTCCTTAGAGTAACCAGAATGAGATAAGCTATTTCAAAACCAGCCATAAAAATTATTCTCAAAAGAAAACATTCCAGATTCACATGTGACTTATTTAGTCTTATGTTTTTTTTCTATAGAATCAAATACAAGTATTTTCAAGCTTAAGCATGCTAAAATATTGACAAGTGAAAACTGTCATTAAGTCATTAAGTCATATTTTTGACCCCATCAGGTTTGGGGAGGAACCTTGGAGTCCAACGATACCCTGTTAGCCACAAGCTGTGGGGATGTGGCTCCCAGTCCCATTGTCACATCAGGAAACATATTCACTGCTGTCTTCCAATCTGAAGAGACGCCAGCCCAGGGCTTCTCCGCATCCTTCCTAAGCCGTAAGTAGCATGAATCTAAACTCTTGAGGAAGGGTGAGTACCTCAGATTGGCGTGGGGAATGGTGGGGAAGCCCCATCAAGACTGGCTTGATAGGGGCCCCAGGAAGGAACATAGGTGAGCCACCTAGTTCTGAAGGAGCATCCTTCCTTCAAAAGTCAGTGAGATGCAAGCATGGCTGGACATGTGTACATTAAGAGACGGCAAAGGCGGGACGAACTGGAGCTTGGAATCAGTTTTTTGGGGAAAAGATGCGGTGCTATCAGCTGAGTTCAAGAGCAGGCCAACTGAGTATGATATAAAGGCTCCACTCCTCTTGACTGCTGAGCACAGATTAGCTTAGGGGGAACCCTAAACATTTTTAAGTCTCAGATGCTGTGGCATGTGCATTGGCTCAGTCACATCAGGTGGCCACTATTTGCAAAGCGCTGCTCAAGGAAGAGCTTGAGGGAAAGAATTGGAGCAAACAATGCAGCAAACAGACACTTCAGACGTGAACAAAGAACAAGGGTGCTGGAAAGGGAGTAGTGATGGCCAAGCTCAGAGCTAGCCTAGGTATTTAGATGACCTGTGCATGCAAGTGTGCGTGTGTGTGTATGCATGTGTGTGCATGTGTGTGTGTGCATGTATGCGTGTGTGTACATGTGTGTGTGTGTATGTCTGTATGTCTAACACCAGGAATTCATGTGAGAATCTGATAAATAGCATGACTACTAAATTAAACTAGCTTTTAAAAGCAATTAGTGTTGTTATTAAGATTAGATAAACATAAGGAAGTAATAGTTTTCTAATAAACCATTTAGAAAACACTTCATAAACTCTTTAGATGACTAATATGATACTTTTAAAATAAAATAAAATATACTATTCAGAGACAAATCACTTTGTATGCGTGTGCACGCATGTGCATGCGTGTGCTTGATCCTGTACGTGGGTATATGTGGATAAGTGAATGCATCTGAAGGCCAGTGGACAAGCTTGGGTATTCCTCAGGGGCTGACTGCCTTGTTTTGTTTTGTTTGATGAAGAATCTCAAATTGGCTTGGAACTCACTATATAGACTAGACTTGCTGGCTCGCCAAGCCAAGGAGGGGCCTTCCTTCCTCTTTCTCCCTACAGCTGAAATCCCAAGGGTCACCACCAAGCCTAGCCTTGTTTTCACCTAGAGTCTAATACTGGACTAGGTCCCTGTGCTTGCAAGGCAAGGACTACACAGGCTGACTCATCTCCCCAGCACTACAGATCACTTTCATCTGTTTTGTTTCTTTACCTGAACTATATTTAATCTTTGATAATTTATCTTCTTAAAAATATCATGAGACCTGATTGTTTCATGGTTCTTCTTGCTATAGGTACTTTATTGCAAATATGTGTAATATTTTTAAAGTATATGTAAAAAATAAAAATAAAAATTTTAAATGCATGCAAAAAGAGAAACAAACAAACAAACAACAACAACAAAACAAATGACTGCTGCTCTCAGAGACGAAACTGCTCCAGTTCATCTGCACTCACTCTGCTCCAATACCCTGGAGCAGGAAAACCGCTTCCACAGAGCAGTCCACAAAAATGCAGTAATAAAACTTCAAATGCTCAAAAAAATAATTGTTTATTATGAAACAGAAATGCATTGTAGAATTGCTTTATGCTGTAAATATTAATGTCCTGTTTTACCTTTCTTTCCCGTTCCAGCATTTAAATTATTTAGTTAAAAATAAAAACCTTTTTTCTCATGAAAAAAAAAATCATGAGATTTGAGGGGTATTCTATGGCAAAATACCTACTGCTTAGCATCTAACGTCCTCAGGTTATTCTAAAATACACTTTTATTTTGCACACATGTTGACTTATAAATCAGAGTCTTTGTCTTGATGTCCCTCCTCCATTTGGAGTATCGGAAGAGACTTACTGTAAACAGCAGGCTTTTATCTTCTGCTTAGGAAGTAGGCACGACAGTGATAATGACTGTCCTGACGGTGGTGTTTTGGTCTTACATAGGATGTGGACGAAGGTTCAGCAGCTCTAGAGGTGAGATTGTTTCTCCAAACTTCCCAAAGCATTATGACAACAACATGAACTGCTCCTACTTCATAGATGTCGCACCTCGCTCTCTCGTCATCCTGACTTTTGTGTCCTTCCATTTGGAAGGTATGTTTATTATTTTCCAACAATTAACTTATCTTAACTGATAAAAATGATACATCTACAATGTTTGTCTTTATCAATGGCATAGGCTTTGATAAAGGTTTTGATACAAAGATAGTTCACAGCTTGGCTATGTCAAGCTAGTTAAAATATCTATTAACATACTTAAAATGTTTTGATTGTAAGAACTTCTAGAATCTATTCTCTTAGCAATATTCAAGAAGATAATGCATCATTATTAATTATAATACTCATGTTATATAGAAGATTTTCTGAATTTATTCTGTCTGAAAAATAAGGTTAAGTATTGTGACTCTTGATAGACGTTTCCCCATCCTTGCGTATAGTAACCAGTGCTCTGCTCGACAAGTTCGGCTGTTTTAGATTTCACAGATAAATGAGAATGTATGCTATTTGATTTTCCTGTGTGTAGTTTCTTTCCTTTAACACGATGGCTTGAGATTTATCCATGTGCCACAAATTATAGTGTGTACTTACTTGTAAAGCCAGAATAGTGTGTTCATTCATGTGTCTGTCTGTCTGTCTGTATCATTCTCTTTATTCATCAGGCAAAGGACACTTGAGTTGATCTTAGGTCTTGGCTGTTATGAATAACGCTGCAACAAGTATGGAAGAACAGATCAGTCTTCAACTCACTGACTTCATTTCCTCTGGGTATATGCCCAGGAGTGTAGTTGCTGGATTATAGGAATGGCCTATTTTTAACCTTAAGAGGGACCTCTTTTCCACAATGACTGCACCAGCTTAACTACCCATATAGTCACCATTACTCAGGTCTTGTCTTTTAATAATATCCAAGGATTCAGTTTATTGCAGGCAAGTTACAAATAATTAAGCTGTTATTAGAAGAAATGTAGGCAGGATGCTCTAATGTTACCACTTGAAGACAATAATAAACATGTTCGGAAGTGAAATGTAAATGCAAATAAAATTACATCTTTTTAGTTCCATACTGAGGACTGAACTTTGGGCTCTAATGCTTGAGTAGGAAGCTTTCTACAACCAAGCTATAAACCACACCCATTATTTTGTGTTGTGAAGCAGGGCCTTCACTAAGCTGCCCACATTGCTCTTGCATTCTTTATGTAGATCAAGCAGGCCTATAATTCCTGCCTCAGTGGGCAGAGAAGCTGAGGTCATAGGTCTGGCTTCCTTCTGATATTTAAAGAACAAAAGTACCATTTTTTATATTCCATCCAAAACTGAAAAAATAATATAATAACTTTAAAGACATAGACACCACATAAAGTTGCTTAAAGAAAATGTATCTGAAGCCGGTTACATTTTAACATAGCATTTTATTTTTCAATCTCAGGGGATTGAACTAAGCGACACACAGCAAGTCTGGCAAATGATCTGCCACTGAGCCATGTCTCCAGGCCTATTTTTACTTTTTGTTTTGAGATAGAGTCTGGCTAAACTACTCAAGTTGGCCATGAACTTGTTCTAATGACTTGCTTGGCCTCAAGCTTGCAATATGCCTCAGACTCCCAAGTCTGAGGATTCTAGGCCTATGCTGTTAGGCCAAGGTTATAGTTTTTAATTTATTCATTTGGATTTAGACTCAACACACATGCATGTAAACATACACACCTACAGTATCCAGTGAGAGAAGCAATCATGCGAGTCAGAGTAGGTACCTGATCAATACTGAGTGATTGGTGGGTAGGTAAGAGCAGGATCTAGTCTGCTTTCCTGAGTTTGCACCATGGGATATCCTTTCATTTGTGTTCTGTGATTGTCATCTTTCAGGTTCAGATTCCTCAGTGGCAATGTTTCCAACAATACACACTTCTTCTCTGCTCATTTCCCAACTTCAGGGAAAAGGCCATTGGTGGATAAGCAATAAGGTTGTTAGTTTGAGTCAGGATGTGGCTGATAGTACATACCAGATGCTTAGTGAAGACAAGAATAGAAACCCCTTCAAGTAGATATGTTTTCTTCACCTATCCTTTCTGACAATCAACTATTTATAAACTGCAATTATCTGTAATTACATCACGATACTTTTGCATGTTCAAATCTGAAAGGATACATGCATGGCAGGCACACTCACCTAACGTGGGAACAAGAATAAAACTCAATGTTGGCAGTGTTTCCCTGCTTTGTGTGACTTCCGGTTTAGCAATCTTACACCGTTTTTGCTAACTAAAGTCAATGTAGTTGACTAAATAAAACAAACCAAACACAAAGCTTTGCATAGTCCAGGACTCCATTTGTAAGAAAAGTCCAGAAGAAAGAAATCATACACACAGAAGGTAGTCTTACATGGCCAGGACCACAGTACGAAGCGCAGAGAGGTTAGGATGGATTGCTAGTGGTCACAGGTCCCCCAGAGGGTGGTCAGAAGGTAGAATAGGGAAGACTATAAAATCCTGCAAGTGCTGTGGCAGTGTCAACTGGGAACACTTTCCCAGAGAGCCTTTGGAGAAACCCAGAAAGTAGTCCTGCTTCAGCTGTAGTAACTCAAACACTAAAACTTTGTTCTAATTCAAATGTTTATGTGCAGGGATGTGTTCTTTACAATATGTTTAGTCACAAGGATGTTGAGAGAATTTATTGACCATGGGGCTTTGAGTGAACATGGGATGATAATTTTTACATCAGAACTGGATGTATTCATCAATTAAATGCTGTAGAGGGCTGCATCCTTATACAGGATGCTGCTTTAGATTAATAAAAATCAGGCTGCAATGATTGGGCTCCCATGATGCTCTGAGAGCAGACACTCAGCTACAAACAAACTAACACGTGGCAGCAGTAAAAGTCTCCCTAATGCCTTTGAAAGCCTTCCTCTGTTGTCTTGCAGGAGGGGAGATAGAGTACAACTTTGTTTTAAAGTAGAAGACATATTGATGTAAATGTACAACCACCAAAGCCCCAAGATTGATATTTGCATGAACACTGGAAAGGGCTGTCAGGGACATCAAGAGATTTCTCATGCCCTGCTCATGGTCACTCTTCCCTGCACCCAGGCGCCCTGTAAAGTGTCTCTCAGAAAGAGCAGTACTGCTGACATTGTGGGCTGCATGGTTTGGGTTTCTTGTTTGTTTTGTTTTTGTGGCAGGAGAGTTCGGCATGTGGAAATGGTCCCATGAGTGTTAAAGCCTGTTTAGCAGCTACCCTGGCCTCTATTGCATTCTCCAATGTGACAGAAAAAATGCCTTGAGATATCACATGCCCCCGGGAAGGCAAATGGCTTCTGGTTCATAATTCCTGGGTAAACAGAATGGTTCTGTAAAGGAAGGAAATTCTGAGTAACGACTGAATGTGCTTATTATGAAGTTCTGTCTGTGCTCTCCTTTCTGTCCATGTTTTATCTTGTGGGAAAATATCATTTCACCTGGAACTGAAGTTAGATATTGACATAGAAAACCACCTTCTAATTTTGTTTGTAATTTCTATATCAATGACAAAATTGTAGTGTTTTGTCTGTTTGTAGCATCATTTGTCTGTATCATTTCTGCTCTGATGGTGGTTATTGTGTTCTCTGTGTAGATCGCTCAGCCATCACTGGAAACTGTGATCATGATGGCTTGCACATTATCAAAGGCCACAACCTCTCTTCTACTCCTCTTGTGACCTTATGTGGTTCTGAGGCATTGCGTCCCCTCACCGTGGATGGCCCTGTGTCACTCAACTTGTATTCTAATGCATATGCCACAGACTTTGGGTTCAAGATTTCCTACAGAGTCACCAGTGAGTAACCATGCTTATATAATTTGGAATTTTCTTTTTTCCTTTTCTTATGTAATTCACATAGGGATTTTTGTTATGATTCATCATATGTCACCAATTTAAAGATTCAGAGACTTTAAGGCAAAAAGTGATCAATTAGGTACATGATACAAAAGTAGTTATTTTTCTTTAAAAAATAACCCACCGAGGGCTATGGAGATGGCTCTGGCTAAAAGCATTAGTTGCTCTTTCAAAGGACCTAGGTCTGGTTCGCAACACTCACATGGCAGCCTACAATGCCCTCTTCAGACTTCTGTGGGCACTTCATACATGTAATACATACACAAACAAGCAGACATACACATGTATGCATAAATTAAAAATATATTTATAAAAAATAAAATAAAAATTGACATTTCTCATGAATGTTGTCTAAAATGACCCTTTGAAAATAAAACAGAGAATTGGGATTGATTTTTTAACAGTATGTTATACAGCCTGACCACTACAGTGAAATAGGCACACAAAACTTTCCCGAGTTTGTTTTGTCTTTGCTTGGCCACACAAGTGCCAAAAGATAGGAAATAAAGTAGTTTCTCTTCAATTAAAGCACTTCTGCCATCTACAGAGAACACTGAAACAAGTATTTATGCTTGAAAAGATTCCCATGGTTCATTCTCAGTGGCTGATGTCTGGCTCCTGACCCTCAGTGACCAGAAAGAATGTTTCTGTTGTACTTCCTATGTTGGACTGCATCAACAGAATAGAACACAGCCTCCCTTATGGTCTTAGATGAAGAAAGGGAAGATTTGTTTTATGCCTTTGGCTAACAATCACTTTGGAGAACAAGCCCCTGATGTATATTCTGCTTTTCTACCCCTTATTTAACTAAAGTACAGTGACCATGGTTCAACTCCCCCCCCCCTTAAATTTTACTTTAAAAATATTGTTGCTACTGGCTTCAAATCCTGGTAATATGAGAAGATGTAAGCTCTCCTGGCACTGATAAACTTTCAGAGGTCATGTAGTTGACCTTGAATGAAACAGCGCAGTTGCTACCCAAGTCTGACACTTATGACTGCTATATCCAGAGTCCTGAATGAATAAAGACCTTTGGTACAGAAAAGAATTTGCCTGGCAAATAGGCAGAATTGAGGCAAAAACAAATAAACCTATGCCTTCTATAATAGCCACAAATTGTGTCTAATCTTGGAGATACGTTGGTGGAATGTGTTCATTGGTAACCACAGAATATCATCAAAATATACACCCTTACTACAATTTTAGAATCATAAAACAAATACACACACACATGGCAGCACCGTCACTAGGTGGGAACACCTGCTCTTCCCTAGAGGCAATCCATGTAAAAACAATACCTCATTATTTATAATGGAGCATTATTTTATTTTGTGTGCTGGGTATAACAAAGCGCTATGGGCTGTTAACGACTGGAGTTTGAGCAGGGAGTGGGACAAACAACCTCATGCTTATTGAAGAGGAATAACACAAATTTGGGCAAGTATAAAATTTACTAATCTCACAACTAAATGCAAATCTGTAGAAGCTAAGAAAGAGGTATTTGAGCCACAGAGGTAACTGACCTCTCACACTTCAGCCTATAACACTCTATCCCTAACTTCTCTAGGAATGAATCTGTGTTGTTTTGGATGTCTACATTGTAGTCTTCTATGAACAGAGCACACGTGAGGTTCTGCCTGTCTTCTTTGAGCATCCGATTGCCACGTCATCTCTCTGTCAGGCTGCATTTAGAGTGAAGGGACAGACATATCCCAACACATGAGCTGTTCTTTCTTGTTGCTTTCACATTGTTTCTTTGACTTAGACTTATTCCCTTTCAAAATGTGCCATATAATGTCCTTCTATATTTCTTTTCTTTTTCTCCTCCATGGAAAAGTCAAATTTATTTATAGACACAATGAAGGAGGTCTAAGTCTTCTGGAGAACAATGAATATGAGCTCTTTTTTTAAAAATATATTTTATTAATTTATTCATATTACATGTCAATTGTTATCCCATCCCTTGTATCCTCCCATTCCTCCCTCCCTTCCATTTTCCCCTTACTCCCCTCCCCTATGACTCTGACTGACGGGGACCTCCTCTCCGTGTAAGTGAGAATATGAGCTCTTTTAGGGGACAGTAAACAATAGCTTAGACTGTACCCCAGTGATTTACCCATGTAATGACCATCCTCTACCATTCCCTTGTCTCCCACTACAGCCTGTGGTGGAAGCTACAGTGTATCACCTGGAGTCCTCCAGAGCCCTTCTTTCTCAACCAGCAATTACCCAAACAATGCCTACTGTGTCTACAGCATCCACGTTCAAAGTAGCAGGGTGATTCTGCTTAGGTATGTGAGAAAAAAATTTTTTTACTTACAAAGTGCTATCAGCTCTCTTCACAGGAAAGCCACCTTACTGTGGGAGAGCATGAAATCTCGTGGTGGCCTAGCTGGAATCTAGAGAAATGCAAAGGGGTTCTATACAGCAGTAAAGCCTGATCCTGTACCCCATCCAATGGGGATTGAGGTTAAAACAAGAGCTTCGCCAGTTAAAACAGTCCTTGCGATTTCCCAACTGTTACAAAAGATCTTCATATAGTAGCTGTCAAGTTACAAGCCCTTCTTAAATCACAGAGGATATGAAGGGCTAGGAGAAACAGTTGCCACACGTTGAACATTTATTATACACAACAAGCTTTGCTTAACACTTTCCTCAGATGTTTTATTGAACGGTTAAAACAATCATGAGAAATATACATGTTAACTTGCATATGTGTCTCAGAAGGCCTCACAGCTTCCCTAAAGTGACACACATTTAAGGGAAGAGTGAAAATCTGGACCCATGTCCAGTGTCCCCCAAAGTCTGAATACTTTTACCATCTCTTGTCTCTTGAAGATAAACTTCATCCCATAAAATTTATTTTATTTGTTAACCAGATCAACTCTCAATAGTTTCTTTATGTGATATATGTCACTTGTAAATTACCTCTCTAATTTAACTTATTCCAAGCAAGACTAGATAAACAATGTAGCCCCATTCTCCCGAGGGATAAAGTAGTAGGCCTCTTTTTCCTAAGATGGCTTATTTTCATCTCTTCAATTTCACTGATACCTGAAGTTTCAGCATGTGATAGTAGGTCTGAGGGTAGTTGATGGCAACTTAGGACTTTCTACATAGAAACTTGATGAGCTGGGACAACACTTACTCATCTCTCCCCAGTTTGTCACTGATGGGTTCTAGCCTGATGGTTATGAACGCCGAGGTCTACTTTCTACATTTGTGTGTCTGCTGGCCTCATGAGCTGACTGTAAGGCAGGGTTCATCAACTTGATTTATCTCCTCAAAAGATAGTGGTTTATAGGTTAGACTTTGAAGGAAACTGCAAGTCACTCCCACCTGAGACTATTTGTGAGGAAAATGAGCCCTAGGGATAAAGACCCTGAAAGTTTTAGGATTAACAGAAAAATAATAGACGCTATTGTTCTCTTTAAAGAGAACAATAACATTAGATTTGACATAAGGAATCAGGAAATTTTTGCCAGGATCTTCATTATCAGTTTGAAAACATTCATGTAACTAGCCAAAATCTTTCAGAGAAAGACTTAAGGATTACTTTAATGTTCATAAAAAGGAAAAGTCTAGCTATTTGATGTTTCAGAATTATTCCATATTGTCATACTGTTTGTTAAATCTGTTAACAAAAATTACTGAGGGAGCAGAAATAAGCCAACCATACAATTCTAAGATAAAAGCATGTAGGAAGTCTTTTGGGGAGGCATATCTAAGAATAGTTATTTAAAGCGCTCGGGCAGCAGAGGCAAGCTGACCTCTGTGAGTTCAAGGCCAACCTGGTCTACATCACGAGTTCTAGGACCCTGTATCAACAAAGGAGAAGGAGAAGAGAGGAGAAGGAAGAGGAAGGGAAAGGGGAGAAAGATGGAAGAGGACGAGGAGGAGGAAAAGGATGCAGAAAGAGGAGGAGGAAGAGGAGGAGGAGATGACAACAGAGCACAGGCCTGGAATAAAATACTAAGGCCATCAAAGGAAAGGTCTGGATAAATTTGCAAGGTTGTACATGGTAGCAAGCAGCCTGAGGTATGCTGACATAACACTTCCCTTCCCTTCAGTATAGCTGACAAGATGCTAGACCAACTGATCACTCAGTGGCAGGACTAGTGGGTGCTTCAGCCTTTGTTTCTGTGAGCATCACTACAGCAGAAAGACAGCATATCAGAACAAGTAGTGCCCCAGCCTCTGCTGACATTTCTGCAGCAGGGGAGGGTCCTATGGCCACAGCAGACTTCAGCATGTGCTTAGGTTATCCCTACCCAATTCTGGGAAGCAGGACAACGGCTGTGTCTGGAGCCTCCAGTGATCAGCCCAGGGAGCGATGTGTGAGTTTCTTGTTAGATAGTTTGATGACGCAACAGAACTACTTCATTCTTTGTTACCACAGTTTTATGTTTTATAAGAACCAAAATTATTGCATTTCTTTCTTTATAAAATGGTAACAATCTTACTGAGGACACACTGTATACAAGACACATGAATTTATCTGTGTCATATTGTACTTGGTGAAACAAGAGACGGGAAGAACCACAATTCAAGCTATACAAAACCAGAATTGTTTCCACTTGTCTTAGCATTCTTCCCTCAAATAAAGAATAACACAGTAGTGCATCTTATTATACAACACAAGAACAAAAAGAGGAAGAGTATCTTTTGGGTGAGACTAAAAAAACTTAACATATTATTGGGGCGATAACATATGCCAACTTGTCAAAACTCAACCTTAAGAACTATGGACCAGTAATGGTTAAAAAAAAAAAAATGCTGGAAGGACTTGTGTTCCTTGACGGTGTAGTTGTCCTTGTTCAGAAAGTAACCTCCACCCAAGCTCTAATTATAGTAGGGCACAACAACAACAACAACAAAAAAAGACATGAAAGTGGTGGGGTAACTTGCTGGAAACAGAAAGGGGTTCAGCAGGAGGGAGGCGGGCAAAAGAGAATAATTGGGGAGATATGATCAAAGTACATTATGTATGTGTGAACTTGTGAAGGAATCAAAAAATTTCATGCAAAAATTGATTTTGGTTGAACCTAGGCCTAATCATCTTGAAGTGTAGAACTGGATCTCATCCATTTTTATACCTCCAGCTCCTGGCACAGTCAATAGTCATTACAGCTACCAACAAATACTGGCTTCACATTTGAGTCCCTCAGTGTTGTCTTATTTACAAGATTTCTTTCCAAATGAAGCTTAAATACTGTGTTGTCAGGTTTTTGCCTTATGGCTTTTAAAAAAGTGTGTGTGTGTGTGTGTGTGTTACAAGAACTACAGGTACAGTTTAATGGGCACACATAAGTAATAACAATGTGCACTCCACAGTTTCACACATTTTGAGGTGGCGCCCTCCAGCATCTGTGCGCATGACTATTTGGAGGTTTTCGATGGTCCTGGCATTGGATATCAGTCTCTTGGAAAGTTCTGTGGCTCCACGATTCCGCAAAATGTTAAGAGCACCAATAACAGCCTGACCCTGCTATTCAAGACAGATTCTTCGCAAACAGCAAAAGGCTGGCAACTGTACTTCCTGGAGACATTAGGTGAGTGTTTGTGACATGAAAGTCTTTTTCTTTGACTCCTGCTTCTCTGCTCTAGTTTCCCCAGCTAATCCCAAGTGATTTTCATTTAAACATAGAAGGGGCACAAAAAGAAGCCCTCACTGCCTTTGGTCTCTTTATTAGAGAACTAAAGAGTCTTGGAAAATGTAAGCAATGGTTATGACTGTAAAAAGGAATGCTTCAAGAACTAAACAACCTAGGAAAAGAAGAGCTTGGTACAGAAGTCCTGATAGGAAATGGCCAAGGCTCTAAGTACCACAAGTGAAAATAAAGGTAGAGAAAGGATCAAAGGACCAAAGGTTTTTCGAAGGCAAAATGCCTCAGAAATGTAGCGTGTGGAGCTTGATGGGACACTACCAGGGAATGTAAGTTAAGAATGACGCCTTATGGGCAACCTGTTGGGCGGTGGTACCTTGGTCTATGTTTACCAGGAAGTTTGCCACATTTGCGGCTGATAGGTCTGTCAACTACATAAGTGGAGATGGCTGCAAAGGCATTTGGGCTGGAGAGGGTGGTCTCAGAGTCACATGAGATGGCAGTGGTGGTGAAGTGTGAGCATAAACTGAAAATAACAGTCCAGTTTATTACCACTGCACATGAAAGATAATTACCTACCTAAGATTAGTGCAGGGGCACCAGTTATTTAAAATAAAAAGCAGTTAATCAGCTCCCTGTTTACACTAATTGCATCAATGATATAATTTTTATTTGACTTGGGACGTGTTTTGATTTTTCCTTGACTACTGATGTGATTAATGTTCTGAGATCTGACAGATCCTCAGGCAAATCCCATACTCCAAGAAGGTTCTGAAAAATGTAAGGACTTTCCCACGATAAGTAATTTGGGCTCTTTTTTCCTAGGGCTTTCCTTTTGCGCACAGACTGATTCACCCCATCTCTGTGACATGAAAACAACACATAAACATCATTTTGTTTCCTATGTTATGTTTTTCTCAATTTATTTGTAAAGCATCTATTTATTTGTGTGAGTATGTCTATATGCATGTCTCTGTATGAGTACATATGACTGTGTGTGCAGGTATTCACAGAGGCCAGAAGAAGGTGCTTGGAGCTGTAGTGATAGGTGTCTGCGAGCCACACCATGTGGGTGCTGGGAATCCACATTCTGGTTCTTAGCGGCTTAGAATTGATTAAGCACCAAGAGATCTTGACTGCCAATCCATCTCTCCAGCCCCATTAACACATTTCTTTTGGGAGTTATCAGGCAGACATTGGTGTTTTAGAAGGTCCTCATAAATCGTAGACATTGTGACAGTTGTACCAGAAAGGCTCCTTGCCACCTCCTCCTCCTAGCTGTCATGACAATAACTTGCAAGCAAGTCTCACAGGACACAGAACATGGCCTTACTAGGATGGTGTAAGTGAAGCTACATGCGAGACACAGGAGGCTATTTTAAAACAAAAACCCACTTCCCCTCGGATACTTCAATTTTGCACCAAGGTTCCCATGTATTGGGTTGCCAATGTGCTTCATATAAGAAACCTTACCACTTCCCCAAGTGTATAAATGCCATTGTCCACTTGGAGGAATCAAAAAATAATTTAAATTATTGATATTATTAATTGTTCAAGTATTATAAATTTTAATTGGGTCTTACATAGATTGCTTTTAGCTCAACTAAGTGGCCTGGCTGGTCTAAAGAACTTTCAGCTATGTTTGTTGTTTTGTGTGGTGAGGAAAAGGAGTCAAAAATGCCATTGAAGTTCTAGGGTTTCTGGAATATTTTCATTACAGACTTGATATAAATAAAAAGCAGAAGGTCAGACTTGGCTAATAGTACACACCGTCCTCTTTCATTTCATCCATTTAAACCACTCAATCTTTTCCGTAAAGAAACAGCTGCTCCGAGGACCAGCCTGACTGTTCATTGCCAAGGCAGTCTGAAAATAACACCTTTCCTGGGTAAATAATTGATGTAAAAGGGAGACCGCTGTGGCCCTTGACGTTTCTGTTTAGTCTTACATCAACTAAATCTCTAAATACAGCTTCTACAGCTTCGCTGTGAGATTATACAGTTGGCAATAATTTATGCACATCAACTTTAATGTTTCAAAAGTCTGTGAAATCAGCCTGTGCACTTATATGACAGTTCAGTGTCTCCTTGAGCATCTGCTACATTTGTATTTCTCATTGATAGAGAGAATTTGGAGGAAACATCCATAGTGGATAATTAGAAACATATAGTGAAGTTGAGTCTCCCTTCTTTTGTGGCACTTCTGCTCAGTGAGGGAATAAGGGAAGAGAAAGCTAGCACTCAGAAGCTAGCATGTAGCCATGACATAACATTTTCTCATATTTCTTGTGAATGTCAACACAACATGGGAAACTGATCCTGAAAGAAGAGAAGTCAGAAATGATTGGACTGAGCTTCCAGGATCCAGGGAACTGAAATGACCTAAAAAGATGAACATGTCTCTGGACTGAGCGTGCATCCTTTATCAAACCACCCATGGTTCTGGGGCCCCGCCTGTTCTGTGATGCATGTCATCTCAACAGAACAGGTCTGACGTTGAAAGCAACCTGCTCTCCTCTAGTAATTCTGGTAGCTTAGTTTCAGACTCTCCTTTGCCAGCAGGGCTCACTTCAGCTGTAGCCAGCGTCCATGTCATAAATGAAACACTTCATCTTTGGGCATGTGGGTTTACAGCTCACGGCCTCCATGCCTTACTATGCTGGCCTCGTATGCAAGACTCACTGAGCCTTTCCTGATTACTCATTATGTTATACACAGATCGTCTAGCTACGGAGCCAGGTGTGGATTTTCGGTACCATTGTGAGTTCCCTTTCCTCCTCCTTTTAGTAGTTTGTATGTATGTGTGTGTAGCATGCATGTATGATGCATATCCACATGTGTGTGCACATGGAGGCCCAAGGTTTAGGCAGGAATCTACCTCAACCCTTCCCTACCTTCTGAACTCAGGCAGATCTCTCACTTGACACATAGCTCAGCAATGTAGCTAGGCTAGCTAGCCCGTTTGTTTTAGAATTCCATCTCAACTTCTCAAGGGCCGCCATTACAGGTGGGCCACCCTGTCAGTCCAGCTTCTATATGCGATAGAAGGCTCCAAGCTCTAGGCCTCGTGTTTGCAGAGCAAGTGCTGTAGCACTCAGCCAGCTCTCTAGTGCTCTTTTTTTCCCTAATCTTTTTTTTTAAAGGCAGATTTCTCTGTGTAGCATTGACTGTCCTGTACTTGCTTTGTAGACCAGGCTAGCCTCAAACTCACAGCAACCCACCTGCCTCAGTGCTGGGATTACAGGTGTGCACCAGCATGCCAACTATTTTTTTCTAAAATAATGTATTTTGTACTACTTCAGCACAATTTTAGTACACAATACTAAACTTGGCCCAATAAAGTATTTAGGTATTGAAATCAATAAACGGCTCAGGAGTCCCTGAAATCCTAGAGAGACAAATCTCTGTCCCTGGAGAAAAAGAGCCCTATCAAGAACATCAGTAGCCAGAAGCACACATCAAAGCTCCCTGCTTCCTGCCGAAAACAGCAAATATGGAGAGAATTGAGGCCACTATCTGTCTTTCTTCCTCTGGCTTATTAGTCATAGAATGAGTCAGGTGGCGTTAAGGTCAAACCCAGGGGCTGCTGTGAAGAAAGGCATAAATACGAAAACACATGTCTAGCAATGACAGAATGAATCATAGGTCAGCAGAGGCAGGGATGTGGCCAGAGGGGAAGAGCTGTGTGCCAGCATTCAGGTACCCAGGATGCAGGTGACTTACCATTCCACTGCCTGTGATGAACTTTAGAAAAACCCTAGTCTCTTTACACTCAATTCTTAACTACTGAAGAGTATCAGCTTTAAGTATCACCACTTTCTATCTTTTAAGAATGTGTTACAGGTAAAGTAGATTAGCTCCTGGAGCATACGGTGGCTGTCCTAACGTATATTTTATAACTTAAGTCAAATCAGAAGCTAAATTCTAATTAAATCCTAAGGCTTTGCAGAGGCCTCAAGCAAAGGTGAGTGTTAATCCATCACCCATGGTTGTGTGAATGAACTAAAGATTAGTTGGTTAAATTATGCCTACTTTGAAGTTACATTTATATGTGCCTTATATTACATATTATATCTATATTCTATTTATTCTCTAAATTGATGCACAATTCATAGAGTTAAATAGTTTTACAGGGAAAAGAGAGAAATCCATTTCATCCAGTTCTGGGGATGCTGGACCTGACTCAAAAGGCACATGCACTTGGTCTCTGGACCTGTTGCCATCCTCTTGGAAAACATCTCCTAAATGTTCTAAGCGTGCAGACGATGGGAGTGGTGGGAGGAAGGTGAGGGAATAAAGAATGGCTGACTTCTAAAAACAGATATGACTGACAGGGGTTGCAACAAGCCTGGGGTCACAGAGATGAATCACTTGGCCTTGACGCATGGAGAAGACCCTCACATGCCTACTCAAGAATTCGGCTTCCAGTTATATTTAGCATTCCCAGTTGTGGTGTCAAGTTTAAACTCTGAGAGGCACGCTAAAATCATGTAGCCCGAAATAAAAGAATGCAGTTGCAAACATTCACTGACATTAAGAATATGTGTGATGTGTCTCTAGGCGCCTCTGAGCAGCTGGAAATAGGCTGCCAACTGCCTGGACTTCTAGAGTCTCGAGTGCAGTCAGATAGCTAGGTTATCAGTTGAATGACTTGATAAGTCACTATTCACATCCCTCCCAGGGAAGCGATGCTGGGACATGACACAATAGCAACAGGGGATGCTCTCTGTCTGCTTTTTAATGTGATTTGCTTCCTTTTATGAAGTCTGAGAGTGAGATGAGCTGAAACTGTAAACCCATTTAAAGAAAACTAGATTCTGCTCATTTCCGCCCTCTGCAAGTCTGCTAGCCCTCACTATTGACTAGCTGTCCCTGGGGATAAAGCTAAATGCAGGGTTATCTGCAGTATGTTCATTGGGGATTTCTGACAAGAGTATTTGCTTAGCGTAGAATGTGCGGACCGGATAAAGAAACCAGACAGTGCATAGTTCACCAAAAGCTTACAGAGTCATGTAGGAGACAGGAGTTACAATTTAGATCCCCAAGAAAAAAGAGAAAGGTTTTTATAAATACATTCCAGTATCATCTACATCAAATGTCTCTCCTCCCTGGCCCTGAATGGCTGCATTTACCCCGAGTCTAGAAGGATAGGGTTGTCTGTCCTTGAGCAAATAAACCAGATGGTTTCTCAGAGACCAAGCTCAGGTCAGGTAAGGTAACGCTGTGAGAAGCACTTGAGAGAGAAAGAGCTAGGAAGCAGCATTGGGCAGACTGAAGCCGTGCACACCTACAAAAATGCACCTCAGCTTTGTCTCCAATAACTGGGTGTCTGGGTTAAGTTATTGTCACCATAAATTTTCTGTAATCGTTCTTACCTGTAGTGGATTGGTTTTGATATAGAGTTCTCAGGTATATAAAGGCAAAATATAATCAACAATACAATGTAAACATCCTTTAGTTATCAATGAGTCATTCAGAAATATTAAAAAGTATTATGGGACTGTTTTTCTCTTTGGTCTAACTTGCAAGGAGTCGGCTCACTTTGTGTGGTACCTTTATATACTGTTGACTGACAAGTAAAGACTTGCCACAAAGTCACAGAGCATAATGACAATGACTGCCCATCGCCAGGCACCTCCCACCTAGATTCTTTCACCCAATCTCATGACTGCCTCATGGGGCAGGAATTAACACATATTACAAAGGAGGAAATGAGAACTACTTATTAGAAATTAAGTCATTTGTTTGTGGTCAAAATAAGCACTGACCTAGGTTTGACCAGCTCCTGAACCCACGCTTTCCTAATTGGCCTATGCTGCCTCTAGTGCAATTGATAGAAATACCCAAGGCTAAAACTTCTCTTTGTTTTAGGATTCTTCCTTTCTATGTTCATCTTCTTGTTTGATTCTACCCGTTTTTACCTCATAGGATGTCCTGAATAGTACATTGTGTTATACTATTACTATGTAATACTACAACATAGAGTAGTTAAATACTTATATATGACATATTTATAACATAAATTGTACACAACCTTTATATATTTAAATCCATAGTTACATTTTATATATGTTATAATATATATTTAAATACATCTGACTTATTTATTAAACGTTTATATAAATAACAAAATTATACTTTAAATATAATTTATGTAATTTATTATATAATTATAAATATAAGTATATTATGGTACGGATATGAATATATGTTGTAAAAAAACAGTTTTTTAGTGTTGATAGATAAATGTCACATCTGTCCTGCTGGCTTTGCATGGCCTAAGGGTGAGGTCCTAGCACAGCTAAGGCCAGCTATAGGTAATTATCTATATTGTAATAAAAGATAATAAATCTTTATAGCAAAACCTTAGTAGCTCCAAATTACGGGCTCCAATTTAGTGAAATTTCTTACCTTAGGATCTAGCTATTCTATTCTGATGGTAGAACTCTGATTGGTACATGTCTCATGTAGTCCACTTTAAACCTGGGGAAGTAAGTCACAAGGGAATTAAGTGAGCTGTCAAGGACTCTTAGCAAGTTCTGAGAGGAGGGGAATTGATCTCTGTCACCAGGAAATATCACTGCCACCAGGGTAGTGAAGGTTTAAAAAAAATCAGCAATGTATTTAGTATGAGGTAGCACATTAATGAAAATTAAACAATTCAACTTCCTTATTTAAATTATTATTGTAAAACTAACTCATTTTGAGGAGTAGAATGAGGAGTGAGGGACAGCACATAGCTTTTTGTCCTAGAGTGGCCATGCCTCACCAAACCCCCTTTTATATGGATCTAAGTCTACAGCAGAGTTAATGCAAATCTGGACTTAGATTTGCTTAGAGTGCTACCTAGTTTTGACAATTAGAGGTGACTATGAACAAAACAGACAAAACTGGTCTCTGAGCCTGTGTTTATGTGCACAGCATGCAGCATTTATAGGGATCCTGCTGTTCTTGGCAAACACTGGCTATGGAATAGAAGACTTGTCATGCTGCAGTTTGGTACATAGACTAGTCAAGTAGCAGCTTTTGTGGGCTATAGTTAGTCAACTAAGATGTGAAGGGCTAGTCTCATGACATCATCTATAGTATAATCTAATTTAAAATGAACATTTTTAACTATTTTATGATCAGTGCAATGACCTTAGAACATTATGCATGTGCCTCCATTTAAATGTGTACCCAAATATTCCATTTTCTTCAATGATTACAAACAATGTGTTTTTCAGTCTTGTCCCCCCTCTTGTGCACTGCTACTATATAGAAATGTTGCTGATTTTCATGTACTGTCATACATTCTCGGTTTTGGACTGACTGGATTCTTGGGTCTAACAGTGTAGCTGTAGATTCCTTGGACTTCTTCTATGAAGAGAAACGAGCATCTGCAAACAGTGATACCCATATTTCTTCCTTTCCATGCTTTTTTCCCTTTGAGTTCATGGCCAAACTTTAATAGTGTTGACTAAAGGTAGTAAGAAAAACTTCATTTCTTGTTCCTGATCTTGAAGGGTTGCTTTAACTGTCTACTGTTGAATTTGCTATTTGTGGCTAGCAAGATGGCTTGCCATGTACTTGATTTGAGCTGCAATCCCCAGTGCCCGGGTAAAAAGCCAAGCACAGAGGTGTGCACCTATAATCTCAATGCTGGGAGGTAGGCAGGAGGATCCCTGGTGTTTGCTGGCCAGGCTAGCTGAATTAGTCAGCCTCATGTCAGTGAGAGGCTCTGTCTCAAAATGTAATCTGGAGAACAATTGAGAAAGACACTGGATATTATCCTCTTGCCTTCACAGGCACGAACACACACACACACACACACACACACATACACACACACACACACACACCATTTTTTAAAAGTTTGCTAATAGCTCTAAGATATGCAGATATTCTTCATCAAATTGAGAAATTTCCCTTCCAGCTCTCGTTTTCTGAGAGTTTTAGTGTGAAGTTATGCTGTATTCTATGAAATCCTTTCAGAGGAATAGATGCAGCAGGTTCCTTAGAAGCCATGTTGGATTCTTAAGTGAATTCACAATTCTGGATTGGTTGATATGACAGCTGGGAGCGTCACAGTGAAGTTTTCTCCAAATAAGGATTATGAAACTCAAACCCTGTGTGGTTGAAGAGAAGCCACCACAGCATGCTCTGTGGCACCAGGCTGCCACTTTTCGATGCATCTGTGTTACACTCCCAGCGCTTTTTGTCTGCCAGGTCCAGCCATATTCCTGGAAAACAAGGCTACACTAAACTCAAGGTGATCGTTGTCTGAAGTGCAGCTGCCCACCTATCGCTAGAGCAGTAAGAGTCCCGAGACAGAGAGATACCATCCCAAAGACCTCAAGAAAGTGTCAGTCACAAACATGGCAGTCCTCAAAATAGCTTCTTAATAAGCCATCTCCCTCCACTAAAGCCTCTAAAATGTCTCTCTGAGATATGGCCGCTATTCCCTTATCAGATCGATGCTGCCTTCAGCTTCACTCTGAAGTTTAATCATTCTGGATTCAGTTACTGACTTAATTAAGTAGCCCTGGCTGGAATCTCTGCTGAATGTGAGTTTATATCTCCAGTAGGCCACCCCCACCCCCATGCAAACATTTTATTTCTCTGAAGCTCCATTTAGTTACCATTTCCAGCTTACAGAAGAATGCTGAAATGACATGTGTTCTTGGGTACAGGGTGTGTCATCAAAGTGCCTCGAGCAGAATCTGACTGACAAAAAGGGCGCTGATGGTTAAGCATTTTCTAAGTGGTAGAAAAATATATGGTAATGGGAAAGCTGACGGATCTGTAATGCCAAAGCTGAACAATGTTATGATGTCTTTACCAGAAGAAAAGGTACTTCAAATTATCAATACAGGAAATGCAGATATTTTAATATTTGGGACTCTTCACAGCCATAGGTCCTATTATACCCTGTTACTATGGGTATGTGGCACAGCCACGTGGACATAGCCCTTTGTGGTGTTGCATCCTCATTTTGTTTACATTACTGTTTATATTCCCCAAACACATGCGCACTTGCATCTGCATCCACATTAGGAGAATCAGAAGCACGGAGAAGTTTCTACCATTACCATTTCCAAAACTCTATACACTTCTACTCACTCACACAATATCATGTTTCTTTCAGTTACTTGGCTATTTTGGTCAGGGTTATCTGACTGATAATATTGATTAATATTAGGTAATGTTAGTTTTCCATCTTATTTGTTCTGTATTTTATGAATTGAGTTCTTTATGATAGTTTGATAACTCAAATAAGTTCTGTCCCTGTCTCTGTCTCTGTCTCTCTGTCTCCCTGTCTATCTCTGTCTCTCTCTCTCTCTGTCTCTCTCTCTCTCTCTCTGTCTCTCTGTCTCTCTCTCTCTCTCTCTCTCTCTCTCTCTCTCTGTACTGTTACTACAATGATACTGTGTAGCCAGCTGTCCAGTTGTTAGTAGCTTATAAAAAAAAGCATTTATTTTTGTCATTTATGGGTGCGCCGAGTCTCCTGCTTGCCTCCATTCCAGGCATGTCTACCTTATGGCATTCCTTTTAGTAGTAGTGGTATTGCTGCCACTGTATAGTAAGTGTGCATAAAGCCATTCACTGTGAGAAGAGTCAACCCTCATTCTGTCACCTTATGAATGTGTTGGCAACAGTTAACATGCAAATGGTGATGAAATCTATGTGGTTTTAAAGTAACATTTTATTTTTGAAGCTGATATATTAACGGAATCATGTACATTAGGTTCCGATTCTTCATTGCCTCTTGCCAATCCAGACTGTGTAGTGTAGCAGTGGTCTTATTGCTGGTGGTCCTCCCCTCGTCAACCTCTCCTTACATGAAGGATGGACTACCAGATACCCTTTCAGATCAAATGATTCTACTACTTCTCTGATCAAAACGGCTTCCAAAGAGCTATGGATGGCTTGAAAGTTGGGTGCTAACTACTCTCCCCAAGCATTAAAGCTCATTCCCTGCAGCCACGGAGGGCGGCTCGCAATGCTGATACCTCCGGCTCCAAGAAATCAAACTATGCCCCCTTGCGCCTTGACAGGCAACCACACTTACACATGTGATAAATAATAATAAAAATAAATCTTTAAAAATGGCTTCTAATTGGATCCTCACCATCCATAGCCCTTTTCATGGCCTACTCTTGAGCCTTGTGATGACACTTCATCTGCCTCATGGTTTTCAGAACAAAATTGTGCTTTCCTACTGTTCATTTAGTATTGGATGATGAGCTTCTTTCAGCCTACACTAGATGAGCTCAATTTTAATTGCACATGTTCGTAGTCTGTGCACCCTTAGGGCCTGGGCTGCCTATTGTACCGCAGCATGCTATGTTGGTGACTTCCTTCTGTAAGATTTTCCCTCCTTTCCCTTTCAGGGCATCTATCGTTCACAGCATCATCATTATCGATATGTTATTACTTCTAATGGACTTCAATCATTGAATGTTAAGGAAATCTTAATATAAACAACACCTTTTCCACTTCATTAATACTATAATTGTCCCTTCCTGCTACGCAAGCCAATAAGCTCAATTGGTTTCCTTCTGTAACAACAGCCTGTGACAGAATAAAAGCCGCTTAAGCTCCAGCTTTCCTGTGGTCTTCAGGCATGTTTCATGCGCTGGCCCAGCAGCAGCACATAGTGTGGCTCTGTGCAGTGTTTCTGTTCCAAATTCACTTTGACCTGGATACTAGATGTGGTCATACTAGGTATCAGGGCATTGGAAACTCTTCAAAGTTTGGGAATCCCTTGCCGTGCAAATATGCTATAGCTTTACGTGGCTCAGGAGCTGTGGACAGGTCAGCCTGGCCTGCCAAGGCATGCAGCTAAGGCCTGTTCTTGTGCTGGGAGCCCCTCTGTAAGCTCTCTGGAGCTGAGGAGGGCTACAACTGTTTCTATGTCTCATCAAGTCCAAAGGCATCTTAGTGGCTCCTAATGTGGCAGGTAATCCTTTCACTGAGAGTAGAAAAATAACTGAGTGAGGCAAATGGAAGGCAAATGGCAGAGGAAGTTAACTGTGTTTGTGTGTAATGCAAGCAGAAGAACATTAATTTGAACCTTAATCTCATTCTTATTGTGACTACTTTGAGCTTAATTCAACCCAGCTCTTTCTCTATAAATTATCAGTGTGTCTTTCTTCATTGTATGTTCTTCCTGTGTCATTTCTGATATACCTTTTAGGTTGTGGAGGGAACAAAACTTAATCCAGAGGCTTTTGTTCCTTTTCTCCAACAGTAGACATACAGTCATCATTAGAGACTATATCCTGCAATTTTGTTATGTATTACTAATTGTTTAATTTTAGTGTAGATAGTTTTTCTCTAATGAAACTCTTTTGTCCTTCAGTCTCCTCCTGACTTGATTTTGAAAAAGTAGAAAATAGAGAAAATGTGGTTTAATGTGAACTGGGCAATAGAGCTAACTTCCCTCCCTCGGCCTTGTTCTGTCAGACTAAATAAATGAAAAACTGGTTGGGAGGTAATTTTCTTAGAGGTATTGGGTAAATCTTCATAAATTCAATTTTCACTTTCGGCAGTGTTCACAAAGGCAGGACAGAAAACGTCAGGTTTGTGCACACTTTCCACCAGCTTTATTATGCAAAATACTCAATTTTCACAAAATTGAGTTTTTTGGGGTTGGAAAACGCTTGAATACATTGCATGAATAGTTCCAAAGAGACACATGCATGCACCCAAATGTGGTTCCTTGCTCTCTCAGGTGTCTATATATGCAGATAAGGAGGCGGCTCCAGTGATGTGGGAACGGGAATAAGCAAGGAGCCAAGAAAAGTCGAGAAACACATATCCATGCTCGCCAACGTTTGGAAACCTTTCAATAATGTACACAAACAATGTGGTAGACAATGGGACCTCTCCTTTCCAAACCTTTTCTACATAAAAGTTAAACCATTTTGTTCATCTGCAATGACGTGTCTTTGTTTTGACAGGACCACAGCAAGGATGTGGTGGGTACCTGACAGATGACAACATTACCATTGTCTCTCCTGATTTTGATTCAAATGGACAGTATGACAGAGATCTAAACTGCATATGGTACATAATTGCACCTCAAAACAAACTCATTAAACTCAACTTCACTGAGTTTTCTATGGAGGCAGCATCACACGGAAGTTGCACCTTTGATTATGTTCAGGTAAGAATGCTATACCGTAACAGTCTACGCTAAAATGGTGTGTTCCAGCTTACCATCTGGAATTCTTGAAAGTGGGGACACTATTGCTTCTAGTATGCACTATAGACACTAGCTTCCTGTTCAAGTTCATCTTTGATGTCATGATCCAAACATTTCAAGTGACTTCTAACGCTAGCTTCAAGATTCAATTCCGTCTTGTCAGTGCCTTATCAAGAAGTGAGCGATGGGAAGACTGGTGGTGAGGAGCGAGGTTCTCAGAGGACTTCGGTAACTCCTGATATCAGTGACATACACAGGGCAAGAAATACCCCTTAATTGATCTGTTTCTTCTAATTAGGTAGGTAGCATCCAATGCTTCCTAAAATGTCCAAAGAAACATGTTTTTTAGGCAGTGTGACGCTAGACAGCTGCATTCCCATTGGCCCCTGGGAAAGGTCCCCTGGGATGCAGTGGGAAGACAGGGAAGGGAAGGAAACAGCTGAATGAGAAAACCTTGTGATGGCCAGGAACCGCGCACTGAAGTCAAGGGGGAAGAGTCCTTCCCCAGTGAGCTGTGGGTGGCCCGTGCTGTTAAGCTGCAAGTCACATGCTAAGAAAGACTGAGGTGGAGTAAGTTAATCCATCGGATGACAAGCATTTTAATAAGACATTGGGATAGAAGCCAGCCCGTCTGAAGGAGTTCATGAAGGACTAGAGATAACAGAATGTGGGACAAAGTGTGTCATTTCAAGCTCAATCCTTCTCTAAAATGAGAACAAGTAGCCAACACGGTTTAAGATGTTATTTAAAACCAGCTTCCTTAGATTACTGAAAAGTAATAGGATTTGAAGGCAGATAGCAGGTAGACTCAAACCCAATTTTGTTACCAGACCAGATATTTTAAAAATGTATTTATTTATTCACTTTACATCTTGGTTGTAGCACCCTCCCTCCTTTCCTTCCAGCCCCATCCTCCCGCCCCTGCTCCCCCCTCCCCCTTCCCCTATTCCTCAGCAAAGGGGAGCCCCCCTACCCACCCACCCTACCTCATCAAGTCGCGTCAGGACTGAGCGTGTCCTTTTCCCCTGTGCCCTGGCAAAGCAGGCCCGGCTGGGGGGAACTGATCAAAAAGCAAGCAACAGAGTCCATGTCAGAGACAGCCCCTGCTCCCCTTACTAGGGCACCCACATGAAGCCTGAGCTGCCCATAGGCTACCTCTGTGTAGGGGGCCTAGGTCTAGTTCATGCATGGTCCTTGATGCTTCAGTCTCCACAAGCCCCTCTGGGCCCTGGTTAGTTGGCTCTGTTGGCCAGACCAAATTCTTTTATTTAATTTATTTGTTTATTTGTTTTGGTTTTTCGAGACAGGGTTTCTCTGTGTAGCCCTGGCTGTCCTGGACTTGCTTTGTAGACCAACCTGGTCTCAAATTCACAATCTGCCTGCCTCTGCCTCCTGAGTGCTGGGATTAAAGGTGTGTGCCACCATGCCTGGTCCCCAGACCAAATTCTTAATCAACCCAATTCCTTATCACTTTATCTAATTTAAAATAATCGTACAAAAGTAGCTAATTGGCAAGGCTATTTTGAGAATAAAAACAATGTGTATTAGGACATTAAACATTGTATCATATAATAAATAATTCATTTGCCCTATTACTTCCATCCCCCACCTTTGATTATTTCCAAGTAGGCAGAGAGTGTTGGATCTCTTTTTCTTAAAGTACCAAAAACAAGGGCAGGCAAAGATGCCTGGAAAGGTAAAAGTGCTTGCTACATGAACCTGAGCCCAAAGTGCGTAGTGGTCCTTCCGTCTCACAGGCATGGTTTGGGATACATGCATCAATACTTGTATTCATCCATCACACATGTGTGCCTGTGCGCACACACTGCAATTAGTGACTTTTAAAAGTAATTCATACAAAGAGTAGAAACTTAGCTCATGTAAGATATCTTTGGTTCTACAAGGAGACAAGTTGGTTCCCGAGAGCCATTTCTGTGAGTGTGATTTGGGGCATAGAAGAGCTTGTAGCCATAGGAGCTTCCTAGAGTCATGTTGACAGGAATCGCAGCATCGAAAGCCAGAAATTGCTGTTTGCTCGCTTCAAAGTGAAATCCTGATTGTTTGTTTGTTTGTTGTCTGTTTGTTTACTATAAATAAGTGCTCCTCAGGGCTGTTCTTGCTTTCCATCTTGGGAGAGCAGTTTCACACACCAGCAACTTCCCCAGGAACTCACAGATTAAAGGAAAGTGCTGGAGATCTGGAACTTTGAGATGTCTTTCCTAGAGAGATAGATTTGTACAGCTAAAGGAACACCTTTTCTGGCTCCTGGTTAGAGGACATAGCCCATGGTGGCATAGTAGCAATGTCTGCAGGGTGGAGAAGCAGCCGTTGCATCTATCGTGTCCACAGCCAGGAGCAAGGAATGGTTCATTCTGATGCTCAGCCCACTTTCTTCCTTATATTCAGCCCAGAGCTCCAGGTCATGGATGGGTACCACCCTCCTTTAGGATAGGTCCTTCCTAGGTCAGTCAACCCAATCTAGACATGCCTAGAAGTTGGGCCCCTAGCTGATGCTACATTTTGTTAGGTTGATACCAATATTTACTATAACTTTTTAATTTGTCTGTTATGTGTGGCAAAAAAAATGACATTCTAGAAAAGCTAACCTGACTCCTCTCTATAGATGGTATGCAAGCCAGATTACCACAGCTCATTACTGAGCTATGCATAGGTCCTTTCCTGCTGTCTTTGAGAGTGCTAACTGGGAAGGACAAGGGGGACATCTGCTAACACAGTGTACCTCATTATAGATGTTAGTCCAAACACCGAAAAAATGCATAGAGATTAAATAATTACTACTATGATAGTTTGGGTCTTGAATGTCTCACCAAAGCCAGAAGTTAGGGAGGCATAGGTGCCAGCATAGGGACCAGTCAGAAAGGTAGGTTACTGAGGACCCCACCCTTTGAGAGGCCCAAGCACTCCCTCCTCTCTGCATCACAGCTACTGTGAAGTGTGTGTTCCCCTCCAGTATGTCCTTGTGCCATGACCTCAGCACAGGTCCAGGAGAACAGAGCTCTGTAACTGTGTCACTCTAGAGGTCAGTTGTGCCTGGGCTGAGACCCGGAGACAAAGTATATCTCTTTTTATCTTGAGTTGATTATTGTGGGCATTTTGTCACAGTGATGTCAGGAGACAAAGGCTTCTAAGAAGCAAGATGTGCCTGAGCTATTGGTCAGGGCACCCTTAATATGCAGTCCTCGCCCCAGTGTTGCGCAGGATCTGCCCACAGTGGAGATTTGGCGCTGTCAGAGAACTGAAGAGAAATAGAAAGAAGTTCAGGTTTGATCATACAGGAGATTAGGAGCCATACTAGTTGCGCCTCTATATTTCTCCTACTGTAACAGTGAGTGAATGTATGTAGGGTCAGTCCGGAGCCACCTTCTCTTCAGTCCTGGCTTCGCCCCTGCACTCCCTTTTGAGTTTACCAGTCTCTATCTAAAACCCATGTCTCGTCTTGTGGAGTGAGACTCAAGTGCCTTAGCATAAAACAGCTGGTCTTTCCTGACTCTCTCACACTCAATACACTTTATTCTTTTATAGTACGTATTTTCTCTATTTTATTTGACATATTTACTTTTATTTTTCTTTGTTTTTTATCTTCTCATACATATTTGTACACACACACACACACACACACACACACACACAACATTTACATTTGGCCCTTTCTTCTCACTAGTCCATGAGCACCTTGAAGGAACATAAAGTGCCTTTAAGCCTCTCTGTACACACAAGACCCAACACAAGCCAGGCTCATGATACAGAAGTAAACGTTTGTGATGATCGTAAAGACTATAATAGTTGTAATGAAACTTCATTTGTCAGAAAAAAAAAATGTGTTACCTTAAATTTGGCACCTCTTGTTTTCAGTAGGTTGAGGGTGTTAAGAGTACAGACTCCACTTTTCCTTGCTCCTTATGAATTGAAATGATGTACAGCGAGGAGAGAGTGCCATCTAGTGGTCAGTTTACTTAACTTTTAATTTTGAACTTCATCTCCATTTTGTAACAAATAATGCCAAATATACTTCTCAGCATAATCACATGCCTCTCCGTGTGAGACTCACACTCTTGCTGAGAGGAAGCCCAGTAAAATCAAATAAGCAACCAGTAGGATATAGTTTGATTATGGTAAAATAAAACAAGATGATACTGGAGGCGGGTAGCCCTGTGTGGGGTTGGCCTCTCTGAGGAGGTGACATTTGAATTGAGGCTCCAAGGCTAGGGATGATGAATTCTTCAACAAAGACTATCCCTCCAAGGGAGGAGACTGCCAGAGGCGAGGAGGGGAGGGGTGTAAAAGGAGGAGCCGCCTCTTCCTTGGCCAGGGCTTGCAGACAGTGGTAAATAGGGAAGAGTCTGCATTAGGTGCAAAGTATAGTTTTCTAGGAAGCACAGGAGCATAACCTGGGCCATCAAAGACCCGAACAGCATGGTGGAAAACTCTGAGGGTGCTCTGTGCGGTTGCTCTGTGACCTGGGTCCTGAAGGCACAGGGTCATGTGGTACTGATGCGGACAGATTTAGAAAGTGGAAAGGAGTGGGGATGGAGATGGAGAAAGGCAAGTGTTTAGTCTTGAGCTGTTTACTGAGTCAGAGAAGACTAGGGGAGAACATTTTAGGGGAGGGTGGTGCTGTGGTATACACATGCCACACATATTCCTGTGTTAGAAACATAAAGCTCAGATCCGCATGGGGGACTCTGAGGTATAGCTGGGGTTAGATGACCTCATGAGAGTGGGGTTCTAGCATAGGGTGAATAACCTCACAAAAGAGGAAGCGGCTGCAGAGCTGGCTCATTACTGCTGTCTCTTCACACAATGCTTACATCTCAGAAGGTACGAAGGCCCTCAACAGAGGCTGCCCTTGAACTCTGAAGCATATTTGTTGGTAAATTACCTTGTCTATGGCACTCTGATAACTCAAAACAAACCAAGGCAGTGGGCAGTGGAGAAGGACCAACGTACTTACTGGGTTTCAATGAGGCATTGTGTATGCATTACACTCGTAACATCTGGGACCATAGGAAGGAACAGAACAGGACAGCAAGCATTCTGTGCTTCTGTGATCATTGTGGATGGGAGGACAATAAAACCAACACATTAAATGTCTAACATGTGGACAATCACACTTGGCCTGAGGAAAGGAGTCAGGGAAAGAGGGCAGAGTTTACTTTAGGGAAGGCATTCCTGATGGGCAATATACAAGGCAAGACCTGAAGGAATTCACAAAACAGACTCTGTGGATTCAGGAAAGAATGGTCCAGGCAAGGACAGGCAGATGCAATAGCCGTGAAGCCGGACTGAGCCTGGGATGCTTAAGAACCTCAGGCAAGCAGAGAAGCCAGAAGGGAGATCTGAGTCGGGAGGAGAAGCCATTGCATTAGGCCTTGAGGGCAGTTGTCATGGCTGTGGCCTTTGTATTACGAGGGCAGGAAGCAGTTAGGCAGCTCCTGGTCTGACTTTTTTTTTTTTTTTTTTTTTTTTTTTTTTTTTTTTTTTACAAAGCACAGCAAATTTATTACTCAATATCCAGTTCCATGTCCTAGCACCACCCAGAGCCCTCACTTTCCTTCCCCCAAACCTGGCCCCAAGGGTACACCCAAAACAGAAAAGAAGGAAATTAAATCCAGATCCTTGCTCCTCCCCTGGGAGAGGGGGCCTTGGCCAGGAAGCCCTTCCACAGGTCCCAGCAGGCAGGAGAGCAGAGCCCTCTGTGCCCAGAGAGCAAGGTTCCAGGCTCCAAGGACGCGAGAACATGCAGGCAGGAGCAGAGGCCTGTCTGTGGGGGGAGAGTGGGACAGCAACCTCTGGGTGACACTTTGAAAGTCAATACAAGAGATAAGGGCCAAGCCAGGAAGTTTCAGAAGGAGCCTCTAGTGCTACTTCGGGCAGCAGAGATGTTAGCAATGGGTTTGATGATTCCAAGGCCATGCATTTGCTTTTTCTAAGAGAAAATGTGTACTGGGCATCATATTGGATTTTTACTGAAAGCCATTAAAGTACTATCAATCTAAATTAAGACTGCCTGTAAGAACACCAATATTAAAGATCCTTAGTAATGACCTACGGTGACCTTACAGCCAATTTAGTACAAAATAGCAATCCCTCTATTAATAATGAACTACTTTATTAATAATAAACTGCTTTTTCTTCCAGATAGCAGATGGTGCAAACATAAACTCAAATTTAGGTGGAAGGTTTTGTGGTGTCCGTATACCGGCCCCTTTTATCTCTTCTAGCAACTTTCTTACGTTTCAATTTGTCTCCGACCATACTGTTGAAAGAGCAGGATTTAAAGTAACATATACCTTTGTGGACAGTAAGTATTTTGAAGTGTTATAATATACACGTGTCCTTATGCACTGACAAGAATGCATGCTTATTATATCTAAATTAATTAGAGTTTCAGTGTATTACTAAACATGTGTGAGCTATGTTGCCTGTCCTCAGTTTACCTTTCTTTGACAAAATCTCACACTAAGCTGCCAGGCTATCCTTGAACTTTATCCTCCTGCTTCAAGCTTGCAAGAAGTTGGGATTACAGACCTATATTACCAGGACATAAACTCAAATCCTTTAAAGAATATTAAAATTTTTTTCTGTTTGCCAAGCTAAGGCAAGATTTTAAAGACAGTATGTACAATTAGACATCATTAAAACATCTACATTTTCCCTCTCTCCCCTCTTCAGTGCCTTGTGGGGGAATACATAATGCGACTTTGACACCACAAAACACTTCATCACCTCATTTATCAAACATCAGACGTCCGTTTTCCACCTGTACTTGGATCATTGAAGCTCCTCCACACCAGCAGATCCAGATAACTGTGCAAGAATTACAGCTACCCTCACAAGACTGCTCCCAGAGCTACTTCGAACTCCAGGACTCACCACAGGTAAGGAGGCCAGGAGGATGGCCAGCACATCAGCAAGCATTGCAAGTGATGAAGCCACACCTAAATAAAGCCTCTATGACCTCCAGAATCACGTCTTTCAGCAGGAGACAAAGCCCTCCTTCCCGGCATACTAAGCAATCTAAACTTAGTCCTGTGGGAAAGATGCTTTCAAACTGTCCTGTGTCTGGGTGTCTGAGATGTGCATTCCTAGGATCCCCTCCAGATCCCAATTCATCTGCATAACATACATTAACCAATGTTTGATGAGCATCTCTTGTGTTCTGCCACCAATCCCAGAGCTCCATGGGCTACGCTTGGAGACCCACAGCTATGGCTGTCAGGGTGTGTATAGGTGAACTGAAGGGACCCACACAGAACTCAGGGAAACCAGCTAAGAGAGCGTTTGCAGTCAGTTGGGGTTACTGGGGTAACCCAGTCAGACTGGGGTTACATTTATGGCAAAGTGGGAGAAGTAAAAAGGGAACAGAAGCTTCCTGGGCTCAAAGATTTAAATAGCTAAGTCTTACCTCCCCATGGGGACGGATGATGAGACAGCTAGCACTGTACTGAGGTGGCCAGAGAAATTATTTAAATTTGGGGCTCGTAGACTGAGCTCATCCCCGGCAACTGTTGGAAAGCACGTGGGTGGCCTCTGCAGCTGGCTGAGCAGCTGACCCCTTCACTTAGTCCTCATCAAGTGCCCAAGGCCTGGCAGTAACAAAGCTCTACCAGTCACCGCCTGACCTTTCAAGGCCTTTCTCAATCTAAAGCTGGGGCTCATTGGTTCTTAGATATCTCCAGCTTGCTGGAGGAGACAAAGTCAAGCTTGGCTCGGTGTGGAGGGTCACAGATGCATGAGCTAGCGCACAGCTGGAGTGAGGAGCCTGTAGGGAGCTCACACAGTCTGGCTCTGCTCCCAGTGAGAACACACACTTGCACTGTGACATGGCTTGAGGGTGAGCAGCCTTGCTGTCGATAGAGACGCATTATCTCATAACTTTAGCACAAACTCTGCCCTCTAGGAAGGTGGGACACTGATCAGTCCCAAGGCTGATGCCAAGTGTTGCAGAGCACTTGAGACTGGAGCTACTTTTCATGGCTAAATACTCAAGTCATGTATGTTAAATACAGCCGACTATCTGGTGTGGCTGCAGTCTTCCGAAACCAAATGTCATGCAGTGTGGCTTCCATTTCATTTCAGACGAGCGGGATGCCAGCAACTCGGTTCTGCGGTGCAAACTTTACAACCTTGCCGGTGCTCTACTCTTCAACGAGTACTGCAGTTGTCGTTTTCAGATCTCATGTTTTAAACACAAACTCCCGAGCACATTTCACCTATCAAATTGCAGGTGAGCCTAAAACCTCATGTTTATCGGGGAAAAAACGGCTTTGATGACAGAGATCTCTGGCACTAACCCCTGTGACTAGATCAGGTTTTGTTAAGGTAAAATACACCCATCTGGAATAAGAGTGCTCAACTGGAATTCAGGCCTGATTTAGCCTCCTGAAAACTAGACTTTATCACAGTATCTTTCTGTCTCACACTCTTTACTTATATAAATCACAGCTCAGTGATTTTTGGTGTGGTGACAATGGTGGGACTCACTATGCCTTAGGAAATTATTTTGTAAATAACCACGGTGCCTTGAAGAAATTACTTGATTTCAGTGACTGAGAAGTGTTTCCAGAGAATACTTCATGTAAGGACTGTTTTGAACTCCATTAAAACCAAAGCAGAATTTGATTCAAATACACAGTTACTTTGGCTTTTAATTTGCCAAGAAAGAAAAAGGTAAAAAGAAAAATGCGAACTGTATCACAGTTCACCAAAGGAAACCCTAATGCAGATGATGTCTGGGAGGGCGAGCCTTTGGGTCTAGAAGAGGTCTAAATGGCAGCCATTGACTCTTCCTCCACATAAGCAAAACAGTCCAGAGATTCTGGAGTGTTCTTCAAAGGGTACTTACATTCACACCTTCCCTACTTTTCTTTGTTTTGTTTTGTTTTTTAATATTTATTATGTATTCTATGTTCTGCCTGCATGTATGCCTGAATGCCAGAAGAGGGCACCAAATCTCATATAGATGGTTGTGAGCCACCATGTGGTTGCTGGGAATTGAACTCAGGATCTTTGGAAGAACAGACAGTGCTCTTAACCTCTGAGCCATCTCTCTAGCCCCCCACTTTTCACTACACCAGCAAGTGTCTGCATTGCAGCTGAGCATGTGCAACTGTGCACTGCAGCTGAGCATATGCAGTTCTCAGCATCTCTCAGGTCTCAAGCATAAGGGAAGAGGCTGAAGCTTTTTCTGAACTTTGCTCAAAGTCAGTGGATTTTTAAACACTGTTGTTATGAAGTGAAAGAGTAATGTATTTTGATGTGCACATTAACTATGAATATTGTTTTCATGTTAGATTGCAACAGAGAATACAACGAAACATTTGGTCATCTGGAGAGTCCGGGGTGGCCCCAACATTATGATAATAACCTGGACTGCACCATTATTCTCAGAGCCCCGCAGAACCACAGCATTTCTCTCTTCTTCTATTGGTTTAACCTGGAAGATTCAGCACAATGCACACATGATTTCTTGGAGGTAATATATATATATATTTGAATATAATTTAAATTGATTTGTGTGAAAAAGATGATGGCTCACTAAGAAGTTTTGCTATGATGTTCAGTCAATGTCTCTCTTCATGCTATGAAGTTAACTCACTATTCTCTCATAAATGCGCACTGAGTATATCCTGGTTACAGCGCTGGGAGGACAGTATGGATGACAGTGTCACAGTGGTTACATCACCACCCAGGAAGGGAACAGAGAAGACTTTTTCAAGGACCTTAGATCCGAGTTCTACCTGCAGGATGAGTGGGAATGCCAAGGGCAAGGTGCTGATCGCACTGGTTACATGGAAAGGCTTTTCCACACAGGTTCCCAGGGGGCATTACATGGGTAAAGCACCTGTGCTCTGCCAACACCGAGTCTACAACTTCCGGAGACCCTCTGGAAGGCCTGTGGCTGTATAGGAAGGGCTCCAGAAGATGTGCACAGCTTCCACACCCACCTCAGAGTTTTCTTTCTTTTCTTATGCCTCTTTGATCAGGTCCTTAAAGGCTTAATCAGTATTTGAACTGTGCACAACTTGGGGTCCAAGTATGTTATTCCAAACACATATACAGTGTATATTAATCAGATCAGAGTAGTTAAATTTTCTGTGTTTGATTAGCTTTAGATTCCAAATATGCTCACTTCTGTACCACCTTCCCAACCACTCCGTGTGGTCCTCAACGTGGGGGAGAATGGGGTTCGGGTAGATGGTGTCTGCACACGGGTCCAGCTCACACAAGCTTCCTCATACTGTTAAATAGGAAAGCTGCCCGTATAGTTAAACTACACCTGCGTTAATCAGTATCCTTCATGAATAGTGAGTTCCCAGCAAAAGCTCTCAGGCCTTCCTCACGGGGTACTTTCCATGGCAGGAGATGAGAAGGAGGGAAACAATGACGACACAGAAGCTAGTTTGTGCTAGTCAGGAAGTGAGGCTTGGACGTACATGCTCACCCACCCTCGAAATGAGATGTTCATATGAACTACCACACAGAAACAGGAAGAGACTGATAGGGGAAAGGGCTAGAGTCTTGCTAACACTGACTCAAGCTCTTAGGTCATTCCTAATCCAAGTTTCCTATTACTGGCCCTACTTAACCTTGACCGTTTGTCATCTGGATGCTGGAAAGTGAAGACTTGCTTCTTAGCATTGGATGGTAAGAACTTTGCCACCCAGGCCTGAGTATATCCTGGTGACAGCGCTGGGAGGACAGTATGGAGGACCACTCAGGAAGGGAACAGAGAAGACTTTCAAGGAACTTAGATCTGAGTCCCTCCTCCATCCCAGAGAATGAATGAGGAGCTTCCTGTTACATTAGCAGAGACAGGAAGCTACCACACAGGCTTCCCACACTTACCTGCATCTGGTGATCCAGAGGAGACAGTGCCGGAAGCCCCAGTAGCCTATTCAGTTAGCTTTGGTGGAAACGGAAGTCTTCCATGAGGACTCTAGTGTGTTGCTAGCAGAGAGGGCCTGGCTCTAAACCCTACTCTGAATGTGCCTCCACTAATTTCCCAGCTATGCCTCTTTTCCAGGTTACCCCATCCTCCCCAGAAAAGTGAACATGTTAGTTCTAAGCAGAATGTCTCTCCTCTCCAGCAGTGATCCCGAGGGAGAGAGACTCAAAGTCAAGAGTCTGGGGGTGGGGGTGGGATGGGGTGGCAGGCCAGGCTTTCCAGTGTTCTTAAATGTGGCAGCTATCCCATGGACTTGGAGAGAACCAACCACTCTGTCCTGGCCGGAACTATTTTGTTCAAACATTTAGGGGAAAAAAAAAAAAAAAAAAATAAATAAACACTCGCTGTTGCCTAGGTCTAGAAGGATCCTCCCCAGCTTAGATACCCAAGAAAGTCTGCACTTCAGCAGAGGCTTGGTGACTTGAGCTAAGGAGGCCAGCCACACTCTGGACTACGGAATCATAAAGGGAAAGCAAGGTGTGTGTGTGTGTGTGTGTGTGTGTGTGTGTGTGTGTGTGTGTGTGTGTGTGTGTGTGTGTGTGTGTGTGTGTGTGTGTCTCCTCAGACTGAACACATACACGCTAACACCCACTCTTCCATGCACTGCCTACCCACTGCCTGGGACCATCACATGGGAAGCCTCTGCAGTGCCCTGAAAACACACAATAGGAAGCAGGAAGTAGGCCCTCTCCCACAACAACTCATTTCCTGTTTTTCCTCTAGCAGGCACTCTTTGCTAGCAGGGCTAAAAAAAAAAAAAAAAAAAAAAAAAAAAAAAAAAAAAAAAGAAAAGAAAAGAAAAGAAAAGAAAGAAAGAAAAAGAAACTCAACAGGGCCAGAAATATTATAGGTGCATGTGGCCATTTCCTTTTCCCATGTGAAAAGCCTCATTTCTGAGCTTTGCTGCACTTGGTTCATTGCAGCCACTTCACACTTTTAAATGGGAAACATGGGAAACGTCTCACTACCCTCTGAGATACTCGAGGAGTAAAATATAATGGCTGGAGACAGGCCAGACAGCAGTGCCCCTCCCCCTTTCAAACTCCTGTTACATTCCTCAAAATGTCTGCACACGTGAGAGTTTGTAGGACCATGGCACAGCTAGCACAAGAGCACTGGTGTTTGTGTGGCTGTAGTTTAACAGGTAATTCTAACTCTCAATGCAAATGATGTGTGCTGCAAACTCTAATGTTTCTTCATCTACAAATGAAGCTGACATCCCCTGTGTTTATGGGAACCCTTCATTCATTCTTCAGTATGTAAAGCCTCATTCCAGTATTCTGGAGCCTGACAGGAAGAATGAGAGTTTGAGGCTAGCCTGAGCTAAAGAGGAGATACCGACTCACAAAAACCGAGCAAAACACTAGATTTGTTCACGTGTTAATGAAGAATTGCAGAGGGAATAATACGGATGGGATAACTGTTGGGATAAGTGTTGGGATAACTGTTGGGATAATTGTTGCTGGGTTTTAACAGGTAAGAAATGGCAGCAACAGCAGCTCACCTCTGATTGACAAGTACTGTGGATCACTACTGCCATCGCCCATCTTCTTTCACAGCAATGAAGTGTATCTGCAGTTTCATACCAATGACGCAGGCACGTCCTCTGGATATGACATTATCTGGACCTCCTCTCCATCTGGTAAGATGCTCACTGTGAGGGGGGCTCTAGAGGCTAGACAAAGTGTCCATGGGAAATAGGGTTTACTCATTAAAAAGCCTTCACCACGTTAGATCAACACCCAATGAATTTCTGTTAAAATACAGATTTTTTTTTAAACAATGAAAATCCTGATTTTTCAAAAAAAACTATAATTATTTATCATTTCTATGATATAAAAGACAGCATTTTACATCTAGAAGACCTGAGAATATATACATTGTAGACATTCCCGTATAAATTTTATCTTGTTCTTCTGGCTTGATCACCTAGGAATTTTTTTTTTTTTTTTTTTGAGAGTTCAGTGAATGAAATGACAAAAGGCCAAATCAGGAACATATGTGTGTGTACTGCATATATCAGCAGCCGCCCCTGTGCACGCAGACGCCGCTGATGGTACCGTCTGATGTGCACATGAGAAGCTGTGCCTTCAGGTCCCTGTCATTTGGTAGCAGTTGTATGTCATGCTTGCTTCTTCAGTGTGATAAATATCTACCTGAAGTTTTGGCTGACCATTTATGAACTAGCAGGAAATACAAGTCATGGAAACACACTTAGCTCAAGAAAGGAGGGATGCCTTTATGAAAGGTCTACAATATCTGAATAGCTACAAAAGAGCCTGAGCACACTCCACAGTCCAGAATGTCCCTGTCACTTCCCTGACTTACGTTGCACCTGTTAGGTATTTGTTACAGCCACACTTCTGTACACTAAGGATGCTTCTTTCTTCCTTCACATGCCTGTTGTAAAAAAAAAAAAAAAAAAAAGGTTTATTTTACTCATGGTTTCAGAAGGTTTTTTTTTTTCATCACACTGAAAATGTCACGGTGGGCTGTGCAATAGGAGCATGCACAGAAGCGCCCACTCAGCAGGGGTACAAGAGGGTTCCACTCAATAATCACAGATAGCAAGATCTCGGCACCCAAAGTAAGCTCAGTAATTGAGTGTCCTGGTAAAAGGGGACAAAAGGAGGACACAGTAACTGCACCGCCACTGGAGGCTGCAGCCCTGCACTTGAGGGGCTGAGGCAGTGTGGTCATAATTTTAAGGCTATCCTGATCTACATAATAAGAACTGACAGAGAGAGACAGATAGACAGAGAGAGAGAGAGAGAGAGAGAGAGAGAGAGAGAGAGAGAGAGAGAGAGAGAGAGAGAGAAACAAAAGAAAACCAACAGCAATCAATAGGAAATAAGGTGTGAAAATCAAGTTGCCCAACCACAGTTACCCTGGGCTGTTTTTCTGAATCCCCTTGGATGTCTAGTATAATGGCAGCTTTGACATCTAAGTGAACAAACCAAATAAACATCTAGAGATCTTTGACTTGAAGCATGCTTTTCACTACTTCAGCTGATGCTCCAGGGAAACACTGGGCTAACTATATCTTCACACAGGAAGTTTGTTACTTGAGGAGAGATTTTGATCTTGGGACACATAGCCACCTGTTGTTATGATACACAGGAGCCCCACAGAGAGCGGACCTTGGTAAAGTCATCACACCAGATTTAGAAGTTGAGTAGGTCTTAGCTTGGGTCTGATAAAATTAATTTTAATGTAGCATTTAAGCTGACAGAGGAGTCTGGGTGTGCCACCGAACTTGAATTGATTTTGGCAGTCATTGGTACCTCCTCTACTTATGGAGCTTGCCGTGCCCTCAGAGCACCAAGCAGAGCCTTTTGTCTCTGGATAACTATTGTGCTGGTTTCCAGTTTGTTCCAAGCCTGAGGGTAGCAAAGAACTGTTGGAGGGAGTCACCACAGTTCACAAGCCATTGGAAAAGGAATATCTGGTGGCAGTGGGCCTGGAGGGGCTTTGAACCAGGAGAAGAGTCTGTGTTGGCTGCTTTCACAGATTCTCTGACCCCTTAAGAAGATGAAAAGCTGTCCCATCTGTTGCCTACATGTTTGGGAAAGCAGGTTAGATGGTTTCTATTTTGCTAAATGGAACCTTTTCCATTCTTTCTTTTAGGCTGTGGAGGGATTCTTTTGGGTGACCATGGTACATTCACCAGCCCTAACTTTCCTGATGCCTACCCAAACAACACTCATTGTGAATGGACCATCATTGCTCCTTCTGGAAGGCCTGTTTCTGTGGGATTTTTCTTTCTCACTATCGAACCTCCAGGTGGCTGTGCCCACAACTACCTCATACTCTATAATGGTCCAGACGACAGCTCGCCACCCTTTGGACCGCTCTGTGGACTAGTGAGTAAAAAAAATATTATTAGATTTTCACAAGTGATTTTTAAGCAATGAAGGTATAGGCGCATGCAAAAAACAAAGCTGCAAGTCAGTGGTTTTGTATTTTGGGAGCATGAGCGCTATCTGGTGGCAGATATGTTATATTACAGTCACCACTGAAAACAGAATCAGACCTTACCAGGGAATTAGAAAGAACTTTTATAATTGTTCTCCTTTTCATTCACTTGGACCGTTGAATCAAACAGGGTAAGAATTATATCACTGGATATTTAGAGAATCAAAAAGATATATAATTTATTTTAAGTTTTGTTGTACATTTTTATTTTTAGAAATATTAGAAAAGCACATCAAAAAATTTAAAACTCGAGAATTCTATCTACTTGCCAGTACCTTTCTTTGAAAATATGCACATATCTGCATATTTTATACTGTTTATCACTTGCCAACTTCAATTAACATGTTACCACCTTAATTTAGAAACCTTTTTGGTGTGTCATGTACCTGTACCATGTCAGGTACATGTATCCAAGTACCTGGGTACAGCCTGAGTTACTAAACAAAGCCCCTGTGTTTGGAAAGCACATTCTCCTCAGCTTTTCACAGTTACAGCTAATGCTCCAAGAAACATTGGGCTAACTATATCTTCACGCAAGAAGTTGGTTACTTGGGGAAGAGATTTTGATCTTGGGACCAGTAGGCATCCTGTCGCTATTATACTCAGGATACAATAAGAAAAGAGAACTTAGTGGTGCCTTTGTATGGCTCCTGTGAGTGGATTTCAGTGCCTTCCAAGATGCCAGCTCCATTTGATCCCACAGCCTGTGCTGTAGGGCGAGCTCGGGACTTTGCAGACCATGGAGATCTGAGGCCCTAGGAGGCAGATGACTCCCCACGTGGCCAAGCGCCATTAAATCCAAGTATATAACTGGATATGCTGGTACTTTCAAAACATACTCCCTCCCATGTGCATTTATTTTTTCACTTGTTTTATTATATGAAAGGCATCACCAGTTTATCTAACACTTCACATAATATAAAGCATTAAAATAAAAGAAAAAGAAAACAGAACACTAACATAAAACAGCAGGTCATGTGCACTCCTCCAGTAGCTAGCTAGGCTGGTGTGTGAGCATCTGCATGCACTTTATGTTGCAGTAAAATGTGCGCCAGTGTTCACACTCAGTTCAGATGTCTAGGAAATGTAAGACCACTGAGAGGTTACATTATTCCTCAACCATTACCTCAGCCTTCTGTCCTTGGAAACATTCTTTTGTGTTATTTAACACCTTAATTATTGGCAAGTTACTTCTTGAAATATATGTTGGTTCACTAGGAGAACTCATTAGAACCTCTGTAGGGTTTTATAAGTAATACTTTAAGTAGGCTGATATGTCTAGAAATATGTTCAATTAAAAAAAAACCCTTTCTTTTTTTTTTTTTTTTTTTTTTCCTCTCTTCAATTTCAGGATCCTACGATATCCCCCTTCCGAGCTACATCAAATCAGATCTTCATAAGATTCCATGCTGAGTATGCAACAGATATTTCAGGGTTTGACATATATTGGGAAGCCTGAGTCGGGGGAACTGAGGTGTGTTATCCCAGGATCCTGGCTCTGCTATAGCACCATCAGCCACAACCTTGCCCAGAACTGTGCCTTTCTCATCCCCATCCCGGCCTGTGCCATCAAACATGGACTGAACTTCTACGGCCTTTACCAGAGACAGTGTAGGACCAATTTTGTACGTTTGGTATTCTGAAGACAGCACATGGCTTGTTCGACTCAGCGGTACACACCATTCTCACTGGATGCACCATTTAACTTTTAAAAAGTCCTTTAGACGGGAGAGTTAACCTGGCATATTGATGTATAGTTTTAAAAGTCAGTGATACAAATAGGTGCATTCTTTTCACTACAAAAGTAAAAGTGGAGGTAATAAACATTACCGAAAACTATGTGCAGTTCTGTTGTCTTCATTTTTAACCTACTGCAACTCGGTATTTCACTGTGGCTTGGGGTAGAAGGATTTATTGTGACCTCTGGAACCTGTGTTCTCCTTCACGGCTCTCCAGCTTCTGTTTCCGGCCATGCCCAGTCTATCCTCAGCTAATTCCCAGGACTCCTTGCTATCCTAACGTGATGGAGTCTTGGCACACTCTCCACTCACCTTTACTCATGGCTCCACAGTCCGAGGCTACCCTGTAACTTTCTCACTCATGTTGCTCACTTACTGTTAGGTATTTGTCACAGCCATGTTTCTGTGCACCTTCTTCCCTCCTGCACATGTCTGCTGGAAGAAAAGGTTTGCTTTGCTCACTGTTTCAGAGGGGTTTTTTTTTTCCCTTCATCACACTGAAAAGGGCATGGTGGAGCATGGGGTAGGAGCATGTACAGAGCCACTCACTTAGCAGAGAAACCAGGAGGCAGACACTTAGATTACACTCTAGAACCCCAGTTCTCCAGCCCAGGGTTTTATGGACTCCCCAAACAGTGCCACCAACTGGGGACCAAAGGTTCTGCAGCCTCCCCAAACAGCCCCACCAGCTGAGGATCAACCAGCTGTTCAAACCCAAGAGGCTATCAGGACATGCCAGACTCAAACACAATACAGTAAATTTTCAGAAAAATTAGCCCTATCTGCACTGCACAGCTATCGTTTGGCTCTTTAGCTTTGCGTACACTCTTTACCCACATCTGGAGCCCTGCTGCCCTCCAATGTATACTGCACACATTGCACTTACTGCAACAGAAACATCTGTCATACTTCAAGCCTCACACAGGTCATTATTATTATTATTATATTATTATTTATTATTATTATTATTATTATTATTATTATTATTATTATTATTATTATTATTATTATTATTATATGTATGTTTTATTTAACAACTTCCTGTTGCCCTTTATGCCTTGTTTTAAGCTACTACTACTACTACTGTAACAAGCAAGAAATCAATGAATATTTGGTTGTAACATTTGTTGTTTCTGTTTAAAAGATATTTGTAAATGCAAATTCTCAAAGAAATAATGTTCTAAGAAGGACCTCACTCTAGTTCTGAGGCACATTCTATATATTTCTATTCAAATGAAGCCAAGAATACAGAGTGTTTAGACAATTCTCTTTATTAGCAAGTATGAAAAAGTACACAGACCACAGAACGAGCATATCCAGCTTGTCCCTGAGTAGTGGGGGGATAACATAAGTCACAGATATGTTGACACTGTATATGTATCTGCCTTAGGGTGTATGAATCTTGCTGTACCATCACCCCAGGGGGCCCCAGCTTTGCAGCACACTATGCAGCTTTGTCAAGAACGAGACCATCCCATAGCATGTTGCTGCCTCCTACTTTTCCATATGGGTAACTAAGGGAGGTACTTAACTACTCCTTTCCACAGGAAAACCCAGTGCTTTCCAGAGTTTTCCATGGCCTCCAGCAGATCAGACAACTTCAGAGAAAGAAACTTAACCACAGGTTAACCATGCAGAGTGAAGTCTTTAAGACCCGCCCTGAAGGAGAACGTGTTCTTCATCTTACTGCAGCAGTCGAGCACTGGAGAAGTTGTTCCTGCATAGACCATACAGCTGCGTCAGTGAAATGCCACCACCTTAAACAAACCTGCTTCCGTTAGCTATGCATATATCTCCAGTGGGTGGACAATGCGGTGTTGGAAGGATGGTAAGGCAATGGGTAACCCCATTAAATCCAGGGGGCCTTGACAAGCTGGAACAAGGGATCAACTGCAAGAAGACCAGAATTTGAAAGTGATATATGTTTGATGACACATCATATCGGCACGACATTCTCACGTCATTCGTATCAGGAGTCGCTCTAACATTCTTCACCTTTGCAATGCATATAGGAAGACAGAGCAAGATCCTGCATTCACCCACACAAAGACAGCAAAGCACAACCAAGGTCTTCTTCAGACAGGGTCCATTTTCCTCTTGCTCTGCACACAGAGCTGATGTGGTGGCCACCCGAAAACATCCCCTCAGGCCTGGATTGCTACCTTGGAAATGTAGAGCCTTGCTTTTTTTTTTTTTAAATAAGTTTTCATTACATGATAATATCAAGTATGCTTTCTTCAACTCTATAGCCACATTTCCTGGACATACTAGCATGCGTCTTGGAACAGCATGGGTCCCTCTCAGTGGAAAACACTCTCACAGATGCCATTGTTCTGTGGAAACCAACTGAGATAAGGCTGTCTCTCTCCAGGGAAGCTCCATTTCATATTCGCTGGGTCTACTTTATGATTCACTCATTTATAAATGTTTGTTGAATGTCAATGTCTATCTTGTGACACGCCTTAAGCACACTAAGGAGAAAATGAAGACAGGAATGGAGCTCTTTCAAGTGACATCTCTGTACTTCACAGTGTAGACTTCCCACTTCCATCTTGCCTGGGTTCCTGAGTGAGTCAAAACACTCTCTCCCCTCCCCTCCCCTTCCCGCCCTCCCCTCCCCTCCTCTCCCTTCCCCTCTCCTCTCGTTCCTTCCCTCCCCTCCCTCCCCTCTTATCTTCCCTCACATCTCTCCTTTCCTCATTCCTTTTCACATTCTTTTTCTCAACAGACATTACATTTAGCCAGTGTTGACTTCATCTTGTCCTATAGCCCCAAACTAAGATCTTCCAGCCTCTATTTCGCACGTACTGGATTACAGGTGTGTACTACCATGCTCAGGCTCCATTTTCTTATCTGGTGAAACTTATATTAAGTCAAATCCTCAGAGCAAATGACAATGGATTATTTTTTTTCTTCCCGAAGTGCTTCACCCTAAAGCTTCATTGCCATCAATCGAAACACCAACAGAGAAATAATTAGTTGATATTTCCACCAGTATTATAATGCTTAGGACACACCCACATGCACACACATGTGGAAACACACACACACACACACACACACACACACACACACATTCCTTCCAGGCCCCTAAATGGAAGCCCATAAAGTCAACATAAAATGCATGGGCGGAAGGTGAAGTGGCAAGCAGCTTTTTTTGGAATTAATGGAAAGTTGTACTCTGTATGACTTTGAAAGAACTTGAAGTATAAATGTAGTTCAATAAAATAAAATGTAGGTAAAAAGCAAGTGCCTGCTTCCACAGAACTGAGACAATGCCAAGGTCCTAGAGAAACCACTCACTTGAGGGAAAAATGGGAACTTACAGCATCTTATCTGAGATGAGGCTGCTCAGAAAACAGGGTCTCTGCCTGAGCACCACTTCCTCTTGCTGCCTCCTCATGGTCCAGCAATAAGCAGCTTAAAGTTTAAGGCAGCTTTCTAATCCCTGGGATCCAACCTAGTCCCCCCAGGTCTGAGTGAGGGCTCGGATTGGCTGGAACCAGGTTTCCACAGCCCTCTGATCTCTCTCCCTGTCCCTGTGCCCAATCAACTAGACTTGAGGCTGGTTTTAATATTCATGACTAAGTATGGTGTCTCTGCCAGAGTGACTACATTTGACCTCTAGGATCTGTCTGGGATTCCTTTTCCAGAGGCCTAGAGACTCTCTTAGGGCCCTATCCTCCTGATTGATTGATTGAGTGTGTGTGTGTGTGTGTGTGTGTGTGTGTGTGTGTGTGTGTGTGTGTGTGTGTGTGTGTGTGTGTGTGTGTGTGAGAGAGAGAGAGAGAGAGAGAGAGAGAGAGAGAGAGAGAGAGAGAGAGAGAGAGAGAGAGAGAGAGAGAGAGAGAGAGAGAGAGAGTTATCTTAGAAGAAAAACCTCAATAGAGAAAATGCTGTCAGTGGATTCCCTGGAGGTCTATGGGGACATTGTCTTGATTAGTGATTGATGTAGGGGCCCAGATCACTGTGGGTGGTGTCACCCCTGGGCAGGTGGTCTTGGATAGTATAAGACAGCAAGCTGAGCAAGCCACAGGGAACAAACCAATAAGCAGCATCCCTCCATGGCCTCTGCCTCCAGGTTCCTGCCTTAACTTCCTTCACTGCTGATGTGAAGGAAATTCACTTGTAAGATCGAAGAAATCCTTTCCTCCCCAAGTTTGCTTTTGGTCACATTGTTTATCGAATCAATAGAAACCCTGACTAACGCAGGCCCAATGGCATCTGGTACAGCTTTAGGCAACATTGTGACAAGCACCCCAAGGAAAATGTAGGCCACGGCAGTCTGAGATGAGGGTATGGCACCGATGTAGGTTTTACTACTCATAACTTCCTATTACATTTTAACTCCAGCTAACAGGAAAAAATGGTCTTCAAAAGTCCGCCACATAGTTCACTCCAGGGAGAGATTTTAGTGCAGCCCTTGCACTGTGACAGGCACAAACACTCCCCAGATGACAGATATAAATCACTGAAAGAGTAAGAACCATCACTCCCATTTGACAGATGATAAAAATGAGTTATAGAAAACAAATGTGGGCTCATAGTGAAAGAGTTGTGGTTCTAATCAATATGAGCATGAGAAAAAGAGTCTCATATCCAGCCCAAAGGACTAGGTATGACTTATTTAATATGAGAGCTGATTTATAGCCATAGACCCACTGGAAAAAAATTAAAGCTCTATCATCTATCTACCTACCTACCTATCTGTCTATCATCTATCTGTCTATCTACCTATCTCTCTATCATCTATTTGTATGTGTGCTTGCAAGCACATATGCGTGTGCTGGTAATTTTGAAAACCAGAGGATATCTGATCCTCATAGCTGGAACTACAGGTTGCTGTGAGCTGCCCAACATGGATGCTGGGACCTGAATTTCAGTCCACTGCTAGAACAGCAAATGCTCCAAGTCAGTGAGCCATCTTTCCTGCCCCTCATTGGAAAATCCAATGGTGTTAAATGGAATGAAGAAATCATGTACTATTACAGTCTTAGCACTTAGGAGGTTTAGGCAGGAGGGTTGTCACAAATTCAAGGCCAGCCTTGGCCACCCAGTGAGTTTAAGGCCTTCATGGGCCACATTCTAAAGTAAGTACTGGGTTCACAGAGTTTCCTTATTGGTGAGCACATCAGCAGACCCAGACAATAAGGGTTCCCACTTCCAGGCTATTTTTCAGACTCTTCCAAACCTTGTCCTATATATTTCCCTATTAAGCTGTTTATCTGCACTTTTACTTTACATTTTAATGACATAGTTGTATTAGTTACCTTTACATCACCATGACATACTATCTGACAAAAATATTTTGGCTCATGGTTTCAGAGCTTTTCAGGTAGTGATGACAAGCAAAATTCAGGTGGAGCAGGGGCTCATCTTCTGGAGGACCAAGGAAGAAGTAGAGAGATCCTGAAAGGAACCAGAAGCTGGGCTTTAGTTATGACTACCTCTATTGTCCTAATTCCACCAGTGGGGCCTTCGCCTTCTGAAAGGGTGCCACCAGTAGGGAAATCAAGCACTCATACATGAGCCTGTAGGGACCATTCCAGATTCAAATGACAAGGATAAAAAACCATTAAGTGTGTCCCTGTATACAATCCTAGAAAGTAACTTAACTAGAGGAAACAGATTTGACAATCTTATTTATAACCAGTCCTCAGAAGCTTTGGTGATAATCCACACCTTTAATCCCAGCACTAGGGAGGCAGAGGCAAGAGGATCTTTGTGAGTTTAAGGCCAGTCTGGTCTACAGGATGAGTTCCAGAACAACCGGGGATATACATAGAAACCCTGTCTCGAAAAGAAACAAAACCAAATCTTCCTGCATTTGACTTTGGACTTCCAGCCTTCAGAACTGTGGGAAGATAGATTTTTGTTGCTTACACCACTCAGTCTATGGAATTTTCTTATACCAGCACTAAATGATTCACGAGGATACAGATGCTATCAACTTATGTAGTAAAACTATCACCCACAGAAATGGCTGGAGAAAAAAAATAATCAGTAACCTTTTAAAAGCATTAAAATATTGATGCACTGCGCTCAGAGGGACTTACCGAGACTGAAGCCAAAAATCACAGAGCTTATGTGAGTCTGTTCTAGGCCCTCTGAGTTTATGCTATGGTTGTTTAGCTTGGGGTTTTTGTTGGACTTCTAACAGTGGAATTAGGGGTGCCTCTGCCTCTTTTGCCTGCTCAGGGCACCCTTTTCCTCCTACTGGGTTGCCTTGTCCCGCCTTGACATGATAGTATGTGCCTGGTCTTACCGCATCTTGTTATGCCATGTTCAGTTGCTATCACTGGGAGGCCTGCTCTTACCTAAAGAGAAATGGAGGAGCAGTGGATGTGGGGGAGAGGAGAGGCGGGGAGAGGCTGGGAGGAAGGGACGCTGCAGTTGGATGTGTAGTATGAGAGAAGAATTTTTTTTTAAAGAAAAAAGAAATTAAAAAATTGACAATTCAGGAGATGGATATATAGCAGAATTCCAGGTAGTAAATGAACATGAAATTAAGAAGCTAGAAAGTCATAAATGGATGTTAAATTGACAGTAAAGGGAGGGCTATTTACATAATTCTGCTATCCTGCCCTGCCGCCTTTACACTATGGAAACTGACAGATTCATGTTACTTAGGCAACCCTACACATCAACAGGATATACCAGGAAAGATGTTATTTTAGTAATATCTCTCAAAAGTTCAGAATTTCTATCTGATTACAGAGAAACATACTACGAGCCCACAGGCAGCAGGGGTCTTTGAGCTGTCTGCTCAGTGCTCTCTCTCAACAAATGTCTGGCTTAAGAAGTGAAGAGGCCACGGTGCAATGCAAGTCGGCAGCGTAAGTGTCATCTTTTCATCTAAGGCACGCTTTAAGGAGAAATTCCTGCTTTCCAACTCAAAGTGCAGAACCTTCTTCTGTTACCCCACTGGTTCATTGCTTTCATGTGTGTCTTGAAACCTATGTGTGCCTGTTTGTCTGCTTATCTGTCATGTACCTAATACCAGGAAAATAATTCTGGTATCAGTCCCTATTTCATAGTGTGAAATTTGCAGGAAGAATAGGTTTTTTGAATAAGAGGCAAGCCAATACTGGGTCATCAAGATGGAGTCATTTGGTTTGCAGAAATAAATCTATCTATCTATCTATCTATCTATCTATCTATCTATCTATCTATCTGCCCATCCATCCATCCATCCACCCACCCACCCACCTACCTACCTACCGACCATTTGAAGAAAGGGGGAGAGTCCTACGAGCCACGATTTCACAGTGCACAGGTGTAAAAGTTAACTCTGACTTCTGACATGGTTGAAGTTGATTGTTAGCACCTAGCTCTGTTGCTCAAGATCAAAAGGTCTGGGGCGGGGGCAGAGGCGGGGGCAGGGGCGGGGGGGGGGGAATAGGTAGGTTACAGAAACCTGTGGCCTTCTAGGGGAGGATGCAAGTTTCTGGCCGAATTCTTGTCTTCAGAAATATTAGTATAACCCAGACCTCATACCTCAGGCAGGTCTGTCACAGCCACAGAGGCACAGGAGGGACTCAGGGTAATAACTCTCCGTGGGCGGGGATCATAAATAAAAGACAAAGGACAAAGAGAATAATTGACTTCTGGGTTTCCCATGCCTACCTACGAACCCCTCAAGACAAGCTATTCTCTATTCTCAATCTTTACCTCTTTTCAAGCGCCGGCTCTAAAACTCCCTGCTTCCGCCCACAGAGCTTTGTTCTTCAACTAGCCTACTGAGCATGCGCAGAATCTAGCCCCCCTGGTTTAATCCCATCTGAATTCCTAACCCAAGGAAGATGGGTGTTCCTCAGAGAGGGGCGGAGTCTCTGAGCCTAAAATGAATCTCACTGGCCGGCCTCGGGGTACACATTCTTTAGTAGGCAGAGCCTTGCCGGGAGCCACGTCTGGGAAGCAGTTCTCCTAATTTGGGAAGTGTCAGCCTGGGAGGGGCGGGGGGTTGGCCGGATTTGGTGTGCGCCTGCGCGATCGCTGGGACAGGGTGTGTTCCTCCTCAGGGATCCTGTTTTTGGCTGATCCAGTTCATCGCTTGCCACCTGAGTTTGCCCTACCGGCTCCCACGCACACCCGTCAGGTTTTGCCCTCTGTGGTGAGTGCGCGGGGTCCGGGTCTTCCCGCGAATGACTCCGCGGTGACGCCCACTCTCCCCCAGGCAGCCCTGGAGAGTCCAGCCCAGGCCTCTGCCCTTCTTGCCCCGACCCCACCCCACCCCACCCCCACAAACTCTTGCCATTGCCCACGTGCTTTGTTGCCTTTGCTACAGAACATGTCCAAGTCACTGAAGAAGCTAGTGGAGGAGAGCAGGGAGAAGAACCAGCCGGAAGTGGACATGAGTGACAGGGGCATCTCCAGTATGCTGGATGTCAACGGCTTGTGTAAGTTCTCGGACAGTTGCTAAGTTTGCTAAGACTGCGCTCCCGGGAGGAGAGTTTCAGAATGCTTCCATCCCCCCTCAGCTTGTAAACGTTACTTGTCAGGAGCTTGGCTCAGAAAGTTTGCAACCATAGTTCGTTCCCCTGGGACTGGTAAACCAGATGCCTCCCAGAAGGCATGCTGCCGTTCCTTATCAGCTGTTGAGGTGGTCTCATGGTGTCGAAGTCGATTTACCATGTCGTGTCCCTAATGGCCATTCATGTTTTTAATTTGGAAGTCACTTTTGACTTTGGATGGATCATGAGCCCGTGGGAGTCAAAAAGTTGCACGATTAGTATGAATTCTTGTGCCAGGAGTATTTTCAACATTTCTCCGTCATTACTTACTTCTGGGTCATTCTCCCATTTGCGTGCAGGCTTAGCTCACTCCTGTGCTCCGCACTCATCACCTCCAATGGAATTCCCTATTTAATCATGGTGTTGCTTTCAGCCTTGAATTTGTGTGACCCTGTTTTATTGCCTTAAGTCATCTGTAAAACAAGTCTGGGAATGGTCGTGAACTCCACTCACTGCCCGTGTCCCTCTCACAGGATGCTCCTATCTCCACATCCAGACGCTTGTCACCATGCGTGAATGTCGGATCAGTATTGCAGGATTTTCTTTTATTTTATTCTTTTATTTTATTTTTTAAAGAATTCCAGAATTTTCACCATTTTTAAGCAGTGGAAACTAATTCTGGTATTTGAAAACACTTTCTAAGTGAAATACAACACTCCTTTAGGTTGTGTGTGACTTTATTTAGACCCTCTGCGGGTTTAGCTATTGACACTGGTGGCCTGCAGTCCTCGGTGGGCCATACGAGGTCTGCCTCTGATCATAAGCGGATGCAGCTTTCACACCACGCTGAATAAGCTCCACTGCCTCAACCTGGGCAGCCATGACTCTCTGCCTTGGGACTCTGTCCTTTCCTCCTCCCCTCTCCTTTCTATCTGTGTGTCAGCTTGGACATCACAGCCTAGGGGAAGCCTTCTCTTTCTACCTCCCTCTGCCATACTAGCCTTTTCTTCAAGGCACAGATTACATAGGCTGTAATTAATTGATTTTTTCATCTAGCAGTCTCTCTTCCTCATTCAGATGCCGGGAGAACTGTAACGTAGCTGGGCAGTATCCGTGCTTATATTCTTGAGAATCATGCCTAGAACACTGAGGCAAAGGATGATGGGTTAAGTCTCTGGGTTCACGACAGCCAGGCAAGATATAACAGGAGATCATCAGTCAGAGGAACCGTCCAGGGGACTTAAAGTTAGTGGATAGCTTCTGCTCTTGGAGCACAGACTGGGGGCGGATGTTGATGCATCAAGGCGGAAGTGGAGTTGCAGACATCTTGTGCTTGGTGGCCATCATGACGAGTCCTCCTTCAGCATACGTTTCAAATTCTTAGCATCCCAGCAGCACCTCAGCTTGCTGGATATGTGTTGGTCTCTTGCAGTAAGGATGGGTTCCTGCTGATTTTTGACACTGAGTTGTCTGCTGGGGTACAAACGGATTCCCATTGCTCTGGCCTAGTTCCTGGTGATAGAGAGCTCTATTTCGGGTCCTGCTGCTGTAGAGGAAGGAGAGGCTAAGCCGAAGGCAGGGGACCTGGCACATCTGTGCGCTGCACACTCCTCGGTTCTCTTCCTGCTACTGCATCTTTCCCAGTTGGACTGAAGTGTGAGTCTACATTGGGCCGAGCCCCTTTATATCACTTTGGAAGATGAGGATCCATGTAATATTAACAATGGCAAGAGTGACTTTGCTCCTTCAGTTCAGCTCCCTTATCTCTTTGACGCCTTGGCTCTTACTGTAGAAGAAAAGATAGCCACTTGCTTCCTGGAAAAAAAAAAAAAAATCAGCTTCTGGCCTAATAGTGGGGGATAAAAAGGAAGGTCAGGGAGAGCATTGGTGCTTCTTGAAAAGATTGGTGCAAGTTTGCAAATACTGTCTCCCTGCCATCAGGGCTCCTAAGAATCTGGAAGATTCTCCATGATGTTCACCAGAAGCCTGCTCCTAAACTGGCTTTATCAGGCATTCAGTGGACTGGAGCTCAGTGGTCGAGCATTTGTGTAAAATGCTTACAGCTCTGGGTTTCATCATCAGCACCGCAGGAACAAATTTAAAACAGCAGTCAGTTGGCACAGAACTTGTGCTATATGTCAGGGATACCTTGAGCATTGTGTGAGAATTCTCTCTCTGTCTCTGTCTCTGTCTCTGTCTCTGTCTCTGTCTCTGTCTCTGTCTCTCTCTCTCTCTCACACACACACACACACACACATACACACACACACACATTACTTACTCATGTTTAGCTGTAGCCATGACATTTTATGTTAGTATACTGAATAAACACAGGAAACAATTAATTTGCATGCAGAGAATGATTGTGTTTCATATCCTAAACTTTCCTTTTATTGCATATTCTTTTCCTCTTCTTCTACTTCCTTTTTTTTTTTTTTTTTAATTTTTATTTTTGAGACAGGGTTTCTCTGTGTAACCTTGGCTGTCCTGAACTCTCTTTGTAGACCAGGCTGGCTTCAAACTCACAGCAGTCCATGTGCCTCTGCCTCCTGAGGGCTGGGATTAAAGGCGTGTGCCACCACACCGAGCTTTTATTGCATTTTCTAATTTAATTTCTAAAAAAATGACGTAATGATTTAGCTTGGAAGATACGAAGGGAGGATTTGTCATTCTTTGAAGCAGCGGAGATGCCAGTGTTTCTGCTCGGGAGGTTGGGCTGATAGATGTGGTGAGTTATTACCGTCTTCTGTGTTGAGACAGGAGGGTCTCAGGTAGGCCAGGATAGCCTTGAACTCCTTCTGTAGCTGAGAAGGACCCGCTTGCTTCTATCTCCTAATTGTGGGATTACAGGTGTGCACCACCACAAGTTACCCATCAAATCTGCTCTTGGTGGTCCTGTGGAGAATGCGTGTTATCAATCTGGGCCGTCTTCTTTGGAGCGTGCATCAGTGAGACTGGAAGAATGGGCGCATTTTCACCACATTGTATTCAGCGCCTTCATTTCTCTTCCTCCTGTCAGTTGGTGACTAGGCCCAGCTTTGGGTTTGAAGTGGGTCAGGGTCATTTTGCTTGGCTCTCCTGCTGACCCTTTGTAGTTCTCCTTTGGAGAGAGAGTGAGTGGCTCACCTGTCTAGTGACTCCATCCCTGCCTCACCTCCTCTGCGAGGCCTCCCCCTCTCTCCTGAGTTTTAACCTAACATCCCTCCTGCATGGCTATGTGTCTCTTCTATTCCCCCCCTCCCCCACGTGTTTCATGTAGGAAAGAGTTTTGGGAGCCAAGAACATTACTCCTTTTAGTTAAGACATTTTTGTTGGAATATTTTTTTCAAATGGTATATTCTGACTGGGCCTTCCCCTCTTCCCTCTCCCCACCCAACTCCACACCTCCTTTAAAAAACAAAATCTCTCTTAAAAAGACATTCAACCCCCAGAAACTCATACAACAACCGTCCCCACTAAACCAGAAAACAAAAGACACAAGCCAAAGACCAACAAGACAAACAAACAAACAAAAAAACCCCAACCAAACAAAAACCCAAAAAATCCAAACTAAGTGATATGATACAAAAGTCTACAGAAATACCACTGAGCTTGTTTTATTTTGGCCAGATGCTCCTGGACATGGCGCCTACTCTGAAGTATGGTGATTATGCCCAGTGAGGAGCCATGGGAGAAAACTAATTTTTCCCTTTGTGAGCACGCATAAGTTGTGTATAGCTTCTTGCTTAGAAGTGGGGTGCCTGTGCTGGGATCTCACCTGGCTTGAATCTGTGCTGGCCCTGTGGCATGCGTCACACTCTCTGTGAGTTCATATGTACATCAATCTTGTGACGTCTGGCGGACACTGCTCTCTCGGATGATCCGTCTTCCCCTCTAGCTCATTCTACGCTTCTTCAGCATAGCTCCCTGACCCCTGAGGGAAGGAGTCTAATGAAGACATCTTGTTTAGGACTGAGCACTCCAAAATCTCTCCCCTGTCTGTACATTGTCCAGTTGTGGGTCTCTGTATCCGTTCCCATCTGCTGCAGGAAGAAATTCTCTGATGATGACTAAGAAAGGCACTGAGCTATGGGTATGGCGGAATGTCATTAGGAGTCATTTTGTTGTATGTTCTTTTAGTGGAACAGTGGTGTTTGGGTTTCCCCTTGGGCCCACAGCCTATCTGGCCTCGGGTGCGTGGCCACCCAATTGTCATGCATGGTTTCTTTCTCATGGGCCTTAACTGCAGTTCCTTGTGCTACTGTTTCCCAGGCAGGTCACTGTTGTAGATTACAGTGCTCGCAGCCATTTTGATTTGCATCTCCCTGGTGAATAAGGATGTGTGTTCCTCAGTTATTTGTGTTTTATCTTTTGCGAATTCTCTGCTTAGTTCTGTACCCCAGTTTTTAGACTGGGTTGTTTTCTTGTCTTGTCTTATCTGTGCTTTAGACGCAGTGAAGAAATTGAGGGAAGTTGCAGCAGACAGTCCATTAGGGAGGATGCCATCAGCAGGACCGCCCCCCCTCCCCCGGAGATGTTTCTCTCAAGTTTTCCAGAGCTGAACTAGTTTACAGCCATCAGGGACAGGATGCAGCTTCTAGATTTATTTTCTTTTGTTTGTTTGTTTGTTTGTTTGGGTTTTGGGGTTTGTTTTATATCCCATTTAAGTACTTTAAATTCTTATCGAGATGGGGGATGAAGATAAGGTAAAGGCGTGACCATTTTGCTATGAAAATGTAGGAATAGCATTTTCTATTTTGTAAGTGTTTCATGCTTTGGCTGCAGTTGGCAGTGACAGACCATGTACGGAGCCCAGGCTGGACTTGGGCTTGTGGGTCCTTCTGCTTCAGCCCCCCCATATACCGGCAAGCCTCACGGTAGCACCTTCAGATTCTTCTTATTTATTTCTTTATAACTTATTACTAGCTGGGGGTAAGTAGACAAATCTCCAGGCTTCTGGGGCCTTGGTTTCCTCATGTACAAATTGAGAATATTTATCCTTTCTCTTGCAGAGCCTGCAGAGTACCTAGTGTGTCACTTTGCAATAAAAGGGAATCTGAAGAGCGGTGCCCTGCATGGAAATGCAGTCAGTCCATAGCTGCTATATGGCATTGATAGTTTAACCAATAGTTGGAAACTTGCCGCGTTTATAAAGTGCGTTTGTGATTTTTCAACAGAACCCAAGCCACAGACACATCATACCTAAAGTCCTGTGAATGCCCCCACATTTATAAATTTATTCATTTGTGTCTCTGTGTCTGTGTGTGTATGTCTGTATGTGTGTATATATGGGTATATGCTACAACATTTGTGTGGAGGTCAAAGGACAACTTGCCTGGAGTCAGGTTCTTGCCTCCTTCCATGAGAATCCTGGGAATTGAACTCACGTCTTCAGGCTTGGGGACAAGTGCTGTTATCAGCTGACCCATGTTGTCATCCCAAGCTGTCATTTTAAAAAATCATTCTGTGATTGTGTAAAAATGTACAGCAGTGTTTATGACTTGGAAGTCTTAGGGATGGTATATTTCCAGTGGTATTTTTGCTCACTGATCTCAGTTTCTCGCCACCCTGACAGCCACTATTCCATTCCTCACCATATTCAAAATCCTCGGAAGTCAGGCTGTGTACAGCATGTCGTGGGAAGAAGCAGCTGTGTCCTCACACTGGCAAGTTCAGAGCTGTGATGACCCAGTGTCATAGTCAGGGCTTCTATTGCTGCAACGAAACACCATGACCAAAAAACAAGTTGGGAAGGAGAGAGTTTCCTCGGCCTACACTTCCAAATCAATAACCCATTATTGCAGGGTGTCAGGACAGGAGCTCAAGCAGGGCTAGAAGGTGGAGGCAGGAGCTGATGCAGTGGCCTTGGAGGAGTGATGCTTTACTAGTTTGCTTCCCCTGGCTTGCTCAGCCTGCTTTCTTATAGAGCTCAGGTCTACCAGTCCAGGGATGGCAACGCCCACAATTGAGAAAATGGCTTATAGCTGGATCTCAGGGAGGCATTTCCTCAGCTGAGGCTCCTTTCTGATGACTCTAGGTTGTGTCAACTTGAAACACAAACCCAGCCAGTACGTCCAGGAAGGACTAGGGAACAGTGAGGGGCCATCCACAGGACTTTAGCTATTACGTGTTTGTGGCTTAGGTTCTACCGAGAATGACAAATGCACTTTAAGAACTTGGCAAATTTTCAGTTGTTAGTTAAAATACCATGTATCATGTACCAGCTACTGACTGGATGCATTTTAAAACTGGGTCACTACTCTTAGAGATTTCTTTTATATTGAATGCTTATCCAGTGATAAATTAATATTTACCATATTAAGACTGTAAGGTGTGGTATTGGGTAATAAAGCTGGTTTCACCATGAAACATCACGCCGCTCACTTCCTTCACATTGAACCAGCTGTTATGAGAACGAGACTCAGGGTGAATAATGGCTTAAATCACCTTTGATATATTTCTATACTTGCCTGAAAGAAAACCTTGTCTCCTTCTTTGTCTCTGTGAGGTCTGCTAAGAATGCTGGAGGTGACTTCACCAATGAAAAAGGCCTCCTGCATCTTTGCCTAGGGAGTTTGCACATGACTTATTTTAGATTTTTTCAAAGCAGGAAGGAGTGTAGTGGCTGAGGAATGGTCCGTCTATGTCATAGTATGACCAGTAGGGGTCAGTGTTGAGCTGCCTGTAGGAGGCACTGCCTCCTCTTAAGAGCTGCTGTTGCCTTCCCAGTTGGTATGTAAGCCTCTCATCTCTCCTTTTTGTATGGAGGTCAGTCATGTAATGGCACGTGACTTGTGTTACCTCACAGGTGAGAGGAATCTCACTCATGGGAAGATTTTGGTCTGAAACATCTTCCATGCCTCTCGAGCCTCCTCACCACAAGCTCTAGAGTACAGGATCCAGCGGAATCTTCGGCTTTCATTGAGGCGCGATTTTAATCACAGAAAATGGCCATTCAGATTTAAAATGCTAGGAAAATCAAAAAGGAAAAAAAATGCCAAATTACTTCTATTTTCTTAATTTCTAGGGCCACTGTAACGAAATGCCAAAGACCAGGTTCATTAAACATAGACGCAGTTTCTCACAGGAAGTCCAAGATGAGGCGCTTGCACGATGTGTTGGTCCCGCGGCATCATCCTCACCTGCCGGGGTCTGTTCTCTCCCTTTGCCTTGCGATAGCCTTTCCTCTGACTTTGCGCACTCCTGGTGTCTGTGTCCGGCTTCCTCTTCTCTTACGGACAGTGGTCCGCCTGGATCCACGGTCCATCCAAGCCCTGCATTCTAATGCACTTTTTTCTGCCAACATCATGTCTGCAGAGAGTTTGGAGGTCCAGGCTCAGACATGGGTTAGGGGCACACGATGCCATCTGTACCACCTGCATTGGAGGTTCTCACTCAAAGGGCTCCGAGTGCTGTTGTTTTCCTGTCACCATTGGGTACACATGATCTTTGCCAGACGTGTATAGATGAAAGAACGTCTGTGGTCCACAGCATCGTGTTCATACCGAAATCGAAGTTTGCATCTAAGGGTTGCTGGCACCTTTTCTCTTCGCTTCTGTGTTGTAATTTTTCCTCCAGCCTTGTACAGCTAAAAAGTACCAGGCCTGGATGGATGCTAAAGAAAAGAAAACGGAGCAAATTACCGAGGAGCAAATTACCGAGGCTCACAGGAGTCACTGGAGTCACTGGAGTCAGCCCGCCTTTCAAGGTGTTCAGCTTCGCTTTTTTTTTTTTTTTTTGGTCATTTTATTTTTAAAAGTCTTTATACGATGTATTTTGATCATTTTCTCTCTCCCCTCCCAATCACACTTAGATTCCCTCCACCCACCCACCCAGCTTTATGTACTTTCTCTCTTGAAAAGCATTCTTTTTTGTGCTGGGGGAGTGGACTAGGGTTATTGGTAATTGAACTTGGGACCCCCTGCATGCCAAGCAGGCACTCTGCTGTTGACTATAGCCATATCATTCTCAAAATGTTTTTATTTTTAAGATTAGGGTCTCAATAAGTAGCCTAGGTGGTTTGGACTTACTGTCACCCACATAAGCCTTGAACCTTACTGTTCTGCCTCAGCCTCCCGGGAGACTGAGATGAAAGGCCCGCCTCACTGTGTTGGCTCATTTTCACAATCCCTTCGAACACTGTGTTAGGCTTATCAACTATATGCCTCCTGCCAGCTGAGACGCTTCGGCCAAGTGCTGAAGAAGACACAGGACCAGGCTATTCTCTATCAGACCGGAACCCGCTGGCCTGCCTGCACCCCACACCCCACAGCCCGCCTTGGGGTTTCCCTGAGGAACCATTGGTCCTCGCTGAGTTTGATGACTGCACGTGAGATCTATTGATTGTTTCATAACTTTTTCTATTGCGCGTCTTAATCCATTATCTTCCTGACGTCAAACTCAGGACGTTAGCTTGTGGCACTGTTCTTAGGATGCTAGAGAAAGACACCGCTGGGGAGTTACCGGCTCAGGCGCCGGCAGGATGAACCAGAGTGACCCTGAGTCGTGATGACACGTGGTTGTTGAACCGTGCTTCTCAACCTGTGGGTCGCAACCCACAAGCCAAGCAGCCTTTCGCAGGGGTCACCTAAGACCGCCGGAAAAACAGCAGATAATTACATTACGGTTCATAACAGCAGCAAAACAACAGTTGTGAAGTAGCAACAACAATGATTTTTTATGGTTGGGGAACTGGATTAGAGGGGCGCAGCGTCAGGAAGGTTGAGAACCGTTGCTCTTGAAGCTCGTTCCGTTCACACGTGTTTCTCTGCATTGCTGGGACTCGGAACAGCTTTTGGTGTTAAGGAAGAACAGGGCCACATGACCAGTACGTATCCTCAGACCAGGCATCTCGCTGACAGGGACCTTGGTTTCTAAGTTTTTCAGAGATCATTATATAAACCCCAATAAATAAATGGCAACTTAAACAGTTTTCCTATGTTAATACATTTTTATTATTTTTGGTTTTTTTGAGATTATAATATAATTATACTATTTTCCCTTTCCTCCTTCCAGACTCTTTCATATATACCTTCTTCTCTTTCAAATGTATGGCCTCTGTTTTCATTAATTGTTACATACTTGTGTGTGTATGTACGTGCATGTCTATTCCTAAATGCATAAGTACAATCTGCTCAGTTTGTGCAATGTTACTTGTGTGGATGTTTTTCAGGGCTGAGCATCTACAATACAGCCCCAAACCTGGGGCCGGGGCTCATTTTGGAAGAGAGGATGGGAAGATTATAAGAGCCGGAGGAATAGGGAGTTTGCTGTGAGGTTGCCACCTAGTCACGTCAGAAGCTACACCATAGTAGTTTCACCAGTATGCCTGCCTCAACATGAGCTGAGCGAGGACAGCAGACAGGCTAACATGGAAAGGGAATGCCCATGAGGCCTCATCCATAAACAAAAACTCTAGGCAACCAAAGAATGCCGAGAATGGGACGAGCAGACCAACTGGTTATTCAGTACCAAATGGTCAGACTTGGAAACATTTTTTTTTTTTTTCCCTCCAGCTTTGAATGGTTAAGTCTTCAGGAAATGTAAGCTGTATTTACTCAGCATAGTATGTATTTGTTTTATACAATTTGGGCACTTTGTTAAAAAGATAACGTGCCATATATATGTGTGTGTGTGTGTGTGTGTGTATGTGTGTATGTGTGTATGTGTGTGTACATATATGCATATTTTGTGTGTGTGTGTATTCCTCCGTAGACAGCCAAGCCTGCCTGGGATTCACTGTGCAGCTGGGCTGCTCTCAGACTCACAATCTTCCTTACATATTCCTCCGGGTGCTGGTGTTATGGGCACATATCTCCATGCCTGGCTTTGTAGAGTGTATTAACACGTGCTCACATTCATCATGTACCACTGTGTTACTCCTTAACAGGTTACTTTTTAAACTCATGGCCCATGGTGTGATAATGATGACCCACTTAATGGCCAGGGAAACATGTTAAGGAACTCTAAGTAACAGTCAGTCTGTGGGAGGAGGGTTTGAATCCTAGCCCTCCCGATTTTAGGCGCCACATTCTTGGTTTCCACTGTTCCTCTGTTCCTCCAAACTTGTCTGACAAGCTCTGTATAAACTCTATGGAGAACCCAAAGATAAATAACTCGTTGAACCAGTAAACTTAATACTTGATGGCAAACTGTTTATGTTCCAGAAGCCGTGCTTCCTGCCTAGGTGGGCCAGTGGCTTTCTCTGCATTTTAGGAATACATTCATGGATGCTGACCTACCCATCCATGTCCACGTCATCTGAGCTGAGGAAGTCGGAGTGCTATCCTCCAATCATTTGCACGTGCCTTTTAAAAGATGCCTTCATAAACACTCCATTAGAGACCTGTATGTCCTGTGCATTCACAGCCCTGCAACTCCTGTGTTCATAACAAAAGGCAGTGCATGAGCAGTGTCTCAGGAGCCACTCCCAGTAACCCTCCCCTCAGGGAAGCCCACTCTCCCAACATTAGAAGGGTAGACGAATGCTGTCACGAAAGAGGGTGCTGCGTCATGTGCTTCAATTCAGCGTCAGGACTTTCTGGTTCAGCTGGATGCTTGGGCTGCTCCTTTCTGTGTAGTGGGTTGTGGACACTGTTTATTCAACCAGCCCACCATTGGTGGGCATTTGTGCTGGTGCTTTGGTTTGGATTTGAAATGTTCCCCAAAGGTTTACTTCCTGTCTCGGCGCTATTGGGGGGTGGTAGAAACTTTAGGGTGCTAGTAGGCTGTAAGGGAGGCAGTCATTGGTGCATACCCTTTAAGGGGATTTAGTGTCCCGCCCTGCCCTTTCTGCTTGGTTTTTGTTTATTTCTCAGCCAAGGATCTCAGCTGGTTGGCTCCAGCCTCAAAGCAACAGGTCTGTCTTAGTCCGTGTTCTGTTGCTCTGAAGAGACACCGTGACCAAGGCAGTTCTTATAAGAGGAAGCACTTAACTGGGGGCTGGCTTACAGTAGTTCATTATCATCATGGCAGGAAGTGTGGCAGCATGCACAGAGAAGTAGCTGAGAGCTACATCCCATTCAGCAGGCAGCCAACAGAGAGAGATTGTGCCTGGCATGAGCTTTTGAAACTTCAAAGCCCCCTGCACCCCTCATCCATCCCCCCACTCTACTCCATGACACACTTCCTCCAACAAGGCCATACCTCCTGGGGACCATTCTTATTCCCACTATCACAAGGGCCAAACTGCCAGGAGATGAAACCTTGAGAATTTGAACCCAAATCAACCTACTGCGGAGTGTGCTCTATCAGTACAGTGGCAGAAAGCTACCTAACACAGGTATTCCACAGGTAGGGCTGTTATAAATAGTGCTGCTGTGAGCATATGGAGATACATTTCGGCGAACATATGCGTGCACTTCTGTTGGTTAAATACCAAGGAGCAAATTGCTGGGTGGTGGAATGTGCACCCATATGCTTTTGAAAATACAAAGTGAGAATCACCAAAAAAGGGGCAGTATTTGAGAAGTATATGGCGGACCAACACTGAGCATCTATCATATAGTGGGTTTTAAAGATGGCACTAAACAGGCCAAACAAGGCGCTTTCTAGAACATTGCCCCTTCCCAAGCAAACTTTTTCTATCTCAGATGCCTCTCTGAGAAGTGCCACACTAATGGCTCCATCTGATAGACATTTGATATACAACCATGGCTGTGTTGGTGACAGTGTCACCTGGGGAATTACTAAGGACACAGACCAAGAACTGTGAGGGTCCAGATGTGGCGCCACTGTCAGGTTTGTCATCGAAAATAAGTTTTGCTTCTTTATGGACTAGGGTTGTCAGTTACTATTACCCAGATTATTCACAGCAGAGAGTCCTGCTTGTAGTTGTTCTAGATAAAATACCATGATAGCAACAACTCCAGGGAGAAGGCTCTGCCTCGATGCCCAGGTGGCCAGAGTTTGAAGCACTGAGCACACGGTGTCCAGGGTCGGAAAGTAGTGAGCTATACGTGTAGGCATGTGGGCTCAGTTTACAGTCTCTGTCTTATTCTGTCCAGGACCCCTGCCCAAGAAATACTATATTTGTATTCTGCCCTATATTTTATTTTAATAAATTTATGGGCTTTGCTTTCATTTCAGGGCTTCTTTATTTTTTCATATTTCAAGTTAGTTTTTACTGTTAAAACTTTCGACTTTTTGTTGTCTCCAAAAGTTTAACAGCTCATGGATAAGCCATCTCAGGCCTCGATCACTGTTTGTACTTCTACTGGGTCCAGAGACCTCTACTGGGTCTCTAGAATTTCTGTCTTGCCCAGGCCTGATTCTAGGCCCTATCTTGATAGGAGGCGCTCCCTCCCTCTCTCTCTCTCTCTCTCACTCTCTCTCTCTCTCTCTCTATATATATATATATATATATATATATATATATATATATATATATATATATCCTTTTATACGGCCCTGGGCAGGGTCACCCCCCCATGCCCCACCCTACCCCCACGTGGCAGGTAAGCAATGACGTCATAGGTAGGTGGACTGAAGCACAATCCTAACAATCATTAGATTTTGTATTTGATTTTCGTTGTTGTAGTTTTGTTTTGAGGTTTTTTTGAGACAGGGTTTCTCTGTGTACCTCTTGCTGTCTTGGAACGCACTTTGTAGACCAGGTTGGCCTTGAACTCAGAGATATGCCTGTCTCTGCCTCCCAAGTGCTGCCCCCACCGCCTGGCTTAGATTTTGTATTTGTTAAGCTGTGTCCTAATCTCATTTGAAGATCTGGATGTGCAAGCTTGCATGCTGAGGTTAGGAGGCAAAGCATCACATACCCGAGGGCTGAGGATTTGGTGGAGTTTATGCACACGGCATGTGACACCTCTGTGTGTTATGGGTGGACAGGCCGGTGGAATAGACTGTAGCGGGGTTATAGAAGAAGACACATGGGTAGAAGAAATCTGAGGAGGATCTGCTGCTGGCTGGAGAAACAGACTCATGTGGACTCAGGCTGTCATGAGGAGCACTGCTTTCTCTCCTACAGACGGTCCCATCCAAGTGTTTGATCCTAAGAAGGTGGTGCTGTTTGTGGAGGTAGTAGAGACCTTAGGGGGTGGTGCTTAGACGGAGGAAGTACGTCACTGGGGCGCTGCCATTGATGGTTTTACCTGGCTCCTACTTGGCTCCTTCACTGCTTCCTGTCCCTTTCCTGTGGACTGCTCTGCTTCAACCAGTCCTCCTCTGAAAATCATGAGGCTCTTGTGATGTTAGAGGGTTAGAGTCCATCCCCTGGTTCTTTGTCCCTCTGAAGGGAGCTTGGCTTGCCTTTACTAGATGAGTACGGGCTGGGTTCAGGTGAGATATCCACAAGAAAGCTGAAGTAGAGGCAGAGAGCTATACCCCTGGGCATAAGCAAATGAATAGAAGTGTTGAGATCATACCTGGTAAGACAGAGCCTCTGTTCCATGTATGCAGTGGCATATTCATCTGTGAGGTTCCACAGGGACTGAGAAGGCACTGTGTCATCTGGGGTACCCATGACTTCACTTCAGCAAGAAGCCACACCCCGGTGGCCATGAGCTCTCTTTTATCCTTTGTATGAGGAACAGTTGAGTGAGATATGGGTGCTATTAGCTGAGTTTTTGTATGTTGCATATTTGGGGGTAGCAGACAGTATGAGAAATCACCCAGTTCCTTGTCTGGATAGCTTTAGAAGGTTTCTCTCTGCCTCCAAGCTCTGCAGCCATGAGCAAGTCACTTGACTTCTCCTGGCCTCGTTTTCCGTGTCTGAATCTAGGAGAGGTACAAATAATGTGGCCATTATTTTAGAGGGTTGTTTTGAGGGATGAGTGAGTTAAAATTCTTAGATCTGTGCCTGCCTTGCTGTGAACATTTGGTAAGCATTCAGTATTTACTGTTATTCCAACGCAGCATATTGATGTCCTGGGTCCTGTACAAATATTAATCCATCTTTCTTTCATTTCTGTCACAGAATCAAATACTTTAATTCAGCCTTTCATATTAACATGATGAATTTTTGCTCCGGGAGGATCTAGTGATTTGCCTCAGGATCTTATGGCATTAGGACATGGGCCTCACACTGCTTGCAGGAAGTATATATTATCTGCTTTCAGCTCAGTTCTTTTATGTAGCTGTCATGTTTTTGTCAAGATAGAACTTTTCCATTCAGGATTATACTATTTTTTTTTTTTATTATGGTACGATTTTCTACTGTCTTATAAAGAATACTCTGACCAAGCGTGAATATTATTTCCCCAGTTTAGAAACAATAAATTCAAGATTAAGAATGGAGAAACCAGGATGTAGGCTCTGGTCTGGCGCTCTCTGGACTCTTGGAAAGAGACAACCAGCTTATGGAGCTCCTGTTCTCAGATTTCAAACATGCTGTGCTTTGACTGTGTCCTTCAAACCTCATGTGCTAGCAGCTTCATGGTTCCAACAGTGTTGGGAACCGGCCCTAACAAGAGGGGCCTAGGCTCTGGAGGCTTTCATGCATCAGTTGATGTCATCTCAGGAAAGGGCTAGTCGTCCTGAGAGAGGGTTGTCATGAAACTGAATTGGCTCTTGGTTTTCCTCTGGTCCTTTCCGCCTCCTCTTTCTTGCCTTTCTGCCATGGGATTATGCAGTCAGCAATCCTTAAGTAGATTCAGGCCTTTGGGCATGAACTTTCTAGATTGCAAAAATAAATCATTATTTGTTTTAATTGAGATTCTAGTATAGTTAGATCATTTTCCCCTTTCCTCTGTCACCTCAAAGCCTTCCTCCCTTTCTGTTTTTAAAACCATAGCCTCTTTTTTCTATATTTTAAATGAACTAGATTTATGGATGGCATTGACTATAACAATGCAAAACGGCCAAGATATAGATTCCTTCGGCTCCAGTATTCTGTAATTGTCCAGTTGCATTTTTGTGGTAATAAACACCATGACCAAATGCGAGTTGGACAGGAAAAGAGTTACTTATTCCTACAGGTTTAAGTTCATCATGGCGGACAGCCGAGGCAGTGAACTCCAGGCTGGAGCGTGGAGCAGAAGCCATGGCGGAGTGCTGCTTACTGACTTACTCTGTGGCTCCTGTATAGCTAGCCTTTCTCCGCAACTCGGGCCCACCTGTCTGGGCATTGTATTGCCCAAGGCATGCTGGGCCCTCAGTATTAATTAGCAATTGAGAAAAATGCCCCACAGACATGCCTACAGGCCAGCTGGTGTAGGCAGTTCCTAAACTGAGGTTCCTTCTTTCCAGGTGACCCCAGTTTGTGTCAAGCTAATATTAAAAACTGATCAATTGAATAACTCTAGTTTCCAAAAATACATGTTCATGTTACACAATTATAATAGTTTATGGTAAAAAAAAAAAAGTTAGTTGATGCAAATAAGCTGCACAAAAGAAAAGGAAGGAGGAGATGGAAAGTAGGTGGACAGATACTCTGGTTCTCAAAGATTTTCCTAACTGAAACTCTTTAGGCGTTTATGGCTATACTCATCTGTATATTAGTCACAATTGTCCAGAAAAATAGGAATGATCAATTTTATACAGACAGGTACAGACAGAATGAGATTTAATATGAGAGTCATATAAAGGCCAAGGAATCACGTGGTCTGCCGTCTGCAAGTTGGAAAACTAGAGACCTTGATGGTATGATGGGATTAAGATGGAGGGCCTAAGAACCAGAGAAAGGGGCGTGGTCAGTGACATAAGCCCAGAGGATGAAGGCTCATCAGCCAGAAGCTGTCACAAGCAAGAGCTGAAAAGAGAGGTCTGTAAGAGGAGAAGAACGCACCCTTCCTCTTAATTCCTCTCCATTCTTGTTCAGATGCTGTCTGAAGTCCTGGACAACCCACAGCTCTCAGTTAGTGACCTGATCATGGTGGAGTTTTTGCTCCGGGAGCAGGAAGAGCTGTCACATGTTTACTCAGTTGTCACCTGTAATAATCTGTGTTCTTGTTGAATGAAGGTCAAGCTAGCCATAGTAGACAAACCCTTTATGTTAAATGGTAACCAAGTTTCTGTTTGTTTGTTTTCGAACTTACCAGTGAGGAGTTTGCAAACCTGCATAATAATTAGTTGTGAAAGGAAGAACAGCTTTCGTACCACACTGATATTTGTTTAAAGTTTTAAGTTATGAGCAAAATCCAAAATAAATGTTTTCATGAGCCCGAGTGTGTTGATGAATGTTTGCGTTATAGCTGAGTATTGGACGTTTTATTATCCGTCTGCATTTTAATATATTGCCAGAACCTGCATACTTAAGAGGGGCCGAGTATGTGGTCTACTACCAGGGGTGAAATAACTTCAGTGGGTGACACAGGCAGACACTTTAATCACACATCACAGAGGTACAAAACTCAAATTGGTCAGTGTAGGTGTTGACAACCAGTCAGTGCCCACAATCTTGTGGCATCTTTGAATTAAGGCTGTCACAATTTCTAACCCTCCAGGCACCAAAATGGCAAAAGTTCAAAGTACTTCTTTAGTCGTTTACAACTCCGGGTGGATTTGTACCAGCATGATAGTCTCTACTCATCCACAGATGCTATTGATGTTCACAGTAGAATTGTTCAGCATTTGAGCAGTGTCCCTTGTTGCTTAATAAGGGGACCGACCACGTTGAATATCCAAGGAGGTATGTCGTTGGTCCACTGTTTAATTTTATACCACAAGAGCCACCAAGATTGAGTAAGCCGTTTATGTTCTGATGGGAACAGTGCCTCCCAGGTGCTTCTGCTGTAGCGCCTCTAAAATGATCTGATGGCCAAAGCCCAGTTATTGTGACTGAAATTACAGCAATTTTCACGGGCGAGCCAATAGAGGCCAGTTCTAACCAGTGACAGAATCTGCGGCCACTTTGAGCTCCATGCCACTTGGTGAGTTTACAAGCCTTGCCTTCTTTTCTTCTGGATATGAACGCCATCCTGTGAAACTAGAACTCCCCTCTGATCTGTAAAGTGTCACCAAAAGAGTCATTTGCTTCCTAATTTCCCAACGGAAAGCCTTGGAGACAGTCTTAGTGTGCCACATCGTTGTGATATGTGGGGTTACTTTAGAAATAACTCTACAGCGTCTTCATAGGTGTGCCCTTATCCTGCTGTGTGTGTGTGTGTGTGTGTGTGTGTTTTCTTCTGTTACCATTCTCGTGTTGTCTGTTTTATGCTATAGAAGAATGAAAAACACAGAACCTGATTTAAACAATAGCTGCTTTTCCTGTGTGTCTGGAAATGGTGATTCTTTTTGCAGAATTTTATTTGTGTGTGTGGGGGGCTACTGCATGTGTACATGTTTATTGTGTTCATGCACATATGGATGTGTGCCACATGTGGGAATAATGTATGTGTACGTGTTTATACATGCACATATGTGTGATGTGTGTGTGTGTGGGGGGGGTAATGCATGTGTCAGGCTTATTGTGTGAATGCACGTATGTACGTGTGGCTTGGAGGACTGAGGCAGGTATCAGGCATCTTCACTTACTGTTTTGAGACAGAGCCTCTCCCCAAGGCTGGAGCTCACTGCTTGGTGAGAACTAGGCCTCTGGTAAATCCATTCTATCCCACATCATGACAGTTAGAGGCCCATGCCATGTAGATGCTAGGGATCCAAACTCGGGTCCTCAGGCCTGTGGGACAAGCACTTCACCAGCTGAGCCACCTCTCTAGTTCCTTTCCTGGATCTTATTTGTCTTTCTGAATTTGCAGCAGTGAAATCATGGCTGTGCTCCTCCTGGTTCTGTACCTCCCACGCTCCCCCCTCACCCCCCTGCCCACCAACCCATCCCTCCCCACCATCCCTCCCCCACCCCCTGCCCACCTCATCTCCATACCCATTGCTTCTGTGTGATGTCATAGCCCCTATTTCCACATGTTCCCCAGGGCCAACTCCAGTACAGGGTGTCCTTCTACTTGAAAGCATATACCCCACATGCCCCACTCCCACCTGCAAGGTTTCTCTGTGTAGCCCTGGCTGTCCTGGAACTCACTCTGTAGACCAGGCTGGTTCAAATTCAGAGATCCTCCTGTTTCTGCCTCCCAAGTGCTAGGATGAAAGATGAACACCACTGCCTGGCTTGAAGGCATGTCTTGATGTGTCACTCTACAATGAAGAACATCTTCTGAGTATCTCATCTTTTTAGATTTCCTTTCTTCCCTTGAGTCTGTGAACCTCTTATAGCAGCATTTGAAGTTACAGGTGTATGTTTTGTGTTCCTAAATTGGGTGAGCATTCTGGGGCAGCGGATGTAATCTGAGACCATCCTAGGCTAAGCAGGATGGACAGTCGGTGTCACTTTAAGAAACTCTACATGTGGGGCACCAAAGTTCATGTCAGAGTTAGTCCCTGCTCTCTACATAACTGTGGAGAATGTCCTGTCCATTGGGTAGATCAGAGTAGGGGTTCGATGTTTACTACTTGTATTGTCCTTGGTTAGTGCAATAGTTTGAGCAGACACTCCTGGGCCCTGATCCACCCATTATGATGTTCTTCTTGTAAGTTTCTAAGATCCTAAGATGAAACGTGATAGCCTGTGACCATAAAGTGGGGGAGGAGATCCCCCTTGGTCATGGACCCTGGGGAAGAGAATAGGGTGGGGGTGGGAGGGAGGAAGGAACGGGAGGATACAAGTGATGGGATAACAATTGAGTTGTAATCTGAATAAATTAATTAAAAAATAAATATGGATAGCATATGGAAAAAAATAAAATGCTAAATGATTAAAAAAAGAAACTCTAAATGAATCTCTGAAGTAAGGACTATTGGCTGGTGATCTTAGCATGGTCAGTAACTATCCAGTGACATTTTCCTAGACACCATGGTCTGGAGTTGGCCCTGGGGAACATGTAGAAATGTGGACTGTGGCATCACACAGAAGCTAGGAGCATAGGGATGCAGTGTGGGGAAGCTACAGAACCAAGGGGAGGTCAAGCACAGGAAAAGATAAGGCACTCAGAAGGTGATCCTTATTGTAGGGTGACTCATCCAGAGATGCCTTCCGGCAGGCGGTGACACCTTCAATCCCAGCACTGGGGAGGCAGAGGCAGTAAATGCCTAGATGAGTCCTTCATTGTCTTTCTCATGAAATTATTGATCCACGCAACTCCTCGGCGTTTTCCTGCTCATTCTCTTCTTGATGATAAAACTAACAGTTCCACCTACAGCCTCTCTCTGTCCCCACCTCCCCACCAATGCGTCCCTTCCTGTCACTTTGCTTCCCACTGTTTGTTTTGGTTGGATTCCATTGGTTGGAATGTTCCATTGTTCCTCCAGCTAGCCCTCTTTTTGTTCCATTTTGATACAGGATCTCACTGTGTGGTCCATGGAACTCACTGGGTGGGTATATCCCATGCAGGCCTAGACTTTGTAATCCTCCGTCTCCACTCTTGAGTCAGCCGGGACTATAGGCAAACACTATAATATTCTACCACATTTTTTGCATAGCTCAGGTTTTGGAAACCTGACTGGGAGTGACAAGGGAATGAAGAAACAACAGACACACAGACAGAGAAAACTCGGTATCGTGTCGTCTGGGCTCTCTGACTGGAAATAGAGCAGCATGTTTATTATATACAGCTGAACAAGGAAGCAGGTTAGCCATTCTCAGCAGGAGCATCCAGGGGGAGAAAGCGATGGTGGACTTTTTTTTTGTACGCACCATCAGCAGTCACCATCCCTTTGTCCCCCTCTCGGGGAAGGTTTTGCCACTTCCATGTGACTGAGGCACTGAGGTCCATGACATGCAGTGCGCAGGTCAAACAGTATATGTTCACGTAGGACTTCATGAGCTCGCTACAGTAGCCATCCCTAACACTGCTTAAAGAGGCCAAGAGGAGAATATTGAAGGCGCCATAGCATATAACTTGCGGCACAGTTTCATTCATTTAGTTGAATTTTGATATGGCCTCTACAAAAACAGGGGCAATCGCACTTGAATATCGCTTTTGGAATTTTGCTAGCAATTTGCTCCTAGTGTTCTGGTGGAACTTATGAATAGCAGAGCCCACCCTCAGAGGCTGTTACTAATGCAGCAGAGAGCCTTCCCTGGGTGTGATTATGGTCACCAAGGTACCAGGAGCAGGTCAGGGAACACAGCCTGTTTCCATTTCTTCGACATGTTTGACGGAGTGGCTTTTGTAGTCTGAAATAACCCATTCTATTGTGGAAAAGCTTTTCTTCTCATTTCGCCACACAGTTGTCATATGAGAGTTACAATGAACCCGCCTTTCCCAAGTGGTAGGGAGTGGCTGGTTGTATAAATATGTCCTCGTCACTTGGTCTGTTCCTGTCACAGGCTTGGCAGGTTTCTCTTGATCCCATCCAACTTAACTGCCCTCCCTGCAGACTCTGCCTGCAGCCCTTTGTTGCCCTAAACAGTTTCCTCAAAGCTCTTTTATAAACTTTTTTCTTTCCTGCTCCAATTTCTCTCCCTCTCACCTACTTTGGCTTGGAGCCTTATAACAATAGTGAGAAAGGAAAGGAAAAAAAAAAAAAACATTCTGTTGGTGCAGTCATGGGAAACAACAAACTTATGATTAAAGAAACATCTCAACTTTTCAGCTCTAGTGCCCTCTCCTGCTAAGTGACAGTTGGAAGGACAGGATGAAATGATTGAAAATAGTTGGCTTCTTCCAATTAAATCTGTCACTGTCAACTTCGCCCGTCGCTAAAAAGAACAGTTTCCCCGCCTCACCCCTTTCTAATTAGTTATGTGTTGATATCTTAGGAAAGATTAAGGCAGAAAGAGATAGGAAATTATCAATTTCCGTTTGTAGTCAAAATGGATTCCTGTGACATTCACTTCAGTGTGAGAGACTGCTATTTATCTGCTAGATTTAGTTTGCTATTTCTTGGTAGTTAAACCTCAGCTTCTCCCCCCCCCCCCCCCCACTCCTGCTAATTAGTGGTTGTTTGGAATACAGCCTGTATTTTCCAGCCTCTCCTGCTGTAGGCAGCACTGTGTGGTGAATGCCTGTGAGTGGGGTGGACCACGTACAAGTTCTCAGACATGTCTTGAAGGAAGACTTGCTTTTTCTCTTTCTTCTTCCTGGGAGGATGGAGGGATGATGGTGGGCCTCAGCTAGACACACCTTTCATCTCGAGGAATCTCTTAATGGTTTGGATGATTAAAAGAAATATGCCCTGGATTGCATGGCTTACATCTTCACAGTCCCGAAAGCTGATATGTTGATGGACCAGGTACTAACAGAGCTGGCGCCTGGTGAACACTCCTCTCCTGGTTTACAGATGGCCACAATCTCGTCCGCTCCTCACTGGCCAGAGATGATGGCAGGGATGTGGAGAGGTCATCTGTCTTGTGTTTCTTTGTCTAAGGGCACCCATCCCACCCATAGAAGCTTCACCTTCATGGCCTAATTCCTAAAGGCCCCACCTCCAAATCCTTTTGAGGATTACTGCTTCAACATACACATGTGGGAAGACAAACATTTAGCCCATACAAGGTGGGGACCAAGTTTAGGCACCCAAGGGACCCCTGGATGGCTTGTGGATATGCTAGAGTCTCCTGTCTAGTGTAATCCCAGCTGTTATTCTCTCTCACATGAAATGGAACATAATCTTAACAGATTCCTCTGTGAGTCTTGTTCAGTGCAAGGGGGTTTTTGGAGATTTTTGTCATGTCAAGCTTCTACATCTCTGAAACAGGGGGACTACTTTATCTAGGAGACAAGAAAATCTGAGCGCTTACCACAGCATTTGAGATCTCAAATACTGGTCACGTGGACCTACCATGATGATTCCTTTTAAAAGCTATAGGAGGGCTGACTCACCTTGACCTCATTCTTCCCCAACAATTCCTCCTAGACCACTAAGTGGGACTGAACAGAAGCATTCAGGGGTGACTGAGGGTGACATGTGGGGCAGGAGGGGGTATGGGGACAACCTTTCAATGTGGTGTGTCTTAATCCACACAGTAAGAGGGCATTTAGTGGCCAGCATTGGGCATAGGTCAGCCTCTGAGCGCAATGAAGAGGGAGCCAGGCTGAATGGAGGAGCGCAACAAGAAGGTTCCTGTCACAGAGATGCACATGGCCTGTCCCCAAAGCCTGGTCCCCATTAGGACTTGATAAAAGCATAGCCTATATGGCTCAGGGGGAGAAAGCAAGCTTAGGCAGGCACCGTATCTTAAGTCTATAACTGACCCAACCACATCCATCCAGGGAGACTCTTTAGTTGTACAGGACACATTTCTTTCCTTATTATAAACAGTCAAGAGGTGGGGGGGGGGGGGAGTTTGTTCTAGAAGCATGTGGGTAAGCATGTTCAGTACTTTTCATGTTTGACTAGTGATGGCCAACCTAAGCTCAGGAGCTAAAGATCTGTGCCCTGAGGTTCCAGGAGAACCTGTTTTTAGTGAGTTAGACCATTGCTGGCTAATAAAAACTTCATGAAAATGACATAAAAAGTTTTAGATTTTTTTTTTCTCGTAGTCACAGCTGTTCAAACAAACCATGCCCGCAGTCACTAGCAAATGTCTCGTGAGAGGGAAATGTGCCTCCACTGGGAACTGAAAAGCAGCAAAATTTAAAATTGGGTGAGGAACAGGCCAGGAGTGTGGTTTTATATATCCTTCCTCCCCCACAAAAAATTGCATTGACAGAGCAACTGTAGTCACAGGAGGCTCCCAGATGATAGGACATCATCACCCAGACTGCTTGGTGGGATGCAGTGAGATTGACCTGGTACCATGCTCCAGTCAGCACAGTATAACCTGCCTAATGAGGATGTACACACTGGAGAGTCCAGGGTGAGGATCTGTAATGCAGGTGCTTTGCCTTCTTACCTGCTGAGGGAGACTTACAAAATCAAGGCAAGTCTCTTTCGGCTCACAGCTCTGAAGACTCAAGTCCAAGATTACAGCTCCATCCATCTGGCTCTCCTGGGAAGGGTATGCCAGAGGGTGGAAACACGCATTGGAATAAATGCCGACTCCCAAAGCCAGGAACCAGGGAGAGAGACGGGGGAGGTGATAGAGAGGCCAGCTTCACAGCTCCCTTCTTGCACTCACTCCTGGGACCTCAAGACTTGCATCAAGGCTCCACCTTCTGAAGGTCCTGATGCTGCTGCCCTGGGAACCATGGATCTTTTGGATTGGGGTATGGGCAGTGAGATACTCATCTGAACCATAATGCAAAAAGATTTGGCAATTTTCAGTTGCCAAGGCTGTGGAAGTCAAGGACAAGAGATACCATGAGATTAAAGGATTGGCAGCGCCATACAGTGTGGGTTTTGGAGTTGGATCCTTTCTTGTAAATGGATGGGGCATTTCTTGGATGAGAGTTGAGATTACACTTGGCCATAATATGTCAGATTAACTTTTTGGTTTTAATAGTCACGTAAGACTGTCGCCAGTATTCCCTAAAGTTTATAGGGTGTCAGCTTGGTCTCAGTGGGACCAGAGTAGAAAGGTTTGTCTTTGTTTGTATTTTGAACTTTTTGATGGAATGAAAACAGACAATTAAAAAGACAGAGCAAAGGTTATGCTTAGGGGCCATGCATGCTCAACTGTCTTTGCAGCACGCCCGATCTGTTCTTTCTTATCATTCCTTTAAACAAAAAATTTGACTGCATTAAAAGGATGTGTGAGAGACAGAGTACTGCAAGAAAATTTAAGCTGGCTTCTTAAAGAAATATAAGCATCGAATTCTGAGCTCCCTGTGGAGTTTTAGAACCTAAAGTGGAACATGGCAAGTTCTTTTTCTTCCCTCCGTTTCTGCCACTGTTCTCAACTGTTTTGTTTGTTTTATTCCTTTATACGTAGATAACTGTTGTGTTCATGGGGAAGCAGATAGGTCCTCCATCAGGAGGTTGAAAACTGGCGAGCAGTACACATTTCAAGCCAGTACTTTGACACATCAGCTAAATTATGTTTACAAGAGGTCTGGGTGCGGGGAAGTTTACCTCTGGTCATGCGATACTGTGTAGAGGAATTCCAGGATGGATGATGGGGTGGGGGCTGGCTACACACTGCTGGTCTGCCGATAGCGGTTCAACATGAACGTTTTGCTCAGTGTAGGCAAAGCTTCTGAGATACATCCTATTGAGATGGATGGTTCACGTTAGGCCAACTGACCAGGTAGCCATGTGAAGCTAAGTGGTCCTTGTAATGTTTGATCCTGTGACATGAATCTCATTAGCTCCAACTTGCTGTGCTAATTGAACCATCGATTGCATGGCTTCTGCATCTGGTTCAACACTCAGCAGACAGTTTACATGAATCCCAGCTTATATTTTGAGTGGCACCACTTCAGCCTTTGAGAATAGTTTTTGCAGCATACTTGGAAGGGAAGGAAGTGTGATTGCAAACATTTCTGACCCTTTGTTTCTTTCTTTTCCAGTCTCCTTAGCCCATATCACACAACTGGTGCTCAGTCACAACAAGCTAACAAGTAAGTCAAATTTCTTTTTTGTTACATGGCTTCCCTCTTATGTTATGCCAGCGTACACCAAATTGATTCTCTTATTTCCATTAAAGAAAGTAACGATAAGTGATCATTTGAGGGAAAAAAATTAAAATTTATTTAGATGAAAACAAAAATTTGTATGTTCCCCTTCTCTGTGTGTATTCTGTGGTTACCTCTCCTTCGAGAGGTTTTGGTAGTTCCACTTAAGGACATATTGAGTGCTGTGGTGACTTCAAATGCCTGGCCAGTGGTTAGCATTCCATGAGGTAAATATTGAGCTGAGTGTGGCAGTGCATGACTGTAGTCCCCACTACTCAGGAGGCTGAGGCAAGAGCCTGTCTTCAGCTCAGGTGTTCAAGTCCAGCTGAGGTCACAATTCTGGGTCTCCCCCACCTCTGACTCTCAACAAAACTATATTAGAATAAAAGTCATTGTTTTCACCTATGTTTCTTCCTCCAATGGGGGAAGATTTCATTGTTGAATATGCTTTACAGATGGAGAAAAACTTACAAAATTGTATAAATTGAATCTATTTTTCTCCTTTTTTGAGACTAGTTCCTCGGTCCATTCTATAGGATTCTCTGGTGGACAAGTGGTGCTTTGGGATGGCCCACAAGCAGTAGAATTAATACCTGTTTTAAAAGGGATATCGAGAGTGAACGATGGGCCGTTTTCCTTGTGGCGCTAAGGCTTTAAAGATTTTAATGACAGGGACTCGCTCTCCTTTCTCATTCCTAATTGACTGTCACTTCTTTCCAGTTGCTGTATTTCCTGCAGACTTGAGTGATTTTCTGATCATGTGGCAAGCATTTGTTAGGGGCTTTCCAAGTCCAATGAGTTGAGCGGAATGTCACGTTGAGGGATTTGTGTTGTGAATTTATGTGTGTTATGTGCGTTATACATAGCTGGAAGCAATGTCACAGAGCAGTTGATTATTGAGAGTTAGGAGTGGCAGTGAAACAGGGCCCCTTGTGTGCTAAAAACAGGCCAGTTAGCTCATGTTAAGGATAAGTGCACATTTGTAAGGAAAGGCAGAGTGGCACCAGTGTCATGTTTAAATAGCAGTGACCACAGAAGCTGAAAAGTGAGACCCACACATCACATGTCATCCTGGTTGTAACAGGTAATGTGCTGGTTGCATTGTTTTTATAGCACCTGGTCTTGCTGCCCTCCGTGCCCACAACTCCAGTTCAGGGGACCTTTGCACTTTGTTTTGAAAGGTGCACTACCAGGACTAAGACTTTTCAGCAGGACTTCTTGACATTCCATGTTTGCAGTTTATGAAAGTGTTGGCTGATTGGTCGGTTTTCTGTGTGTTCACTTACATTTATGCGGAACAGTCAGATTATGTTGCATTTGTAGGGATCGTTCATTGATCTAACCTTTTAAAAAGCCCCCAGTAGCTGTTCTTTGTCTCCTTTCACATACCCGCAGAGACCAAAGCCTTAGGAATCAGTGGCTCAGTCTCTCTCAGAGCCATAGGGTCTTAGCTACGCGAGAGAGCTGTAAACGTGGTAACAGACTGACCATGAAGGAATCCACATTTCACCTTCCTCTCTTCTCCTTTTGCTCATCTCCCTCCATCTGAGACACTCTTGACCTAATCCAGCAAACGTTAATTAATCTTCTCAGGAAGATTCTGTTTCAAGCCATCCTGTAGTGTCACTGACACCCGATCTGTTCCACTAAGGTCAAATTAGCATCTTTTACTATTTTTCTGGCATTTAAACGAATGACTTTGCTGTGGTTTTTCAAGTGTTTATAGTAAATATGTCCATTTGATGGCAGTATAAATATGCATTAAATGTTCATGGCTGAACCCACCCTCCTGTCACTTTTTATTCTAATCAGTGTCTTTCACATCCTATTGTTGTTTAGTAGGGACAGGCTGACAAGGCTACATTAAAACCTCTGGGACTCAAAGGATAACCAACCCTCTCAGCACCGCTTACTTTCATCTTGCTAAAGTATCTGTGTTTTTCTCTCCGTGTGCCAATTACACTGCTCTCTGACATTTCCGCTTGCCTGCTTATGAGAGGAATGACTAGCTTACTCACACTGGGACCTTGTTTGGGGACACTGTTTGCTTCTAAGTTAACATCTGCAGGGACATCTGATCACTGTGCCACTGGGTAGACGGTCCTTTCTCTGTGGGAGGTTTTGACCCTAACAGATCTATGTAGGGTAATATAATACAAGTGAGATTATGAATACCCTTAGGCAGCCTTTATCATCCTGAGAAGTGTGTGTGTAAGTGTGTATGTGTGTGTGTTCACGCACGGTGCATTTATGTGTTCATGCGTATGTGTACATGAGCACATAGACACTGGAGGTTGAAGCCGGGTGACTTCCTCATTTGTTCTCTCTTTTACTTTTTACAGCAGGGTCTCACTGAGCCTGGAGCTCACCTATTTGCCTAGGGTGGCTAGCTGGGATCCACCTGTTTCTAGCTCTCCCACATGCTGGGATTACAGATGCTTAGCCCTCCATGCTGGCTTTTCCGTTGATGCTGGAGGTTCCCTCGCTTATATTAGCCAGCACTTTACCCACCAAGCCATCACCCCAGCCTTAGACTTATTTTAACTTTTTGCTTTACCTTAACTCATTCTTTCTTCATGTAGATCTGCATTCAACTTCTTGCTAAAGAGCTATGTATTTCTTTATTTGCAATGCTGGGGATGCAACCCAGAGCTTTGTGCCCAGGAGGCAAGTGTTCTGCCAACAAGAAGAGCTCTGTCCCCTGATCTATAAGCAGAGATTCTTGAAGTTTTCTCTAACTACAAAACAACAAAAATTAAAACTCTGAAGTCCCAGCTATGACTGTTGACACTTAATTTTCATCACAAGGAAACTGTTTAAATGTAAACTTCGGCATACTGGGCCGATGTTGATGGACTCCCCTAAAGTCACCTAAGGAATTAATGTCTGCAGTCACTTTCTCTGACATCCTCCAGACTGTGGTGGATTGTAGGAGGTAGAAGAAGAAGAACAAATTGCTCATTTTCTTCTGCTCTTTTGCTGATAGGTAGGTATAAGCTGAGATCATCAGGGGTTCTTTCTGGCCCAATGGGCCAGAATAAAGAATAAAGAAACTTTTAAAAGTTGCATTCATTTGTTTATTTTTATAGTTCTGGGGTGATGCCAGAGTTCTTCATTCTTGCTAGGAAAGTGCTGGGCCACTGTGAAACACTCCAACCTAATGTTAAGCTTGTTAGAAAACAAGATGATTTCTGAATCTGATTTACCTGGGTAAATGCGTGATTGCTCAAAGGAAGCAGAGTTGATAGGGAAAAAGCCAAGAGGAAACAGTGGACTGAGGTTAAGTGGGGAACCCTTCGGACCCACAGTGTTTCTTGGGGACTTAGCTGGTGTGGGGTCGGCCACTGAATTCTGTCTTTCTCACCTGTTCTTATTTCCAACTCACTGGGTCTTAGAAACATTGCAGTGTGTCCTGGAATTTGACATCTACTTCAAGCGTGTGGTCGTGGATTCGCCTCATCATGGAGGGATGCTGCATTCTGGTGGCTCTATGACATGTTTAAGCACTTGCACGCAGGGCAAGCCGGCATGGAAACCACTCCAGGAACACTTGGTCCTCGGCAACGTCCTGGCTCTGCTTCGCTTCAGCTGTGCTCTGCTTCCTGTTATCTCTCTGGGTGTGATGGCTGTTCTCTTTTTTCTGTCACCATTAGCACTCTCTCTTTCACTCTGTGTGTGTGTGTGTGTGTGTGTGTGTGTGTGTGTGTGTGTGTGTGTGTGTCTGTCCCCAAATGACTCATTTGAGGTTTGAAATCCCATCTTCTCATTTTGTACCCCACAAAAGTACTTCAAACACATTGAGTATGAAATAGGTACTGATGTAATGCTAGGTGAGAAGTGGATTGGTCACGTGACTAAATACTAACCCTCAGCAATCCGGGAGGCCTAGCCAAGGACCTGCCTAATGGGACAGAGGGATGCGTTAAGGGATGCGTTAAGAAGAGAGACTAGTTTTTATCACTGTTGTTTGTCCCTGAGTATCTTTGCCATGACCTTCGGCACAGCCAGCCATCCTTTGTGAGCACTACCTTTGGATCTTCTTCAGCTGGCTCCTTAATTTGGTCCCAAGGTCTCAGAGATTGAAATTCCTTATTGAAAGAATCTCTTTGGGAGACAGTCTTTTCATGGCTTGTCCACTAGAGGTCACTGTTGAGACACACATTTGATTCCAGTAACCACCCCCCACCCCCACCCCCCGCCCCCCCAGGTCTGGTACCTAAGATTGAAAATCAAGTTTGTGTTGTCAGAAGGAATGTGTTTTGGCAGCTCTCTGGCTTGCCTTTGCACCACAGGGCATGTTGCTGCTGCCACTTACATAGTTCAGTTTTGTCACACAATAGATCTTTATTAAAAAGAGGTATTTGGTTTTTCTGTTTGGTTGTTAAAACCGAAATATATATTCAGTTCCACACACCATTTTTTTCCACTGTGTATTATTGATGCTTTCTTGAGTCCCGGGTGGTTATTCTGCCCCCAGTATGTCTAAACAGAAGGAAATGTATTATTTCTACATTGTTTTGGGTGGGTTTGAAACTTCCTACAGCAGGATGTTCAACATGCTTGCGGTGTCTGAGACCACATTTTAATTTACAAATAGCCACGAGGGGTGGAAAAGGTTCATTTTTCCCGCATCCATACTGACTTTTATAAGTGGCACTGGGTAAGGAAGACCTCTGCGCGTTACGGCATGCATTACCTTCAACGCGACTGAGGAGCATCTCTAGGTATTCATTTTCACCATGAAACTTTTCTCAGTTTTGGAAAGAGATCCTGTGTAAACACCCGTCTGGTAGCTACTGCAAGCAGCTTAAATCAAACAGCACAAGTCTTGCTGTTCAGCCCCTACAAGTCAAGCACGGAGCCCTTACCAGTGTGAGCAGTGAACGCGGATTGCGTCCCTCGTCTTAGCAATCACTGGGCAGCCCTCTGTTTTAGACAGTGTGCTCTAACTGTGGGTCTCTGAATTTGAAATCATGTGGTCGGCTGCTTGGTGGCGGACCAAGTTTTAGGTCTTAGCTGTGGGCTCTATCTTGTCATTTAATGTATTGGAAAGGGCTGGGGAGAGAGGGAACCCAAGTATTATGGCCAGGAGTGAGTTTTGAAAAAGCAATTTCCTGTTAGTAATAGCTCAGATGTGGATCTGAAATTAGAGTGAACAAGAAAATGATAGGATATTTTCGTTAGTGATTTCAACTTTTGTTTGTTTGTTTGCCTGTTTGTTTAATCAAGGGTAGTACATAGAGAGTTAGGACATTTTTTTGGAAATTTTATGTAGACAAATAGAATTTGTACCGTGAGGATCATTGTAGGTGAACGGGGTAGGCTGAAGATGGAAACAGCATTCTGAGACTATGCAGGTCCAGCCGTAAAGAAGAGAATGACGCAGCCTTTAAGAATGGCATGAACTGAAAACCTTTCCCAGTGCTAGGATGGATTGTTGGGACCAGTGAGAAACATTGACTGTCCCAGTTCATAAGAAGGACACCCAGCACTCTCCCAAGACCTTGCTGCTCCCAGATCTGTAGTTAGTCCCTCTTTCAAAGCCGATCTGTCATCCTGTATGAAAAAAAAAAAAAATCCCTGTTCTGGCCTGGATGGAATTAAAGTATGAAGGGGGGGGGGGGAGGATATGCAAAGCAAATCTCCTGTGCCATGAATTTATCTTGTGACAATATCAAAACAACTTGCTGTTTGCATTTTAACAGAGCACAAATGTATTTATAACACTGGGGCTTTGATCAATAGCTTATATTTTTAATTAGTGCACATTTATCAGCTTGTTACCATGCCATCGTTTGAAAGATTGGAGTTGAAAAAGTATGCACATAGTATTTTTGAGCCTGACAGCTATTAATTAAACAATATCTCTCTGTGGGTCTCAGTCGTCAGGTTACCTTGAAAAATTGCCTGCAGTTGGCAGTGTGCTGTTATTTTTGGCTTCAGTAAGCAGGCATGTGAGGTCATCATGTCTGCGAGTGGTCCAGCCCCAGACCAGGCCACAGAGGATGCAGTGAAAGAAGACTGTCTCCAATGTACCTCACCCTCGGTTGATGAGCCCTGTTCCTTGTGGTTGCTTGGCTGCTGGTTTCACCACCTAAAATGCACCTAGTTTAGGACTGTTTTTCTTGGGACCTTGTTCCATGTGAAGAGAAAGTTACCTAAAATGTAGCTTATTAATCTTCCAGTGGTATAGTTTTAAGTGGGAGGGCATCAATCATAACAGATTGAGCATGGTGACAGGCTGTGAAGACAGTAAGATACGGCAGATGAGCCTGTTACCTTCAAATTACCTTCCTGTTATCATCCGAGGGGCTGATCTCGAAGAAATTTTCTTTTTTATTTACAGCTGAAGGCCTGTCAAACAGAATTGACTTAATAGCAAAATAGGATATGCATATAGTGTTGCCTAATGTCATAGGACCATGTGGAGCCAGCCAAGGTTAACTCAAGCACAACAGAACACACACAGACACAGACACACACACACACACACACACACATACACACACACACACACACACACAGAACATAGAAAGCATGTGTACATAGCCTATGATGTGCAATATACAGGTATGTGCATTTTAAAAATTGATTTCTTAACTATTCTTAAATTGTTGAAGTGTTTTTGTTTGTTTGTTTGTTTGTTTGCTTGTTTTTTAAAACTCAAAGCAAAACTGGCCATAATCCCTGGAGAAGTGCACATAGTGATTGGGTCGTTTACTGGCTTTGGGTCCTGCTCTGCTCACACATCAGATCTTAAAGGCCAAGACCGAGTATCTGAGGTTTGGAAACTCTGGGCTGGAGGAAAGGCAGCCTGGTTTATGTGCAGTGCAGGTAGACTGCCACTCTTTCCCCGGCAAAGTTCCCCAGGACTTTAAAAAGACGATTTTCTAACAGAGTGAGGAACTCGTATAACATGTGTCCTTATATCTCCTGATTTATTAGCTTGAATTTACATTTAAAATAAGAATTTGTAATCTGATAGCCACCTGACCCCAGTCATGATACACTCCCTGTAAATGAAATGCTGTCTCTTTCTCTGTCACTCAGCTCATTAGGACAGAATCGCCCCGATGTGATTAATTACCTTTTGGCAGTCGTTTGACCTGATATTCAATCTGAACTGTCGTGTGTGTGTGTGTGTGTGTGTGTGTGTGTGTGTGTGTGTGTGTGTGTGGTGTGTGGGTGTGTGTGTGATTTTTACTTTGGATAGCCCTTCTCCTCACTTGTATGTTTCTTGTTCTACCTATGTTATTATTTTCATCTCTGAAGTTCTGACTCCTCTTTCTGAGACCTTCTACCATTCAGGAAAGCCTAGGTGAACTCCCATTGTCTCTGTGAAGGCCTCTTCTTCCTCAGAGTGAGCCAGGACTGTGTGGCATGGAAAATAGAAGGCCCCCCCCCACACACACACAGCCCATCGTGTTGTGAAGGGCAGCACCACACAAGTGAAGTGAACTGAGAACTAAAGGAGACAAGAGATGACATCCCTTTCAGTGGAGGAATTCGACTTCATCTCAGTCAGAGTCTGCATGACCATTTGCCCTGGCTGCTTCTCTGTGTGGTTTGTGTGTGCAGTTTAACTGCCCCAGGCGAGTGAAGCCCAGTGCTTCTGGGACCAAGCATTTCTGTGGTTCGAGCTCTTTTCCTGTTTCCGTTAGACCAGGAAGAATTGCCAGGGCTGGAGGGCAAACCTTAAAGCTTACCCTGGGTGCACCTTTCTGCCTCTGACCATCTTCCTCCATTTCCCCTTCTATCTTGGCTCATGGAATTTCCCCTTTCCTCAGCCTCTACACATATGGTCTGATAGGAAGGGAAGTAGCCCCACGTGGCCTCTTACTGAAGCAAGTCTCAGTTGTACCTGAAGATAAAACTATGGGCCAACTGCTTTGAGCATGGGCTGAAGGTTGGGCTGAAGTGCTGTCTGCCTCTCCTTGTTAATCACCATATACAAACATATATGTGTTCATACACTATATTATATTATTATACGATGTTATAATGTAGTATACATAATAAAGTATGCAGATCAAAGAGGCTAAGTGAGTGTTTCATACCCCACTCGCTTCCTCTGTTGATGGAGAATCTTGTATCTTTTTGTTTTTTGTTTGTTTGCTTTTCTTGTTTCTCTTGATCTTTCCAAACTTTTGAGGCACTTTTCTTAGCAGAATCTCTGTCTTCTTTTTCCCTTTCACTAGATGTCACCCCCCTACCACACACCACCCCCCATTCCCCCCCAGCCTCCTCATCCTCCCCCATAAACCACCCCTACCCCCACCCCTCCCCTCCCCCTCCCTTCAAGCACCACCTCTTCTCTTTTGGATGTTAATTGTTCCACCCAACTCCCTAGCTAAAGCTATGGGCTGATGTGCAAATGAATTGGTGGGGAAACCAGAACCAAGTGTGATTAGGAACCTGGCTCCCAGCGGCGGCACTGGGGTCTGTGAATCGTCTTGAAGGCAGCCTGGACAACCAGTCCGTGCTTTCCTTTCTGCAGAGTTACAGCAAGGTTCAGGCACTGACCAGGCTGCGTCTGCTCAGAAGGGAAGCAGCCCATGTCCGTTGGCTCTCTAGATTTGCTTGTACATGCACCCTTTTTATAGGACAGGGACAAACTTTTCTGCATGTTCGGTTTCATGTTGCAAAATCCACCTTACTACTTGTTTGTACCATTTCTTCCTCATTTGTGCATAACTGATTGTTTGCATTGCTGCTGGTGAGAGAGGGGGACCAGAATTGTGTGCCGTGCAGTGATTATCTCAGGGAAATTTGTTGTTGTTGTTCATAAAACGACTTAAGCTGCAGAATCCTAAGGCAGCCCATGAAACATGTGTGCCCCTGAGCAAAAAATACTTGTTGATCAAGTACAGGTGGGATCACTGTGGTTACCTGTATGTCTAAGATATTTGGGGAGATGGTGGCCTTTATTAAGGTGGAGGCTTGGATACTTTGTGACTTTTTATTTTTACCTTGAGGGAAATTTAGAACCTTTTAAATGAAAACTTGCTTCAGTGTTTCATAAAGTTTATGTTTTTAAATAACCCGTAACTACCGTAATTCCCTGCTTTAATAGCTGCTTTGGAGGAAATCCCATAAAATCTGTGAAGCTGAACATGATTAGTGTACTTTTGAACTTCAAACTCGTACAGGAATATATAATTACTTCATTAGCCACCTTGTGTTCTTGGCCAGAAAGCAAAGGTAGTTAATCACCATAAGTTTAAATGACCTGTTTTATTTGCATATAAAATTCCAAGGAGCATAATTACTTGCATGTGAGAGTAAAGATCTCTCTTTTACATGGGACCATTGAAATAGCATCAAAGGCCAGGGTTCCTGCTTTGCTGTAGGAATTGGCATGTGTGTGACGTGTCTGGACGTTGCGTCTGGTGGCGCTGCGGGGCTGTCTCCTAGCTGTGATAGGTAAGGATGGAAGGCCTTATGATTTTACTTTCACCAGCAATGCCCCGAGTCATATTTCCCACAGCTTCTATGATCTTGGCTTCAGTCAGGCTACAGGAGGACAGTGGCTACCCAGTGTCCTGTCCTGCACAGCACTGAGTCAGAGTCATGCAAGCTCCTCTCCTGCTGCTTAAATGGTTGTGCCTCTCATGTCGTAGATCACAAGAAGCCTTGCTTGTTCTCCTGTATTATACCATCATTGGGACCACTTCTTTACCTTTGTTGTTGCATCCAGCTAAGGTGATTTGTGTCACCAGCCTTTACTCTTTTCTGCTTAACCTAGAGTGCGGAAAAAATAAGACCATATATTTTCAGCAGCTGAAATACTTATTTTTACATTTTTATTGGTTATTATTATTTTGTGTGTGCATGGTGTGTGTGTGTGTGTTTGTGTGTGTATGTGTGTTGTGGTACACTTGCCATGGTATGCATGGACATCAGAAGACAGCTTTGTTCAGTCGGTTCTCTCCTTCTGCCTTTATGTGGGTTCTGAGAGGATCAAGTTCAACCTGTCAGGTTTCTGTGCAAGCGCTTTACCCCCAAAGCATCTTGCTGCCCTTGCAACACTTTTTCAAAGCATTAGAGTTTTTGAAACAGTGCTGTTTGTTGTAATCTGTTTTGACCCTTCCAGTATGATAGTGTTGGGGGCTCTGGGTTAGGTGGCACCTTTGTGTCCCTGGAAATGGACAGGAGGGAACAGGGTCGGGCTTCATGTGCACCCCAGGGCCTGCTGCTCCTGGACCTTTGTTGTAATGCAGGCACTTGGCTCTGTGAGGCACCTGCTCCTGGTCTCCCTCTTCTTGTCCTTGCGAGAATTTGCATTCTATCAATGGCTTCCCATAAAGGAGGCTAAAGCCGAACCATGAATTTGCTTCTCTGGAATGCATGAGGGTTGGGTACCCTGGGTTTTGTATCCCAGGTCGGAAATTACTGGAGCTCAAAACAGCTCTTGGTTCTTCTACAAAAGTCCTCAGAGTATAGCTCTCCCCACCCTGAAGTTTGGTGGGTGTGGGGAGATCATCTCTGGATTATGCCCTCGCTTCTGATGGAAACCCACATGTTCGGTGCTGCTCCTGACTTCCTGGCAGCGTGGGTGTTAATGTGGTACACGATCCATTAGCTGCCCTTCAGGAACTATAGGCGAACCATTGTCAGCACTGCCATATGGCTCCAAAGACCAATGCATGGCTTCCTGACCCCTCCGTGGGCTGCACCCAGGCAGAGCTCCCATCCTTATGTTCTGCATGATGCCTGCTGTTCCCAGAGCCTGCTACTCTTCACAGTCTTTGTTTCTTAGTCTTGGGAGCCCAACTGCTTTTGCTCAAAAAGCCCCTGGAAAGACAGTACCTGCCTAAACCGGTCTGCGTGCTGTATATTCAACTATCGGGCATGCTGTAGGCAGGCCCTGAAGCTGCACTACAGCACCTGACCTGTCTCGGGAGGACCACGCTTGCTCATGATGACTTGATTCAGTTCCTGGAGAATTTTTACCTTTGTATGTTATTTATCCTACCCACCACTGTTTCACTGGGAAAATCTATATTGAGGAAATAGGAGTTGACTAGAAATATTGTCATGGTAGCATCCAGGTTGAGGGGATTGGTCCCAAAGTTACTTTTTTAGCCTTTTTTCCCACTTTTCATCCATTCTCAGGTTCACTCTTAATTTGGGGAAGATTTCTTATACAGTTATCAATATAATTGTATGGGATAAATGGGTAGGTATTAAAGGAGTGATCTTGGTATCACTAACAGATTGAAACATTTCCGAACTGGGAAAAGCCTCCTACCCAGAATTGCATCAGAATTCCATGGAACCAGTGAGAAATGTAGGCTCCCAAGTCTGTCCCCACACCACTGAGGTAAAAATGTAGGCCACCCCGTCTGTGAGTCTTCTGATCTGTAATCTGTGTCCTAAGACACACAACCCAACAGCAGTGCTGTCAAATGGCATAGAAGCCACAGGCCACAGGGCATGGCTGCCTAGCTCTTTAGGTCTGACCAGTGTGACCAGTCAGTGACAGGAGCAACCTAAGGAATGAGGAATGCCTTTTGACCTGTGATTTCAATGGTTTCCAGTCTGTCCTGGCTGGAAAGGCATGGTGGAGTGACTCAGTCCATGATGGCAGGAGCATGTGGCATAATTTCACATGGCAACTGTGGACCAGGAACTAAAGAGATTGGCATTTGGAACCAGGGACTGGGCTGTCATCTTCAAGGCTTGCCTCTAGTGACTAGTAAGCCACCAGGCCTCACCTCCACAAGCCTCTGCAGCCTTCCCAGACAGTGCCACTAGCCACGAAACAAGTGCTCAAAACACGAGTCTGTGAGATCATTTTAGATCCTAATCATACCAGTATTTTCCCCCCAGTTTGATTTATCTAGGTTTAAACATCCATATACATAGTGGTAACCCACTGGGCACCTCTGGTTCAGAGAAATATTTTTGCTGTGTGGACAAACTCCTGAAATGTTTTAAGATACATTATCTGTCACAGAATTATTAATTTTATATCATACGACATAATTCTCCAAGATGGAGCTCCTGTTGTGGCATAATTTGTCCTCCTTTTCCTTTTGCTGGGGTCTGCTTGCCAGATAACTGAATAAAACTCTTAAGAGTCACTGATTGGCCGAGTGTGGTGGTGCATGCCTTTAATCCCAGCACTCGGGAGGCAGAGGCAGGTGGATCACTGTGAGTTCAAGGCCAGCCTGGCCTACAAAGCAAATCCAGGATATAGCCAAGGCTATACAGAGAAACCATGTCTCAAAAAGCCAAAAAAAAAAAAAAAAAAAAAAGTCGTTGATTGCCGCTGTAGCTTCTGCTTGTTGTAAATATAAAATGGTGAGGGGCTGGAGAGATGAGTCAGTGGTTAAGAGAACTGGCTGTTCTTCCAGAAGACCTGGGTTCAATTCCCAACACCCACATGGCAACTCACAACTATCTGTAACACCAGTTCCAGAGGCTCTGATGCCTGCTCTAGCCTCCACAAGCACAGGCATGCACATGCTGTGTAGACATACATGTGGAAAAAATACCCATACACATAAAATATATTTAAAAATATAGCATGGTGATTGAATGTCCTCTTAGGAGTTATACTCCTCAGGAATAGCACTAGTTACTAAATTCTTGAGTTGGAGCTCTAGTCCTTAAGTTGTAAAGTGAGGTTGAGAGAGAGGAGGTGTGGTATGTGGCTGCCTGCCCAAGGAAGAACTTACCCGACTCCTGTCGTAACCTCCCAACTGCTGGTATTACAGGTGTATAACACCATGCTGGTCCTGATGGAGCTCCTTCAAAGACAAGCTAATGGGACCTTCAAGTCCCCCAGGGCTTCTTGGGAACCTCCTACACACTTCGGAGAGTATTTGCTGAACTGCTGTGTCTGGACCAGAATATAAGATAGACGGACCTCTAAGACAATATTCAGGGTTTTTTGTTTGTTGTTTGTGTTCGTATTTTGTTTTGTTTTCATTACATAAAATTTGAAGGAAGAGGCTGGGTTGGTTAGTCAGAAATTGTTAGGAACCCCAGAAAGTACCCTGCACACAGGCCCTGGACTTAATATCTGGGCTGAAAGAATCCCAGAGGCACTGTGGTTTTCTCACTGACACAGAAGGTCCTTTGGGAGCCTAGGAACATCAGAGGACAGTTAAGGACTTTCTCCTACATCTAGCAACTGAACTCTAAAAATTAGAGGAACTGTCACTGACAAGACAGAAAATGCTACTAAGTTCTTTGTGACAAGCAAAGTTCTACTTGACTGAGCCTCCTAATTGGGGGCCCCAGTGTTGCATTATTTAAATCTCTTATCATTGATTTTCACAGGGCTTCTCTTCTTAGTCTCATAAAATGTTAAAAGCAGGTAGAAGAAGATTTAAAATGACCACAATCCTTCTTTCTCATTTGACAGTTAAGCAAAAAAGAGGCCCAGAGAGGTTGTCTATTAAGTAAGGAGACACACAGGAAGTACGGGGCAGAGTCAGGAGGTCTGTGAGTCAGCCTATGGTGCCTTTGATCAGATACCTCGGTGTTTCTCTACTGCTCCTGGGTGCACAGTCTGTGTTCTGTGCTGCCTGTAGACCCAACGCTCACAGGTCAGATGCCTCACAGGTAGATGGAGCAGGGTTTCCAAGACACGTGTGTGTGTGTGTGTGTGTGTGTGTGTGTCTGTGTGCTCATACATGTTATGATGTACATGTAGAGATCAGTAGCCTCTTTCTGGGAGGTTAGCCTCTTAGATGTCCCATGGATGCCTTGGCATAGTCCAGGAGAAGCTTTTGACTGGTGAAATTTTACAGCCACCTTTTCATAATGGTTGGGATTGTCTGTGCCACATGCGTGCGCACATGATTTATTCACCACAAGCTTTGTATTGCTAACCTTTTACATTTGTCATGGCTTTGTTGGGATTAGCTGGCTTTCCAAATACTGGCTCCGTTCCCACTTTAGATTGTTATAACCCCTCTTTTATAACTGGCTTTCTTTAAATAACATAGCATGGCTCTCTTTATCCACAAAGCATCGCTATGCTAGCTGCCAAGAGTAGAGCAACCCTGCATCTGGTTAGCACTCTCTGAATTTTGGTTGGATGAATGGTCTTCTGTCCACACAAGTCTGAATGTTATATTCTTTCTATTTTTTACCATGGCTGATGAAAAAATTCTGCCGTTTACAGGGGAATATTAGCTATGCATTTTTCCCCTTCCCTTCCAGCATGAACGGAGCCTGAGCACAACACATTCAAATGCACACCAAAAGGCTGAGAGAGGCTTGGGAAATTGAATGTGGGGTTATTGTTTGTGTCCACAAAACAAACTCCTAAATCACATTTAACATAATTGGTGGTTTTAAATTGGACCGCTTTAGCAAGGAGAGTGAAATAATCTCTCATCCTGTCAAAGAGGCGATACCTTTAGACCAGCCTTTAATTGCATTGGCAGAGTAAGTTTGGGGAGGCGGCAGTAATTCTGGCCACATTATTCTTGGTTTGTGGCTAAATTGAGATCATCATTTTCTCCTGGTTTCAGTAACTTTCTTTATTGCTCCTCAAGCTAATCAGATCACTGTAGTGAGAGGAGGCTTGGTGGTAGCTTGAGGCTGGACCAGGGGAAAGAGCTAGGTGTCAGACCGTTGCTCTTCATTTTGGTCTGTGGAGATAACATGTGACCCTGAGGATCAGGTTCAATAACTTTTCCAGTAATTGCTTATATAAAGTGAACACCATTTATTTACACGAAAGCATATATACCTAAAATATGCTTTTTTGTAGCCACTCTGTGCAAGTTAGGCTCTTAATCATTTGTATTAGTATCCAGGAGTCATTCTGGGATTCTTCCCAGCTGCCTAGATATTTCGTGAAATATTGGTCCCATTATCATCTTCACCCATTTTGGGAACTAATGCAGTCTCAATCATGGGACCTCTACTACCTGCTCATGGCTCTAATATACACCAGTCTTTGTCTTTCATGTAACTCCCTCTAATGAAAGCATTTCATTTTCATTTTTCCACATAGGCCCTCTTAAAGAAACTAGGGTGGCGATACCTGGGGTATTTCTCAGTGTTGAGAGTGGTGAGTCAAAGTGAATATGAGCAGTGTCTCCTCTTCTTTACTTTGTGTCACCTGGGATCTATCATGTGCTGTTCTTGGAGTGGCTTTTTGGATCCATGTCTCAGACGTTTGGGATTTTCATACAGCTGTGTGAGGGTCCCAGGCACAAAACTGGTTCTGAGCTTAGATTTAACCCAGAGACAGGAAGGCTGGCCAGCAAAGTGACTTTGCCAGCCTTTCAGGGACAGAAGGGGAGTGAGCTGGTGGCCTGGGAAGTGAATGTGCACATATGAGATGTGGCCCACTTGCTTGTGCTAGAGTGAAGGCCACTTTCATAGTTTGAGTCTTCTTATATTTTTTTTATGAACAATGGGCAAGCTACATATTTGCTCATAGAGAATTGAGAAGGACAGATAAATGACAATATGTTGAAAAGGCTCTGTCTCTGTCTCACTCAGTCTCTCTCTCTCTCTCTCTCTCTCTCTCTCTCTCTCTCTCTCTCTCTCTCTCTCTCTCTGTCTCTCTGTTTCTGTCTCTCTGTCTCTCTCTCTGTTTCTCTCTCTCCTTCTCCCTCTCTCGTGCACTCTACCAACTTAGAGTAGAACATTTGTTTCTCAATGTCATTGGGACCTGGTTAACAAAATCCAGAGACTCTTAAGTCCCTTATATAAGAGAGCACAGTGTATGCCCATTCTGCATGCACGTTGAATCATTCCTAGATTGTGTACAGTACCTAATAGGTTGCAAATGCTCATGAAACTGCATTGCTTAGGACTCAATGACAGGAAAAGCCAGCTGAATAAGGTCAGTATAGATGGAGTATTTTCTCTAGGTAATTTTTTATTTAGTTGATTGACTCCTGGATGTGATTTAATAATAAATAAAGCCAGCTTATGTGTGAATTAGATGGTTACCTTGGAGCACCATGTCATTCCCATTTGAAAGGAGGAAAAATTGCTGCTAGTATTTTGTGTACCCTGAGTTCATACTCAATATTTTTGTCCCCAAAGTAGTAGATACTGAGGGTTGAGGCCTTTAATTAGTATTCACATGTGTAGACTATAGGTAAAGAGATTCCTTGCAGGTGATCTGTGATCTGCATACTACTGTTCACAGCATGCTACTGTCGGCTCTGAATTTCTACGTAAGAATATATAGATCAATTGGTGTGTGTGTGTGTGTTTGTGTGTGTGTGTGTGTGTGTGTGCATGTGTGTTGATCAAAGCACATTACTCCAAAGGACAAAATCAGAAAGGAGGAACACTGACTTGTGTATTATTCTGGTTTGAGCTTCAGTGTTAATGGGGCTGCTCCTCAGTTATGGGGTTTCTTCAGAAGCTTGAATGTAGCCTCATTCATTGGGGTTAGCTGTCTTCTGCTGGAGGCTTCAAGGCAATCAGAAGAAGAAAGTAAGTGCAGGTGTTACACTTCTGGCAAGGAAGTGTGTGCTGGGTACACCCCGAGAGGCCGCTGATGGTGTGGGGTCCGTGCCTTCCCATCTTCCTTGCTACCATTGTCTCTGAAGGTCAGAACCAAGCCATGCCAGGTGACTTGATCTACCCACACAAAAGGGAAACACATCGACTTCCATCTGGTCATTTACATTTACAGAATGTTAAGTCAGACCCGCATGTGGCCAGCACTGGGGTCTGGCCCCACTTCCACTGGATGGGGAACACGTGGCTAGTAGCATCCTTTGCACCCGGAATTCACACGCAGCATCTTCATTCCTATAGCTGTGCCCCCAAACGTAGCAGAACTGAAGAACTTGGAGGTGCTCAACTTCTTCAATAACCAGATCGAGGAGCTGCCCACTCAGATCAGCAGCCTTCAGAAACTCAAACACCTGAACCTGGGGTGAGTATTGGACAAGCTTGAGGAAATAACAGGCAATGAGCTAAGAGGCAGTGCAGGGAGGGTGTGGGCAAGCGAGGGAAAGCATTTACGTGATTATTGCAGAGGAGAAGTGGGTTTCTAATTCCTTTTTATGTTTCAGGTTTAAGAAAAGGCTTATTGTTTTAATATTTCTTTTCAGTGTCCTCCACTAGTGCGTATGTAATTGAGAGCTAATTAAGAAGCTAATTGTTGGCATAATAAGGATTTTTTTCAACTTATTTTTCAAATTAAGGATTATTTTGTTTCCAATAATTTTTATTTCTGTTATGTTGGCTGATTTGCGTAGCATTAATTGTTCAGATAACTTAGAGTTGTTGGACTGTTTTCTCTGTGTATTACATAGAAATATTTAGAAAACCACCTTGCTTCCATGGAGTGGCACTCATGTTGCACTGTGATTTCTTGACATTGTTCTGTGTTGTGAGGGTAGGGGGCACCCTACATTTTTACAGCAGGGTGAAGGGAAGAGAGTTTATTCAGCTGAGGTTCTGCAACCTCAGCACCCATGTAAAAGCCAGGATTGGGTTTCTGTGCCTGTAACCTTGGCACTGGGTGTGTGAAGATAGGCACAGGCAAATCCAGGTACCTTGCTGGCCAGACGGCCTCGCCCAAACAGCAAACCTTAGGATCAGTGAGAGAATTTGTCTAAAAATAAATAAATAAATAAATAAATAAATAAGATGTAGAGAAGTTAAGGAAGATACACACTGTCCTTCTCTGGCCTGCACAGGAGCACACACAGGTAAACACATGTATATTATACACACACACACACACACACACACACACACACACACTAAGTTATATGGTAAATTGGTGTACAAAATGCTAAAGATGAGTATATAGTGTTACTATTAAGATGGTCAATGATAATTAGATATAAAATATTTGTATACATGTTAGTATATTAAATATATTAGTGTATTATAAGAGTATTAATGCACAATACATATTTGGGTAACATGAAATTAGGAACGTGACCTGATGCATGTTAATAAGACGCATAAGTGATTATTATCATCATGGTTCATTAATCTGTCCATTTCTTTCTTGACTGCGTAAGTGCTTATTCTATGTCAGTATTGCTGGTGGGGATCAGAACTGAACTGACTATCATGATGCGAACCTTCAGATAGGGGCAGGACACACAGTGAGTGAGTGCAGCAGGGTCACAGTTGTGTTGGGGCTTCTGGAACTGCAATGGAACCAGAGACAAGAGAAGCAGTTTCCTGTAGACGAGCTCCTGTCTGATGAGGCTTTACACAGGGTGAACCCTGAAACGCGAACAATGCGTGTGAATGAACTAAGCAGGCATCTCAGCTTGAGAGAGTGACACATCTCAAAGCTCGGCGCCCAGCGAGTTCTGGGGTGTTTTACTGACAGTTACTGGTGTGTCTGAATGCCAAAGGTGAAGCAGGTGGTGGTCAGTTGAGATGCAAGGGCTAGCCAGACACTTGGGGATACCCAGTGCTCACCTGATGGGTGCTTGTGGAATTCCATCTTGGGACCAGGAGCCATTTCAGGTAATGGCCATCCAGTTGTCATAGAGCTCACACTCCAGTGGGGACACCAGTGGCAAGCAGATCGTCATCAGTGATGGCAATGAATCAGGAGTGCTACCCTGATTTACATAACGGAGCTCTGATTGCAGATTTTATCTGGCTGAAGGTTAAGGACTTTGCCCTGTACAGTATCGGGTGTGAGATGAGAGCAGTTTTGTATAAAAGCATGGTGTGAAGAGGGCTAGTGGGAGTTGGGGTGAAAGTCAAGAGCCAGTGGGAAAGCCACCTTTGGGTCTGTCCGAGATGATCTGGATCAGTGACAGTGGAGGAAGTGGGGGGGGGGGAGGATTTAATGTGAAAACTATGTAGAAGGAGAACTGCCAAGACAGTTACAGATGGGAAGGAATACTATCTAGATTTCTGTGGTGGGCAGCTAACATGGAATTAGAGATGGAGCTGGGTAGGGGAAGAACGTGAGCTCAGGCTTTGTTCAGTTGACTTTGGGCTGCCTTAGGACAGAAAGGTAAACTTGATGGACATGCACCTTAGCTGCATCTTTGCCATTTTGGAAATGTTTGCATTTTCAGCCCTAAGTTTATTGATTATGTATAACTTTCAGCGTTTAGTTCCCTAGAAGTTGCTGCTTCCACAAAACTTAGTTTATTGGGAAAGGAATTAGGATGAGTTTCAGTAAAGGAATTTCTGTTCTTGAATCAGCCTAAGGATTTACGCATGCGCATTAAGGCAAGGAAAAGGCAGGTTGCAGAGGTCTGTGTACTTTGGAGACCATAGCACAGGGGACATAGACTGTCTCAGCCTAGTTTGTTGCTAGAATTCGTTGTATAGCACATAATAGTTAAGGACCAGTGTGGTTGACAGACCATGGCTCCAAATAATGCTCACGCATTCTCTGTTGTGAGGTGAGTAGTCTGGGAGGTTGTTTTGCCTTGTGTAAAGTTAGCCTGGGACTCCTTCTACCTGAGACTTGCAAATCTACTTTTCTTTCATTTTCCCTTCTCCTTAGTCATTTCCCAGGAGGCCTGATTGGTAGAGGCGGGCAGCATTGGATCTGTTATTTGAATGATCAGTGGTTGATTATGATAATTTGATTTTTACTGTCACAGTCCCTCCTCCCTTTCAGTGTCTATTGGCTCACACTGAAGTGTTTTAAAACCAATTTTAAGTATTCTCAACAGGAACTGCAATAAGAAAAATAAAGATCTTGAAGGATAAAAGATAATACCAAAATTTTCTCTGAGATTTTATATATACATATACCATATTTTTCAGACTATAAGACACACCCAGAATTAAGAGTAAAACAAGAAAAACAGTAAAAACAGCTATCAGACCATAAGGTGCATCCTAATTCTCTCCCTTTTGGGGGCGAAAAGTGTGTTTTATAGTCCAAAAAATGCGCTACATACTTACGTATGTATGTATGTATGTATGTATGTATGTATGTATGTATGTATGTACGTAATTTGCTCCTCTGTTGTAATAAAATGTTAGGCAAAATCAACCTTGGGGATAAAAGGGTTTATTGGTCATGCAAGTTTAGCCCATTATCAAGGTAAATCAAAGCAGGAAGTGGAGCAGAAGCCACAGGAAAACCTGCTTACTTGCTTCCTCTGACTCTCTCAGCTAGGCTACTTTTCTCACATAGCTCAGGCCCCTCTGTGTGAGGGATGATGAGGGATGGTACCACCCACAGAGGCTGGGCCTTACCTAAAAGAGCAAAGCGGAAAGCACCCCACAGACATGAGCATAGGTCAGTCTTGTAGAAGCAGTTCTTCAGTCAAGATTCCCTTTTCTCAGGTGTTTCGAGTTGACAACTAACGTTAGCCATCACACACACACACACACACACACACACACACACACACACACACACACACACGTATATGTGTGATAAAATTTACCATCTTAACCTTTTGTAGTGCGTCGTCCAGGAGTGTTATTTTCACACAGCTACACAATCAGTCTCCCAAAGCTTATTGCAGTGCAAACCTGAAACAACTCATCCCTCCTCCAACTCCCCTGCCTCCCTCCACCCCCCAACACCCCCAGCCCCAGGACCTGGCAACCAGCATTCTAGCTAGAGATAGTTCTGCTCATCAGTACATAGCGGTGAAATATAGGAAGTTAATTCCCCCTCCTGTTAAAACGAATGCATGAAATAAGAAAAGGCAAATACTCTGAATGCAATGTTTACATACACTCAAGGAAGTTTCTATTCAGACAGACAGGTATTGTGTGCGTTTATCTGTAGAGTGGTATTGGAATTTTCCTATTGGAGGCCGTGATAACTAAGCATTTCCATACATTTCACAAGCTCAGGTTGTTAGAGTAAAACTATTAAGCTGAGGTTAATACTACACGAGCTCAACGTGGGATAAAATATAAAAGTCATCTAAGCAAAGTGATGTTGACGAGAGGCAGGTGGTGGGAGTAAGAAAATGTTAAAGACCAGAAATTCCGGGCATTGAGGAATACATTCAAGAGATTATCATATACCACAGTGACAAGAGTTTACAATATTCACTATATTTGAAATCACTCAGAGTAGATATGTGTGTGTGTTTGCATTCCTGGTATATACTCTCAGCATACATAAACACACACACACACACACACACACACACACACACACAATGCTCATGAAATCAGGTACATGTTAAATACCTTAATGCGGTGACTCCTGCATCTGTGTCCATATTTCCCAGCTGCATGTTGTATGTAACATTAGTGTGACAATTTCTTCTTGTCAATTAAATTATATGAATGAAATGGAAAATCAAATAACATTCAGCGAGTGCAGAACCATGGTGTGCTTTTGGACTTTCATGCTGTTGAGGTGGGTTTGCACTGTCAGTTTCCAGTGTTCTGTGTGAATATGTGCTTTATACCATGTGGCCTGTTCTTTCTGTCCCCACACTGCAGCATGAACAGGCTGAACACGCTGCCTCGGGGATTTGGCTCTCTTCCGGCCCTGGAGGTCCTGGACTTGACTTACAACAACCTGAACGAACATTCTCTCCCTGGAAACTTCTTCTACCTCAGTGAGAAACTTTTACTTCTGTAACTCTCTTGAACATTGTACTTTGGTTGTGGAGTGAAAATGTGTTTGCCAGTGCTGAGCCTCTTAAGAGAAATTACTAGGCATATGTATTTTTTCCATTACAGAGTCCTTTTGAATATTCCTTCACCGCTCAGCAATAGTTATATATGATGTATAGCTGGCCAGCACCACTGGGCAGACTGGGCCTAGTGATGTCACGTTAACTTTCCAAGAAAAAGGTTGTACCTCCATGATTCTCACATTTAACTAAGAGTCTTATTTCCTGCTTAAAGGGTGTGAACGAAAAGGAAGAAAAGGTTTTCCCTAGTTGCAGTTAATCCCCTGAAATACACTGCTCAAAGATACTCTAGACAATTATTTGTTTGTTTGTTTGTTTTTAAGTACCCATTCTCAAGCTTCTAACATTTGTCTAAAAATTCAGCTCAGATCCTTATTTAAGTCTTTGAAGAACTCTCCTTGCCATAACTGATTTAGTCTAGTATATTGCCATGATGGAATTGATCAGTGCAGGTGGTCACATGCTTATCTTTTCATAAATTTCGTGCTATAGATACACATAAAAATCAGGGTGACTGATTTTCCAGCAACTCAGGAAACGCTTAGGGAAGAGTTGTGTCCTTTGAGTTAGATTTCTGAATCTGTGAACAGTGACTTCTGCATCATGTGGAGATTGTTGCTGATGCTCTGTCTATCTGGCTGTTATGTTCCTCATTTATCTTGGAGTCAAGGTCTCACTCTCTGGCCTTGTCTGGCCTTGGCCTCACCATGGAAACCATTCTGGTCTGAGATCCTTTGCCTTACCCTCTTTCCATGATGCTCACACTGGAAAACCTGCCACGTCTGAACCAGCCTATACACTGTCACTTTTCACCTCTTTTTCGCTCCTTCTACCAGACATTCCAAAGTACATGAAACCAACTCTAAATTATTTTCTTGGGCCACAGAGGAAATTGTTTTTTTGTTATATATGTTAATATACAATTCTGCCAATTTTACCCATGCTAGAAAGTAAATAGAGGATCATCAAGCCAATTTTTCAAGTACATTTAATTAAACTTGCTTTGTTATTGTTGTCGTGTTTGTAGCTATTTAAGGATGTTTATAATCTGTACATGAAATGACTTTTGGTGTTCTGCTTGCATTAGCCTTTCATCCTTTTAGTCCCTTTGTCTTCATATAGTTTCATCATTAAAGCAATAAAATAAAAGCAGCAGGAGTTAGTCTGATTGTGGGACCTGTGTCATGATGATGGTGCTCATCTCTGGAAAGCCCTTCATCTATGTCTTTGTTTTTAACATTGATCTATTTGTTTAAGAAAGTTCTAGTCAGTTGTAGATTCCTATTGATGAAAGAGCCCTTTGGCTCTGACTTCTGATGTGGGAGGCACAGTGGTCCTTCTTGCTCTTGAAATGCAAATGCTATAATAAATGCCATCCAAAGTAATAGAGAGAAATAGCTCGCTTTTCTGGGAATAGTGAAACTGTGCCAGGCTCTTTGTGTGGTGCTCTGAGTTGTCAGTCCTCTTGGCTACAGATGTCTTCCTGGACATACCAGTGCCACAATCAACCAGTAAATCTGGTTTTGACCTGCTTGTTATTATTGTGAGCTCTAGGTGTGTCACAGGCTTTTCACCAAGCCACGGTTATTAATCAAAGCTGACTCCCTTGTATTGATCAGACCTCAAATGGTTGGATTCCATGCCACCCTGTTTATATATTGCTGTTTAATTTGCAGCCACCCTGCGCGCACTCTATCTAAGCGACAACGATTTTGAAATCCTGCCTCCAGATATTGGGAAGCTCACAAAGTTGCAGATAGTAAGTAATTTATCTAAATTCCTAGAAAATCAATTCCCTTCTGCAGCCCTTGTAGGAGTGGAATCAAGTCAATTTGAGCAGGAGTAAGGTTTGTTTTGCCGGAATGAACCGGTGCTGCTGCTTCTGTTTCTTGTTTAGGCACAGATGCTTTTAAATGAATTGAATAGATTGAGCCTTGAAGGAAGAGAGGGCATTGGGCGAGGGTGTGAGTTTCTGTTGAGCACCTCTTTGTGAGAAAGTGTTTTGACAGCTCCCTGTTTTCATATCTTTAGCTCAGCCTCAGGGATAATGACCTGATCTCCCTGCCTAAGGAAATCGGGGAGCTGACCCAGCTGAAGGAGATGCACATTCAGGGGAACCGCCTGACCGTTCTGCCTCCGGAGCTAGGTAAGGTTGCCTTGCCAAGGGTCTCAGTGCTGCGTTTAATTAATAATTATCCCAACATTGCAGCTGTGGCCAACCTCTCTCCTCTCCTTGGCACTCACTCTTCACTCACTCAGGCATCCAATTGTGATCAAGTTAGGCCCATGTGTCACTTGCTGAAACCCAGGTACTATGGATTGATTTTGTGATACAGCTGTAGGGGGCAGCATCTCAGAAATTGCTGATGGGGGGATGGCGGAGGACAGGGCGGTGTAGTGGGAAGGCCTGGGGGTTGGTAGGATGAGCTTCCTTTAGAATGCCTTGTGTACTAGCTGAGTAAGCTGGCTTCTCACTGACTTAGTAATAGCTTTCATGAATGCAACACTCTTATAGCTTTATATCTTAGTTGGTTTTTTTTGTTTTGGGTTTTTTTTTGTTTTGTTTTATTGTTCCCTAACATTTTCACCAACTAGATAAACCATATTTATTATAGCTACCTGAAAATGCCTTTACTAATGGTTCTGCCCCATCGTCATCGTCTCCAGTGAGAACTGTTAAATGCGTACTTACTGGTAACTCTTTGGTCCTGTTGCTGGTGGCTAAATTTCAGTTCAGTGTGTGGCCCCAGGTAGGTGTCTGGCCCCTCTCTCTCTCATGACCTCTGAACCCAGTTTCCCTGCTGAGTCGATACTGCCCTTCTGCAGTGATCTCAGGAGTGACCTGCACTTAGAGTCTCAGTGCTTGGGGAAAATGGAGGTAAGGCAGCCATGAGCCACCCTGGGGCACATGGTGAGAGACCCCTCCTTAAACAGATCCAGTAAAGCCACCGAGTTCGCTGACCTCTCATTTCTTCCGTCCTTTGAACCACCTGGCTTTCTTGAACTGATACTCTCTATTGGCTTCTCTACCCCAAAATAGCACATTGAAAAAAAAAAACAAAAACAACCACTCTATTTGACTCACACTTGTTGGAGAAAACCATTCTACACACAGGACTGGTGGGTTTCTAAGGCCAATTGCTACAAATGAGAGTGTAAGATGCTGTGAGCACAAGAGCGTTTTCATATCTGTTTCCCACTTCATGTTCACCCCATGCCTAGCAGAAGGTATGGACTCAAAACCTAAGAAGTAAGTTAAGGAAGTGACCGCCTTCCTTAGGTGGTCTAAGGTGTTAGGAAGGTTGCATACCGTTCGACTTCTGTCTAGGGTTCTGTTTCCAGCACAGAGGCTATCAGCCATACATCAGGTGTTTTACCACCATGTGTGGTTCCTAGCTGTCACACAGGAAACCATCCTAAAAGAAAGTGCTATATTAAAGATGAACAGGGGCCTGGAGAGACAGTCCAGCAGTTCAGAGCATCACTGTCCTTCCAGTAGACTCAACTTTGGTAACCAGCACCATTGCCAGGTGGCTCACTACCTGTAACTGTGGCTACTGGGAATCTAGCTCTTCCACAGTAACCTACATACGTGTGGCATACCCTCACACAGACACACATGAACCACTTTTTAAAAAAGCTTTAAATGCAAGCAGTCACTTGATTTCACGGAGTGTGTGTCACTCATCCTCACTCTCCTATTTCCTTCAGCCTCTTTGTCACAGTTAGGAGAACTGATTTTGTTTTATGATTTTTTTATGGGTCAGGAATAACCTAGTACCTTTTCTTCACTGATTTTAAAGAGTCAAGTTTTGCTGTGGAAGGAACAAAGCATAGGAGCCAACTTTTTTCCTTTTTTTTTTTTTTTTTTTTTTTTTTTTTTTTTTTCTTTTTTTTTTTTTGGTTGTTGTTATACAGACTTGTAAACCCAGCAGTTGAGATGCTGAAATGGGAGAGTCACAGGTTCAAGGCCAGCCTAGGCTTAATAGATCCTGTCTGGGATCTTGACTGATGCTCTTTAGTGAACATTGTCTATGATGAAAAAAACCTTGACTAAGGAAAGAGTTGGGGCAGTAATTGTTAACCATGAATTTTAGCATTAGCAATACTTGGGGACTTTTTTACAGAACATAAATAACCTACCTCCTCCCACACTATTGAACTAAAACTCCATGTGTGAGACAGATCCTGTGTAACAGGAGGAAGCTTGCTCAGTGCCTCTGACGCGTGTCTTCAGCTAGTGTGATTAGTAAGACTGCAAAAAGTAAATATGCATTTGGTCGCCACTTTACTTTCTTTTTTCAATTCTTCAAGCAATATGGCAATATAAAGTATTAGGCTAAGCAATTCTTCTACTGTGTACTTTAGTAGAAAAGTGCCCCATTGAAGCCAGAATGGGCCTATCTATGCATTTTCAAACTTTATTCCTTTTTTATTTTATATAAATATTGTATGTCATCATATTCTCTGAGAGTTTAAGCTGTCCACTAGCAGCTTGTGTATATTTTTTACTTAGGAATAGAATTGGAAAGGGTCTTTCCGTGACTTTACTTTTGCTAGCCACACCTAGAAAATGTTGGTGTCCACATCTGCCTCATAGTGTTTTTCTACTTTGAAGTGAATACTTTGAGTTTGAATTATGCAACGGCCCCTGGAAGCCTTAGTTACTAATCTAAAGTTAAGATGAAGACTCTGGATTACTTGTCTTTGAGCAGTGGTTATTTTAAAAGCCAAGGGGCACATACTATCTGGTAATATAACAATAGGGAGGAAGGCTTTGGACGCCAGGGCACTCTGATAAGAACTTTCCCATACAGTGTCTCTTGCAGTCATGATAATGGTGAAAAAACCTTTTAGAGACAGAGAAACTGAACCTTAGGGAGGGGTGGCATGTCCATAAGGGCACAGCTACTGAGTCACAGTGGCTGTACTTGAACCTGTCAGTCGCCCTTCCAGGCCCACATTCCCAACCCCTGTGATGGGCTCCTACTTACACATAGGGCAGGAAGAAGCATCCTAGACATGCATGCCTGAGTTGGAACCAAAAGACAGCACCCCATCAAGGTGGTGAGGAGGAAGGTTGAGAAGTGAGGCCACTTGCATGGCAGGCTTTGTGGGTCTATGAATGAGGCTGGAATTCCATGCAGTGTGCCCCAAGGTGGGCTTTGCAAAATGAGTTGCTGTTTTGTTGTTTTGTCCCAAGCCACTTACTTGCGTTGTCTGTGTGGTCCTTGCCTGCCAGGGAGCAAGCACCACAGCAGGAATGGCTTGCCTTTATGCAGATGATGCCTAGTGACTGAACAAGCCCTTCTCTCAGTCAGCTTATCCTCTCTGAGGGATCCACTGGCTGAAGGCTGGCCTCTGGGTATGTTTCAAAGCGTGTCTGGTGGTTTCCTTTATTGTATTTATTTCTTACATATTGAAAGAAGCTCCTGAGATGTTTGTGAAAATTCTTTCAAATAAAGCTGGAGTTTGTAATTTGAAACCTCATTGGTGAGAGACTTTCAGCCCAGCAAACGAATCCAGATGAGTTCTGACTTGTCAGATCCAAGTACGTGAAGGAACACAGCAAAATGAGAGTCGTGGGGCTTGCTTGGAATTCTATCACCTTTCTTTTCCATGCTTATGGCACATATACTGCGCTTCTGGTTTCTAAACAGTATGGAATACTGGCTTCCGTGGCAGCCGCTATACCTTGTAATGGTTTTAAAGAGCAACTTCCTGCCTGCTCATACCCCAGATACTTGGTACCCACTTTGTGGTACCATTCCAGGCTGTGCAGCCTCCCGGAGGTAGATCCTGGCTGGCAGAAGTAGGCCACTGAGGGGAGGGGTGTCTTGGAAGATTTCAACCGCTCCTCCCATCCAGCTCTCTCTGAGTCTTAGTCTAGTACCCTGTGACTGCCGTTGCCATTGCGGCGAATTGAAATCCTTTTGAAACCTGGAGCCAAAATAAGTCTTTTCTCCCTTAAGTTGTTTCTGTCGAGTAACTTCTCAGCGGGGTGCAAAAGTAACTAGTAGATGTCACTAGAGTGTTAGATATAAATTGGGAATTCATTCATTCAAGCGTTTATTAATTTCCTTCTACAGGCCTTTTGTTTTTGTTTTTGTTTTTTCTTAAATTCCAAGAGCCTCGCCTTCCTATGAAGTAGAATTCACTTACTCAACAAGTATTTATTAAGCCTTGGTTTTGCACCCTATATGGAGCTGTTGTTTTAAAGAGGGGTACAGAAAAGGGGAGGAGGGAAGGAATGGAGGGAAACATATGGTCAATAGACAGAGATAGAGAAAGCGGGGTAAGTGAGTAAAGATGACATATCACATGGTGTTAACAATCAAGCCTGAGGGCTGGAGAGATGGCTCAGCGCTTAAGAGCACTGGCAGTTCTTCCAGAGGTCATGAGTTCAATTCCCAGCAACCACATGGTGCCTCACAACCATCCATGAGGTGATCTGATGCCCTCTTCTGGCCTGCAGGTGTACATGCAGGCAGAGCACTCTATACATAATAATAAATAAATAAATCTTAAAAAAAAAAAAAAAAAAAAACCAATCAAGCCTGAGCAAAGTGCTGGATAATGGGAGCGGTAAGCTGAGAAAGCTCCGGCCATGGTGTATTTGATTAGAACCTAAGGAAGGGAGGAACCTTTTAGGCAGAGGGAGCAGCTGGGGCAGAGGTCCTTATGGCTCCTGTGGGGGAAATACCAGGGAAAGCTGTGTAAACGTAACAAAAGCCGTAAGTGAGGAAATACGGAAGAGAAGAGCTTAGAGGATGCTGGTTACTTTTTAACTGCTGAGATAAAATAACCATGACCGTGGTGACTTAAGAGAGAAGGGCTTACTTAGTTTACACTTCCGGGGGCACAGGTTCATTGTGACAGGGACAGCATGGCACAGAGGCAGGGACAAGAGGTTGGTGGTTCACAGTTATCAAATCCACGCACAGGAAGCAGATGGAGAACAGGAAGTAGGGCAAGACTAGACACCTTCAAACCTGTTGCACAGTGTAGTACTCCCTCCAGCCAGACTCCACCTCTTAAAGGTCTCATAACTTCCTGTAACAGTGCCACCGGTTGGAGGCCACATATTCAAATACGCTAGAGTTCAGACCACCACAGAGGGGAAATGGGAAAACCATTGTCAGGATGCTGGCTTTTCCTCCAAGTGAGGTGCTTTCCACACATACCTGTAGCCCGGCACTTCTCAGTCTATAGGTTGTGATCCCTTTGGAGGATGGCATATCAGATATCCTGCATATCAGATGTTTACTTTACGGTTCATAACAGTAGCAAGATTACAGTTATAAAGTGGCAACAAAATAATTTTATGGTTGGGGGGTCACCACAACCTGAGTGACCAATATGAAAGGGTCGCAGCATCTGGAAGGTGGAGAACCACTGCGCTAGCCAAAGCATCAGGATTTGTAAACTTGTTATCTTGGGTGGTCAGAAAAGTAGAGGCAGAAAAGGCCGTTGCCAGTGTGAGCGGGAATCTCTGAATAGAGAGCCATCCTGGATTCCCCAGAGGAGTCCAGCTGTGTCAGGCGAAGGTATGATGACCCCAAAGGGTCAGGGTCATGGTGGATGGGGTTGTAGGCTGAGGAATGCAGGCAGTGAGGGCACAGAGTGCCCCTGAAGTTTCTAGAAAGGATACAGACCTGTTTACACCCATTCTTCAGCTTTGTCACACAGAGCTTGAGATTTGTAAGCTCGGAAGTGTAAGCCGTCTGAAACCTGTTGCTCCAGGCTGCTGCGTGTGGCAGTTTGTTACAGCTGTGGCAGGACACCAGAATGATGCTGGTGTCGCAGGGTCTCGCTAAGGCAGGGAACAGTGCGCAGACGTCTCCTTCCTCGGTGTCCCCTGCTTTTGGTGGCTTCCTCTTTATAGAACCGTTTCAATCTACTAGACCATCATGGGACCTTTCCTCTGCATTGGTCGAGAAGGAGTGGACATTGGAGGGAAACAAAATCATATTGCTGAAGTAGGTGTATATCGGGGAAGGTGCTTTGGATGTCTCAATAGTGTGTGGGGTGTCTGTGGCAGGTCCAGGGATGCCCAGGGTGAGCTGGCTCAGTGTCCCACTGTGTGTGCTGGGGATTGTTAGTGTTTTTTAATATAAGAACTGTTAGTAGTGTATACATTCTTTCTAGCTCATTTGCCAAATGTGAAGATTAATATAAATCCCTTCCAGGGAATAAGTGTCACTATTTGAGCCTGCCTTTTTTCACTCATAATGTCCAGAATGAACAGGATTAAAACAACAACAACGCTGCTTCGTCTATTCTATTCTTTTCTTTTTTGTGGACATTGACAGGCAAAAGATTAATACTTTTTAAAAAGACAGGCAAAGAGCACATTGACTTTGTGTTTAGTCATCTAAGATGCTGATTACAGGTGTCTTCTTTTATTGTCCCTTGCCAGTGGCCTTCAGAGGATATAATGTAATGGTTATTTGGATGTTCATCACTAGATTTGGGTTCAAATCTCACCACCCCAGTTCTTTGCTCTGGGACCTAAGACATAGCATTTTATGTTCTATACTTGAGGTAAAAGTGAAGGTGGCATGGTCCCCACCTTACAGTTTGGTTGTGAGGACTGCAAGGGTAATCCACATGAATAACTTCCCACTGAGACTAGAGAGCAGGCCCAGGTCATAAAGTGCTTGCTGCGCACCATGAGGACCTGATTTCAGATCCTTGACATCAGCATAAAAGCAGAGCATAGCGTCATGCTCCTGTAACCTCACCACCAGGTGAGGACCACACGGGTGGGTCACTGGCGTTTTCTAGGCAGCCATTATGGCCAGTTAGTGAGCTCCAGATTCATTGCTGGGACTCCATCTCAACAAAGCAAGCACCAGGTGGACTTCACGTAAGAGCACCTGCAAGGCTGTGACGTCGTTTGTGATTCAAAGGATCTGACTTTTAGTGCAGATCTCTTGATTTCCTCCTGGTGATTTATAAACATGTTGATATTGAGCCAGCGAGGAGGTACAGTGTCCCATTAGGTGACGGATTATAATGATCCCAAATATGTTCCCAAATTTTATTTGGAAAAAAAAAAAAGAATATGAGTATGAAAGGAATAATTTTTTTTTTTTTTTTTTTTTTTTTTTTTTTTGCCGAACTTTGCATTTTGACTTAAATGGTACTGCTGGCTGGCTCTTACGTGTTATTCCTGTGATAATATATCTTTCTCCAGACTTCACAAAAAAAGCCATGTTTCATATCGTTTGATTCCCCATGGCCTTTAGTTGATAATCAAAAATGACCCCCTCTCAAGCCTCCTCCACGGTATTTTTTTAACAAGTCCCATTTTATATATTCTGTTCTGGTGAATCATTGGCCCCAGAAAAATGCTTTAAGCGTGGACTTTTAAAACTGCTAAGTGGGCTGTATTTCTGCCTGGTGAGTTACTGCCTTAAAGGGGGCGGGCAGCTGTGTCACATCAGACGTTTCCGTTGTGCGGTATAAATTCCAGGAGGCGCGTCAGGTTCCGTGTGATTGAACACGCGCATCAGTCAGTGTTAGCACCAGCTGGTAAAGCATGCCACTGTTTGCAGTGGGCATCCTTGATTTAATAGGACACTTAATGTGTTCTTGCCCTGGGAGAAATGCCGGCAGTAACCAAGCTCCCAGATTTAATTCTTGTTATTCCACAGGCATGTCTGTAAATACAGTTCTCATCACCTGAATACATATATAATGTCTCCTGGTTATATGGCATCTCTTTTCAAAGCATCTCCTGTGTCTTACTCCTAGCTGGAAAAAAAATAAAATAAAAGCAATGCTATGCTCGCTCTGACCTCAGCTAGTATTACAAATGTGAGTGTGAACATTTCGGGATACCAGAGCAGGGAAGGAGGTAAATGGGGATGGCTGTTCTCTTTCCTTCACATGGTCAACACCAGGGATCCAGTGATGAAGACCAAGCTACACTTTACCATAACTCATCACACACCAGCTTTTAAAAGTATGTTTCCTTAGAACTTTCTGGAATTTTTCGTGTGTTCAACAGAGTTCTCGTTTCCTAAGGTGACTAGTCCAGGAAGAGAGCATCTAAATGTGCCATGTGTGCTTAAGTCAAGTTTGAGGCACTGGCCTGCGGTGCTAATGAGAAAGCCTGAGCTTCTACTACACCTCAGTTACCACCAACCTTCTTTTTGATACTGGTTTCCACGTAGGATGCATTTCTGTGTCTGCTGGTTTTGGGGAAAAGTAGTAAATGAAATATTTTTCCCCCTTTCTGATAACAAAAATCTCTGAAAGAAGGAAGTCATGAAGCAAATGGTTAAACATTACAAAATAGAAAAGACTAGGGTTTCAGTTTGCGTAACTATGGTCTCCCCTGTGGCACACCTGTCTGCTGCCTTTATCGCACATCTCAGCTGTCGTGCCCATTTAGCTTTTTTAATCTAAATGTCTGAAACCTGAGACTCATTAGGGACCAACATAGCACCCTCAGTGGAAAAAAAAATCCCTCTTCTGCCCTCCCATGGCAGGCTGAAGCCCAGAGGCAGACACCATAACACTACTGTCTCAGGCTGTGTCTGTGATGACTACAAGACATACATGAATTGATGTTTAGATCTGGGCCCATCCCTGAGATATCTCATTATGTCAATGCAAGGATTTAAAAATACAAAACAACTGTGAAATCCAAAACACTTTTGGACCCAGGCATTTCAGATGAGGGCTGCTCAACCTCAAACAGGCTCCTCCGTGGTGTCAGAGCCTTGCTCTTCCCAGCCAGTTGTTCACGGTGATGAGGTTCTCTTATAAAAACACAAAGGATGCTGTCAGCTTGTCAGTTAGAATCTCTGTGTGTATGTTGTGGGGGAGGGGCGGTCCGATGTACATACCTTACACCAGTGAATAGCTTTTACCTGGAGAAAAGCCTTTTCTTCCTCACCAGCCTGTACTGCCAGGACCAGTGCTGTGAGCCAGCCAGAGGGAGGGCAGCTCAGTGCCAGCATTTTTTCTTTGTCTTCTGTAGCAGTGGTGTATGGTGTTTCAGCAACAGAGTCTCAGAAGCCACTTCTCTGAAGACGTTCTATTTCTCCTAGTGTCTGGTGGTAAATTTAGTCTCTCAAAAGTCTTGTGTGAGCCAGGTGTGGCGGCTCATGCCTTTAATCCCAGCACTAGGGAGGCAGAGGCAGGCAGATCTCTGTGAGTTTGAGGCCAGCTTGGTCTACACAGAGAGAGAGAGAGTTCTAGGACAGCAAAGGCTACCAGAGAAACCCTGTCTCGGAAAAAAAAAAAAAAAATCTTGTACGTGCCTCTGACATTGATGTGCAGCATGTAAATCAGTGCTGTCTGTTTTGTTTGGTACAGTTAGGATTTACATCTCTCCTCTCTTTCCCACCAAGTTGGATTGGTCCAGCTGTAACTTTATTGACATTTTAGTCTTTTAAAAGAACCAGCATTGCAGTTTGAGTTTCTTTACTTCCTGTTTGACTTCTTACTAATTTCTTTTTTTTTTTTTTTTTTTTTTTCTGCTTACTTTTACTTCAGTTTGATGTATTTGTTTGTTGTTAGGCCTGGGTGAAAGGTTAGATTTCTTTTTCAAGGCCTCTTCTAAAATAAGCATTTAGAAACATAAAAATTCCCCTTATTACTGTATTAGCTGCATTTTATATTCAGTATTTTTATTATCTTTTAGCCTAAATAGTTCTAATTCCCCTTCTGATTCCTTCTTTGACCTTTTTGTTATTTCAAAATTAAGAATTTTGGTTTTCTAGAATTTAGCCTTTTCTGAGTGTTTTTTATTACTGATTTCAGACTTACAGTGTTGTAGAATTTCTAGTCTATATCTTTTTAACCCTTAGAAATGTGTTGATTGATTTGTTTTATGGTCAACTATATGGTAGACAACGTGTGTGTGTGTGTGTGTGTGTGTGTGTGTGTGTGTGTGTGTGTGTGTGTGTCAATCTGTTTCTAATTAAATTAACTCTTTCCTTAGATAGGGTCTCATATAGTACAGGCTACTCTCAAACTTCCTACATAGCCAAGGATGCTTGGTCTTCTGATCTTCCTGTTTCGCTCGCCCTGATGATGGACTTGAAGGAATGCACCACCACAGCCAGTCTGTGTGCTGCTAGGGTCGACATCAGGGTTTCCTGCATGCCTGGCAAGCACACTATGGACCAGGCTTCATCCTCAGCCCTGAGAAGATGGACTCTGTTGTCTTCCTTTGCAGGCAGTTAAGCTTAATTCCAACACAGAATCACTTTACTTGGAAGCAACTTCATTCTTTTAAGGCTACTATATAGTATTGTGGTAAAAAGCATGGTCTACGAGGTAGCCTAAGGACCTAGAAATGTCTGTGGGAGAAAACAAGGATGAAGATGGAATTTCCCTAACGTGTCTCCCTCTTCTGATGGGTCTAATCCTGAGCTGCAGCTTTTCTGATATCTAACAGCACTCGCAGCATCCAGTTTTACTTCCTGTTTCTAGTGTTGCGTATAGTAGGGATAACTCTCGGCCTAGATTACATCACTCACCAGACCTGTCTGTAAGGCTGTGTTTACACTGAGGGCTCTGCGTTCAGATTGATCTGCACAAGGTTTCTGGTTCTCTGCAGACTCCTGTAATGGTTCAGTTACATCTATCTGGAGCTGTTCCCCACCCCCCCCCCCCCCCCCCCCCCCCCCCCCCCGGAGCTTTTCATCGTGTTTTTCTGGATTTGCGGACACTTGTACTAGACATTATTGTTTGGTCAGTGAGTCGTGGAAATCCTTCTGTGGCTCCCTTTTGTGTTTTTTTGTTTGTTTGTTTTGTGTTTTTTGTTTTGTTTGTTTGTTGTTGTTTTTGTTTTGTTTTGTTTGTCTCTAGCTCCTTTCTTCCTGCTGCCTTGCTTCTTCTGTGGACACACTGTGATTTCTGTTCATTCAACTCCGCTGTACCATGCTGTCTGATTTCTCACTTCAGGCCCAACTACCTAGAAATGTCTGTGGGAGAAAACGAGGGTGAAGATGGGACTCGCCTAACGTACCTCTCTCCTTCTCGGTCTGGGCCTAGTCCTGAGCTGTGCCTCTTTTGATATCCAGAAGCACAGGCAGCATCATTGCTTAGTTTTACACATTGTGCCTAGATGCAGAAATCTGGACGCATTTTGCAGCCTGCCCACTGGAGGACAGTAGCTAGTGTTGCCTGTTCAGCACAGCTGCAAGAAGTTACTCTTTCACCTGTACATTCCCTGGCAGGGTTTCTTAGCAGACATAGAAGGGTCCATCTCTAGTCATACTGTTTGAGTCTGTCTTTTGAACCCATTTCTCTCTTATGTTTTAAAGCCTTAGGAGAATCTCTGGGCCTCAATTGCTCTTTGTGTCATCTCTTCAACGTTATAGCTAAGAGTGTGTTAGTTGTCTCAGTAGCACTGTGCTGCAGCCCAGGCGGCTTAAACAGCAGAAGCTGGCCTCTCTCCCCATTGTGAAAGGTGGAGGTCTGATCCTGAAGGCTGGGCCTCCTTTCTGAGTGTTGGTGTTGTAGAGGAAGTCTGTCCCACTCCTCCTTCCTTCTGCTTCCTCTGTCCTCCTCAGCCTGAATTTTCACAACACCTTTCTATCTGCCCAGATGTCTTCCTCTCCTCTGGATGCCATGGAGACTGGATTAATATCTACCCATAGGACATTGCTTTAAACCAGTCACCTCCATAAAATCCCTGTTTGCAAATACAGCCACATTCTGAGATGCTGGGCCTTATATAAAATTTGGGGAGAGGACTTAGGCTATTCTCATATTTTGCGTATAGACAGCTATCTGTAGCAGTATTTCATGCCCTTTGATGTCATTCGTGTCATTGTTTAGTCACTTTAATTATTACAGCCACTGTTATTTCTTAAGCCATTATTGTGACTTCTGAGAAGATGTTGATTCTGTTGAGAAACCTGTGAAACCATGAGTACATTTCCACTTAGGAAACTTTGTGTGTAGTTTGGGAACTATTAAATCACCCTGTAATTACCCATGGAGCCTTCAGTATACCAGTTCTCTTCTAACTTTTTAAACTTTTTTTATTTTAGGTTCTTTTAGCCAACTGGTAGCCTACTGCACCTCATGTAAGTCTCTTGAATTTCCTGTAGATTTGCGTGCAACATGCGAAGGAAGATTAGTAACAGAGCACCCATCCATGAATGCGTTGTGCGGAGGGGAAAGGTGCAGGATGGGAAATACATCACTCACTTGATCCCTTCTCTTTCAAGTCAAGTTCACAGGGTAAAGTGGTAGATGGTCATATATTAAGCTTTAAAAAGAGTTGGCCTTTCCTCTTGCATTTAAAAAGGTTATGTGCTACAATGTGAGGCAAATAAATCACAACTCACTGCAACAACTGGGTGGCCGTCAGTTACATAAATTGCCAGTGAAACACTAAATCTGTCACTCTGTGTGCTCTGACCACTTGGCAATTGGAGCAGTGTTAACAGAGCCTGCTAGCTGGAAACCACAGAAGCAAATGTAGTGGCACATGCAATTAGCAAGATCAATGGTCAGGGTTAAAGGTTCATTGTCTGGCCATTTCAGTTGAGTGCCTGGAGTGAAAGCAATCGCTATCGCAAAGACTTGGCTAGCTGTTCTTTGCTGTGAGAGAGTGCAGAAAATGACTTACCCAACTTGACATCCAAGAGAATGCTGCTTCTCCACTTGCTGTGCTCCTAGCACAGTGGCAAGATGATGAGGCTTGCGTGCATGATCCGAGGTGAGAGGTTATTTATCGAACAGGGGTGATTTACCAGTGGCTACCACTGCATATGACTCCTGTTCTCCTATCAATTATTAGCTGTCAATAGCTCCCTATGGAGGTGGTGCTGGTGGTGGTGCTGGTGGTGGTGCTGTGTGTGTGTGTGTGTGTGTGTGAATGAATGAATGAAAATTTCTGGTCTGTATTGTTTCTTTAGCAGTTCTTTGAACACCAATTTATTACAAATTTGTATGTTTTCTTGTTTATTGGATCGTTCCCTGTCAGTTCTTAGCCCTAATGTTCCTTATAGCTTTTGTGTTCACTTACGGTTTTACTAGGCTGTTTACTTGGCTGTTTACAGTTTACTTGGCTGTTATTTCCTTGGATTTTTTTCATGAATCTGGTCAGCTTTGCGGGTGGTGATTGACAGGTGAGTGCTCTGGTTGTGAGTGAGTTCCTCCCAAACTTCATGTGTTAGAAAAACAGAAGCTTTCAATTTCTGTGTGTGGTGGCAGTGTTGGAAGTGGAGCCCAGGAGAAGTAAGTGCGGTGAGAGGAGAAGATGTAGGTAAGGTTTACTAGGTGGCTTAGTGGGATTAGAGAAGGAGAGGAGAAGAGGATGAGAAGAGGGAAGGAAAAAGGAAGAAGAAGAACAGGAAGCAGCAGCAGCAGCAGCAGCAGCAGCAGCAGCAGCAGCTATCCTCGCTCTCTCATTGAGCAGTGTTCTCTGTCATGCAGTGATGATGCAGGAAGGCCCCATCGCACACCCTCATCTTGATAGGGGCCTTCTCAGCTTCCAGAATGGTGACAAAAACATTATCTTCTTTATAAGCTGTCCAGCCTATGGTGTTGTGTTATATAGCAGCAGAAAATGAAATGGGTGACCCAGGATCATCTCACGTGTGCATCTGTGCACTTACATTGCTGTTGGCAAAGATGCCGTGTTTGTTCCTTTTACTTTTCCTGTTGTTATAAAGAAAGAAAATTCCAAATTGTTTCATTTTACCAATGAAGAGTCATGCTGGGGTGAAAGGTTGCCATGTCAGAAAGTCAGAGAAAGCACCCAGTGGACCTTCCTACTCAGTTCATGTCTCAGAAGGAAAAAGCCAAAAGCCAAAAAAGCCCAAAACTAAAAGCTCAAGGCCAGTTGCTTGCTTGCTTATATGACAGCCCAGGAGTAAAGAGCTAAAGAGCTAAAGAGCTCCTTTTTCTTCCTCATGCTGTCCTAAATACACTTCTCTCAGAGCCCTTCCTATCTACCTAATCCCTGTCAGCTGGTTCCTTGCACTACCTCTTGACCTAGAGTTAAGTTTATTAAGTCCTGAGTACAGAAAGCCCTTGGACTGAAGGTGTGTGCTCGGCCCATTTATAATGAACAGAAAGTTCTTCGATTAAAGGTGTGTATTAGGGCTGGCTGAGACACACCATAATCACCTGTTTGCAATAAACAGAAACCTCTTAGATTAAAGGTGTGTGTTAAGGCTGAACCACAGGTTTTTCAGCCACAGGTTTTTACAGTTCAGAATCTCGGAGCTCACAATGGGATTAAATGTTCTGCAACATTTTTCCAGTTTGTTCCTCTTACTTTTCAGGGTTCCAAAAGCCCTACTTACGTGGTGGTCCCTTCAGAGGATGTCACAAGTTACATCTCACATTTACAAGCTATTTACATACCCAGGCTGTTTCTTTTCTTTTGCTCTCTTTCTTATTCTCCTCCTCCTTCTTCTTCTTTTTCTTAATTCATGTTTCTAGCGACCCATTGGCTAAAGGAATGCTCACAGTTAACCCCAGACTCAGTATCCAAAGCATGTCATCATGAGGAGAGGAGAGAATTATTGGGGCTATTTTAGTAAACCACATTTGACATAAACAGTGAGTAAATTCCCCAAAGGAAGAAAGAAGCAGCTTTGGTTCACCCAAATCCTAGCCTTCTTAGGATCCTACACACTTATGTTTTGATTATCTCAAAGGTTCCCTAACATTCTGTTTAATTTTGAGAGAGGGTCCTGCTAGGGACCCATAGTGGTCACTGTGTAGCTGTGTAGCCCAAGCTATGATAGTTACCCTATAGCCCCCACTGACATCTAATTCTTCTGAATATTGAGATTACAGGTGTGCATAACAATACCCAGTGCCTTCGAAACATTCTTTCTGGATACTATGGCCAGGAAAGGGGATTATAAACAACTGCTGTGCATCTGGTTTTTCTCTGCTGCCTGATACTCATTTGCCCAATACCTACCTCTGTAGTCAGTAGCTGATATATGGACCTGATCCATTAACTCGCCCCCTTCCTCTCTTTCCCTCCCACTCTGTCTCTGTGTGTATGCCTTTTTGTTTTTGTTTTTATCTTTATATGTGTACATGTGTGCAAGCATGTGCCTGTTCATTTGTTTGAGTGATGAGCAGAGATCAATATTGATTGAAGCTCTATTGCTCGATACCTGATTTTTTTAGAGACAGAGTCCCTCACTGGACCTGGAGCTTACTGATTTATCTAAACTGGCTTCCAGAGCTTCAGGGATCCGCCTGCCTGCACTTGTGTGCAGCATCAGGGCTGCCCAGCTCTTACATTGGGTCCTGGGGTCCTGAGTGTACATCTCCATGCTGATGTGAACAAACCCCTGGACTGCCGAGCCATCTCCCCAGCCCTTCCATTAACTTTTTATTCTCTTGTGAGAAAACCAACAGTAAGGAATCCACCCTAAGCACCTTGAGTTAAGCACCTTAAGTTAAGCAACTTGAAGTAGACCGGGAGACTGACTTGGAAGTATAACTCAAGTGTTGTAGTGTCACTAATAATCTTTTCTAGCTTCCGGTAAAGAGCCCAAACATATGTGTTTGCACGTGTTCTGTGCCAAGATAAAAATGAATCCATTGTACTCTACAATTTGTAACATGAGACAGCAACTAGCATAGATTTTTGTCAGTTGTTCTTTCAGGCTTGGGACACCGTAATAAATAGAAGGGAACGTTGCAGTCCTTTGCAAGAGCCCATGCAATGGAGGTTTTGTGCACTGTTACCGTATAAGTTTCCATTTGCTGCTACAACAGACTGAATTCAGTAGGGGCAAGAAAGCTAGTTAGTTTTCTCACAGTTCTGGAGGTACATTCGCAAGTCAGCTTCTCCGAGCCTGAGCCACATGTCACACCTCAGCAGCATCTTTGCTGATGGCTTTCCCCACATGGTGGGTCCATGTCTCCTCCTCGGCTTGAGCAGACTGGACTTTGCCTGGCTCTGCTTTCTTCGTGATCATATTTCTGCTGAGATTTGGTTCTGGGCTTGATTCGGAATGTAGGTGTACATGTGACAGATTTTTATTATTCATATTGGGAAGAAATGAGATTTATATTGCTTGCCTCCCTCATTCTATATATTGATATTATGATTAATAGCTTTTGACACAAACCTATTTTGACATATGAGTCCGTGGTGACGTATTCTGACAGCGGCAATGTCATGCGTTTAGCTTTCCTTACAGGAGTGGGTTACAGAGATTACTAGCTTCGTATTCTATACCTAAGTCATCAACCAAAGATGTCATGTCCAGAAATATCACCAAAATGTCAACCACAGAAATCGCTTGCAAACCATCTCTTTGAGCGATTTTGAATCTTCCTTCCGTGCAGTTCTGAAATGCGAAACTGGTTAAAGTCTGGGAGCCCTAAGTTATTTCTTTGCTGGCAGAGACACCAGATGGATGTTGAACGAAGTCCAGTTCTTCGTTTTCCTTCGGGTAATTTTTTGAGTTTGTGGTGGTGATTTGGATCCTCATCCGTACGTCCTTCCTCCCACAGCTCCCTACAGCTCCCCACAACCCAGCAGCAGCCCGGTTGCCTTGGTACCTGTTCCTGAAGACTGTCTTGCAGCAAACCATGGTTGTTTAAATAGCACGACTTGTCATCTAAAAGTAGCAGTCATTAGCACACTGCCGCCTTTTGGCTAGGGGTGTCTTGAATACTGTTTAAAAATTCTTATTTTATCACTTTACTGTTTACTCATGGCACCACGGGAGGTTTCAGGGTGGGTTCCCAGGATAGAGCCAGAGTGAGGAATACAGAAATGCGCCCTTAGGGCCTCAGAATTTAGGCACAAACTGGTGACCTCTGTCGGAGTATTTACTGGGTTTTTAGAGGCACCAACTTGAATGTTCCAGCGTTTGTTAGTTCTTCATATGATCCATGGCGCTTTCCCTGCATGTAGCTGCGGTCTCCCTGAGCAGCTCTGTGCTGTTGCCAAGGAAAAAGAAATTCCTGCTCGTTTGGGTTTGAACTTCAGTTGGTCAGAAACACTTTTTTTTTTTTTTTTTTAAACTTTAGAAAAAGTAAGGTGTTTGTTTTCAGTGTAGCAGAAAAGTTGAATAATAGACTTTGGGTGGCTATATAACTATTTACCTCCGTCCAGAATATCAGGGCCAAATAATTATATGGAAATGTGCAGCCAGTTGGAACAGCTTCGCTTTCTGCCCCAGGGAGGGGACTCTTGAGTCCTAGACAGCTGTCTTTGCAGGTAGGAGGGGAGGGGCCAGGTGCTCCCTGCCTGGTTGGGGTCTCTGAGAAAGCTCCATGCTGTAGGGGGATTCTGTTAATTAGCAGCTTGAAACACTTTCCTCATTAACTGGGGATGCAGTGTAGAGTTAAACATTGTGGAGTTCAAAGTGCTGGTTTGATAACAGGAAAACAACTTCAGGTATCAAGAATATGTCATCTTGTTTGTAAAGCAGGTCGCGCAGCACCACTCCTTTCTGCCTGGTAGATCTTGTTTGGTCATTAGGGAATTTGACTTGCTTTGCAACTTTGGTTTACTTCCTCCATGAGATACAGACACACAGGGAGACGGTTACTTTTCCACATTAAATATCTTAGGGGTTTTGTTTGTTTATCTGGGTTTGTTGTTGTTGTTTTTGTTGTTGATAGAGTAGGGAGGAAAGGGGCAAGAAGGTAGGGAAACTAATGTTTTGTTTTTATTTGTTTGACAGTTTCAGGTACACACACACACACACACACACACACACACATCAAGTTTTGGGCATTTCCACCCCATTATTCTCTCTCATCCCCTTCTCCTTTCTCACCGAAACCTCCTTCTAAATAGGCTCCCTCCTTCTCGGGCATCCTTTTTTTTTTTTTGACCCACTAGGTTTAATGATGTTTCTTGCATGAGCACCAATGGGAGTTATTTACTGGAACATCCTCTCTCCCAGCACCCCATTAACTGCTCACTGTTGTGCAAGTATAGTTTCTTTAAAGGCGTAGTATGTTATATAAACATGTTTTTGTTTTAATCCTAGGTGTGGGATATGTATGGGCCTGCTTTAGTTTGTCCATAGCTCTTAACTATGACTTTCTTGTGCTCTGAGAGGGGCGTGATCCCTGCCAGCTGCAGATAGTTTAATTCTGAGGACTCTGAGAGGGTATGAACTCCAGAGCCTAGAGAGGGACAGGGCTGCTTGAAGGAAGAAGGTGGCTGCTGTTTTCCCTGTGGCTGCCCATCACTACTGCTGGTTTGTCCTGCTGATGTGTTTGCTGTTTGCTAGTTTGCTGGATGGCTGGATATCTTGACTATGAAGATTGGATTTGCCCCAAGGAACAATACTAAACATCAGGAAGTACTAAAGACACATATGCTGCCTCTTTCCCCTCTAACCTTCTTCTTCTCCTTCTTAATTGGGGAGTTAGAAGGCATTAGAGTGGTTGAGCGTTGGACGGAAGGTACAAATATAAGGAGCCAAATAACATAGATAAAGGTATGCCTACAGCTCACAGCGAGGATAACAAAATACATGTGATGTGTAAGTAAGGGGGCAGAAAGACTATTCAGTCTTTGAAGTCACTAAATCAGTTTGGAAAAATATTGTATTACTATTATAGAAATTGTATGTGTGTGCACGTGTGCATGTGTATGTGTCTGTGTGTGTTATTTTATAGGTTTAAAGAATCCAGAAAGCTAAAAATAGTTTCCACAACATACCATCACCCCAAATAAGAATTACTTATATTTTTCCGGTCCATGCTTAGTAAGTGTCAAGGCAGAGGATGAACAAGAGGTAGACATTATTTAAACTAATAAATTATTTAACTTAGTAAATGGCACTTAAACTTAAGAAAGTAAAATCAATCAAGAAATTTCTAAAATTTTACTGTTTAACCAAGAAATCAGCATATTAATTCCCAAAATATTGAAGAGAGAAATTTTAGAATTTTGAATTATAATTAATCTCAAACTGCATTTTTCAAAAATAGATTCATAAGTCCCTTTGAATGTTGTTTAGTTACTTGGATATAGTTGTCCAGTAGGTGTTTTATCTGAATTGGCTCATATTATATATCCTATGCTTCTATATATTTGATACCACAGTCTACTTTGTGCTGCTATTACAAAATACATGAGACTGGGTAAGTTAAAGAACAGATTCATTTTCACAGCAATGGAGCTACAGAACTCCATAATCAAAGCTCTCTCACATTTGGTGTCTGGTGAGGGCTGCTCTCTGCTTCCAAAGTGGTGACTGACTTACTGCTGCATCCCCAAGTGGGGAAGCCTAGTTGTCTTAACTTTGCTGATAGCAGAAGAGTAACAGGGATAGATCCCATTCCCAGGGACTCCACTTTTACTTTTGAGTTCCCTCCCTAGGGCTTCACCTCTGAATACTGTTAATTGGTGGCATGAATTTCGGGAGACACAGGAAGACTAGATGCAAAAATGCTGGAGCTTGTTTGAGCTTTGTTTATTTGATAATTTATCTGGGTATAAAAATCTTGTGTCACTATGAATTTTGCTAAAGCAGTATCAGAAGCCATCTTGATTTGTCCACTTAGTAGTATCTTATACTTTTAACTCTGATGCCCATAGATATTTAGTCCCATACATATATACTCATAATCTCTATGCTTATATTTTCTTGCACTTTTTTTCTCACACATATGCATATGCATAGGTACACACACTCACATGCATACATTCTGTGTAAAAGCACCATACCCATAATGTTATAAAAGAATTATTGCCATAGTGAAGATGCAAACAATAACAACACACAGGTTAATAAACAGGCTACCACCAGAGCCTCCAAAGTGCTTTGTGGTCTCTTCCTGTAGCCGTTGGAAAAAGCTTTCCTTTGTGCTTATGTGGAATTTCTACCTTATCGTTTAGTATTACTTTCTGGTTTTGCTAGTTTTGAATTTCATATAAAACCAAGTCATCCAGCATGCATTCTGCCTTCATTCATTTGGCGTTATAGCTTGTGATCTATCCACATTGTTTCCTAAGGCTGTATTTCATTCATTTTCATTGCTCCCATGATATGAGTTATCTATTTACTAGCTCCAGTTTTCATCCAGATGACATAGTTGCTTAAGCAACAGTCCTGTCACTTTTCATACATTCTTTGCTTTGGGACTAGTAGCAAAATTACAGAGTGTTGGTGTGCTGCTGTGGGGCCCCTGCAGGCCCTTTGTGTGTCTGTTACTTCCTTCTCTGGCGATAACTTGTGTCTAGCACACACAGTGCTTCTCTGGAGGTGCTAACTGTGCTCTTCGCCTTCCAGCAAGCCTGAGACATTAGATCTTAGGGCTCCTCCCAAGGCTCATTTGAAAGGCCTTCGTTACACTGTGTATTATGTTCAAACACTGAGGGGCTGAGTGACACACCCAGTGTGTTCCCTCATTCTGTTAGAAATTTCTCTTTACTCAACTAGTACTCATGACAGTTTTTGTTAATGGGAAAGTGAACATTTGTGTCTTTGCCTAAATGATCTATTATTGGTTGAATCCCTCCTATCTCAATCAAGGAAGGAGGATATAAATAACTCATTATTTCATTTGATACTATCTCCTAAAAGTTATATCAGGATAAACCTTATTTAAAAAAAAAAACACACACACAACAAACTAAAGCTTATAGATAATGCAGCTTTCATTGCAACTGGAGGGCCAGCTGGTTTTGACTCTCTCCCCTTTGTGAGTTTATTTTCTAGCTGGCCCTATCTTGACTGTCTTGCCTTAACCTTGACACCTGACATCTGACACCTGGTACCTGGAACCTCTCATTCTGCTTTGACTTCAGTTATCACAAAGAAGAGCTTTAACTAGAACGGGTAAATTATGATATGGGTCTAGCTTTATGTTCCTTTATAGGTTTTTAATATAAGGGAATGGAGAATTATTGTATGCTGTCTCCGAGTATGAGCTTAATATTATCATTTGTCATCAAGAAGCATCTGAGAACTGCCACCAGGGCTCCTGCGTGAATGCTTCATTGAACTGTTGTCAGGCCCTCTTTGTTCTTCTGTGTGCAATTTGAGGCCAACGTGGCACCCCCTAAAGAGAAAGCCATTTCTTTTCAAAGGGCACAGTCATTCTTTAAAAAATATACACAGGTTAAGGATTTTAAGTGACAGCAGTGCTTTTGAAGAAATCTTTTATCTGTAGAATGAAAAACAATAGTAGATATTTTATAATTAAGATAGTTAGCCTTTCTATCTGACTGTACCCTTTTCTTTCTGGCCCAGCAAAACAGTATCCACAGGTGAACATTCTAGAAAGAATAATGAAGTCAGATTCTCATGCTCCCTCAGGCCAAGTCACTCTAACTAGTATGATATATATTGTTGCTTAGATGGACTTATTAGTACCGTAAGTATTTAAAATAGTGTGTTTTTCAGATCCTTTGATTTCCCCTATTGCTGCAGCCCAGAAATTTTTTTCTCCTATAATATACCTTCATCGTGGTTTCCTCTCCCTCTACTCCTGGTTGTCTATACCTCCCCTCCTATTCGTATCCACTCCCTTTTGTCTCTCCTTAGAAAAGGCACAGGTATTGATAGAATAATTATAAAATAAGATAGCATAAAAACACATTGATATAGGACAAAACTAATAAATAGAAGAAAAAGAGTCCAAGAAAAGGCACAAGAAACATATAGATACAAAGACCCACTAGTTTGCACACTCAGAAATTTCATAAAAACAGTAAACTGGAAGCCATAATATATGCATAAAGGACCTATAGGATAAAAATAAAATATGCATATATATATTTTAAAGATGCCTTTGAATTCATTTTCTGATGGCCATCTACTGCTAGGCATGCAGCCTTCCATAACAATAGTTTGTTTTCCCATTGGTATTCCCTAAGAGAAAACTGTAATTTCCTTTCTTTGCTGGATCTTTATGTGGTTTGGGTACCAGGGTAGCCTTGTAACACAAACTGGCCAATGTTCCTTCTATTTCTATCTTGTGGAACAATATGAAGAGTATTAGGATTGACTGTTCTTTGAAAGTCTGGTAGAATTTTGTGCTAAAGCCCTTTGACTTAGCCTTTCTTTGGGTGCCAGACTTTTAGTTACTGCTTCTATTTCACTAGGGTTATAGGTTTGTTTACATTGCTTCTCTGATCTTGAATGAACTTATATAAGTGATATGTGTGGAGAAAATTAGTCATTTCTTTTTGCACCTCCAATTTGGTGCAGTACACATTTTCAATTCCTCAGTATCTGTTGTTATGCCCTCTCCTTTCCTCTCTTACTTTGTTAATTTGAATCTTCTCTCTCTGACTTTTAGTTACTTTATATAAGGGTTAGTCAATCATTTTTATTTTCTCAAAGAACCAACTCTGTTCCACTGATTATATCTTTTTGTTCCTATTTTTATTGATTTCTCTTCTCAATTTGATAATTTCTTGCCATATACTTCTTTTGTGTGTGATTTGTTCTTTTTCTTCTAGACCTTTCGTGTGTGTTGTTACTAGTTTGAGTTCTCCACATTTTTAAAATTTATTAATTTATTGCATATGAGTGCTTTAATCTGCAGAAGAGGGCATCAGATCACATTATAGATGGCTGTGAGCCACCATGTGGTTGCTGGGAATTGAACTCAGGACAGGTGGCCCTCTTAACCACTGAGCCATTTCTCTAGCCCAAGATCTCCAATTAAAAAAAAATATATATGTATATATACATATATATATTATATGTATATATATATTATATAATATTTTATAATATTATAATATTATATAATATTATATAATATATATATGTATATATATAATATATATGTATATATATAATATATATATATATATAGGCACTTGATTCTATGAACTTTACCTCATAGAACCACGTTTATTATGTGCCATGAGTTTGAGTATGTTGTATATCCATTTCATTCAATTCTAGGGAGTATTTAATTTCTCTTATTTTCTGACTTTACAACCCCCCTTCCACCTTTTAAATTCTGTTTTGAGTTGTTCAGTTTATATTAGTTGGTAAGCTTTCTGTTGTTGATGATGTCCAGCTTTTTTTGTTTTTGTTTTTTGGGGTTTTTTTTTTTGAGACAGGCTTTCTCTGGGTAGCCTTGGCTTTCCTGGACTCACTTTGTCGACCAGGCTGGCCTCGAACTCACAGCAATCCACCTGCCTCTGCCTCCTGAGTTCTGGGATTAAAGGTGTGCGCCACCATGCCCAGCGATGATGTCCAGGTTTAATCCACGGTAATAAGATAGGATGCAGGGGGTTATTTGAATTTTCTTGTATCTGTTGAGACTTCCTTTGTGTCCAAGTTGAAGAATATTCCATGAGGCTTTGAAAAAGAAGATATATTCCTTCGTGTTTTGGTGAAATGGTCTGTAAATGTCTATTGGGCCTAGTTGGTTTATAATGTCAGTTGGTTTCAGGATTTTGTTTGTTTGTTTAGTTTCAGTCTGGATGAACTGCCTACTGACAGTAGTATTAGGGCATTGAGGTTTCCCACTATCAGTGTGTAAGGGCCAATGCGTGGTTTAAGCTGCAGTCATATTTATTTTATGAACTTGGGTGCCCTTTATTTGGTGCATAGATGTTAAGAATTGAAATGACCTCTTAGTGGATCTTTTTTCCTTTGATGCGTAGGCAGTGTCCTTTTCTATCTCTTCTGATTACCTTTGGTTCAAAGTCTATTTTTCAATTATTAAAATGGCTACACTGGCTTGCTTCTTAACGTCCATTTACATGGAAAAAATTTTCCATAGTTTTACCCTGAGGTCATGTCTTTCCTTGATGTTAAGTTGTATTGCTTGGATGTAGCAGATTTTGATATAGTCTTTGTCTTTTTATTGGGAGATTGACCATTGATGTTGAGAGATATCAATGAGCAATATTATTGATTCCTGTTATTTTGTTGTTCTGTTGTTGTTGGTAGGGGTGAAAGTGGAGTGTGTGTGTGTGTGTGTGTGTGTGTGTGTGTGTGTGTGTGTGTCCTATTTTGATTTGCTTGGTCTGATATTATTATTCCTTGTGTTTTCTTGAGTGAGGTTAAATTCTTTTGGTGGGAGTTTTCCTTCTAGCACTTTTTGTCAGGCTGAATTTGTAGATAGTTGCTGCTTAAATTTGGTCTTTCATGGAATGCCATGTTTTCTCCTGCTATTGTGATTGAAAGTTTTGCTGGCCTGCCAACTGTGTTCTCAAAGTTTGTAGGACATCTGTGCAGGCCCTTCTGGCATTTAGAGACTTCATTGAAATACCAGGTGTTATTCTAATAGGTCTGCCTTTATATGTTATTTGGTCTTTTTCCCTTGCAGCTTTTAATACTCTTTCTTTGTTGTGCACATGTGGTGTTTTGATTATTATGTACCGAGGGGAATTACTTTTCTGGTCCAGTCTATTTGATTTTCTTTGTGCATCTTGTATCTTAATGGGCATTTCCTTCTTTAGGTTAGACAAATTTTCTTCTATGATTTTGTTAAATATATTTTCTTTGCCTTTGGCCTGGGTCTTGTCTCCTTCCTCTATTCCTATTATTCTTACATTTGGTCTTTTCATAGTGTCCCAGATTTCCTGGATGTTTTGTGCCAGGAGTTTTTTTACATTGAACATTTTCTTTGGCTGATGTGCCTAGTTCTTCTACTGTTTCTTCAGTTCCTGGGATTCTCTCTTTCTTCTCTTATTTTCTGTCAATGAGGCCTTCCTCTGAGGTTCCTGTTCAAGTTTCTAAGGTGTTCAATTCCAGACTTCCTTCAGTTTGGGTTTTCTCTGTTGACTGTATCTTTACTTTCTGGTCTTGAACAACTTCATTCATTTCCTTCTACCATTTGAGTTTTTATAGATTTCTTTAAGGGAGTATTTATTTTATCTTTTAGGACCTCTATCATATTTATGAAGGCTTTGTCTTGTGTTTCAACTATGTTGCATTTCTCAGGGCCTACTGTAGTAGGGCTGTTGGGCTCTCGTGGAGACATACAGTCATGGGTGTTATTGATTGTGTTTTTAAGCTGGTATCTAAGCTTCCGGGATTGCATAGACTATCATTCTGGGTGCTGATATCGGGCCCTATCTTTGTTGGGTGGATGTTTTGTTCCTTGGTTTCTGTTGTCCTCTCTGATTCTTAGGCAGCTTAGTAGCTGTGTGTTGCCTGGTATAAAATTCTTCTGGGGTCTTGCTAGCTCTGGCCACAGGGAGATCCCAATAACATACACATGTTATTGATATCTAAGTATTTGGAGCTGACACTTAGGTCTGTGGATAGGCTTGGAAGTGGGGGAGTTGAGGGTGTTCACAGGAGGGAGGAAAGCAAGGTTTTCTGCCAAGATCTGCTTATTCCCCTGGGAAGGGGGGCAAAGAGTGAGGAGGGGCCACAACAGGTAGTCTGATACAGAGGTGGGGATAAAACTCAGAGATTGGGGTTGGAGAAGAGGAGGGAGAGTGAAGATATGAAGCTTATCTCCCTGCTTCTCTGTAGGGTGTGGCTGGCAGATCCCCAGGGAATGCATGCTGGAGTTGGAGTCTGGGATACCAGCATGAATGGAGGAAAAGGTTGGAAGAGAAGATCTGTATTAGAGATGGGAGCCGAGGGGAGGGAGAGGCCACAGCTTGTGGCCTGCTACACAGTGATGGGGGGCGGCGCTGGATTCATAGGAGAGGAGGGGGAGGTGGAATTCTGCTGTTCCCTGGCTGGGGTGGCCTGGCAGTTCCCATAGAATGTTGGGAACAGTTAGGGGCTGGATAAGGCATCCGTTGAGGGAATGGAAGTTTGTAGGGGAAGATCTGTGTGATCTGCTAGAGATGGGGGTGCGGGGGAGAGGCCACAGCTGGTACTCTGCTTCAGAGCTGAGGATGAGCCTGGAGGACTGGATTTAGAGAAGAGGAGGGGAGCCAATGATCTGCAGATATAGACCTATGTCTCAAAGGTACTTAACTGTAATTTTGATTTTTTAAAAAATATGACATTTAATGTTTTGAGGGATGGTCAAATAGCCTGCATACCAAGGCTAGCATAAAATTTACAGTCCTCTCTCCTGAGTCTCCATAGTGTTGGAATTATAAATATGTGCCACCTAGCCCGATTTTACATTTTATTACTTGTGAGTTCTAACTCTGCTAGAGTTTGGATCATAAATGTCTCCAGGGTCCCCAGGCATTAAAGATACAGCTCTCGGAACAACGCTCTTGGGAGGTGGGAAAACCCTGGAGAGGAGGCTTAATGGTGGGTGTTCAGGTCGTTGGGTGCTGCATTTGAAGGGGACCTCTTCTTCTACCTCTCTCTCCTCGCCATGAGGCAAGCAGTCTTGTTTCTTCATTCTTCCACCATCCAAGACCCAGAAGCGAAAGCCTGTGCCCCAAATAAGCCTTTTCTCTTTATAAGTCAGTTATCTGTCATGTTCATTACATAGACCCACTTAACACAAGCACTGAATCCTCTCACACAATTCAAGATGATGAATCTCATGGGCAGGGGGATATTTCCACTTGGATGTTCCCTACCACATTCAGCCTTCCTCTCAGTTCTCAGCCTCTCAGAAAAGGGCGTTGAAGTACAAGTGCGTGAACCCACTCACAGGAAAGCATTAACCTTGGATGTAGTCCAAGTCATAAAGAAGAACCTTTGATATTTTCATTTGCCATTGTTCCTAACAAATAACTAGTTCCCTGCAGGTGCCTCAAGGCTCATGGCACCTGGCCACACTCAAGCAAGCCCATGTGAAGCTCTTACTCTACACCGTGACCACAGTGCTCCTGGAAGGGGAGCTTGGACCTCTTAGTTTTGCAGTAGCCATAGTTCCTCCTTTTCTCAGCATGTGCAGGAAAAACGGAGCTCCTTCACAAGGCTCACCGGACTGTCTCTCTAACGCCCCTCACCCCCCTCCTGTTTTCCTTAAAGTTCTTGCTTTTGGTCTCTGGAGATTCCTGCCTTTTCCTAGAATTCCCCCTTGTTCACTTGCATCCCCACAGCTCTCATTCCTCAAGTTGGTCCCACCTGTTAACTGCAGCCTCTATGTCGAGTCAAGCCTGTGTGTTATGTCACTACATCATTAGACCCTTAGGGATGATTTCTTTCTCTTATGTTTTGTTTTGTTTTTAAGGATGCTAAATCAGTGTATTAGTGAATGATTAAAGACCTTATTAACCCAAGGAACAGTCTCTGTACTCCTGCAGCTACTTGGGTACAAGGAAAATGGACCAACTGTTCTGAACTGATTATGAATTTTATTCTCATGCCAAAGTTGTCACTCCTAGCACCTGACTGTGCTTGGGGACAGAATTAAGGAAGAATTTAAGCTAAAACTAGTCTTTTGGGATAGGTCTTTATCTTGAGTGACTGGTATCCTTGTAGAAAAAAGATACATATCTACAGAGACACCAAGAATCCACATGCACAGAGGAAACACCAGCTGATCCAATTGCTGGTGGCAGCAAGGTGCAAGTCAAGGAGAGATGGGTGAAACTAACCTTGAATTTGGGCATTGTGGTTATGTCTCTTGTGATGTAAGAAATGTCTCCTTTTTTTTAGCTGTGATGGTTTGAGTAATGTTGTCCTCTGTTTTGATTATTGGTCCCCAGATTGTAGAGCTATCTGGGAAGTTCTGACGCTTTGGGAAGTTAGATCTGGCTGGGGTGAGTTGGTCCTTAGGGTGGGCTCTTGGGAAGATATCTTGTCTATGGCCACTTCCTGTCTTGCTCTCTCCTTCCTGGTCAGCCACAAACAGATAAGCCAGTTGCATCTGCTGCCTTCATGTTGTGCTTAAGTACATTGGGCCCAGTCAGAAACCATCAGCCAAACTAAAGCCTTCCTCTCTTAAGCTTTTTCTGCCAGGTAGTTTGGGTCATATTAATAGAAAGCTTACTAATGTATGAGTCTTGCAGTTTGTGGTTCTCTGTTATGTCAGCCTGACCAAACTAGTAAGTACGGAGGCTGATGAGATAACCAAGAACTTTGTGATCCAGAGGTGAAGGCAGGAAGATCAGGAGTTGGAGGCCAGTCTTGCCAACATAGCAAGTTCCAGGCCAGTCTGGTCTATGAAGTGAGACTTGGCTGTGTGCATGAGTATGTGTTCACACACACACACACACACACACACACACACACACACACACACACACACCAAACAAACAATAAAACCCGTGTGCTACCTGTTCTCATGTATAAGAGTGAGCTGCAGTTCCAATTCCTAGGTACTTAGAACAGTTTATTCCTGATGGAGTGTGCACAGTGTGAGAGAAACTCCAACGCATAAGGATATGTGTAGCAACAACTAGAACAAAGAACTTTCTACTTACCCAGAACCAACTATGAAATGAACAGTTCTGCTTTTCTTGAACACTGTTCTGGCATTGTGTTGTCTTTTGAAGTAGTCACAGGTCATCTTTTTAATCTGTATAGTCACCTGTATACTCTTTGGAGTGGTTGGTTGGTGGCTATGTATTATTTCTCTTTGATATTTGATTCCTCCATACAGTACATATAGGAGTTTTCTGAAACACTTTGTTCAGTGACTACCCAGCATGCTTCACATGAGAGAGCATATGCTTTATGTCACAAGCATAGCTTTGCCTTCTTTTAGTCATACTCAGCCAATTGCCCTGACCAGGTTGCATATCAAAGGGTATTGGTTGATATTTTCATATTTCAAAGTGAAGTGGTGGGGAGAATTGATAGGCAGGACTTGGGAGAAGAGAAAAGTGAGCAGAGAAACAAACAGGTCCTTTCTGACATTGATCCTACCTAGTCCCTATACCAGACATTGGTTGGTTTGAATTCCAGCTCAGCCCATTGATGGATCCTGGGACTTTGCAGCACTACAAAGCCCTTCCTTGACCTTGTTCTGTGTAACTGTAAAGCACCTTCTTGGTGTGCAGCCTCTTTTGAGCCCTGAGATCATACACAGAAAGTATCTGGGTTGAGCTCTGGTTCGTTAATACAAAATGTGTGTTTCTCAATCTTGAGTTTTAGTCAACTAAAGGAAGCATCTTTGTGCTTTTTTGCCTGCTTCTGCTCAATGAGAGACACTGCAGAGGAGACGGTTGGGTGTGGTCCCTTGATCGAGGCACTGACACAAACCTTAGAGACTTCGTGGGCATAGATGCTTGAAGTGGTGCTAGGCATTGTCCTGAATAAGACTTCCATATCCCCTTTGTCCTGGACACTTCTGATGGAGTTAGAGAAACAGACCCAGAGGGAGTGTCTTAGTTAGGGTTTCTATCGCTGTGATGAAACACTATGACCAAAAAGGAAGTTGGGAAGAAAAAGGTTTGTTTGGCTTACACTTCCACATTGTGGTCCATCACTGAAGGAAGCCATGACAAGAATTCAAATAGGACAGGAACCCAGAGGCAGGACCTGATGCAGAGGCCATGACGGAGCATTGCTTACTGACTTGCTCCCCATGGCTTGTTCAGCCTGCTTTCTTAATGGAACCCAGTGCTCCTGGCACCACTCACAATGAGCTGGGCCCTCCCCCATTGATCACTAATTAATAAAATGCTTTACCACCAGGTCTTATAGAGGCGTTTTCCCAACTGAGGCTCTCTCCTTTCAGATAATTCTAACTCATGTCCAGTTGTCATAAAACTATCCAGGACAGGAAGCTAATCATCCAAAGAGTTGTGGAAACTGATGAGTGTTAGGAAGTCATGGGGACCAGCCTTCCATGGAGACATGGCAGTGCAGGGCATCATCTGAAGAGGCAGCAGTGAAAGAGATAAGTTTCATCAGGAAATTGAGGAGATAGGCTTCAGGAGCAAGAACGTCTGAAGTAAACTTACATGAAACACTCAAACCCCGTGTCATCTCATAGAAAAACGATTTACAAAGTGATTTTGGACTCTCCCTGTAATGATTGCGAATGACACTTTATTTTAAAGAACAGTTGTTTAAGATTTAAGCGATGACTCTGACCACCCTAGGCTTTCCTACTGACTCTTGTAAATGATGACATGTAGGAGAGTTGGCCTCTGAACCTTCTTCCTTCACAGTTGTACCATCAAACCAAAAAAAAAAAAGTTTCTTTAGATTTCCATATGTTCAATATTAACTAACTAAATAGGAATAACATATAAAATGTCACATGGAAAAGAATTGGAATTGGTTCACTGCTTGAAGTTGTTATTTTGGTCAAAGCAAAGATTCATATCCTGTCAGAGTGCTGAGGATAAGGAACTGCTGGGTGCTCAGCTCTAAATGGGACATCTTTAATCAGCCACTCAGAGGCCCCCGGAACATTCCTGAAGTCAGCATGGAAAGAATCTAAGAGCCAGAGGATGGGGATGTGTACCAAATAGAGTGTTGTCTTCTAGAAATGACATGCCTGTTACAGTCACGAACATAGCAACTGTGACCACCCACCCACAACACACACACACATACACACACACGTACCCCACCCACCCACAACACACACACACACCACCCACCATAACACACAGCATACACACACACCGCACACACACACACACACACACACACACACCACAGCACACAGCATGCACACACATAGCACACACACACACAGAGCACACACACACCACACACACACACCACAGCACACAGCACACATACTCCATGCACTCATGATATGAAACTTAGGTAAGAGAAGACAGAGTCAATAAGAGGGGCTGGTAATATAGGGAGGTGGTAGGGGCAGAATGTCAGGATGATCAGATTTTGGAAAGAACTAGTAGCTAGCTGGGATTTGGGGGTTGGCAAGGCTGTGGAAAGCAGTTGCTACCAGAAAAGTTGGTTATAAGTGCTAATGCTTGGAACCAAGCCAGAGTCTGACTCATTCAAGCTTAAGGTTTTTTTGTTTTTTTTTTTTTTTTTCCGTCAATAAAGTGAGCTTCCGAGATACCTTCGCACTCAAAGATGGGTCGTAATTGTTGATTGTTTTCTTCTGGAGTAGAGTACGATAGTACTTTCTTTTTTGGTTAATTGTTACTGTGACAGTATTTCCTATTTTTAGCCTGAAGCAGTTGGCGTTCCAAAAATACTGGAAACAAATCCATGATGCAATCATTCTCACCCACATCCAGAACTGTGGTAGAACTCCATTCTCACTGCACTATTTATAGTAGTGCGTTTTTATGTTAGGATTCATAAATTATCAAAGTAAACCCGTGAGAGGTGTGATAGACTGTTTTCCCCGGAGCTGTATACTTGCCTTACATTCATATTTCATATGCCTCACTGTTAAAAGTTTTAGACTGCATTAGTTGATGTCCCTGTCCTCTGCTTCAATATGGATCGACACTAAAGAATAAGGCAATGTCTGTCTATTAGTGACTTTAATATAGTTGTAACCAAAATACCTGTGAGAATAAATTATAGGGAGAAACACTTTGGCTCATCATTGCTGAGGGCTTATTGTCCTCACACACACACACACACACACACACACACACACACACACACACACACACACACGCACGCACCCCACCCACCCACAACACACACATACACACACAACCCACCACAACACATAGGACACACACACACACCCCTTTTGGTCCCATACGATTGGATAGAACATTAGATCAGGGCAGGGAGGATGAAGTCTAGAATAGAGATGGGAGATTAGAGACCAGGTTCTAACCCTCAAAAGCCTGCCTCCCACTCCAGCTACCTGCTTCCCCATCTAACCCCACCATCTACAGTTCCCACAGCCCCCTGCAGCTGGAGGCAGCTGTTCATCATATAAGCCTGTAGGCAGAGGTTCATGTTCAACCCAAAATAGTGAGTTTTTTGACACTCACTGCCTTTTGCCACTCAGGAAACAAAAGGATATAGTTGTCTCTACAAGTAGAAACTTCAAGTTCCATTTTCCACCCTACAGTCTACTCCGTTATGGTGTATAACTTTTGCTTTCGTTATAGAAGCAGGATGTGTATATAAGTGTGTTTACACACGTGTGGCATATAACAACATTCCACCACTGCCTTTTAAAAGAATAGTCTTAATGCTAAAAATCAGTGAAAATAAGCTTAATCAACACTTGTTAAAATGGATTGTTAATACGTAGCCTGAAAACATTAATTTGTGTGTGTGTGAAAATTTGGAATTCATTGAAAATTAAGTTAAAATGATCACGGCCATACCTGTAGAATTAGCAGTTGTGTCACTCATCATTGTTAATTATCCTAGTACATATTTCATGTGACACAGTGTCCACACCTTTATCCTTCACGGCCTCTGCAGAGAATATAACACGTGGCACGGAGGTAATAAAAATATAAGCTCTCGAGCATGAAGCAAAGCCGAAACAAGCCATTTTTACATATAACTTAAGTTTAGGTTCTGTGTAGTTGGTTGATCCCTGACTTAACCTTTAATAAAATTGGATTTAAGGGTATTTATATATAAATAAAAAATAAAGTTAATTTCGCTCTCTGCTTTCTTATGAGCAAGCACGTTGTGCTGCATTGTAGCGACACTCCTCCTCCAGCCTCCGTTGGATTGGCAGGAACACAGCCTGACTCCCTCCTAGGAAGATGTTTATGAGGTCAGACACAGAGAAAACAAGGTTTTGACATTGGGAACATTATTGAGGTGATTATTGTTCAGATTAAAGGATCACATTCGGGCTTGTTATATTAGCTATATTTGTTTGGCACTTTATCTCCTCTGATGTTATCTAGTAAATTATTTCCCCCTTTTACATATTTTGGAAATTAAATTTGATAGCCCTCTCCCCAGTGCCCTCCAGAACCCTTTTAAGGATTCTGCTATTGCACATCATTCTAGATTGTACCTTGAAATGATGTGGTGTTTAGTATAGGTCTCTGCAGGACGCTGCACATCAAAGCTCAGAGTCTGGCCTTAGAAACCAGGAAGTCTTCTGGCTTCTGCTAGTCAAATCTGAGCACAGCTTTCTGTCAGTGCTCAGGTCTTTGCCTTAGAGATAAGGACCACTAAGGAAATAGGTCCACCCTTACTTCCACTAGAAAGGAGCATTCAAAACCACCACAGATACATTTAGGGTCTTTCGGAGGCTTATAATCAGTGCCCAGTGTGAGTGATACCATTTCTCTGAAATAGGGTAGAGGTTTCCATGTTAAAAAAAAAAAAATGGATTAAGATAGAATACTTTATAATCCAAGAGTTCCAGATGTCCCCTGGAACAGTGCAGTCCTGCCATGCTGTGTTTACCATCCACGCCTACCCTGGAAGACTTCTCTGCATTGGCCCCCCCTAGACTCTAACCTGTCTCTCCCTGCCTTTCCCTGAAAATGAAAAGTTTCCGATGATATTTCTAAGTCCCACATCTCTGCTGATTTTCATAAGTGAGACTCCCCTAATGAAATTGTATTATTTTAAAGGTAATACGTTATTCAACCCACAATTACATGAGGTATGATTCACTTGAAGACATAATATTATTGCTTTTTGTACATATGCATCTGTTGTTTTATAGATTACATAAAAGCATCCTGTCACTATGTGTTGTGACTGTTGAATAGAGAATCATTTGTCAGTATGAATGTGGCCTGGTAAGAATAGTCAATATTCTGCCCTGTTAATAAAATTGTGCATGCTCCTGAAAGCTGCTCCTGGATTTAATGGAATCCCTGTCAAGCCCCAACAATACCTTTCATAGAACTAAAATCCTGAAATCCATATGAAATTCCAGTGGTCCCTAAATGGTCAAAACAATGGTAAAAGTTCAAATCTAGATGAATCATACTTTATGAACTTAAAACGTGTGCAAAAGTTACAGTAACAAGAGAAGGAAGTTGTGTGTGTGTGTGTGTGTTTGTGTGTGTGTGCGTGTGTGTGTGTGTGTGTGTGTGTGTGTGTGTGTGTGTGTGTTTCAGGATCTGAGCTGTTGGCTAGTGTGAGAATAGAGGATGCTAAGATAAACTCAGAAACAGACGAGTGGGATAGAGAACCCTTATGTAAACTCTCATGTACACGGCCCAATGGTTTTTAGTTACATCATTAGCCGCTAACTGTTGCCATTAGTGATTTCACTGTTGCATGTCCATCACATGTGGCTCGGGTTTGCATCGTCCCCACTCTTCTCGCGACCCTTCCTTGCTTTCCTTGCTCTCTCCTCCTGCCAAGAACCTTTTCCTCTGAAAGTCCTTCTGTTTTTGAGTGAACTTTTTTGTCACTTCACCCCAGTGCACACACAGGGCACACCAAACACACACACACACACACACACACACACACACACACACACACACACACTACAAAATGTGTAATACTTGCTTTTTCTATGTCTGATTTATTTCCTTTAGTGGAGTAACCTCCAATCACATTCGTTTTCCAGCATATGACAGGATGTCACTCTTGACAGCTAAGTACTACTCCGTATATGTATCATGTGTTTATGATATTAATAGTTTTATCAGTTTAGCAGTTAGGCCTTGACTATATCAACTCACTCCACAACAAGGGTGGGTGTGGAAGCCTCTCTTTTGTGCAGTGGCTTCATTTTCTTTGCGTATGTACTGGGCTATTATGATATGTGCAGATATAGCAAATGGTAGGTCTCCTTTGTGTTTCCTTAATGGAACTCCATAAAGCTTCTGTGGCAGCTGTCATCTTCTGCTGCCCTCTCACATACAGTGTTTAAGGCTCCTGTTCTCCCTCATCAGCACTAGATGCTATGGACAGGACTGAGCCTCTTTAGTTATCACTTGAGATGCAAATCAAAAGTGCCTTAAGATTCCATCTCACTGTAGTCATAGCTCTTGTAAAAAACAGAGTAATAAACAAATGTTGCTCGAGATGGTTGTGTGTACACATGCAAAAACACAGAAGTTAAACTCTTACCCAGCAACACATGAAAACATCAGAATGGATCACAGAGCAAAATGGAAGACCTGTGTCTTAGTTGGGTTTTAATTGCTGCAATAAAACGCCATGACCAAAGCATCTTGGGGAAGAAAGGGCTTATTTGGCTTATGCTTCTACATCAGAGTTTATCATTAAAGGAGGCAGGGTAGCTGGGCGTGGTGGCGCACGCCTTTAATCCCAGCACTCGGGAGGCAGAGGCAGGCGGATCGCTGTGAGTTCGAGGCCAGCCTGGTCTACAAAGCGAGTCCAGGATGGCGAAGGCTACACAGAGAAACCCTGTCTCGAAAAACCAAAAAAAAAAGGAGGCAGGGTAGAAACCTAGAGGCAGGAGCTGATGCAGAGGCCACAGAGGGATGTTCCTCACTGGCTTACTAAACATGGCTTGCTCAGCCTGCTTTCTTATAGAACTCAGGACCACCAGGCCAGGGATGACACCACACACAATGGGCTGGGCTCTCCCCATAATCACTAATTGAGAAAGTGCCTTAAAAGCTTGTGTACAGCACTATCTTATGAAGACATTTGATCAATTGAGGTCTCTCCTCTCCAGTGACTCTAACTTGAGTTAAAGTTGACATAAAACTAGCCAGGACAACCTACAACTAACTATAAAACCGTTCAGCAGAAATACAAGCAGGGCAAAAGCTTCATGACATTAACTTTGATGATTTTTTGGGAATGATTCCAAAGACACAGGCACCAAAAGAGGAAATAAGATAAATTGAACTCCATGAAAATAAGTGCATATCAATAGACAGAGAGTAGCAGCAGCAGCAGCAGTGCCTGCTGCAACCCCAGTATTGAGGGGATGGAAGGAGGATCCTGTGAGCTGAGGAGTTTCCAAGTGACCTGAGGAGCACGGCAAGGCACTGAGGAAAGAAGAGAAAGAGGGCCGAGAAAACGTGCCCCACAGGATGTCACTGACGTATCCCCAAATCCCATGTTTGTATACCTAAAAACCAGAAATGTGTAGTTTTCATGGTCCCATCATCTAAAAATAACCAATTAGCATCCTAAATGTAGTTAATTCTAGTGGTTTCTCAGTCTGTACGCACATATTCTTAAGTGTATATTCTATTCTTCTTAATATATATGTACGCATAGTCTTATAGAAACTAAGCTTGCTTTCTAAGCTTTACAGCCTTCATTTCAGCCTTCAATATTAAGTCATGACCATTAGCACATGTCGTTAAATTTTATTTGGAAACATTTTAAGTCCTGTGACTACATGTTATGCCATCCATAAGTAGTTCATAATTTATTAACCACGCCTTAGATATTAAGCATTGTCTACTTGTCCAGGAAGAACACAAGCAATATTTAAATCGAACAGTTACAATACTAAATCTCTCAGAAAACAGTTATAGATTGGTGCTTTGACCAGCAAGATAAAGAAAATGTCCACCTCTAGAACCCTGGTCGCCTCTGGGAATTGCAGTCTTCTTGGAATTCACATGACTGAAAGGCTAACTGTGGCCTGTGGCCTGGTGGTTTGAATGCTTTAGCACTGGTAGTGGCACTATTTTGGAAGAGTCTGGAAGCTGGGAGATAAAGTCAAGTTGGAGATAGTGGGGTCCCCAAAGGTGGGTCCTAGGCCAATTCCTGTCTTCCTGTCTGTTTCTTTTCCTGACATCATGTGAATGGACATGCTCTAGCAGGCCAATCTTCCTTGCCACAACCAACTGAACCCTCTGAAACTATGAGGCAAAATGCATCCATCCATCCTTCCTTTCTGCATGGTACTATGGTTGTCACTCCTCATAGTCGGGGAGGAGGTCCCCCTTGGTCATAGACCTAGGGGAGGGGAATAGGGTGAAAGTGGGAGGGAGGGAGGAACAGGAGAGTACAAGTGATGGTATAACAATTGAGTTGTAATCTGAATAAATTAATTAAATAAAAAATAAAAATTAATTAAAAAAATAAAAATCAATCAAAAAAGGAAAGGGTAGAGGACATTCTGAGATGAGAAAAACAGTTTGTATCCCTTATGTCACAAAGCAGTTAAGTGGCACTGTCATGAATACTAAATCCTGCTGGTAACAGAAGGGAGGTATGTAGGACAGTGTGCTAACTTGGTGTTGAACTAGCTGGGAAAGTTTCCATGGTTAAGGAAAAAGTCCTATATATTTAAGTTAAGTGAATGCGTTGAAAATGGGTTGATGACAGCTGTGTCAATTCTATTAAACGTGATGATGCAGATATTTATTATTGAAATATGCATTCTTTTGTTATTAATTTAAATTGCTTCAATGACTAACCTCTCCCTGGGCTTCCACATTACCTGAGACTTCCTCAGTATTGGCATTTCTGATCTCTCCAGAGGTTGGAAGATAGCCTTCACTGTAGTCACGTGAGCAAGGGAATTTCATGGGAAGGCAGATCCGTGGTGAACAAGACAAGCCATGACCAGTGTTCACAGGAGAGCCACTCACTAAGATACGGAGCACCGTTGACTAGCATCTCTCAGTCCCCACGGAGACAAAATACACTCATTGTTTCTAAGTTGCACATTAGCCTTGCTTTATTTTGAGATGGAGTCTTGTTATCTAACCCAGGTGGACCTGGAGCTCCCTCTGTCTTGTCTCGGTCCCCTAGCTGCTGAGATGACAGGCGTGAAAGACCCTTATCCCTCTTCTGGATCACCGACCTTTGTGACTCTGATGGGCAGGCTCCTCCTCTCAGAGGAAGGGCAGCTTGCAGACTTTCATGTGAAGTCCTTGCGGGAACTCAAACTTGCTTTGGAGGTTCCACTTAAAATAATAACAACACAGTCATGGTGTATAATCCTACGATGCTTTCCACTCCATAGCACCAGGCCCTGCACAGTCCGTGGCACTCAACCACAATGCTGTCCACTGACGATTATTCTCCCTGAGCAGATAGGGAAACTGAAGCTCCACGGAGAACAGAATTTGCCTACCCTAGTGTCAAAGTCGGTGCACGGTGTGTGTTAAACAGAACCCAGGATCACTGAGCTCTTTTTTTTTTTTTTTTTTTTTTTTTTTTTTTTTGCTATAAGATCTGACATTATGTGAACACTACAAGGGAAAGCTGGCAAGCAAGAAATGGTATTGCCTCCCACGTTCAGAAGAATGATAGGGAGATCCTAAACAAATGCCAGGTTTAGAACATGAATTATTTATCAGCGGCCATATCCACTTGCAGAGTGAAGCCACTGTGCTGCTGTGCGTTGGGGATGCTCACTGCTCTGTTGCTAGGTAATCATATCTACGAGTGAGTGAGAGCTCCGCCTGTCCCATATGACTCTGGGCCACAGATATAAAATGGCCAAGAAGCACATGAGCTAGAAACAATGTAAAATACGATTTTTCTTTATTGGGAAAAGGCTTCTGGACCTATTTGCACCAGCACACACATAAATCAGGGGCTGCTTGTGTTGCATGCATTTGGCAGAGGGGGGGCCTTGTTTTTGTTTTGTAATCTTTTTCAAGTTAAATTATACTCTTTCTCTGGACTAGCTGGGAAGAGCAACTGTTTATTTTAGCACGCATGATAAAACATCCGTGCATTGCATGCCTGAAAAGAACAGAATGCCTATTTTCCAAACAGGTTGCCCCCACCCAAGAAAGGCTAAACCGACAATTGGCAGAATGATGCTGTGGCCTTGCATTCCCCGCAGAATAAATCTGAGAGCTGTCAGGAGACATCTTGCCTTACTCTGATTGTGCTGATGATGCACAGAAGGAGAGGCAACCTCAGACCCAGGTTCTCAATCCATTTAGGGCTTGATGGACCTTCATCTGTCCCGCAGACTGAAGCGGACGCTAGTGTGGTGGACCCAGTGATGGGAAGATGCTTTAAATGTGAGGCTCTTTGTAACAGTTCCCGTGTACATATTTTGAATTTGTTTTGACAAATTCTCTTTCAAAGCCCTTTCATCTCTTCATCTTTAATCTTTTTTAAATTGTGAAAATTAGCCACACTTACTACAACATTAAGTTCTTAAAAGGGAAAATATATTATCCCTTTTTCTTATGGTTCATATCTGTTTCTCGCCTTAGTTCTTTCCTGTTTGAGGAAACCAGAATTAATATCTTGTGTTGTATGCTTTTCTTCCTTTTATTTTACACATAAAATTTAGTTATATACATATCAGGAGATTATTTTTCTTCTGCCCTGTGTTAAAAAAAAAAGATCATTTTTCTAAATGTGTTTTCTAAAATGTGTGGCCCTCTTCCCAGGCCAGTCCATACAAATATCCGCTTTAATTACTAAGTCACACTTAACACTATTGCTGTTGTTTTATCACCTGGTAGTGAACATTCTAGTCCCTGACTTTATTATTACAAATATTTACTGTTGCAGCATAAGCATCATTTTATAAGCTTTATCAACTTTTACTCAGTAAAAAGGAATTGAAAACAGAGGAACTTTTCATAGTCAGCCAGCTATAAGTACACATTTCTGTAATTAGCAGGCTTGCACATTATTATAAAAACTATAGAGATTTATATGTACACTTTCTATATGGAGCAGCTGTAAAGGCCACTTTTATTTTGTGTTGTGGTTGTTTATCTTTAGTTCCCTCGTGGGAATTCTGCGCCGAGCAGGGAGGGAGCTTCCAGATGCCTTGGTATCTCGATTGGACGCCTTCCCGAGTAGTTAGTTACCTGGGCGTGGGCAGACGCGGGGTCTTAATGACAGGACACCTGCTCGGCCATGGCTTTCTAGTTTAGCCTTGTTAGACTGTGGTCTTAGATTTTTATGAGTGAGGAAGACCCTGGCTTTCAGAGCACATTAATTTAAATGCTCTCCATGACATTATTGTGAGATTGGGGAGGGAGGAAATGCCGTTTTGATGACGTGAAAAATTTGCCCAGCTCGCCCCCATTCCCCCACCTCTTGCTTGCTATGTGATAAACGGTGCTCCTGGTCACATGTGTCAGGCTCTCAAATTCTCAGGAAGAATTCTCACAGCGTGATTACAGGAAATGGCCAATTTCCATAAGTGAAAATGAGCATACTTATTAATGGGGCCTTGGTTGCCTACTGCATTCAATCACAGTTATAACCAGCAAGGCGAATGATTGTATTGCATGATTTAGAGTTTACACAATTACCACTGCATAGCCAAGCTGGCTGTACAAGGAGCTGGGAAAGAAGCATATGTGGTCCTTTTGCAGGTAATAAAATGGAAAATCCAATTTGCAATTGTAGAGTAAGCCTCTGAGTGATAGATGATCTCCATGGCGGCACCGGTCAGAGGGTCACCACTAATCACGGTGCTGCCTGGCTTCCCCAGTGGCTTGCACCTCCTGACTGAGGAGGGAGCTGACTGAGTCTGTCTGGGAGGCAGCCAGCGTGTCTGTAGAGGCAGGGCTTTCGAGCCTATTAGATCCTCTTTGTCACAGTGCTTAATCCTGCTGCCTGCTCCTTGTTAGAACACCACCAGAGCAGCGCTCAGCCTTCTCATAAAGGGGCCGGCTGAGGGCGTCTCACAGCGCACTGAAGCATGCTGCGTGCGTGCGGTGTGAGGGCTACTGCAAGCTGACTGACAGCAGGATGAGATGCCGCCTGCATGTTATTACTTGAAAGAGAACACACCCCAGACAGCTGACAGAGGAGCTTCGCTGAGGCGATGGGAACTTGTTGCTAGGCCAATATATGAGACAGGTGTCATCTTTTCTCACAGTGTCACGGCCCACCTTTTCTCTAATTACATTAACCCTCTTCCGGAATTGCTGCATGCCAGGCTGGTACAGAGTGAGAGAAGAGAACCCAGAGACAGTTTGTTTTCTGAGAGGATTGCCGCTACAGAGAAGCAGGGGGTGTGTTAACTCCCAGTGACGCTAAATCGGAAAAACAAAAGATGCTCAACCCATTGTGCAGAAGACCCTTGGTAATTCTGAGGAGACTTTGCTCTTTAAGGGTCACGTGTAATTTCCATCCTGGTCACAGGTAATGGACTCCTCCTTCTACGTTTGCTGTGGACAGTCCATGTGGTCTTCACACAGTCCTTTCATCAAACGAGAAGCTGATGGGTTTTTTTTTGTTGCTGTTCTTCTCAATGAACTTGAACCGTTCTTTTCTCTCAACCCCCCCCCCCGGCAACCCCTCCCCCCCAGTTCATCTTGGGGCTGTGAAGCATCTGCGTATTTGCTTCAGCAGTACTGAAATAAGCAGGCTATAATGGCATAAAGGTCACTCAGCCTTCCCCTCCCCCCTCCCCCGCCCTCCACCCCTGCGCAGGGCAAGCAGAACAGCAGACCGGATTCAGAGCAATGGGAATGCCGGTGGTGGCGGTGAATGCTATCCCATGGTCCTTTCCGCTTCCTCTCACACTTCAGGTTATTACTCCTGCTCCCTGAAGGGAGCGTGTCTAGCTTACATTCAGCGTCTCCTATGTGCTCCAGTTAGCAGAAGTCATTAGCAATCCTCCCTGCCTGTCCCGTCTCCACTGACAGCGCGAAATAGAGACATCACCTGGGACTGACAGATCTCCCAGGGCCTGTGGGCTTCAGACAGAAGGGCATGGCTGACCTTTCTTGACATTATTCCCTGAGGAATTTCTTCCAAGTGTGGCAGAGGGAGCCCGGGATTTTAGTGCATTGTTTTTGGAAGCTTTGCCATTAAAGACTGCAGGGTTCGGCGGAAGCTGTCAAGTAGCTAACCGGAGGCTACACTCATGCCTTAATGTGTTGGTAGTTGGTTGGCAGTAGAATATGGAGTCTCCTTTCAAGCAGAAGTGTGTACCTGGGTCTTAAGTTCAAGGATGCCACACTGAAATTTCATGTGTATCATACTTAATACTTCCTGATTTTTTTTTTTTTTTTGAGACAGAGTCTCTATATAGCCCACGCTAGTCTAGAACTCATAATTATCCTGCCCCAGTCTCCCTAGTGTTTTGCTTTGAGATCTGAACCACCATGCCAGCTTGTCCCTGTGCTTTCAGATTCCTGGGGCGAGCCTTGGAACTCAGCAGAAGCTGCTCATGATGTGGTCCAGAGAGAGAGCAAAGAGCCTTATTTTCTCACTGTCTTGTGTCAGTAGAATTTGAAGAACTGATGCCAGCCTAGAATCCCAGCCCTCGCTGTGATCCATGTTGCTCTCACTCTGACCAAAGATAGCACAGTCAGAAATCCTCTGTGCTTCAAACACAGCTTCTTGCTTTACAATTCTCTGCTCCTCTTCGCAAAGTGATTAAAGCAAAACAAAACAACCTCCTATTCCCTTGGCCCTTGTCTCAACCGCACATCAAAAGGAAGCCATTGCTGTTGGGTTAATTCGTGGTAATATGTGAATGATGCAACGCCTTGGATGTGTGGTCTGCGGAGTAGAGTTGTGCCCAGTGAAATCCAGCAGCATGTCTCAGCAGGGTAACTGCATTAGGGTCAAGAAGGGAAGAGTTTCCGTGGAATTTCCACCGAATCAGTTCACATCCTAATTTCATCCATCTGGAGTATTCACCACCTCATCCCCTCCTCTGCGTTAGAATACAGATGCTTGCCCAGTGACCTTTGTTAGTTGTTTAATAGTTTGACTCCAGGCTGAGTCAGTAGGAAGACCGTAGGCGGTACAGGTGACAATCTGTAAGCTTAGGGTACGCCTTAGGTGGCTGTGTTAGTAGTAGGGGTTTGTTCACCTGTAGCACCCCAGTCCCCAATGTATTAGTGCACTGTTACTGTAGTGACTGTTACCTGATACAGGACACCTTTCATAGGTGGCCATACATCCTAAGGACTGGGGGTAAAGCACACATTGTTCATGAAAAAAATGTAACATGGACTTATCTATAGAAAGTTTTACCACCCTCTTTTGTTTTTTTTGAAATGGGGAACTCTGGAAAAATAATATTAGTGAGAGAATGATATGGAAGAGATGACATAGGAATTTTAAAAACTAGATAATCTGGATATAAATAAATAATATATACATAAGTGTATGTTTGTGTATATATATGTGTGTATATATATAAAGAAAAAACTAGATCATAAAGAGAAACCAGAGTTATCAAAAAATAAAAAATAAATGAGAGATTAGTCTCAAGCCGCCCCGCCCCCACCCCCCACCCTGTAGAGTTAAGGACCACAAGGAAGAGCAGCATCCTTGCCAACAGGATCACCCTCAGCTCAGCTACTCAGCCGAGTAGAGTATTTGCAACCCTTGAGCTTCCATTTATTCCAGGCAGCTCCCAGACTCATGATTTAGAGAATCAAGCTCATTAATTTCCCAAGTGATGAAAAAGCTGACTAATGATGTTTAATCATTAAGGAAACTGACAATATTGATAATCTTGGAGAGTCATGTATCTGCTTACTTTTGCACTTTACACCAACAAACTCTCAGTTTCTTTGGAAAGATGTGATGAACTACTTCCCTAATATTTAGGCTTCTTTAAAAGTTATTTGTCAGATTGTAATGGTGTACTTGGGGTTTTCTGTTTATTTTTGAGATTGTAATTTAGTCACATCTCTCCCTTCCTATTATTCCTTCCAAACCCTCTCATATACCTCTCGTCCTTCAAAATCATGGCCTCTTTTTTCATTAATATTTTTCTTTCTCTGATTTTTTCCCGTTTTTATAGCAAAAAGGGGGGGGGGGAAATCAAACCATCTATCCTTTGTTAGGAAAAGAAACAATTGTATCCATTCCTAGTAGCTGGAGAGAAGACATAGTCAGTGGCGCGCCTGCTCTGTGAGCATGAGTTCCAATCCCTAACGCCCGTGTAAAAGCTGAGCCCGGCCATGATGGCGCCTTGTTAAGATCCCAACACTGGGAAGCAGAGACAGGAGGATCCGAAGGTCTACCTGACTCAGCATCTCCAGGTTCAGTGAGAGATACTTTGTCAAAGGTAAGATGGAGATTGAGGAAGACACCCAACTTTGGCCTCTAGTCTACATGCATGCGCGCTCGACACACAACTGTGCCTACACAGTTATTCTTTCATTCCCAGAGCTCAGACCAGCTGGAAACTTATTTGTATTGTGGCCTACATGCTTCTCAGAATTATATATATTCACTGTCCGGACTATCAGTTCTGACAGAACAACACTCACACCCCAGAACAGGACGTGTCACTTTGAAGCCTTTTGAGAAGGGCCGTTGCTGAGCATCTCTGTTCTAACATTCCTGCACTGTAGACCACAAGACTGCAATTGGACTCGCCTGGTAGAGCTTTCAGGAAAGGCCCGTGGAGACTCTCCAAGTGAAGCCACACCCTTTCCTGATGTGGAATCGGTCTGTCTTCCATCTTGTCTTCCGTAGACTGGCACACTAGAGGATGTACCGCCACGTTTCCTTTTCCATTTTTGAACATGTTAAATGTTGGGATAGGGGAGCATGTCTGGTCATGAGTAGGTGATACCCAGGTGAGGGGAAGCTTACTAGCTTCCGCGCTTCCTTAATGCAGGATTAATTACCTAGATGGACACACAGCCTGATTGCTTTGACCACAAAAAGAAGATGAGGTTTGGCCCCAGAGTCAGATTCCTGGACTGACATTTTCTGACCTTGGGCACATTAGTCCATTCACCCAAATTTCCACTTCTCCACCTGTGAAGTGATGTTAATAACTGACCTTGGGGATTGCTGGGAAATTAAATGAGGAAGTAATTTTCCAAGGCAATTTGTAAACTGATTAGAGCCACCCGAATTCTAGCGTCTGTCATCACCACAATAATGAGACTCACTTAGGGCTGATTTGCAATGTATTCACCATGCTTGAGTGGTACACAGTTACACTGCTGGTGGGAAATGCTCATGTCGCTTCACTCAGCTCTTGTGCTTGGTGAAGAGAGTTCTATTGATCTGATTCACCTTAGGTCCACTAGCACAGGGAGAGATGGATCTTGACATCATCAGGGGCTCTCAGTATTTTCTCTTCTCTCAAACTTTTCTCTTTAATGATGTGCATGGGTGGCTATGTGCTCGGGTGACTATGTCCATGAGTGGAGATGTCTGTCCATGGGTGTGAGTCCAAGCTACCCTTGGAAGGCAGAGATGTCAGATTGCCCTGGCACTGGAGTCACACGTGATTGTGAGGCAGTTTATATGGGTGTTGGGACCTAAATGGGAGCCCCCTGTAAGAGCAGTGCACTGTCTTTAACTGCTGAGCGATCTTCCAGGCCCTCATTCAATCTTGAACAAGGCTTTTTTCGTCTCTGTAGCAAATACCTAGAAGAATAAGTCTTGCTATACTGGAAAAAGGTCTTCTCAGGGTACTGCTTACTTTCCTCTTTGTATTTCCTCTTCTGCTCTTCCTTTTTCCTTCCTTCCTTCCTTCCTTCCTTCCTTCCTTCCTTTCTTCCTTCCTTCCTTCCTCCTTCCCTTGGTATCAAGTTATTCCATCAGGCTATCATCAGGAACATTGCTTAGCATCCTACTAAAGACTTGGGGTAAGAGCTTTAACAAATAAAATAAAGATGACTTCTAAAGTACATAAGGATTCCTTACCAACCCCCTCTTGTTAGATGATAGAACCTTTACTGTCCTTTTGCCTCTCTTCACCATTTCAGGCAACTTGGATCTAACTGGTCAGAAGCAGGTCTTCAAAGCAGAGAACAACCCCTGGGTTACCCCGATCGCCGACCAGTTCCAGCTTGGCGTATCCCACGTTTTCGAGTATATCCGTTCTGAAACATACAAGTAGTAAGTAAACTGTGCTTTTCTAAATCGTCAAACTGATTTTTAAAATATTTAAATGTTTTTTTTTAACTACCCTGTGGTATTTTTTTCCTGTTGTTAATAGTGAGCATGTAGCATTTCTAAAAGTTTTATTGAAAACTACAGGTGGTAATTGTCTCTGATGGTCGTACAGTATTTTTACTTGACATGTAAAAAAAAAAAAGAAAGAAAAGAAAAGAAAAAGGCCATTATTGCCAAATCTGTTTAGAGAAATTTTAAGGTATTAAATTGGTTAAATTATCCATGGTATTCCAGGGACGTCACCAGGCATGTTAAGATCACAGCATCTTTTATTGTTTCTTGAAGGAGAATTACAGGTGTCAGGAGAAAACTTGTTAGCCATTCATTTATAAAATCTATAGAGAGCACCAGAAGGCATATTCTGTTTCTTAGAAGGTTTTACTCTAGTGGGATAATGAGCTCCAGTGGAAAAAGGGCAGACACACAAAGAGGAGGGAAGGGAAGGAAGAAGCAGCGAGCTTTAGGTCATGGCTGCACCGTATCTCAGGTTGCTCCTTTGGATTAAGAGTGCTCCTGGGATGCCCCCTCCCCAATACCTGGTTATTCCCACTTCTCTCTTCCTCCGTGTTTCAGGGTTCGCAAGGCTCCTCCCACCTGCTGCTGTTCTGCCTTCTGTCATTTTTCAGTCTTACCCTAGTTCCTAGTCCCTAAGATGTTCATTTAGCTCAGTGCCTACCTGATGCCTAATGCAGAAGGCAAGAGTAGTAGTTTTAAACATCTGAAGAGAGAAGAGAAAAATCCAGTTGTGCGGTTAATCTGCTTCTATTTTCAGCTCCAGTTTAGCATCCCGATTACTAGAGCAAAGGCAGAATATCAATAAAGGACGTGCCCCTTCAAGAGCCTCTTGCTTTCATTTTGAAACTGCTCCAATCTCCACCCCCACCCCCAGCTCAAAACAGTTTCATAGAGTCTGTTCAGGACCAGTGGGTCTGGATCTTGTGACAGGACAGAGCCAGTCCCTGCAACTAGCCAGCTGTCATTCTGAAGTCCTCCAGCAGGGGCGCTGTGGAGAAGACTGTGCTAAATAGAAAACACGGAAGCACTGGGAGAATGTAACTAAGGGGCAGACAAGCACCAAACAGCAGAACTTACATAGAAACTGACAAAGTAGCAGCACATCCTTGTAGATAATACACAAGCCCTCAGATAATACACAAGTACATTTAAGGTAGGTTATTGTATATAGACTGAACAGGTAGGTGTGTGCAGTATTAGGGATTCAAGCTTTTCAAAAAATGCAAATATAGCTCATCCATAGAAGTTGATTAGTTAATTAAAATGTGTGAAAACATAATTGCAATTTTACAGACTATTTTGTTCTTCTTGGCAATTATTGCCATCATGTTTTTTCCCCCCTAGCACACAGCTAATAATTTTCTGTTAGCAAATGCAAAAGATGTGGGACCTTTCTGTATGGGGTAATGCACAGAAGCGCACCCAGACCAGCCTCTACTCATCCAGACATAGAGGAAACATTGCTCTTCTGGTTAACAAATTTTGATTTACTCTAAATTAATGTATGATTTACAGACGATTAGAATTCATTGTGTATGAAAGTGCTACTAAGTTGAATTTCATTTATAAAGATTAATTTGTGGGTTCCTCGGGTTTGTGGTACCTCAGTCAATTACTAGGCTGTTAATCACCATTATGCATCTTATAACTGGCTTCCATTGATTTAAGCTTCTTCTGGATGAAGAAGAGGTATATTTTTTTGTGAGTTCATTGGTAGTTATTCGAAACTGAATACATGACAATTTAAATCAGTAGCATATGCCTACATATGTGTGTGTGTGTGTGTGTGTGTATATATATATATATATGTATATATATATATATATATTCTGTGTGTGTGTGTATGTACATGTGTGTCGGGGGTCAGTGCACATGTGCCACATTGTGTAAGTGGGTGTTAGAAGATGACCTTGAATATTCAGTCCTTGCTTTCTACCTTAAGATGGGATCTCAGTGCTGTGTATGCTAGACATCTTTTTTTTTTTTTACTTCCCTAAGCAGCCATTACATATTGTAGTGCCCTTCCGACTCTGGGAGCCAATAGTATTCTGATCAGTACAGACTTGGTTTTTTTTTTTTTTTTTAATCCAAAGCACTTTTATAAGTTTTGCATGTGAACACATAGGTCAGCAATTTAGTCATAGCAGGCGTCATTGTTGTAAAGGCAACTTTCATATCCTGTGCTTAAGTTTTAGGTTCTTGAATGTAAAGCCCTATAGTTTCTTTTGTGAGTGTGCTTATGTGTGTGTGAGGGGAGGTACATGTTCCTGTGTGTGCATGTGCCTCTGTATATGTGAGTATGTGCAGACTTGCATGCAGGCCAGAGGCCAAAGGTGATTGTTATTCTTCAGGAATACTAATACCGAGACAAGGCCTTTGTTGGCCTGGAACTTGTCTAGAAGGACAGGCTGTGTGGCCACCACATCCCAGGGACTCACCTCTCTCTGCCTCTCCAGCACTGAGATCACACAGGCATAAGCCACCATATCCTGCTCTTCTGTGTGGATACTAGGGATCTCCCTTGGGTCCTCATCCTGGACAGTAAGCACTTTACCAACTATGATTTCTCCCCAGCCCTCCTCACAATTTCTAATAATTACTTCTTTATCTCTTTTCACTTGAGCTGCATACGTATGTGTATGCAGGTGCTTACATATGTGTACATATATTAACATATGGCCACACATTAAAGATGTATGTGCACATATGAAAGCATAATTTGAAGTTTGTTAAGCCTTCTTCCTTTTTACTTTCTACCCAGTTCATCTTTTACCTAGGTGAAAACAGGAAGGAATTAGGAAACATTCCAGAAGGCTTTGTTTTTCTGCTCATCTTGGAAAGTGTTTCCTAGTGACCTTGGCATTTTAAGCATATCCTCAAGATGGTCTGGATGTAGGGCAGTGATAACAGAGAGGGCTGATCAGCTGACCTGTAAGCTCTGACAGTCTAGGAGAGGAGACTTGGATACTTGAAACGAACAGGGAAGGGTACTTGGCAAGAAGTGGAACCCAGGCACTTGGATCTTATTTCACGTGATGCAGAGAAGGAGCTTGGTCAGTGAAGCAGGAAGAGCAATAGGCAGCTAGGATGGTGATTTGTTTTTTCAATTAAGTGTGTGTGTGTGTGTGTGCGCGCGCGCGCGTGTTGTGTATTCATGACTCTCATATAGAGGTCAGAGGACAACTCAAAGGAATGGGTCTTCTTCTGCCATCTCCAGGAATTGAACGTTAGTCGTCAGACCTGTGTACAAGCAAGCACCTCTACTCAGAGAGCCATCCTGCCGGCTCTGATGTGTGGCTCTCCAGGGATGTTCTGCAGGATGCACTTTAGCCACTCATTGGGTCGTAGCCATTTCTCAGGTGGAGACTGCTCTGTTTCCACCTGTCTTCTTGCCTCAAGGGGAACATATGGACTGTTGTCATTGAGTTGCCCATTATACCTTATTCCACTGTTAATGTAAAATAAGTGGCTGAGTCTGGAGTTGGGAGCCACATGTCAAACCACATAGCACTTTCATTCTGTTGTAGAGTCACACATCACCTTTTAACTTTTTCGGGGGGGATGGTACCCATCCACCTATTTATTTCTGTGTGACTTCTTTTCTTTTATTTCTGTAAATTTTTGATGGACTCATCTCTTCCAGAAGTTAGGTTTCTTTCTTTTCTTTTTTTTTTTTTTTTTTTTTTTCCTTTGTTTTCTTTCTTTTTCTTGGTCCTGCAGCAAGAGCAGCCAGGTTGAAGTCTGAGCCTTGACAAGATCCACTGTGAAAGGGAGTAACTCACACTTCCCCCGTTTTCATCTAGGTATGCACATACTGGCGGCGGCCATTTTAAAAGCTGACAAGTTCACTCTTGTCAACAAGCTAACAAAAGAAGACATTTGACAAATGCCAGGCTGAAAACATGTTAGTTGAAAGAGGCCTTTAGAAGACAGGCGTCCCCAGGAAGGGTGCAATTTGCGGAGCCTGGCAAGCCTGCATCCTCTTTCCAACTTGGCATGACACAAAAGATGCTTCTTCCTCATTCTTCTGCCATGTGGTTTTCTTTTCTCCTTGGGGGAAACTTACCTCTCTCGGGGAATTATCCATTCACATGAGTTAATGGAAACAGTGCTTGAGGACAGGTGGGCAATTACAAGAAAAGGCCAAGTATTTATTTATTTTCACTTGGAATCCCACAAAACCAGTCATCTTGTTTGATTTATTAGGACTGGCTGTTTTATCTGCATGTAGAATTAAAACAAAGTTAAATTTCCTTCTGCACTGTAGGCAAACCTGTCCCAGGCTATAATGGACATAAATGGGCTTTATTAATCAACTAGCAAATCTTCTAATAGCTGCAGAGTTAGCAGCCTAGAAGATCTTTAAACCACTAACGTATCTGGTACCCTGCCTGTGGGGCTTTTTACTCTATGACAACCATGTGTAGCAGGGAATCATATCTAACACAAATTCTGTAAGCCTTTTAGGTTTTTCTGGGGAACTGTAAATAAAGCTAACAGATGGTTTTAAAAATATCTTCAGAAAGACCACGGAGAGAGTTAAACGACCTTTTGGTCCCTCAGTGAATTTTACATACTGGTAATCAGTGTCAGAACATTGTAGACCTTTCTCTTTTTTTATTGTTTCTGAAAATAACTCAAATTAAGCCATGTGAAAACAATATTTCTGTACAGTAAATGTGAACACAAAGGACCATATTTTCCCCTTAAAGTTTTGACATAGGGATTGCTTTTAATCTAAAAGTTGACTATATTCGACTCCTAGTCATTTATATTGCCTTTATAGTTGCTGCATATGTATGTTTAGTGTCATTTTTGAATTTTATAAGTTTATTATTACATTTCTTCCATAATATGCAAGGAAGTTCAAACTTTTGGCCCTTATAGTCCAGTTTGCCTGTAAATATGTTACTGTTAACATGGGTTGCTAGAAAGTATGAAAAAGAAAAGAGAAAGGAATTAAAGTATTTTATTTTGTGTAGAATTGCATCACATCTCTTCACTTTGTCAAGGGACAACAAAAATAACAAAATCAAAGGGATAGCACCATTGAGGACACTTAGGTGGTGTAGGGGAATTTTAATCCATTAACATGGCTGCTCTGGCAAGGGATCACATCCAAAGACCTAGGTCTGTGTGATCTGGCTGGAATGCAAACACGCCCTTAGTATACACTTTTATTCCCTCTGGCTAGAATACAGACACTTGGTAGATACCTTTAATCCCAAACAATGGCATCTAATTGAGGAGCAGACAAATGATGGCATGGAGAAAGATATAACAGAACAAGTCAGAGATAGGATACACTCAACTCTCACGAGAACAGACAGGAAAAAGAAGCTACTTAAGACCAGCAAAGAACTCTCTCTTTTCTCTCTCTCCCATCTCTTTCTTCCTCTCTCTCTCCCTATCTCTCCGTCTCTCTGGGGTACCCCTCTCCCATTTCCTTCTCTCCCCATGCTCATATAATAAACTTCTCCTTCTGAAAAAAAAAAAAAAAGACCAGGAGAGAAAGAAGAGGAGAGAGAGAGAGAGACAGAGAGAGAGAGACAGAGAGACAGAGAGAGACAGAGAGAGAGAGAGAGTTCTTAGAGACCATACAATAGAGTTCAGGAGTACAGTACAGTTCAGTTGAGTGCAATTAAGTTTGTGGGGTTCAGAGGCAGTTTTTCCAAGCAGAGCATTTCAGTGAGAAGCAGAGAGAAACCAGTTTGAATCAATCAGCTTGGAGAGGAGTTTTGAGCCAGAACAGCTAAGTTGAACCAGCCAGCCAGAGTTCAGAAAGAACTAGAAAGGGTGAGCTTATTCAGTAGTAAGTCTCAGAGGCTGAAAACATTCTAGGTCTAGGCCAGCAGACAGAGACTAGATGTTAATGCCTTCAAGGTTGGGCTTGCAAAAGATTAGATTGTACAGAGGCTAAAAGCTTCCAGGCCTAGGCCTAGGAATAGTTAGATAGACAACCCTCATCCCACCACCTGAGGAAATAAAAATGACATTGTCTATCAAACCTCAGACAAATCACAACTGACTTTTGAATGAGGCTGTAAATGAACCCTCCCATACAAGTCGACCTTTGAGACATTTGTAAGCCTTGCTGATGTTTCAGCACAAGAGACCACTTCCCTCAAACTGCCCAGAGCCTGAGACTGCACCCTTACCTCTTCTTCCAGGAGGGTGTGCCTAATGCAAGCACCAGCCATAATCTCTCACTAACAAGTAATGCAGTATTTATACATGTTTGGGGTTAATGTATAGACAAAGACGTATGGACAGGTACAAATTACATCTTCTTCTGCAGCTCAGAACTCAGTATCCATTATCGATCTTGGTACATTGTGAGAAGGGACATTTCCACTTTCCGTAGCAAGCAACTCTGATCTGCCACACCCTGTTCACCGTGATGCTCTGCTGCCCTATAGGCCAACGAGTGTGGACTCACCCCCCTTGAAACCGTGAACCAAAACAAACCTTCCCTCCTTTAAGTTATTTTCTCATGTATATGTCACAGTGATGGAGAGACAAATAGGTAGCAAATAGGTGAATCTAAGCTGCAGATCTGCTCTGAACCTTCAGTAGACAGCTTCCAAGATAGCCCTAGTATTTTTGGTGTTCACAACCTGGTGGTGTCCCCTTGTACCTCATACTATTGTGTGTCTCTCATAAATGAATAAAACAGGATAGTTTATCATTACCAGAGAGAAGAACAAATAAAGTATAGTGGTACCTCAAAAAGTTAAGGATGTGATGATACTGAGAGTTGGTTCCAAAAACAAAGTGTCAAGCATTTGAAAGCATAAAAGCATGACGTCATCACCATCCTTTTTGAGTTTTAATAGCTTCCTGTTGTAAAACCTCCAAGGACATTTTCAAGATTGCTTGCAGAGCTGGAGTGATGACTCAACGATTAAGAGCATTCTTGCAGAGGACCTGGGTGCAGTTCGCAGAGCCTACGGGGTGGCTTCTAATATACTGTAACTCCTGGTCCATGGGATCATGTGGTCTCTTTTAGTCTTTGCAAGCTCCTGCATACTTGGGCATTAAGTTTATTTTCCTGAGTGGAAAATCCTGTTTAGTTCTAAATAAATGTAACTGTCTTAGAGCTTGACGGGGCTGGTTTTGCTCTAAGGTGATAGCTTTCAACCCTAAAATCTCATATAGCTTTCATTTTTTTCACATTTAGCAAATGGACTGTGAGCACAGAGTTCAAGAGTGTTGATGGAGTATTGACTGCCAATCTTTGATTTAGTTGCTCTATTCTTTCTCTTTCTGGTCATTGTTTTTAATTGCACTAGTAAATTAGCACTTTCCCCTCAAAGGTAATAGGAGAAATATGGACTATTTGAGAAATAATAGGTAATATTTTTCTCTCACTGCTATGTGTTGTTGTGTTTTTGTTTTTGATAGATCACTTAATACGTTTTGCATTTGAAGGATTTTTTTTTTTTAACTTTTATTTTTCCTGCTTTGGGTCTTTGATAGAACTATTAAATTTCACATATAACTAATATTCTTTCTTTGGGCATATTCACAAATTATTCTATAAACAGGTTTTTTAAAATTCTTTTAAACAAATTTATGAAGATTTTGTTTTTATTCTCTTGTGTAAAATAATATATATATGTAAAGAAAACTGTTTTCTACTAGAAATTTCCCATGCCCTGATACTCTGTGAGGTACAATTGATATCCTCCACCCACCACACCTAATAAAGTCAAAACTGAATCTTCCTACAATTAGAATCTTTTAGAGTCTTGCTGGTGTTCTGGGTGGCATCTATACAAAATGCCACTTGATAGTATCCTATTTGGAATGGCTTCCATCCTGACTCGCTTAAGGTAAAAATCCAGACTTTGGAAATGGTCCTTTGGATGCCCACAATGATCCTTTCAGAGCTTCCTCAGGTCCCCTAGTGTGACCAAGCCTTGAGAACATGCTTTCCTGTGATTCTACAAAGGACCTGATAGTACCAACGTTGATAAGAGGCAAAGCTCGGTACTTAGCCAGCCCCTTTCACAGTGGCTCCTACAGTTGTAGTTAAAGATTTCAAATTAACCACTAGAGGACCAAAGTGGAGGCACACAACTCCTAAGTGGGAGAAGATATGTTTATTCTGAACTTTGCGAAGAAAATGCATTGGCTTAACTTTCTAAAGTGTGGGGCAGTCTCTTCTCCATCCATATCCTTTGGGTTCTCTTCCTTCCTCTCCCTCCATGTCTTTCATCCCATTCCTCTCTTTTCCTCCCTGTCCCTCCTCCTTTTCCTCTCCTTTATCATCTTCCTCTCTCCTTCATTCTCTCCTCCCTCCTTTCTTCTTCTCCCCTCTCCTTTTCTTTCCCCTCTTCCTTTCCTTTTGTTTCAGTGTCCCTCCCTTCCCACCTTCTCAATCCCCTCCACTCCCTGACTTGATTGTTGATCTTCAGAATTGCTCTGAGAATGTGTGTAGCCTGTGCTGTGAGGCATGACACACTATGATGTCAATTTAAGATTAGTAGAATATATATATATACATATATATGTATGTATATATACATACATGTATATATACATATATAAGATGACTTCCTATTCAAGAGGAACTGTTGATTAGATAGTGGTCACTTGATAGAATCACGTTGACCAATACATAGTGACATCTTCAGTGACTCAGACCTCCATATTGATACTATTTCTCAGCCTTCCCAAACTTAACATTCAATGCTTGATGCTTTCTACCCAAGTACTATGAATTATTGCTTGAATTTTCTTTTTTTTAATTTGAGAAATAAAATTTTTAAAGTGGCACTTTTATAATCAAGCAAAACTGCCTGTGGTTTCTAGTCTCTATACAGTTGTATCTTCTTCTTCTTCTTTTTTTTTTTTTTTAAATTGCATGTTAGCTTTTTACTGAACTCCAATCTCTTATTGGGTATTGGTGGTGGTGTTATTTGTTTATTATTATTATTTTTGGCAGTTAAGGCTTTTTCCCTGTTTTCAGGCATTTTTGGATCAAAATTAATTATGCTATGAAAGGAGGTCCAATCACCTTTATCAAATAAGGAACCATAAGCATAAGTTATATTCACAGACTGTTGTCAGGGTTCCATTCAACATCCGTCAGTGAGTGATGTTGTGTTCTGTTGTGTTTGTATATGGTTTCACATGTGATTTTTAAAATTTGTAGCATCAAAATATTTCTGTTAAAGAAGATAATTCCCCACTATTATAGATATTTTCAACTACTTTCATAATAGTAGTATGTGAAGCCCATATTAGTATTATAAAAATTCTATTATCTTTAGAATTTTCAAGATGCAAGGCTTTATTTAATCTCTGTCAAATTAGGTAGTGTTTGTTTATTGGTTAAATCAGTTGCCATTGGGAGTTTTTGTTATTTAGAGTGCCAGTTTAAATGGCTTTTAAAAATTAATTATTTTGTGTTTTTGTAGAGGTTTCTGCCCTGGGGGTTTCACTGTGACCGTTGGCAGTGGCCTCTGAGCTCTCCATAACAGAGGCTAGAAGTTGCAGGTCTTGCTTATCAGTGAGGCTTGTTTGTTCTGAGGCCAGGCAGGAGGGTCTTTTCAAGCCTGTTGCCCCATATGGGGATTCCTCTCTTCCCCTGCTGGGTGGATAGGTCCTCCCTCTCACCCTTGTGTGTGGATGGTTCTCTTTCCCTGTCCCTCTTCCCCTGTTGCTCCCTCTATACACTTCTGTCTCTGTAACCAAATTAAAAAAAAAAAAAAAAACACTGGTCCTGCTGGGTTTAGACTCATCCTAATGATCTTATCTTAGCATGATTTCTTCTATAGCAACCCTATGTTTAAATATGATCACACTGTGAATTTGAGGTAGGGGTTAGTAGATCTTCAACAAGCAATAGGGCTTAAGAGGGAGGATACGCCCAATTCTGTTGTTATTCAGATGCCACAAGCAGAATGTGATTCTCCATCAGGTCATCCTGCCCTCCTCTCTGAGTCCTCCCATTGCTCTCCCACCCCTCCCTTCTCAAGGTCGGCTTCCAGAGCACTATACACACCATGTTTTGTCACAGAATGACTCCCTCGATGTTTTGACATAAGTGAATGGTGGATCATTATTAAGCTTTATAAGAATAGGCCTTGTTTAAAATCCAACCTGGTCTGAATTTGAAGGTGCCTTAGGGGTAAAAGGAACCCAAGAACCCAAGAGAAGGCCCTTCATTGGCTAGAGATTTCAAGAAGGAAGATGGTACAGGGAGCACCTCCCACTGGGCACCATTCCATTTCCTACATAAGGAATATAATAGTTTTTTCTCTTGTCACAATGACCAAGGGTCTGATGGACAATGTAAAAGGAGACATTTGCTGAAGATTTGGATGCCAGTCTAGCATGATACAGGGACTAGAGCAAAGCAGTTCACAGCATCGTTACAAAGGAGTGGGAAAGGTCACCATGGTGGCCTGGCTGACTTTCTTCTTTGTTCCCTTTCACTCTGGTCAGGTCCCCAGCCTGTGAGACTGATGCTACAAATATTGAGGGTGGGTTATCATCCCTTAGTTTGTCTTCTGTAGAAATGCCACAACAGATGCACCCACAGGTGTCCCTCAACAGTCCCCTAGATGTTTCTAAATAAACCAAATTGACCACATCAGCATCAGAGAGAGAGAGAGAGAGAGAGAGAGAGAGAGAGAGAGAGAGAGAGAGAGAGAGAGAGAGAGAGAGAGAGAGACTTTGTCCTCTCCCAGTAGACATGGACTCCTGTCTCTGGGGCCCTTTTTTTTTTTTTTTTTTCTTTTATCTTGTTTTTTTTTTTTTTTTTTTTAACACATTTTTATTGAAAAATGAAATAATTACATCTCATTTTCTATCCCATCCCCTGCATCCTCCCATTCCTCCCTCCCTCCCACTTTCACCCCAATCACCCTTCCCTATGACTGTGACTGAGGGGGACCTCCTTCCCCTGGGGCCTTTTCAACCTTATCTGACACCTATTGGATTCTCTCCCATAAGTTCAGAGGCAGTGGCCTGTCACAGCTTTGAGTCCCAGTTCTCATAACTGGAGCCCTCATACTTATTAACATCACTGTTCCCACTTTGACTCATGAGATGTCTGGGTGAGTGGTCAAGATCATGATCCCTACAGAATTGTCTTCTCTTGTTACTAAATTACTTTGCTTTCCTAATACAGGCATTTCAAAGATAGAGGACCTATTTGTGTACTATACAACATGATACCACAAAGACATAGCAACTCTACTGTGAAACCCTGGAGACATATAAAGGAAGAAAGGCTCTGGGTGGCGATTCTTTATTATTTGTATATTTATGTAATAATAGACTTCCTTTTTAAACTTTTTATTTATTTATTCACTTTGCATCCTGGTCATAGCCACTTTTTCCTCTCCTCCTGCCCCCTACCCCCTTTTCCTCCTCACTGCCTCCACTATTCCTCAGAAAAGGGGAGCCCCCAACAATAACAGCCTGTCCTAGTGCATCAAGCCCCATCAGGACTGAGCACCCTCTCTTCCCCTGTGGCCTGGAGAGGCAGCCCCGCCAAAGAGAAGTGATTGAAAAGCAGGGAACAGAGTCCATATCAGAGATAGCCCTGTTTCCTTTTACTTGGGGACCCACATGAAGACTACTGTCCACAGGCTACGGGTGTTTCAGTCTTTGTAAGCCCCCCCCCCACCCCACCCCCGGTTCCTGGTTTTTTGTTGTTTACTTTCTTGGGTTCTTTATATGTTTTGACTATTAGCCCTTTGTCAGAGGTAGAGTTGGTGAAGACTTACTTTTTAAGTCAAGATACAGTACATGAATTTTAAGGATAATAACTGCAGTCCATGTTGAGTCTTGGAATGTTAGTCTTAAAGATGACTTAAAGGGCAGAAGTAATAGTTCAGTCTCTAAAGTGCCTGATGACTAAGTTTAAACTCCAGGACCCACATTACAAGGAACAAAACTCTGGGTGAGGTGCCTTGCCTTATGGTTATGATTCCAGGAGGTTGCTAGCCAGCCAGCCTAGTGCACTTGCTAAGTACGGGTCAGTGAGAGACTGCGCCTCAAAAAAGTCCAGATAACACCAGAGAAAAGGTAGCCTTGGTTGACCTCTGGCCTCCACATGCTCACATGTATATGCATACATGCACATCCCCGATATATGTGTACCGATGAGTGTATGTGCATCACACACACACACACACACACACACACACACACACACACACACACACAATCAAAGTGGCTTCCATCTCCATTCCCATTAATGAATGACCTCATCAGGCTTTGCATCTTCAGTGAGGTTCTTTCTAACTACATCTTCTTTTAGGGTCATTCCAGCAACTATTTCTGAGTTCTTTATTATTCTAGGAAACATGGTTTTATTGTTATACCAATTCATTATTTTTTAAACATACTTTAATACTTTATTTTAACCCCTAATCTGGGGTTTACTTCATTGATTTTTTTTTTTTTTTTAAGCAAAGGAAGGCAATGATGACCTCAATATAAATTGTTACAGGAAAATGAATACAAGATAAAATTACCAGATCAACCTTTTTACTCTATACTTTATGGAATATCTAATATATGTTTGGCAGTAACTTATTCTTACACATGAATTCCTGACACTTTCGATTCGTCAGACTTATTAATCAGTGCAGTCAGCACCAGACCAATTTTATGAGACTTACCAGTCATCAAAAATTTATTATCAGATAAATCAAAGAAACAACGCGCGTCTTAATAGGGTAGAGAAAGAGGCATGTAAAGGATCATTTAAGGCTGTGCTTTTTGTCAGTTGTGTGTGATATTTACAACCAATATCAGAGAGCTTACTCATAATTTCACGCACGCAGTCAGCAGGACGATCGTTATCTTTTCAGGCGCAACATTTCTCTTTTTGTCCAGAAGAATATTGTGCTTGGCTTAACTATGAAACCCAGAATGCTAAGGAAGTAGGAGGCAGGAAGCAACATTTCCAGTGTTGGACATATGTAGGGTCTGCGCTTTCTTCTGAATGTCATTACAGAATCACGGAGCTCAGGCCTTTGGGCGTGATGGCTGAACTCAAGCTCTCTGCAAGGGCCGGGGAAGGAAGGAATGATGCTGTCTTATTCCACGTGTTCCTTCTGAATGGAAGTTGACTGGAATTTGATGTTCTTTTGAAGGTTTATTTAAAGATTTGGCTTTGTGGTGTGGGACAAGCTTCTTGGTTGGGGTTTCTCTACGACCCCCCCCACCTCTGTCTTGAATATATCAGTACCTCATCCTCAGGACGACAGGACATGGCAATTGGGCCCACTGTCATGAGTGAGAGAGCCTTTGTGCAGAGCCACTAAGACAGGACCTAGAATGGCAGGACTGTGAGGCATCTCATCATAGATATCCTAATTTCTACCACAGATCTTCATGTAAGTTCTCCATTAGAGTGTTCCTTATTTCCTCCCTACCTATGGAATGCCCCGTTCTTCCTCAATTTTCAGCTTAAATTGTGCTTCCCTAGAGCCCGTGCTACCTGTCTGCTCCCGGGCCCTTTCTGTGTTTCTCCAGGATTTTTCCTTTTCTTGGTAGCTGTCTTCGTGACAGTTGTAATAATCTCTATCATTATATAAATGTTTGCCAGGAGCCAGACATCTTACATATTATGTGTCCTATCCATTAGTGTTTATTTCAATGAATGGTAAGACATATTTTGGAGGTAATGTACATGCATATGTGCAGGCTTGCATGAGAACACACACACACACAGACACACACACACACATATTTCCCTTAAGAAACTGGAATCTTAGCTAGGAATGATGGAGCAGGCTTTTAGTCCCAACACTCAGGGAGGCAGAAGCCTCTGTGTGAGTTTGAAGCTGGCCTGATCTATAAAGCAAGTCCAGGACAGCCAAGGCTATGTAGAGCAACTCTGTCTCAAAAACAAAAAACAAACAAACAAAACAAACCAAAACCAAAATAACAAAACAAAACAAAAACCAAGAAAAAAAGACTAAGAAGCTGGAATCTTTCTGAGGATGAGACTGCTGACTTCCTGATTATGTACCTTTATATGTACTATGTTCTCAGTGACTTATTATATAAATGAACCATCTCATGCAGAGGAGTCCCTAACAGGTTCCCTTCTTCAAAATATATCTTCAAAATAACATCATGTAGACCAAGTCACAGAATACCTTGTCTTTGTTTTCAGAGAGATGCTAAATAATACTTGAAACATTAAGATGTGTTCTCAGTACATAGTATGAAGTAGATTAGGTCTTTCCAGATGCCTCCTGTTCTTATAGCTCTCTTCTTTTCCAAGTACCATTCTTACTTTCTAAGTACAAAACTGCCATAACAAGTGACACTTCAGAGTGAGATGTTCTTCTGGGTGAATCTGAGGACCTGTAACTTGTGGACCTTTTGTTTGTTCACCAGTGGAGGACTCCCTAGGGGGGTGACGTATGTGGCTGTGTTTGGAAACGAGTGGAATATTTCTGAAGGACACCCAATAAGCTGGAAAAGATCATAATCTCTAGAAGAAAAGCCCACAAAAATGGTTAACATAATAAGGAGCCGGGCCATCCTCTTCACCTTCTTTTAAGTGTAGATGCAGAGGGAACATTTGTTATCCTTTAAAGAACACTGTGGGTGGGAATAAGGATGCAGCTTGGAGGTGGAGGGCTCAGTCCTCTTCCTAGACAGGAGGAGGAAGACTGTTTTCCTTCTCCTCTGTAGTTTTGGGGGCTGTAAGCTAAGATGACATGTGTGTTTCAGACTGTTTATGTGAGATGATGAGCATTTAAAATCTGTTCTTGTGTGTGCTTGATAAAAGCTGCCTGAGTGGTGATCTTTTAATAGCATGTGTCTTGCAACTAGCAAATATATTTTGGTACCAAATGCTAGATAGTTCCAAAGGAATGTAGATTTTTGTCAGTAAAAGTTTTGTTTGATAATGCTTAAAAGTCTTGAAAGTCTTCTTTTTTTTTTTTTTTTTTTAAGTTTTCTGAAGGGAGGTTTTGCTTTTTTTTTTTTTTAATTAACAAGATAGGAATTAAGAAAATTACTAGCCATGAAGGAAAAAATAGCCTTTATAAATTTTATACAAAAATGCGATTAGAAGTGTTGTAATTACAAATAGTGGAAACTGCTCCTTGAAACCACCAAATGAACAGGTTTTCCAGGGTGACTCTTATTTTACTGCTGTTCGGATACTAAGAATTGTGGGCAAGTTTTACTAAGAAAATTCAGAGCTGGTATTATGAACATCCCACCCCCACCCCATGCCCCACCCCAGGCCCCTGTTTTTTTTTCTCTTCTTTGTTAGTACCTAATCAGATTAATGTGTGACAGGATTACTTCCAGTTACATTTACAACAGAGAAGTGACATTCCTTGACTTCCCCCTAGGCTGTAGACTCAGAGGTATCTGTAATTATATGACTCATCTCCCATGAAGACATGGCTCGGAGATGGCATCATTGACTCAGCTTGCAGGTGTGACAGTGCCACATGAGAATCAAACAACTGACAGACTAGACTCCTGATAGAGCAAGGCATTGACCTGGGCCTCTCCTGTTTAAAGGACTCCTCTCCTAGGCTCCTTTTTTCTTGAAATGGCAACTAGAACTAGAGTGTAAAAGCTAAGACCCCCAAAGCACATTTCTCAGATGAACCTCTTTCTTCATCTTGTTTTAGGATAATATCTAGGAAGGAACGAAGGAACGATGCCAGTCTGGTATGGCTCTATTTGAGTTTGCCCCTCAGTAAGGCTCACATATTAAGAGCCAGCTGTCGGTTTGGAGGGCATGTGTAGGTCCTGAGGACCCTGACCTAACCAAGGGCTTCATCAGATAATGATGGATTTCTAATTTAATGACATCACTGGGAGGGGGTAGAACATCCTTAGCTGAGCCTAGCTAGAGGAAACCAGTCACTCAGGGAATGTCACTAGGGCTGTGTCTGCTACCAGCCTCCCTTCTTCCATCTCTTCTCTGCTTCCTGACTGTCATGAGGTGAGCATCCTTCTTTACCATAGACGTCTGCCATCCTGACGCCTCACAGCAAGCCCCTATCAGTGAAGCAAATGAACGATGGACAGTGACTAAAAGTCTAGAACACATCTTCATAGGAATCGATGTGTAGAGATTAATGGGGGTCGGGGCGAGGCTCATGATCACTTGGCTCATCTGCTTCTCAACCAGCTCATTGTCCTGCAGAGCCATTTGCTTTCTGCTGTATTAGAAGATAAACATGGGTTCCCTAGTAGGATCTCCCTTGCTCCATCTTTAGTCCCCGGAGTCCATCTTCCCACAATTCTCCTTGATTCTGATGTAACATGCTCTTGTGTGAGTTGTTTTGATACAATAGATACAGACAGTTTTGTGGCCAGCTGCACTCTATGCAGCCATACACTCTGGCTCAGTGGTTGTGTGTACATTCATTGAGGCCACGCAGTCATTTTCTGTAGTTGACTTATGTCAGTAAGATATGACCTTTCTATTTGTTCACTTAGAGGTGTGTGTGTGTGTGTGTGTGTGTGTGTGTGTGTGTGTGTCTGTCTGTCTGTCTGTCTGTCTGTCTGTCTCTCTCTCTGTCTTTGGGTGTATGTAGTTACACATGTACGTACTTGCTTATAAAGACCAGAGGACCCCCTCAGGTATTAACCCACCCAAGGTGCCATCCACTTTGTTTTTTGAGACGGTACTTCTCAGTAGGACTTGGAAAGGCCCCACTGGACTCACCCATTCTGCTAAGCCAGCTGGTCAGCAAACTGTAGAGATCCTCCTGCCTCTACCTTCCCAACACTGGGATTACAAGTGTTTCCTACCATGCCTGGATGTTTCTGCAGATGCTGTTGATAGATTCAAATCCTCATGATTATACAGAGAGCCCTTCACTGACTGGACCATTATCAACTCAGCCAGGATATGACTGATCAGTAGCACATGTGATTTCTCTTTTGATTTTATAATGGACTCATGGCCCTTTATAGGTCATCTTGAATTAGATTGGCTTACATGAGGTAAGCACACCTGAGGAACCTTGACACATCATCTTTCTTGGTCTCTCCCCCCTCCCCCATTAGCTATAGACTTAGGCTTTCATTTTCTTGACCTAGCAAAGGATTGATCCTTCCACAAGGGTCCTCTTTCCTCAAAGTGGAAAATTGTTCTAGGAGGCAAAAACTAAGACCCCAAAGCATGTATCTCAAATGAGCCTCAATGGATAGGACAAAGTGGCAGGCATGAGGTCTGCCGGATGTTTGAGTGACAAAGTAGAAGAGTTGTCATATATTTGGAGGACTGTCCAAATATGGCCAAATACAATTTCTCCCAGTACCTCTTTGTCTAACTTTTTTTTTGTCTTTTCCACATTATCAGAATTTATCATCCACCCCCTAGTTAGTAAACCACACATGGTACATCAGCGTATGTATTTACATGAATAATGGCCTTCCCCTGGAGTATGGTTGACTCACCAGCACTCTTAACAAAAACTGACGACCCACCTCTCTCTGCAGCTAGCAATTGCCAACCACTTTTAGTGGTGGGCCATGGTGTCCATCTCATCTCTCCATGCTGGGGTTTTCTCTGGCTTGCACTTGCACAACCACTGCACAGTCATATTTGGAGTTGCCATGTTCTGTCTAGAAGACATTTTTCTTGTATTCATCCACTACCTCTGGCTACTATAGTCTTTCTGTTTCATCTTTCACAATGATCCCTCAGCCATGGGAAGGAGAAATAGGATATAGATATCCCATTTAGAGTTAAACATCCCACAATCTTTTATTCTCTGTAGCTTGGCCAGTTATGGGGAGTCCGTTTAATATGATGTCCATTTGGCAGAATAGTAGTATTAGCTTCTCCCTTGGGGCCTATGTCCTGTCTTCCACAGGTTCTTGGCCTGAAAATGGTGCAAGGTCTGGTTTTCATCTTGTGGCACAGAAAGTGCCAGATTACTTGACGTGTGTGCCTCTATTGCACCAGTGGATATATAGTTCCAGGCCAGACATTCTTATAGCTCACAGAATTCACAGAATTGATCATCCCTTTCTCCTTTGGTACTTAGCACCTTCCAGACCTGTAAAAGCTAGCCAGTAGCGATGAGGCTTCTACATTAGTCCCAGCTTGGTATCTCCATCTTCTGAAGTATGTGATGCCTTCATCAGTATGATGGTACTGTCAGGTTCTGAAGGTTAAGCTACAGCATTGGTGATAGCATCTTATGTTTAAAGTTCTAGGGGACTGACTCTAGCCTATAGCTCCAAAAAGTGACAGGCCATTTCTAGCTTTGGCCTTTAAATTGTTAGCCTACAGTGTGTACTATGGGCTCTGTCACCCATTATAGGCTAACTCCATGTTAACTGTATGTATTTATATATGGAAATTTCTACAGCAGTACGTAGGTCTCCTTGTAACTCTTTGGAAAAGGTTTTTAGATTTATTTATCCCTCCAAATATTCCTGTAGCAGGGCCCTACCTTCAAAACATTGTACAACTACGTAAAATAGTGCCTGCTGCTGGAAAACACGCTTCAAGACTCATGAAGACCCTCAAATTCAAGACAACTCAAATTCAAATGTATCACAAGGTACAGAAATTGCCCAGGTCCTGGACTAAAAGTCTGAGGACATAGATGGGGGGAAGCACATGGGATTCCCTCAATCACGGCTTACTGTTGTGGAATGGGGTACTCTTGTATCCTGAGGTAGATGGTGTTATTTATCCCAAACCCTGTCACCAGCAGTACAGCCTGACCTGTTGAATCCAGGGACATAAAATGTGAGGAACAATAAATCACCTTTAAAAGATTTGGCTTGTGTCCATGTGGAAGAATCCCATCAATGCACAACTCCTGATTTGATGCTGAATTTTCTCTCAGATTAGATTACTTCTCTGTGTTCTCATGGAGTTTTCATCGTTAATTAAGTGTTTCACTGGGTGGGTAGATAAGGCATCTTATATCTCTCCTAAAGTGTGATTTCATTTTGAGTTATGTGTACCAGGGAGAGAGGGAGGAAAGCAGGAAACTGAAGGGAGGTAAAGGGCAGAAGGAAGAGTTGTAGCTAGAGTTAAGGGAGAAGTCCTCCTTTTGAGGTTACATGTAGTTTAATAAATAAATATGGCTGCCTGCCTTATGAGTGAGACTCAACAGCTGCACTGAAACTGTTGGAACCACAGGCGTTTTTAGCGTGTCTCTAGCCAGTGGGTTTTCGTGGACCCTGGAGGTGTATACTGTCCAGCAGCGCCTGGGATCCCAAAAAGGCATTTTTTTTTTGTTTGTTTAAAGACGGAATGCTGTTGTATAACGCCTACATCAGCTCATGAACTCATGATCCTCCTGCCTCAGCTTCCGAGGTCTTGTGGTTATAAGTACAGAGCACATGCCAAGCTGGAAAAGCCATTGGCTTGAGCTAAAGGGCATCTGAATATCCACAAAGGAAATACTCACACCTGGGATGTTACACCAGTGAAATGCCTTGATGCTACTTGGGCATGAGCTGCGGAGAGGAGCGCTCAGACACTTGGCATTGAACAAGACCACCTTGGAAATTTTCCCAGCCTCAGGAAGCAGGCAGAACTCATCCCCAGTGAGGGCCTTTACAAGCTGCAAGCAGGTGCTCTGGGTTCAAATTGGACTCTTACCTTTTGTCATGCTGGGATAGTTACAGTTTGAGGTCACACTCCTAGAACAGCTGACCAAGTCAGATAGGGCAGACCCATCAACTCCAAGGCTTCGTTCTGTCCTTATATGACCCATGTCCATCCCTCTTACAGCCCTGCACCTCTCCCCACCTGTATCTGTAGGTAATCATCAACATACTCCCTGACTACATAATAGTTTCGATTTTTTTTTCTTTTTTCATTGAAAGAATTTTTCCGTACAATATATTCAGTTCGTGGTTTCCCCTCCCTCACCTCCTCCTGGATCCTACTCCCCTCCCCACCCACCTCTGTTGGCTCTGTTTCTTAACAATTAAACTTTATTATACAACCCAACTAGCTTACACAAGAAGGAAAAAAGGTTAAAGGGACAAAAGAGTGAACCGTCTGGCATCCATTTCATGGGACGGATCCTTAGGTGTCTCTCTGTCCCGCGTGCTGGTCCAGCCTGTTCCCTGCTCCCCAGGCGCTCAAGTCCGGGCTGAACTTGTTGTTCTCTCCTCCCCACCTGCCTAAGTCCCATAGAAAGGGCAACAATAGCCCAGTTGGGGTTCCCAGGTCTGCTTCCTGAACTCCTGGCCCAGGATGGCTCCACTCAGTCTGTCACAAGGTATTCATGGGGTGCCCCAAGGGTAAAGCCCGCCAAGATTGCTTCCACCTGTGACAAAGCTTAATCTTTCCCACACACCTCCATGCTTTTCTCTCATGACATTCTGCTAAACCTGTAGATCCGTGCCTCTCTGTCGTCAGCAGAGAAAGTTCGTCTTGTAGCAGATGGGAGCTAACTCAAGGTCCACAGCTAGACAATGTGCAGAGACAGAGACTTTTGCAACACTCAGTCCTAAGTGAGATTGCTCCATCGAACCTCCCCTCACCTCTTGGCTCAGGGAGCAATGGGGAAGAGGAAGTGAAAAGATCGGAAGAGCCATAAGGGATGGATGGCACCAAGGACACAGCAGGGCTGTTGCACATATGAACTCACAGAGACTGTGGCAGCATGCACAGGGCCTGCACAGCTTCAAACTGCACGGGTCCCAGTGCTGAGAGGGAGAGGTGGACATAGCTCCCATCCCTCATCCCAAGCCCCAGGAACCTAAGCTCCACCTACTTCTCTTCTGCCCAGCTTTAGGCTGTCAACAACTTTATTTTAACCAGTCAGAGAATATTGATGAGCAAAGTCCACACAGCATCACTTGGGGTACCTGAGAAAGCATTCATCTGGACTGTAACCAGATCATAATGGGTGGGGGTGAGAGGGGGAGCAGAAATATATTAAAACAACAGTTGAATGCATAGCACCAGACCAACCCCCAACAGAAAACCCTGACTAAGGTGTTACTATTAGTGCCACTCTGCATCCCCTCCTCCCCCATGGTGCTGTGTAAGGTACTCAGTAGTACAGATCCAAAGAACACTGGGAAAAACCAGAGAGAACAAAGCATGTAAGGAAGACATAGCCATGGAAGATGGTTTCAATCTCCTATACACTGGATATGAGGTTTCTAAATACCCTTAAGTGGGAAAGAGTCCTGGGTGGGAAGTGGTTCTGTGGTCCCAAACTGCAGAGAGCCAATATGGCAGACTGAGAGCTCAGATTCCTTGTAGCCATGGCAGCTGGGTAACCCTGGCTTTGACCCTACATTGTGCTTGTAGCCCAAGACACTACATCTAGAGATGGTTCTTCCCCAAGCCAGCCTTGTGCTTTGAAGAGTCAGGATCTTTATCAGCCCCTGTCTGATAAAGATGCATCAACCCAGGTATGCATTCCTACCAGATTTGAGGTTCTTGTATGTCAGAAATAGAGTGTTTTATTTGGGGCCTTTCCACTGGGCTACAACAGCACCCTTAGCAAAGGCAACAAGCCCACAGAATAGAGGTGGGTATTAGTCCATCAGACTAATCCGTGAGCCCTTGTGCTTTCTTTCATAACTTGAAATATGCTTACCTTCATCTCCTTAATTGATCTCTGGTATAAGCAGTAGAAACAAACACACAATCTAATCAGTTTTAAAAAGTTTAATGAACAGGCTTATATCATGTGCCTGCCTGCAAGGAAGTTGTTTTGTCTCAATATTAATTTTATAACATAAAAAGTGGACCTGGACAGGATTTGACACAAACTCCATTTTCTTTCTTTAGAAAAAAAATTTTTTTAATTAATTCCTTGAGAATTTCGAACAGTGTATTTTTTACCCTATCCACCCTTCATTTCTCTCCTTATTTCCTCCCAGATCAACTCCCACTTCCCTGTCCCCAGCTCATATTTTCTTTTTGTTTTAAAAACTCATCAAGTCCGATTCATGCTGTGTATTCATGAGTGTAAGGCCGTCCGCTAGAGTAGGCTGACCTACTAGGAGCCACACCCTTAAAGAAAACTGACTCTTCCTTCTCCCAGAGGCCATCAGTTGTCCATAGCCCCTCAGTTGGCTATGGAGGCTTATGCACCCCTGCTTCTCTGTGTTAAAATGCTGACTGGCTTGATCTTGTGCAGATCTTGTGCAGGCAACCATAGCTGCTGTGAGTTCAAGAGTGCCACGGTCCTGTTGTGTTCAGACCACAGTGTTGTGCTTTGGTCTCCCCTGACCTCTGGCTCCCACAGTCCTCTGCCCCTCTTCTGTGATGGTCCCTGAGCCTTGTCAAGCCAAGTGATACAAATGTCCCCAGTATGGCTAAGTGCTCTGCTGACATTTCCTTTCTGCTCTGGGACCAGCTGTGACTTTCTGCCTTAACAATCTCCATTTTCTAGAGAACTCATCAAGAGTCCGTAAACTAATACTAGGAGTCGTTACAGGCAATCACGGTTGTTTTGTTTTGACATTGGATGTATAAATAAACTGTGGCAAGGGGATGGGGTGACCTTTTCTGTGTCTGTGTGACACAGTGTCACTGGCAGGCAGAAGTATCCTTTTCTCTGGTTATGTGGGAAGAAGACATGTGTGCTCTGTAGATGAGTGAGGAGCCAGACACAGGGAATTCGTTGGCTTATAGAAATCTCCAAGCAGAGCTTACTGACATCAGGTTAAAAGGGGAGGATTGCTTTGGATAGGAAAGTGAACAAAGTTGCTGATTTCCAGAAGACATTTACAAGGGAATCCTACAGACCCTTGGACATAAGGTGAGCCTGAGTTGGAATCACAGCTTCACAGACAGGGCCTGCATCACCAGAAAGGATCTTAGCCTTCCAAGTCCAGCATCTCTTTCTGCTACCTGTTGCGAGTGGCAGGCTAGAGGCCACACTCTGCATGGCTCTGGTCTCACATTTGCTGTGGGAATAAACTCTGGTGGTATTAGCACCACACAGCATTGGTTTGTCTAAATATTTACTCTAAGGAATATACAATTCTGATCTCTGTCTGTGGCCTCACACAGATGGAAATACCCCTGAAATGGCCAGTAGACATCACAGTTGGAGAAGTGTGAACCACAAACAAAGAGAAAATGAGGCCACACAGTGTGTGGCTCCGTTTATTTACAGACCCAGGAATGAGAATGAGGTGGAAGAGCACTGTGAGGGCAGGGGAAGCCAATGAAATAAGAATCTTCTAGAATGCGCACATATGGGCTAATAGTGTGGACTTACTTAAGTCTGTTTCAGACTTTTTATATTCAGATTTCATCGAATAAAAAAAATGGAACAATGGGTATACTCTAATTTCCCGCCTTATTTTTCAGGATATCAGATCCAGTCCCAGAATGGTTAATGGAGCTGTTTAAGGAGACCCAGATAGTTAATTCCAGCTTTCATCCACAGGACTTCAAGCCCTGTCCCCTGCCTGAAACATTTCTCCCGCCCAAACCGCTCCTCCTCTGAGGTCTGCTCCACTCTCCCCATCCTACAGATTTGAGCGAAAGTTCCTTTGTGGCCCTTAGCATGACCACTGACCCCTCTTTCATCAAGGTCAAATAATCGTAATAACTGAAAACAACCCCACAGCTAACAAACACTGGACACCTGTTATTTACTCATCATAACTCTGAGGTAGATACTGCTTAAACCCCTTTGTATTATATGTTTGTATGGTGTGTGTGTATGAGTGATATGCATGTGGGGATGGGAGGATTGTGGCACAGAGTGCATATGTGTGTGTGTGTGTGGTGTGTAAGGGGGTGTGGTATGGAGTGTGTATGTGGCATGGATGTATAGCATATGTATATATGCATGGTGTGTGTGAGGGTATGGAATATGTGTGTGCTATGTGGGGGTGTATGTTGGGATGGTTGTATGAGTGTGTGTAGTTCGGATGGTGGTATGGGGTGGGATGTGTATGGTATGTTTGTGTGTGTGTATGTGTGGTGTGGGGGTATGTTGTGTGTTTGTGGGGGGATATATGTACATATTTGTAGTGCATGCCTGTAAGTGTGAGTGCATAGCAGGAGGCCAAAGATAGGTACCTGGTATCTTCCTCTTTCACACTCTGTGTTACCTTGGCAAGGTTTCTAACTAAACTAGAAGCTCAACTTTTTTTCTTTCTCTTTTTTTTTTTTTTTAATTTTTAAATTTTTTTTATTAATTTATTCTTGTTACATCTCAATGGTTATCCCATCCCTTGTATCCTCCCATTTTTCCCTCCCTACCATTTTCCCCTTACTCCCCTCCCCTATGACTGCGCCCGAGGGGGACTTCCTCCCCCTTTATATGCTCATAGGGCATCAAGTCTCTTCTTGGTAACCTGCTATCCTTCCTCTGAGTGCCACCAGGTCTCCCCCTCCAGGGGACATGGTCAAATGTGAGGCACCAGAGTACGTGTGAAAGTCGTACCCCACTCTCCACTCAACTGTGGAGAATGTCCTGTCCATTGGCTAGATCTGGGTAGGGGTTTGAAGTATACGGCCTGTATTGTCCTTGGCTGGTGCCTTAGTTTCAGCGGGACCCCTGGGCCCAAATCTGCCTATCATAATGTTCTTCTTGTAGATTTCTAGGACACTCTGTATCCTTTTATTTTGCTATTCTCCCATGCGTCTCTCATTTAGAGTCCCAATAGGATGCCCTCCCCTCTGTCCCAGTTTCCTGGAAAGTGAAGGCTTTCGTGGGACATGCCCCTTGGGCTAGTATGCAGATATAAGTGAGTATATATCATTTGATTCTTTCTGCTTCTGGGTTAACTCACTCATTATGATCATTTCTAGCTCAATCCATTTGTCCACAAATTTCGGGAATTCCTTGTTTTTAATAGCTGAGTAGTATTCCATAGTATATATGTACCACAGTTTCTTTATCCATTCTTCTACTGAGGGACACTTAGGCTGTTTCCATGTTCTGGCTATTATGAATAAGGCTGTTATGAACATGGTTGAGCATATGTCCTTGTTGTGTGCTGGAGCATCTTCTGGGTATATTCCAAGGAGTGGAATAGCTGGGTCCTGAGGAAGCCCTATTCCCAGTTTTCTGAGATAGCACCAGATAGATTTCCAAAGTGCCTGTAATAGTTTGCATTCCCACCAGCAATGAAGGAGTGTTCCTCTCTCTCCACATCCTTGCCAGCATGTGGTGCCACTTGAATTTTTGATCTTAGCCATTCTGATGGTGTAAGATGGAATCTCAGAGTTGTTTTGATTTGCATTTCCCTGATGACTAAGGAGGTTGAGCATTTCTTTAAGTGATTCTCAGCCATTTGATATTCCTCTGTTGAGAATTCTCTGTTTAGTTCCAAGCCCCATTTCTCAATTGCGTTATTTGGTTTGGTGGTGTTTAATTTCTTGAGTTCTTTATATATTTTGGATATTAGACCTTTGTCAGATGTAGGGTTGGTGAAGATCTTTTCCTAGTCTGTAGGCTGTCGCTTTGTTCTCTTGACAGTGTCTCCAGCCTTACAGAAGTGTCTCAGCCTCATGAGGTCCCATTTATTAATTGTTGACATTAAGGCCTGGGCTGTTGGTGTTCTTCTGCTCAGGAAGTTGTCTCCTGTGCCAATATGTTTCAGGCTCTTCCCCACTTTTTCTTCTAAGTGACTTAGTGTCTCTGGTTTTATGTTGAGGTCAAATCCACTTGGATTTGAGTTTTGTGCAAGGTGACAAATATGGGTCCAGTTGCATTTTTTTACACATAGACACCCAGTTAGACCAGCACCATTTGTTGAAGATGCTATTCTTTTTTTATTGAATGGATTAAGCTCAACTTTTTTTGAGGGGGTGGAGGGGAGGTTTGGGGCAGGAGGCTAGCTGCAAGTGAGATCTTGAGAATCTCCCATTTCTGCCTTAGAGTGCTAGTGTCGTAGGCATTCATATGCTATGTCCAGCCTTTTACGTGGGTACTTGTGATTTGAGTTCAGTTCCTGACACCTGTAGAGTAAGCACTCTTACACACTAGCCCAACTTCCAAACCCCTCATCCCCGATAGTAAAGGAAACTCTGAGATCCAAGGGAACCAAGGAGATTTTCCCAGTTCCAATTAATATGTGGAAGAGTCGGGATTCAAACTCGGGGACTCACTTGGAATTCAGGCCTAGTCTCCCAACGGTCTGTCATCAAGCTGCTTGCACCTCTCCCTGAACTTGAGAAAACTCAAAGACATTTCACTAATATACTTTTAAATGTCAGGAGGCTTAGTGGTCATGTGGAAAGTGGAGGGGATTATAGCATGCTTTAGCTTTTAGTTTCATTGTGTTATAGTACTGAGTACACACTGTTTTGAGAATTAAGTAGAGAAAATATGAAGAAAGGCTCAATAGTCCATATCCATTGCTAAGTATGCAATCACTGTAAGAGTAAGCAGGCATTAGGGCCTGAGTTTGAGTCCTGGTACCAATCTATTTAAGATCACTTATGGACTTGGCACAGAATCTAAGCCCAGGTGTCCCCACTCTTAACTTTTATTCTTTATTTGTCATCTGTAATGAAAATAAATTAGAAAAGTGAGTCTTAGAAATGCTTACTAGAGCCAAGTTTGGATTCTGAACTAGACAGACAGCCCAAGTGTGTTTTATCTTTGGGCAATGTACATTTCTGCCTTGAGATCCTGACCAGACCTGAAGTCTTTGTGATGCTGTGATCCTGACCCAGCATCTCAAGCACAGAGCTCAGGGAAAGCTCAAGTGTTTCCCTGCTGGTAGGGTAGTTATACATATGCTTATGTTCTTTCTCACTTACAACAGGACACGACTCTTTGTGTCTACCCTTTCTTGGATCTTTTATGTACATTAATATATGTACCTTTGTGTGTGTGTGTGTGTGTGTGTGTGTGTGTGTGTGTGTGTGTTTATTGTCCCCTGTCTTTCTGTGTTATTTTAAAAGACATAGATACAATTCTCATCTCAGATTGTATCCTTGAAAATAGTTTGACATCAGTTTCTCGGGTATATGAATGCATTTGGCAAGGAGTCTGCAGTTTTTCCCCCCAAGTGGGCAATAGAACCTAGCTGTAGAATCAACCTCGACTTATAAAATTAATCTGTAACACTCACAGGAAAAATGATGGAGAGATCAAAATTAATCTTTAAAAAGTACCAGACAAAAGGCGGATGGCCTAGACTCAAAAGATAGTGGTATTCATGGAAGTGACAATTAATTATTTAATTCCAAGGACACATTATAGTCTACAAATATATATCAAGTTCACAATTGACTACCTATTTTATGTGGCAGAATACCAGCTTTGCATATTTATTAAAATTATTCATAACTGCAGAGCTGCCTAGATGAACTGTTGAGTTCTTGTCCTGTGCTCCAATATATTATTTTGTCCATTTTACCATGGCATGAGACCAGAAATCTGTCTAACTTTCATAGTGATCTGTGGAATATTCAGGATTGGCATCTCTTAAATCCATATTTTATTGTTTCCATTTTGCTTAATACAATCTTTTATTTAAAATTAAAAAATAGTGAAAACATGTAAAAAAAAATCAGGTTTTTTTTTTTATCTTTAAAAAATAAGCTGTAGCCAAAACTCCTTGTTTAATTTTTTTAAAGAAAGTTATTGTTGTATGGTTAGTAATTGGGTATCAAATACTTTTTCTCATCTAAAAAATTGTGGACAGGACATGAATTCTTTGGAGTGAAAAAAAAAGTGGTTTTGTGAGTGCTGTGTTCCCCTTAGGTGTTAGTGTTGTTCCATATGTTAATGTGTTGCTTTAGTCAGACCATCTAGCAATGTGGGATGATGAGCTCTGAAGACAGTTGGCTTTCAATTTATATTCTGAACCTATGATGTTATTTATTAAACGTGTGTGTGTGTGTGTGTGTGTGTGTGTGTGTTACACTCCCATGTACAACTGTAACAGAGGCCAGAGGCAAATGTCCAGGGTCCTGTTCGGTCACTGTGTTTTATTCTCTTGAGTCAATGTCTCTGACTGAACTTGGAGCTAGACTGTCAGGCAGCAAGCCCCAGGGATCCTCCCATTGTTATATCCACAACACTGGGTTGCCAGTACACTTGTGGCCACACCTACTTTTTGTTTGTGGGGACTTGGAGATTCAAACTCAGTTCCTTGTGCTTGTATAGAAAACACCTTAATCCCCTGAAGCATCTCCCTGGTCCTCTGTCAGAACTTTCTGAACATCAGTGCCTGCCTTATAATGTTGCCAGGGAAATGTACTTATAACAATGCTGTGTTGGCCATGTAGTTGCTGTAAGTGACAGTAATAGTGTATCATAGAATGACACAGAAAGTGTGAGCTCAAGTTTAGGAAGGGACATATGATAAAATTATCGTTGTCCGATGTTGTGTTTCTAAACTGATAAGGAAAAGACAAGACTGATAGATAGTCCAGAGTCTAATAGTGAAGTTCTGAGTGGGACCTCCCAAGATGCAGTTGGGTGCCCTCTCTTTGCACAGGTGGAATGCAACTCCCAATGGGAAATGGCTTACTCAGGATCATGCAGCTAGCATAAGGGACTTGTAATCCCGGCACACAGCTTAATCCACAGACTATATCAAAACACTGGCTTATTACCAAGAAGCAACCATTGAACTCCAAGGTATGGTGGTGGTTTTAGGAACTATGATGTGGCAACATGTTGGCCAGTATATAATACTCCCATGGTCCTTTGGCTTGGTCTTCGGGTCACTATTGACCTTTCAGAGCTGGCTCTCCACATAATCAAGAGCCTGGAGCTTGACCCACCATCATGGCAGGTGAAGAGCTCCATGTCAGTGGCAGACTAGTAGCTGTACCTGCAGGTAGGACACAAGAGGAGTATCTGCCTTGGGGTCTCTAGAATGTCCCTGGGGCCCTCATAAATGTCTAAGATTAAAATGAAGCCTTTCTTCCTTATAAAACAGTCATGTGTTAAAGGGGCTGCATTTGATGCTTCTGAGCTGTATATTTTAGTGGATTCTATAAAATCCTCAATAAAGGAAAGGTCACTGTTGGGACCATAAACAGTGTTCGTGGAGGCGGATTTAACCCCCGTCCCTCCTATGGTCCCTGGAGCGGATAGCAGGTGAACCAACTGCTTTTCTTTAAATTTACCCTTTTACCTGTTACATCTGAAAAAGGTCCCACTGCTTCCTGGGCAGTGTCAGGCAGTAACTGAACTGTGCCTGACTCCCGAGCTAGTCTGTCCCTGAGCAGGAATCTGAAAAGATATGGTTTTTGTCTGGTAAACAGCATGTGACTAGGAGTGCCCCTTCTTCGGTGGCTGACTTTTTTTTTTTTTTTGTATTCAAGGTTAAAGTGAAAAGACTGTCGTCACACCCATTTGTGGATGTATATAGTGCAGGCCTGTGTCTTCTGTATTTTGCAAGGCGACCATGTGAGCAACTAAGAAAGAGCAGTGGTGATCTTTGCCTGGTGACGACAGAGCTTGTTGTTCCCCACAGTGAGTAGCTCTCTCTGTGACCTTTCTGGCTGCCGCTAGAGGCTTCCAGCCTACAGCGAGAGTCTCCTGCACTATACAATGGGGAGATAATAGTCCTGGGCTTCTTCCACCGAGTGGTTTTGAGGCTTAATTGGAGAATATTTTTTGACCCATTATCAAAAGCATTAGGAGGAAATGTTCAAAGAGATTTGATGCAGCTCCTTCAATTGACGAAAGTAGATACCCAAATAAGCAAATTATAACCTTAAATAGTCATTCATCTTTATGTTCAGTCCCTTCATCTTTTCAGAATAAAGACTTCTCTCTTCACTCTGAGAGCAGGAGATGAGGGGACGAGGGGGGGTCAGAACAAGCCTGAGCATCACAAATGACCCCTCCCCCGTGGCAGGCGTGAACACGTATCACCCTTGTTTAGAAATGAAAGGCTTTGAATGGACTGTCCTGAATAAATTTATCACCGCGCTGCTGACTCTGTCTGCCAGGCTGCCATGGCGCATACAGATCTGGTTGGAAGATATTTCCGGGAGTTAGGCATCGTGAAGCCGAAGCCACAGTCTGAGGCATCTGAAGCATGAATGGGCTTTTCTAAACATCATTATTTCTGGCTCCTTTCTGTTTTTATACCAAGAAAACACGCGCTCGCTCGTCCTTTCAGATGCAGAGACGTTATTTCTTACTGAACGACAGCAGAGGGATGCCCCTCTGGGTTTATTACCACTGACAAATTCTTACCCTACCCATCCTGGATTATCCTCAAATTTAATCTTATCCTTAATTCCATGGAGTAGTCAATGTCATCTTGTGCCTGATTTCTTTGATGATGTTATCTTTTAGTTTTAAGATGACAGGACAAAAATGTATCCCAATTTTTCCTTTAATTAAAGTAAGTCTGTATGAATCAGCTTAGGAACTACCAGAAAGTGTCTAACGGGTTGAAGTTTGGAAACTTCTTTGCTTTAAAAGAACTGGAGTTTCAGCCACATTTTCACTTATTGATTCTTTTCTGTTCCTACATTCTGAGGTATCTAAAAATGGCTTTCAAACCACCAAAAATACACTTCTAAAGCTATGATTAAATTTTGGCAGGATTAAGATGGTCACAGGCCAGTTAAGGGTATGAGAGGCTGCATGGTATATGTCAAAGGAAGTTATAAATTCACAGTATAATTCTGTTGGGAAAGAAACAATAGACAGATTTACAGACTCAAAGGAGGCCAAGGTACCAGTCCTGAAACTTCAAAGTATGTAGTAGTAGTGTAGGGTGTCTTAAGTCAATCCAGTACTCCTCCTCTTGTTCTCTCTTACTTCAGTTCATCAGAAATTCATTTAGAAATTCACCAGTTTTCGCAGTGTATAGACATGGCAGCTATAGATACTATGAACCCAAGGGTAAAATGATGTCTGAGCTTGCATTGTCTTAAATGCGTGTAAATGTAAGAAGTGATCTGTTCAGTATATGAGGTCTTTACTATTGCAAAATAGCATGTATTTTTGGTGTGAAATAATTTCCAGAAAACTTGTATTGTTCAAAGTCTTTCCTGGACAACTACTTTTAACCACTTCCAAGAGACTCCTGCTAAAAAGGATGGATGTCCATTTTGTGAGTGTCTGAAAGACAAAGAAATCATAGAAATGCTAGTTTATGGGGCTCAGAGATTCTAAAAGCCTCTTTACTAGATGGGTGATGAGCTACAGGACAAGTCAGAGAAGCAAAATTTATAAATGTGTCACTGAACTTGCAGGAGGACAAAGGAATTTTTCAAGGAACCCCAAGACTTTATGGAACGTGGAAAACAAAGGCATGGGGCAAGCCCTAGGACTGCTCTAGAAACAGCGCAGCTGGGAAGCTCAGCACGTGATTGTGTAGTTTACTGGGGAGCAGATGACAAGGCCTGGGATCCAGCTGAAAGGCCACCCTTGCCACAACTCGTAGAACCAAAACATGCAATGTGACCGTGTTCTTAATGAAGGACCTGTGAGAGCCAGTGAGCACATGACCAAGATAGGGAGCACATGAATAAGATGGTGAGCACATGACCAAGATAGTGAGCACATGACCAGGACAGTGAGCACATGACCAAATGAATGTTTTATGGTTGCATTTAAAGCAATGAATGATCATGTTCATCGTTCCTCTTGCAATTGTGAACTTATTCGAAGATGAGTGTAAGTAGTAAATTCATGCTGGTAGCACGGTGATGAAAACACGAGCCTAAAATACACAGGCAGCATATTTCCCCCACTGACGGAGCCCTCTGAAACCTGGTAGTGATGAACAGACATCTTGTCTAGAGGAACCATTTTAACAGCTAGCACCCTCAGGATCTCTACAGATTCAGTTCACGTGATGTTACCAGGAAGAAATGTCAAAAGTCCTCTGGAACTTTCCACACAGCGGATAACACAAACTCAAATCTACACGATTCAACACCAATAGTAAACAGCAAATTCTGATCTCCTGTGCATTATGACACCAAGATCCTGGATCCTGAATATAGAAAATACATGAAAACTATGCTTTAAAAATAATCAAGGAAAGAGGAGACCATCAAAATGATAGGATTCTTTAAATTAACTGGGTAGAATCACAGAACTGAAAAGTTTAATAATAGTATCATAGTTGCTTTTCTACCTCCTGTGATAAAAGCAGTTTATCAAGGAGGGTGGTGTTCTGGCTTACGGTATGAGGGTGCAGCCGTGGAGAAGCCATGACTGAGGACCGAACCAGATGGTCTCGTTACATCCACAGTCAGGGAGTACAGACAAGGATTCTGTCACTTAGCTCACGTCCTCTTTTTATTCAGTCCGGAACTCCATCCCGCCTGTGTTCAGGTTAAACCTTCCTGGAAATGGCCTCGCGTACTTGCTCACAGGCGTGTTGTCACGATGATTCCAGACCCAGCCACGTTGACAGTGACTATTAACCATCACACATGGTGATTTACAACTTATATATTAATTATTGATTTTCATGAAGCTGAATGGAGTTCAGTCTGAAAAATCATGAAAAAGTTATGCATCATGAAACAAAGAAGGAGAAATAGTAAAGAGAAATGAAAACATGGGATGATAGAATGTGAGTTCACTCATGTCTATTTGAAATTCCAGAATACTAAAATGTTGACCATAGGTGCTATCAAGAACTATGAGGGGCCTGAGACTTTACTTTCATGCGAATACATAGATCTGCCTCAGTTTTATGGATACTAGTCTAAGACATGGCACTTCTAAATCAGGTACAAAGGACTTTGTTTCTTGGAGCCCAACAACCCATATGGGACTCATGATAACCATGGATCCCCCTGTTCCCCGTGTCTCAGTGTCTCAGGGATGACAAAGAGTGGCCCTCAGTGAATGCTGGGCCTGTACAGTTTCAAGGTGGATGGGATTCTATTTCTAAAAGGTGGAAGTGGACACAAACTCTCATCCCTAACCACATAGCTGTCTCTAAAGCAAATATTAGCTTTCTCCAAAGGAGTCTCATTGAGTATAATAGCCACACCTAAGAGTAGGCCTCAGGCCTAGTAGTAGATGGCCAACACAAAATGAACTCAGTGATATTTTTGTAGACATTTTTTGACACATATTGCTTTGTTTAGGCATTTTTAAAATCTAATTGGTCTTTTGCTTATGTGCTATGGTTCCCAGTTTTGTGTTTTTGTGTGTCTGTGTTTCTTATGTTCTTCTTCCCCCTCTCTTTGTTTAATTCAGGCTTCTTTGGGCTTTTTGTTTGTTTGTTTGTCTATTTGTTTTCTAAAGACAGAAAGGTAATGGAGGTGGGTGGGTGGTGTGATGGGAAGGATTTGGGACAAGTTGAGGAAGAGGAAACCATGATCCAAATGTATTGTATGAAAAAAATTTTAATCAAAAATGGGTTCTAGGGAAATGTATGTTTCTTCTGGAAGCAGACAGTGTCCTGACCATACTAGCAGGAGCACTACCATTGAGCTTTATCATTAGCCCCAGAAATATCTTTTTTTACCACATATTTAGAGAAATATTTCTTACCCTGAGGATACCAAACAAAAACTAAATAAGCAACAAAATAAAATCTTAAAAAAAAAACAGACAAATTCAGTAACATTAAAGTATATATATATATATATATATATATATATATATATATATATATATATATATATATATCCTTGTCTCAGGAGAGTAGTAAATTAAAATTAGCTGCATCTGGGAGAGTGACCCACGCTCTCAATTGTAATCTGCCATCTGAAGCACTAAGAAATTCAGCAAACCCCCTTATTTCACAGCTCCGTTTTCTCACAGCACAAGCAGTATGAGACAACTGTGGTCCAAAAATATTAGATAGAAGATTCCAGAAAGAACTCATTAGTTTTCGATTGCATGCTGTTCTGAGTAGTATACTGAAATGTCACTCTGTCCTTCCCAGAATGTGACTCATCCCTTTGTCTGGCATATCCATGGTGTATATACTAAACACTGGTTAGCCACTTAGTACAATCTTGGTTCTCAGAGCTCTGACAGGCTCCCACAGTGCTGTGTTCAAGCGACCTTTGTGTGCTAGCCTAACATTGTCCCCTTCGCTTCATCCCATCAGTTAGGCATGCTGTCATCTCATGTCATCACAACAAAAGTGTGTACAGTGTAATAAGATATTTTGAATGACATGGTAATAAGATGCATTCATGCCACTTAAACATTGAATGCTGTGATAGCTGTTCTGTTGTTTGCTAATCACCCACCGTGTCTTAGTTATAAGTTAAGCTGTCATTAATATGTATGTGTTTATAGGAAGAAATATGATAGATTAGATAGATAGATAGATAGATAGATAGATAGATAGATAGATAGATGATGGATAGATCGATATGATATGATAGATGTTAAATAGGCATATATTATTTATGCTTTCATCCATCCACCAGGAGTCTTCAATGAGAAAGGATTACTGTGTTCTATAAGTGAAATAAAAATTCACACAATATATGTACAGTTTTTTTAAAAAGACACATAATGGGCTAATATTCAGGGAAAATAATCAACCTTACTATGAAACAGGATGCTATACAACAAAACTACAATGGTAACTGTTTTATCCCTACTTGGTGGTGACGTAAGTTTGAACAGTGACATTTGTGAACAAGGATTTGGAGCCACAAGAATTCTCATGTTCTCTTTATCTCCTTGCCTTCACCAACCTGACAGACAAATACAGTCAGAGTTCTCCGGAATTACATTAAACACAAGGAGAAGGTAATTTATCGAAATAAAGTATTTTTAAATCACTTTTTAAGCCATATCTGGATGCACATTGAATATGCAAACAAAAGTCTTTTATGTTTCAGAATAAGAGAATTGCAGTCAAAGAAAAATCTGCAGTACATGTTTTGGGTTCTTTGTTTATTGTATAGTTCTGTTTTGTTTTGTTTTGTTTTGTTTTGTTTTATTATAGACAGGGTATCACTATTTAGTCTAGGCTGGTGTGGAATTCACTATGTAGCCTAAGCTTACCTAAAACTCACAATCCTGCCTCAACATCCTGACTGCTGGCTTTGTAGGTTCACACTCACACACAGACACTCACTTTCACACACATATATACCCATAAACAACACACACATGCACACAAACTCCCACATACACATAACATACACTCCCACATATACTCCCACACATGCACAATGTGCACAACACTCACATGGACATGCACACATACAAACAACATATACACACTCACATAGACATGCACACACACACATTCACTACACACTCACAAATACATACACATGTATGCACACATATGCTCAAATACACATGCACACTCACACATACACTGGCTTGGTGGCTTTGTTTCATTTTGTTTTCCTGTCTCCTTGTTTTGTTTGTAGACTATCCCTAAGGCTATAATATCCCAAAGACAATTCAAAGGAGAGTCCCCCTAAAACAGTCCTCAAACTTTTAAACTCATGACCCCTGAGAAGTGTTTATGTGTACCTTTTTGATTGGGGTATTTTTTAATAATAATAATAACATTTTTAATAATCATAAAGAGATTCATTTTGAAACAAGCATTTGCTAGCACATAATTTTACTACTTGTTGAAGATGAAAGCAGATATTAGAGATAAATGTGCTTGTTTATTTTTACATAAAAATTGAATTCTGGTAAAATACTTGACATCAAAAGACATGGCATCTTCAGCATTTTTCAAGCTTGATCAATACGCCAATTTCATAATTCCCAATGCTGAGAAATGACTTTGCATTCACACATAGTAGAGAATGACAAAACTGTGTTGGGCTAATCTCAGAAATTGACAAAATTCAACCAAAATCTCAAGCCAAGACTCACTGAGTGATTTTTTTTTTTTTTTTTTTTTTAATGAAAATCAAGTCAGAGCTCAAACAGCTGTTTTAAAAACCAAACATTCTAACACACACAATCCAGATGTGTCAATTTGGTAGTTACTGAAAATAGAGAATTATTAACTCTTGTTTTTTCATTAATTAAACTAGTTACTATAAAATGTGAAAACTTGCTGTATAAAGTAAAGACACTGCAGGGCATACATAACACACAGTGGTCTCAAATTGGTGCTGCATTGCCTCAGGCAGCATTTCTTAGTGTATAGGTAACAGTGCTCACCGTGTGAAGTGTGTGTTTGGAACCAGGGCTGCAGTCAAAAATTTTTGTGGAACCCCACACACACACACACATTACTTCCCCCCCCCCCACACACACATATACTCAGTTATCCTTTGTGAGTTGTGGCCCATAATTTAGGAGGCTGGACTCTAATTTGTATCTGGCTTCAGTATCTGTTGTAATTCAAATATGATAAATTTTTATATAGACTAAGGTGCCAGCTCTGAATCTACAGCAGAGAGCTGAGATCATCACCTTGTACAGAGGAAATGCTTCTTTTTCTCTCAGTTTGGAGATGCCAGACTCTGGTTAGTTGGCTGTGTTGCTATGGGGCCTGTAGTGAGATGACACAAAGTGGTAGCGGCTCCTGGCACAGTTAAGCAGTTCATCTCTTAGAGCAAAACAAATGAAGAATCAGAAGGGGCAAGGGTCCTCTCTCCCTTATAAAGGCCTGTCACAGTGACATAGCTTTCTCCCAGAGGCTCCTGCAGGAGCCACCGTCTCCTAGCAGCACCAGAGGTTGGGAACCAAGACCTTAGCATCATGGGCCTTTGGAAGATTCTTAGTACAGAATCAAGTCATAGAGTGACTTGGTTACAGGAATACTGGAAATGATACCACCCATTAAAATTCCTTGCGCTTAAGGGAAACAAAATCCCTAAGAGGGTCAGTTGTGCTTTGTCATGGACCATAGAGAAAGGAATCAGTGTCATGTATGCAGAGCCTTCTAGAAGGATGATGTCTGAGTCAATTACAGAATACTCCGTTCATATACAAACACATAAAAATCTACAAGAATAAATTCTAACCAAAAGTGATGCTTTTTATTGGCTCTGATGCAATAGTTATAGTAATATTTTTTAAGTGAGGGGGAAAAGCTAAAAATCAAACTTGGATGTTGTCTACACTAATAATGTTGCTTGATTTGAAATTCTTCCAATGTCTAGTGAGTTTCATGCGTCCACGCTGCTATTACATAACTGCCTGCTTATTAAAAACCCCTAATGCTTGAGCAAAAGTAGACATTCAAGTAACATTCCCTAATTAGCCAGAAGAGCCTTGGAAGTTACTATGAATATCTGTCACATTTTGAGGCAGGAGAGACTAGGTATGAATCAATATTGCTGCCTGGGTGTCACGTGACCTCTCTGAGAGATTAATGTGGTTATTGTCATGCTCCGTGTTCTCCAATCAGCTAAGTATGTGCACTTGTCATTCAGCTTGTTACACTGACAGGAAAAAAAGTCTCTGTAGAATAAAGGGCCAGTTTGGCATATTTGCATGTTTTTTTAAATTAATTTATTCTTGTTACATCTCAATGGTTATCCCATCCCTTTTATCCTCCCATTCTTCCCTCCCTCCCATTTTCCCCTTATTCCCCTCCCCTATGACTGTTCCCTGAGGGGGATTACCTCCCCTGTATATGCTCAGTAGGGTAATCAAGTCTCTTCTTGGTAACCTGCTGTCCTTCCTCTGAGTGCCACCAGGTCTTCCCCTCCAGGGGACATGGTTAAATGTGAGGCACCAGAGTACGTGAGACAGTCATATCCCACTCTCCACTCAACTGTGGAGAATGTTCTGACCATTGGCTAGATAGAAACCTACAAGTAGAACATTATGATAGGCAGATTTGGGCCCAGGGGTCCCGCTCAAACTAAGGCACCAGCCAAGGACAATATTTGCATGTTTTTAACATTTAAAGAGGACTCTGCTTTGTTTGGAAACTGTGTGACTCTTCTCTTTTTATGACACCGCTGAACATCACAGTTAGCTCTAAGCTCTCTGGCTCTTGTTTTAGTTTCTGCTCGTTACTAATTTTGTTAATTAAACAGAAAAAGAAATAAGGAGTATTTAAAAAGAGTAAGCAGCATATTTCAAAACTGTTGTCTATAAAACTAAATAATATTCTGACTTGTTTAAAAAAAACCTCGTATGTGGTTGGGGGCATGTGGGGGTGTGCATGTATGCATGAAGAACACGTTCACATGTGTGATATGTAAAGCCAGAATCTGATGCTGTCTTTCTCTTTCGATCGTCACCTTACTTTTTGAGATAGGTTCCTTCTCTGACCCCAGAGCTTGTGGATATGGGTATCAAACTCAGGTTCTGATGCTTGCGCACCAAGCATTTTGCCAGCTGAGCCATTTCTCAGGCACCAAACCACCTTTTCTGCATTGTAAACCATGCTTATGGACGTGCCCGTGGGAACACACTTACCTGTGTTAGACAAGTCAATCCTGCTGATGTCATTACTCCAGACTCATGGTTCTCTGTGCTTGTGCTCAAACAGACCTCACGGATGCATCATGGGAAAGAATTTGAGGCTAAAACTACCTATTTAATTACTTTGATTTTATACAATTTCACTAACCAGCTACCAGCAGATACCTTGATATAAAATAAAAGTCTTCAGCTATGGCTCACCTTATTTTATACATGAGCTAATCCTCTTATCAAACAAGGCTTAATCTCCCTTGGAAACCACTGAGTGCCCAGCAATACAGGATGGGGAAATGAGACAAAGAGATGAGCGAATGCGAAGACACCCAGTTAAAGCCTGGCTTTTGCCCACTCCTTAATGGCTCCGGCAATTTGCATGGCATGAATGTAAAAGGCAGGCTGCACACCTATGCCTATATGCAGATTTGTATAGGAAGGGAAAGCTCTGAATGGTCCTCTGTTGGTAATGGTAGTTTTCTGAAAGAGTAGGAGTTTCAATCCTTATGATCCAACATTTTGCAAGTTTTTCTCTATATTGGGGCAACCTGAGAATTTTCATTTTTATCTAATTTATCTACTACCATTTTACTTTTTGATAATTTGTCATTTAGTAATTAGCTTATACATATTCAAATAAACTTTCAGAATTAGAGAACTATTAGGAAAAATAAACCTCATGTTTTTGTACTTTTAGCCCATGTACATTGGTTGTAATTATTACACATTAGTAATTATAGGTGTTTTACTATATAAACATATGACATCATATATAATCACTGGGTATTTATTGAGTACCATATGCTCTTATAAAGCCTGAATGTAAGTTTTCAGACAGATCAACACTACAATCAACCCCATTTTATAGGTCAGAGACCAAAGTTTTCATTAAACTTTTTACCTTCACTGATGCAGCTTTGGAGGGAAAGAGGCCAGCTTTCAAGTAGAGCCTCTTTCAGCCCCAGGCTCACATTCCCAATAATTACCCTTTCTTCTCTTTAGTTTTTAAATGTGGTTGTTTTGCTAGCAAATAACTTTACCTTATTCGTCTCTTTGTCTTCTGCTCCTCATTGTAGAAGGAGCTGCACATCATTGCACAGAGCATATGGTATAATAAATACAAAATGCTTCTGTCTGCTTAGAAAGGACTAGAGCACACTTAGGTCATGTCAGTGGCCATTATTATAAATTCACACTAGATAATTCTGGTTTTAATTTATGTATGTAGAAATACTGGAAGTAAGCTAAATAAATAAAACATGGAAAAGGAAATGTGTTTCAATATCATGCTCACACTCCCAGTACAAGGCACGTGAAGTCACGGATGGGGGGTGTGGAGAGGACTTGGCTCAGGCAGAATCTACAACGATGCTTTTAGGAATCCAGCCGATCTAAAAGAAGAGGCAATCGTGAGCTCCAGCATCACCCAGGGTATCAGGGAACTTCTGTCCGGACCACCATCTTGCCCATCCCAAACAATTCTTAGGTTACCAGAATGTTTATTCTGGGTTTGAGAAGATGCTTTCAGGGTGTAAAGTGACAGACTTGCAAGCATAAGAACCCAAGTTCAGACGCCCCCCAGGACCCTGTAAAAGGCCAGTTGTGATGGTGTGTACCTGTAACCCCAGTACTGGACGGGGAGAGAAAAACACATGACATTGGGGCTTGTAAACCATCCAGCCACCAGTTAGTGAGCTCAAGATCAATGAGAGACCCTACTTCAAACAGTAAGGTGGAGAATAATTGAAGAAAAAACCTAACATTGTCTTCTGGCCTCCATGGGCACATACGCAGGCTGGTGTACCCACACTTACACACACACACACACACACACAGAGGGGGATGGGGGGAGACAGACAGACAGACAGACACATGTGCACTTGCATGCATACATGTGCATTCACCCACGCACACAGAGATTCACACTAAAAAATGTCTATTCCTATTGTCAGTACACAGGCAATGCAATTCTATCTGAATGTCTGCTTCGCGCACTTCCGAAATCAAGCATAGTTAACTTCAATTAAATCACAACAAAATTATGTAACGAAATAACAAAATTGCCCTCGCTGTTGGTGGCCCAGCAGTCCCTGGGGCACACTGACTATTTCACTCACGTGAATTTTGAAATGCAGTTATCATCTGGGGTCATGGTGGGAGGCGACAGACCAATGGGTGTTTGAGGAAGCGTTCTCAAGTGTTTTGGTTCCTGCCACACACTGAGTCTCATCTGTCCTGTGTGGGTGCAAGAGGGAAACCTGTTACTACAGCAGAGAACGCACAATGCTTTTTATTTTTGTGTTTTCCTCCCAGGAGCACATGGTGCATTGTTTGGTGAGAAGACTCATATGTAGGAGTGTGAGAGCTCTTTGTAATCCGGCTTTCCTGACTGGGCCCTGCAGCTCATCCTGAAAGAGCTCTCTTTACTTTAAAATGGAGAGACTGTTAGTAGCCTACTGGAGGCCAAAGGCTTGTTTATGAAAGCCAGGTGGCATGGATGCCATCATTACATACAAACATAACTTCTGCCCTTTCTGCACTCGCCCATCTGAACACACTGCTTGACCAGCACGTGGGTGGGGGTGGTGTCTGTTGTTATTGCTGTTGCTGTTAGTGATTCCATGCTTTTCTCTTGGACATTTTCAGTTCTTTCATTTATATCTCGCAGTCCTTTAGAGATAACTAATTAATAGGACATTCTTAGTTTTATGTATACGCTTTATTATAGCCATGTCAAATGCATGAGTTGATAAATTTTCTGGTTTAGTAGAAGTTCTATTGGCAAACAGATAATTCCTGGAACCTAAGTACGTGGGTATGTATGTACTGAGTTGTTTATATGTGTGTGTGTGTGTGTGTGTGTGTGTGTCTCTCGCTTTGTGTGTGTGTGTGTGTGGGTCTCGCTTTGTGTGTGTGTGTGTGTGTGTGTGTGTGTGTGTGTGTGTGTATGCATGCATGTATGCATCATGATGTGCATGTGGAAGTTAAGGACAACTAGGAAAAGCCAATTTTCCCTCTCCACCATGTAGATCCAAGGGATTGAACTCTGGATGTCAGGCTTGGCAGCAAGCAGCTTTGCCTGCTGAGCTTCCTGCCACCTACCCCCCGTTGAGTCTTATCTGCTCTTGTAATGGTGCTACAGAACACTTCCTACACACCTCATGACGTTTTCCTGGGGCCGAGCATGGCTTCCGTCTCTAGACAGGGCTTACCTGTCTTGCCTTCAGGCACCTGAATCTGTTCCACTGGTGGCTTTAGAACACGCTTTCCGAGCGGGCCTCTTCTTGAGTGGGACACAGTTTGCTTTATTTCCAATATGCATTTTCCTGTTGTTTCTTGCTTTTTTCCTAATGCCTCCGTTCTCATTCCTAAGTGACACCTGGCATGTGGGAACCCATAGTTTAGCTCCCTGTGCTGAAGAGTCAAGTCACAGTCTTCAGGATTTTATTTGTAAAGTCCTCAACGCCATCTCCAAAATGTGTGTTACATTACCTGACCCCTGCCATCACCCAGCATTTCCTTACCCACAATGCAACAAAATATAAGAAAAGTGTGAGTGAATATCAATGCTAGGAAGACCCTCTGAGCATCAAATCAGCCATTTCTTTCATGTTGTTGCTTATTTTCCTCGTGGTTTTGCCCATCTTGGCAAGAGCCTAGTTATTAGTGAGAAGCTATCTGTCTTGTAGTTTAGGTCAGTTGTTCTCAGAGCCATCTGTGGCTGCAAACTGTATTCATAAGTAAAGGTTTTGAAGTTGTATTCAGAGTTGTCAGCCATCGTTTTATTTCTGAGTTTTGAGTGTATGCCTCAGCACCCCCCAGAGCAGCGTGCACTGTCAGCCCTACCTGTAGGAGATGGTAAAGGTGTGTCAGTGCTCTGAGTCCTGCCTCTGCCCGGGTATTTACTCCTCTTCGATTTTGCTTTATGAGAACAACAGCAAACTGTCACTATTTGGTGTAAATTGAAGCTTTTAATAACTATGTCTGTTCTATAACATTTGTCAGCTTTGAATATTCTGTCAGGAGAAAATAAAAATAGCAGGGAGCTGAGCAGCGGTGACACCGAGGATTTATCTGCTTATGCAAAAGGAAGGTAAAAAAAAAAAAAAAAACAATCTTGAAGGATGTGCATTTGGCGTTTTTCCTTCAAATGGTGTAAATCTGAATTGACTTTTCCTCAAATATTTTTTTCTACGAAAAGTTGCAAAAAATCAATGAATGGGTAAGTTCTGCGATTAAGCACAAAGTTCTTTTAACCCAGAAGAAGAAATGAGAAAAGTTACCTCAAATCATTGATTCAGGCAACTGGGCTTTGTTTGACAATCTTCTGAAAGATAAGTTATATAAACACATAAAGAGAAGCACGATAGCTCAGTAGTAAAAATGTTGGTACATCTAGCATTTAAATTTTTAAACTATTTCATAGTAAAAATTCATGTACCGAAGGCCATCCTGATATGGGACAATAAAAAATTAATTTATCTAATAAAGATGATTCTAGTAAATCAAATCAAACAAATTCCATGGTCTAAATATTTGTAAATTGTGTGTGTCACTTATAAATATTAAAACCCTAAGTGAAATATATATTATGAAAAATTCACTGCTTTCTCTTTTTGAGATAAAAACATTTTTTTAAAAAAGTTTTCCACAAGTCTTTATTGGTGCTGCCATGCAGTGTGTTAGTTTAGACCCTGTTCTTAGCAATGTACTTTTATTTTTAACTTTCTGTCTCCTTGAAGGGCTTTCTTCTCAAGTGATAACTTTGTGATTATCTTTAATAGTAGCAGTGAGGATGTGTGGAGGACCTACTAGGTACCATACTTGATAAATGTTGACAGTAACTCAAAGCTGTTCTAAGTGGGGGGCAGGGGTGTCAAAGGTGCTCATAACTGTGTAATTGTAGACTCTTCACTTACTTTCTGTCCTTATTGGTTAGTAAGATCACGTGGTCCTGTCAACCTATTGACAGGTCTACAAATAAAGTTTTAAAAATAAGCACTGTGAGCTAAAGAGTGTGTCTCTACACTTAGGGAATGCGCATACCGGCATGTTTCAATTTTGTGTGGTATCATAGCTCTTCCATCTTCCCAGATTGTGCCTGAGGGAACAAGTAAATTAATTATTGTCAGAATTAGTAAGATAATTGCATGTACGTAATTATACAAAGTACGCTACGATAGTGTTCTTGCTGAGGAGAAAGGCCTTGGCAAGGAGTGGAATTTGAAAAGACAGGATGCATTTTGGTTTGTTTTCTTTTCATAAACAGAAAGTCCTGGTCTGATGTTATCGCCTACTTTTGCCAGTGATAAATTGAAAATTACTTCGCTACTACGTATTAATAGTTATAAGAAAAAAACCAAAAGTCTAAAATCTTCTATGTCAGAAAATCTTACTCCAGGCAAGACCAGAAGAATGATTCTAATAAAATTGGATGTTAATGATTTGTAAAGACTGCTGGCACTTCTGTCTGCAGAGACACTTACACGGAGATTCCTGAAGAGCTGTGCTGCTCTCCTTCTACCCCCTAGAAAAATCCCTTGCCTCTTAGAACCAAGAGAGAAGATGGGACGCCGCTCTGGCGTGCACCTGTCTTGACTTGCAGACCAGTGGCAACAAGGCAGTCAACTTCATTTTCTCTCATTGTTGTGTCTCTTCATATAGGCAAGTTAAGATGTTTTCTGTTAATGTGTCTTCTGTACCTCTGATTTTAGCAGCTCTTAGGGTTTACAGAACTGTCTTTTCAGGCACCGTGACTTCTTTTTAAAATACTGATAAGATTCTCCCCCTTTGAATGTGCTGTTTCATTTTTAATCCTTTAATTGATTTGGATAAGGAAGTTACCCAAGTTGTTTTTGTACTGAAGAAATGAGATGCATATCGCAGAAGGAGAGTAATTTAATTCTAAGTCTTCACTCAGGCTGAACGTGTCTTTGTGATTCACAAGGGCCAATTCTAATCTGTATTTTCTTAGGATACTTGCTTGCTTGTAATAAAAGGAGGTGAAAACCCTTTTTAAGTTTTAATCTGCACTGATGTTCCAGAAATAAATTAAAAATAAAGATGAGGTTGTTTAAATCTTTGTTCATGGAATTCTCATTTTTTTGAAAGAAAGATTTAAATGAATTTCTCTTACCCGTCTGAACATCTCAGAATCAAATCATTTTTTGAAACCTCCATTGGGAAAGAAGAAAATGAATCCTGTAAGTGACAAGAGTCTCTTTGTGAATGAATGAAAAATTGTGCCATAACTATAGACAAATTAGCATTCGTCAGCTTCCTGTTCTTAATAGGTTAAGCAATGCTAAGCTTAGAAACAGTCTTGGTTTTCAGTTGTAACGTACGAGTTACAGAAACTCTTTGTTCCAACCCTTCTGAATGAACCCCAGGTACATTTCATTCCTTGGAAGGCAGTGATCTGCAGTAAAAGAATGAACAACTGAATCTGCCATTTCATTTCAGAAAAAATAAACTTTTGTTGTTGGTATCAGCCATCTGTTTACCTCCCTCCTTCACTAGGGCTCCATCCTTGCTGCCTCGGACTATAGGCTTAGCTAAGGGGAGGGTTCAGACACTTAGAGCTGTGGCTTCAGCACATGGACTTGCAACAAGGTTTGACATGTTGTCTCAAAACAGCTTAGAGGCGTGAGACAAGGCAACAGTGTGTCCAGAAGTCAGCACTATAGACTCTGGTAATCAGCTTATTTGCTCTTTATTGATTTAAGTGACTTCACTGCCCCAGTTTCCCTAAATTGGAATCTTTGAAAATGTAAAGGTAGAAATGATTGAGAATAACTCCACATAGACGTAGTTCTGTGGCCTCCCTATTCCTGCCTGTGTGAGAGCTCATGCCTGGGTCAGTGTGCTTGTTTTCGTAGCTTTCTTAAGGTAGAATTTATGTACCATACAAATCCACCCATGAGTCATGCAGTTCTGTAGCTTTTCATATATTCATAGAATTGGCATCCATCACCACAGTGAATTTTACAGCATTTTGTTTCCCACCCCCAAAAGGGACCTTATAACCACGCCCTACTCCCCGCATCACCGCTGACCTCCCTTCCCCCATCCATGGCCATCACCATTCCATTGTGTGTTGATATTTTTTGGCTGTTCTGAACATTTCACATAAATGCAATCCTGTCATATGCTTCCCCTATGACTGCCCCTTTTCCCTTAGTATAATACTCTGAGTCCATGTTGGTTAGTGTGGATCAGCACTTCATTTCTTTTTATGGCTTAATGTGATTATAGTATATTCCATTTATGTGCTCATTGTTGATGGGTATTTAGTTTGTTCCTACTTTATATCTGTAATTGTGAGTAATGTTAAACTTGTATGCAAGTGTTTATATAGACAAATGCTTTCACTTATCTTGGGTGTGTGCCTCCAAGTAGGATGCTGGCTTCAATGTATAGGTGTGTGTGTGTGTGTGTGTGTGTGTGTGTGTGTGTGTGTGTGTGTAATCATGTGGAAGCCAGAGGCTGATTTCTGGTGTCTTCCTTGGTACTTCTTCACTTTAGTCTTTGAGACAGGATCTCTTTGAACTTGGAGCTCAATACTACTGAGGTTGGTTTGGTAGGAAGCCCCAGGTATTCTGTCTCTGCTTCTAGGGTGCTGAGAATCTAGGTGCGTGCCACCCCACTTACTTAGCCTTTTAAGTGGGTGCTGAGAATCTGAAGTCAGGTCTTCCTGCTTCCTCAGCAAGCACTCTGTCAACTGAACCATGTTTCCTTCCCCCACTAGCTGACTTTTTGATTAGCCATCTGAGTGGTAGTTTATCTCATTGTGGTTTTGATTTGCATTTCCCTAACGGCACTGATACTAAACATCTTTTCAACGTGCATACTCCTGTGTTTTGAGTACTGTATACAGATCTTACACACACGTGCTCACCTTTGGAGACAAGTATTCAGAAGGACTGGGTAATATGTCTATAGTCACCCTGAAGCTGGAAAAGACTTTGAGCCATACCTCTGTGACATACAGAATGATGGAAGGTAAGAATCACATATCAAATGCACTTAGTGCAGTCTTTGGGAGCTCTGATGAGAGTACAGCATGGACCAATGGGGACCTAAAGGTGTAAGAGTTCAATTCTGCTAAAGAGAAGGAGATTGATGAGGATGAGGAAGTCTTGACTCATCTGCAGTTACTTCTCAGCCATTGAACCAAGAAGTGGAATCTAAGGATAAAGACGGCTCCTCGCATGGCTTGTCTCCACGGATGGCTCTCTGCCACAGGCCAGCACTGCATTCCTGACCTGGTGTCTTTAAGATTTCTTCAACTATCCACCTAGGGAATATGCTGTCTCTCGTGTAAGATGGGGCGCCTTATGAAAAGACTCAATAAGAGCTGTACTCCTGTCTCTAGACTGCTTAGCTACTGTTGTTTATTGTGGTGTGTTTAATTTAGAGTCCATGGGAGTATTTCCCTCCCCCTCCCCTTTTTTTTCCAACTTTAAATCTGGGTGGAAAATCCTATTTAGGCCAAAAAAAAAAAATTAATTTACTGTATTTCAACTTATAAAATATGAAATGACCTCCTTAGGCCTTTACATTTGTGAAAACGAATCTCTTTTAAAGGGAAAAGGGTGCCATTGCTGATTGCCTACAATGAGATGTTTCTATGATCAAGGCTTTAAAAAATAATTATTATTCTTTCTTTTTTGACTTTCTTTTATGGTAGCGTTACTGGAATATACCGCCTTCTATGAAGCATGCAAATAAAATTTCCTTTCCTACTAAATCAGATGCACAGCCCTGCTGCCTTGTAAGGACTCTGTAGGATTGCCTTTCAGAGATGGATAGTGGATGTGACTTGTGACAGCTCTGAGTAGCCCAAAGCTTTGTTTACGGCTTCCTGGATGTGCAACTCTGACGTGATGTTCTGGAAATCCATGTAACGTGATTCTTCCCATTGGCATTCAGGGCCTTAAGGAAACAGATCCATATCTTGAACTGTCTTCCTCTTCCTAGGTACAATAACTAAAGAGGGGTACTAGGAGATCAAACCTGTTAAGTATTGTCTTGAGTTTTATTTTTTAATAGTTAAAATTGGGTTGGGAATACAGGGTGCTCTTATAAGAAAAGTCAGTTCTCATCCTTTGTCTGGGAAGAGTCAACATCAATACGCATTTGGGTTTTTTTGTTTGTTTGTTTGTTTGTTTTTTCTGGCTTTTCTTAAGTGCAGTTTGACCTACCAGAGCTTATAATGTGTACGTCCTGAGATCCTTGTTATTAATCGCATTGAGGAAACCTTCAATCTTGTCCGTTTGCTGTATCTCCATTGTTCACTTTAGAAATCCCTTTTCTTTTTCTTCTCTCTGAAGCTCTGTTAGCGTGCAAAATCGAAACGCTGTTCCTGGCCACGAAGTCTGCTTTAGATCCTAGACTTACCTCTTTTTAACTGTATGACCTTGAGAAAGCCCTTGGACCTTTATGTGAGGGTTTTCTACTAGTCCTAATAAAATGAACTTGGAACTGTTAAGAAGAAAAAGGAAGAGGAAAGGAGGTGCTGGGGACATGGCTGAGGCAGGGAGGGTGCTCGCTACACGAGCAGGAAGACCTGAGTTTGAATCCCTTAGAAGCCAGGCCTGCCTGCTTGTGAGTTTGTAACACAACTCAGTGCTGTAGAAGGTGGAGATGGGGGGATCTGTGGAACTCTCTGGTCGTCTGGCTAGCTCTCTGTTTTATCAGAGACCCTGCCTCAAGGGAATAAGGTAGCCAGTGATAGGACAGGACCCTCAGCATCCTCCTCTGACCTCCTTCCTCATGCATGGGCCCACATGCCTGTGCATACATGAGCACATCATATATCACAGGCCCAGTTATTTGATTAAAAGAAGACAAAGAGAATACATGTAAACTACACAGCCAAGTGCCAGGCAACTAGCAGGCAGCAGTTGCAAAACTCACAATTACTTCCTTCTATTTACTTAGTAGGTAGAAGGGGCATTTACAGTTGGGTCCTTTAGAATGCCCAGGAACATTTTCACAGAGGCAACAAGTCACTTTTAAAACATGGGCTTGCTATCTGGAGAGGCGGCTCAGCAGTTAAGGTGACTTGATAGTTTTGTAAAGGACCCAAGTTCAGTTCCCAGCACCCCCAGGAGGTAATTCACACCACCTGTAATTCCAGTCCCAGGAGCTTTGTCACCTCTTCTAGTCCCCAGCGCCAACACTATTCATCTGCACAACCCTTCACAGAAGCACACACATACTTACAATTTTTTAAAAGAATTGTTTTAAAGCATGGACTTCTATGTAACTGGTAAGTTGCCCATTATTAGGGTATGTAGTGGTAAGCTGCTAATACTAAACATGCTGGCAGACAGAACTCAGCAAGTAACGCTTGGCTGTGGGCTTTGTTCTTGGATTTTTCTTATTTTGACTTCTTCATAGTCATAAGATAAAGCATTGCATGATGTGGATCAGGAGACTGAGGCCTGGAACAGCTGACCATGTTCCCCAGAGCAATGCAGTGAATAAAGATGCTGCAGCGTGGTACAGTGTGTATTTGGACCACTTTAAGATATTGACTAGGAGCGAAGATGATGCAGACGTTGCCATTTAAATTCTTGAATGAAGAAAAAGGTTTTAGTTTGCTTTCTATTTCTGTGATACAACGTCATGACCAAAAGCAACTTGGGGAGGAAAAGGATTCTTCTTTGGCTCACGCTTCTTAATCACAGCCCATCATTGAAGGAAGCCAGGACAGGAACTGAAGCAGAGACCAGGGAGGAACATTGCTTACAGGACTGATGCCCACTGCTTACTCAGTCTGCTTCTTACACTACCCAGGACTATGTGCCCAGGGGTGGCACTGCCTATAGCTGCCTGCCTCCCCCCACCATTGATCATCAATCAAGAAAATGCCCCCAGAAACTCACCTACAGGCCAGTCTGATGGAGGTGACTCACCTACAGCCCAGTCTGATAGAGACAATCTCAATTAAGGCCCCCTTTTCCAAATGGCTTGTGTCAAGATGACAAAAAAACAAAACAAAACAAACAAAAAACCTAACCAGCACAGCAAATAAAATAATACAAGTGTACTACACACACACACACACACACACACACACACTGAATTCATTACCATATATGAAGGTTTTGTCCATGGAATAAGCTCCCTAGTTTAATGATATAACCATTTTTTCACATATACAGATTTTTTGTATGTCTATATGTGTGTAGCATGTGTTCATGTATGTGTGCATGTTCTCATGTCTGTGCAGGTGTTTGTGTGTGTGTGTGTGTGTGTGTGTGTGTGTGTGTGTGTGTGTGTGTGTGTGTGTGTGTGTTTCAGGGTCTCCCTATGAAACCTAAGATGGCCTTAAACGTGAGGTCTTTCTTCTTGCCTCAGCCACTCCAGCTCTGGGATTACAGCCGTGTACCCTCAAGCCTCGTTCTAGAAATCAACTCTTGACATGTGACTTTTGACACAGTGTTGGCAATTCTTTCCTCAGTAGCATGTCGCATCTGCTAGTCTGTTCTGGAAATTATCGTTCCTGTGCTTGACATTGTCCAGACAGATCTTTTCAGTTCCCGTGGCTGGCCGTTATTGGAATGACTTCTAGACTGTGCTGTGACTCTCATATACCTTAGTACTTCTGTACAGCTCTGGGGCTATTCTTCAGCGGATTCTGCTATTCTTCACATAGCTGTGAGTTCCCAAGAATCCATTGTTATTTAAAAAAAAAAAAATCACCCTCCTGTCTGCTGAGTAGGCTAAGCAATGGGCATTTGCGTTTCTCAAAGACGACTTTCTTACCACTCACTTCTTAAAGCTAACAGTTTTATTCTAACTATTGAGGATGTCGTCTGGACTCGTTACTGAAAGAGTAAGCATGAAATTGTATCACATGTGACTTCGAGACCAGACTCTAAAAGAAATGGAAATGGGAGCATAAAAACTTGAAATGGAGACTAGAAAGGTCTTGTTCAGTGAAATGGTTCGCCTTGCAACAGGTTAAACAGCTGGACAGAGTAGACTGTTATCACGGTCCTTTGGAGAACACTATAAGTTGAATTTCAAGAATAATGCTCTAATTACGCATAGCCTCTATGTCCTTCTCAGGCCAAGAATAATATTTCTCTGTTTACTTTTCACAAGAAAATATGCCACCAAGGACATAATTAATGGCTGGAAATCTTAAGACAAAAGAAAGTGGCCCATTCCTAAGTATGCAGTTGACAGTTTGTGGAAAAAAAATTATTGATAGAAAAGATCGGAGACCCAAATTCTAAAAGTAGAATAGATTCCTCTAGTTAAGTAGAGTCCAGCATCAGAGGCAGGCAGGGGTAAGTTTTCCATCTCCACAATGCCCCCATGGATTTTACAGATGACACTTTGTGCTTCAATGACTTCTCTAGATAATTTCGTTCGGGTTTTTTGGACATTTCTAACCATGCTCCCCTCGCTTCTTTTCCTCCTCCATGCTTGCATGTCTCTTTTACACATCTCACTGCTTAAAGTGAAAGCAGATAATCCTCTGTTACCAGGTGAGATACATTAGGTGACTAGGAAAATCAAATTCTTACTGCAGCCAGGCAGACACTGTGATTGGCTTTATCCCTTCCCATATCCAAGAAAAAGCAAGGGCCAGGTTGCTGCCACAAACTTCAGATTTAGTAGCCAACATACCAAGGTAATTATTCCAGGATGTGTTCCCTGTTGCACCTTAGCCATATGGACCAAACTCCCAAGCCTTAACTGACCAGCTCTAAAGAACAAGTTACTAACATCCCTCATGTCCCCTTCTGTTACAAGAAATGGTTGCTCTGCCTGTCCTTGCCATCGTGCTTTCGATACAGGAAGAGAATCAGTTTCACCACCTCTCTTGCACACCCTCCCCTGGGTACAGAAAATTGGTCAGTTGTCAAAGCATTCGTGGCTTTCACTGGCTCAAGGCCCAGGCCCATGGGTATAAGTGGCTGTAGTACAGGTTTAAGAATTAGCCAGGCTTTTCACAGTTGAGGAGATGGCTCAGTGGGAAATGTGCTTGCTGTACAAATCTGAGAACCTGAGTTAAGATTCCCAAAACCAGCATATAAGATACACATAGTAATATGTGTCTGTATCCCAGAACATCTCAGGGAGATGGGAGGGGGAGACAAGAGAAGCTACGGAAGCCTGCAGGCAGCTAAGCTGATGTACGACAGCAGCGATGAGATCCTGTATGGTACGAGGTAGAAAAGTAAGGACTGATACCCAAGGTTGTCCTCTGACCTCCCGCCATCCCGCCGCGATGTGTACACACACATTCACATACATGCGCCTGTGCATGTGTACATGCATACACAGGAAATGGGCAATTAACAAGAAAGTAAGTGAGCTTTTGTACAAAAAGCCCTACTCTGAGAAACAGGGACTGGCACCAGTGGGAATCTGATGAAATTTCAAAGAACACATCCCATGCTCAGCCCACCGCCTCGTCCTTGCTTTATGGTTATGCCAATAAGGATGAGCTTGCTCCAGCTAGTGCTTGTGAGTGTGGGTGCAGCATGTTTAAAGTCTTTGAAGCTACTTTTGCAAAGACCCTGACAACATCAACCGTTAGCTGGTACTAGATAATCCTGTCTGGTCACCGCCCTTCTGGGTGTGGGAGAGCCTGGCTTTCTTGGTGGCCGCTGGGTAAGGTCATTAGGTCCTCTTGCCTAATGTGAATGCTTGGTTCTCCAGCTCCAGCCCTGTGAGTGCACCTACTCAGCATTTACAGCAGGCTTTCTGCCATGTGATTCCAGGCTGCCTGAAGATACACATGTTCTATGCTATCCGTGTATACACTGCAGTAAGCGATGCCTCTCAGAGCAACTGCATTCTGAAAATAGTGTGCAGAAAGGGTGTGGTGAACTTGATACAAGCTAGAGCCACTTGAGGAGAAGGAGGCTCAATTGAGAAACTGCCTCCACCAGTTCGGCTTGTAGGCAACTCTGTGGAGCGTTTTAATTTATAATGATTGATATTAGAGGTCCCAGCCCACTCTGGGTGGGGGAACCCCTGGGAAGGTGGTCGTGGGTCATGGAAAATGCAAACTCAGTGAGCCACGAGAAATGAACCATTAAGCAGTGTTCCTTGATGCCCTCTGCTTCATTTCCTGCATATGGGTTCCTCCCTTGACTTCCTGCCCTGACTTCCCTTTAGACTACACTGTCCTTAGGATGCCTAAGCCAAATAAATCTTTTTCTTCCCAAGTTGCTTTTGGTCATGGTGTTCTGCCACAGCTATAGAAAGCAAAGTAAGCCACATGGTGGATTTAGGGAAAGAGAAGTAGGTAATTTATGTTGTGAGTCACACATGAACAAAGCTCTGAAGAACAGGCAGAGCTAACCACCTGAAGGAAAGGCGTGGCATGGGTGAAAGTGGTGTCAGGGAGTGAACCCGGAAGGTGTTCCCAGAGGAAAAAGGCGTGCGTTCGTGCATGTATAAGTGTGTGCATGCATGCAAAGGTCTTGTGGCAGCACATAGCAAGACCTAGGGGAGCGGTTCATGTGCATGGACTAAGAACTAAAGAGTTTGGTCCCAAGTGAAGTCAGAGTTTTAGGCAGAGACTATCTCTTCTGGGTACCAGTGGCTGATAAGGATGCTTTTGAGTTTGTTTTGGTTTTTTGTAGGCTCTTTGTTTGGGCGAGTTGGGTTGTTTGTTTGCTTGCTTGTTTTTAGTTTTAGTTTTTGCCTTTCAGTGGCAAGTGTAGGAGAACATGGGTGTATGATCAGCTTTGCCTTCTTAAAAGATTGTTTTGACTCCATAGATAGTGCAGCATTGGAGATATCAGCTGCCTGGCTCTTTTAGGGATGCAAATGAGATTGTAGTGATGCTTAGAGAAAGGGTGATGTAAAGGGTAAAGAACTCACCGACTTACCTACCAAGACGTAATATTCAGCATACACAGGGCTCAAGTAGCAAGCAAAATGCCAAGAAGTGTTTCTTGGAGCAAGGGGTGGTGTTGGGGGTGCCATGGCTATCAAAGTAAATACAGTCTAAAATTAAAAATTCAGAAGGGGCTGTGGGGCGATGGCTGAGTTCAGTACGTGCTTGCTGCGTAAACATGAGGACCTGACTTTGATCCCTAGGACCCATGTAAAGGCCAGGGGCCAGAATGCAGCCTTGTGACCCCAGGACTGGGGAGGCAGACATGGGCAGATCCCTGGAGCTTGCTGGCAGCCACCCAGCAGCCGAATCAATGAGTTCCAGATTCAATGAGAGATCCTGTCTCAAAAAGTCAGGGAGAAACTGGCTGGGAAAGATACCTGTTGTCCACCACTGGCCTCCACATGTATGGATGTGACTGTGCACACCCAAAAGTACAACTTGAAATGTTCGAAGTCCAGCGTGCATGTATTTTCTCCTCTCCTGTTCTTATTTCCCCCATGCCTACGCTCTCTCCTTCCTTCGCCCTTTCTCTTCCTGACTCTCCTAACTTTGGTTCCCCTCAAACAGAAAGCTTTGGTAACTTTTTCTAATGCCCGGTGCTCCGTCAACTCCCATTAATGTGAAGTGAAGGTATTAAACCTCTCTAAAATATACTATCTCATTGATATTTTTTTTAAAAACCCTACAACTTCCCGGCTCTTATTCTAAGCTGGCTCTTGAGATAAAACATGAGCTGGCTGAGTTGCTTCTAGGTGCCGAGCTGAGCGTCTGCATGAATTGCAGTGCCTCCATAAATATTTCCAGGCACAGACAGGTGGGCGCAACAGGGAAGGCCCGAACAAATCCTTAGGATGCCAATATTGTCACAGGGTCTCCATGCAGAATGAAGGTGTATGACAAAGTGTTTCCCTGGTGATTTGGCTGCAGATGAAAGTGTCTTCGGCAATAAACTTCTGTGCTCAAGCCTCAGCCCTGGGCACTCATCGTTCAGCGCCTGACACACCAAGGATCCTTCCTGCTGTATCGGTTAATATGCTGGCAGGAATACGGGAAACATTGTTAGCCCCCTCGACTTCAGTGTGTGCATCTCTTCCCATACCTTTAAACACATTCATTTTGCCAGAACATTTTGCAATCCACAGATTCATTGCTAATCAATAGGAGTGTCTTAGAACAGAGATGAAAAGTCTGTGATTGCAGGGGTCTTCTTTCGTCGCCAACACTAGGGGACACGTAACAACAGCAAGCATTTGAGGAGCCTTTGGGGGAAATGTAAAGGTTGGTAAGGCGATTGCTGATGAGGCCGATGGTGATTATAGTAACCAGATAAACTGCCTTACAGCTTTAAGGATTAATATTTTATTGTTTAACAGGTCAAAGTCTCACACCGTTCTAATCACAGTTCATATTATAGCCTTTATTAGCAATGGTGTTTATAATCTAGTCATTTTTCCATAATGACTTCAGAAGTGCCAATTGCGTGACATCAAGGAAATAATGCATCCCGTACCTTACCACTCATCAGCAGGGGCAGTCCTTCTGGACCCACATAGAGAACTGGCCAAGGTTATTTTACATTGAAAGACACTTGCAATAATGAGATCATTTTACACTGCGTTGTTATTTCTGGTGAAACCCTAGCCTGGATTCCACAAAGTCAGGAGGGACAATGACTAATAAGAATTTTGCACATTAATAAGTTTGAGTATCCAGTGAAATCCACATCCACTTGTTAAGTTGCAAAACCCATCAGGTGCTGGAGTTGATGCCCGCTCCGCGTCTGTCCTCCTCCCTCCTTCCCTGGGCTGCCCTGCATGTCAAGAGCTATTACATAGACTGGTTTGAGCCATGTTTATTTTAATGGCATGTGTGCTTTGTTTTAGCTTAGGGTTTGCAAACCCCCCATGCCTTGCCACCTCTGGGCATCCATTTGCATTTCACAGAAGTGGGTCTCACCCCATTCCCTGATGGCCTCTCCTAGCACACCCTGTGAGAACACCCCCAGCCCCTGTCATTGTGTAGAGAGGAGAAACTAACATGCCAAAGATTGATAGCTTTACAGCATGTAGCGTGCTAGCTCATACTTGTCATTTTCATGAAAGTTTTATTTTAGATCACAGACCCACTGGGGCCTCAGTTCTGCAAAGTCTTTTGAGGCCGTGGTGAGATTCTGGAGCAGAATTAGACCAGGATGATTTGCATACGACTCAAGGAGGTTAATGGGCATAAGGTCAAACCAAGCAGACACGAAGAAGAAAAATGTTGTGTTCAGAGGGCCTGGGAAGTCCTAGTGAGGTTTCCTGATGTGCTGATGTACATCAAGGGCTCCTTAGGGAAGGGTTTCAGCTCTGCAATTCCCCAACGTTACTGACCAATGAGCCCTGTATGGAAAGACACGTGAGCATGATAAATATGCAAATATCAATTGAAATATATAACATATAGTTAAAAAGTAGGTGGTGCCACTCTTGTGGCTACCGCGCAAATTTCATCAGGTTAGAAGCAACCATACATGCTTGAAAGATTTGTAGGCGGTAAGGTTCCTTTCCTTTTGTGACTTCTTTGTCTGGAAACAGAGACTGGATAAAGCAATATGCTGAACACAGTTGTTTTTTGTTTTTGTTTTTGTTTTCTGTTTCTTTAGTCTTCCTATTCTTCTCTCCTGTAGCAGGAGAAGCACTTTTTGTTTTTGTCTTCCCGTTCTTTTTACTATTTATTCATTTATAGATTATATGATGGTAATTGAAGAAGATTGTTTACGGTCTATGGCTGACTTGAGTTCTCATCTTGAGGACTTTAATGGTTACATATACTGTCTTCTTTGTTTTAAAGGTGTGTGTGTGTGTGTGCATACGCATGTGTGTGTATAGTACTTGCATGCTTGCACTTACGTGTGAGTGGTATAGCAGCTAGGGATCGATGTTGGGTGTCTTCCTTGGTGGTCACTTCCTCATGTTTCTCTACGACAAGGTTTCTCCCTAAACCTGGATCTTGCCATTCAACCAGACTGATTGGCCAGTGAATCCCAGGATCTGCCTGTCTCCATCCCCCTAGTGCCAGGTTTAGAGCTCATATCTGCAGTGCCTGCCTTTTCATATGGGTGCTAGGGATCTGAATGCATGCTTTATAACAAGCCCTGTAAGCACTGAGCCCCTCGCCCTAATTGTGTTGTCTTCTAGATGATTGGCATCCATTATTAAAATGGCTAGAGTAGGATTTTAATATATTAGTATAGCCTCATAATTTGCCTGTATGTTTGCTGCTTTGGATACTTAGACTTCTAGATCAGCCTAGGTGGTTAACCAAAAGCCACTGGGGAGCCAAGCTTACAAAAGCTTGTCTGCTGCACAGGTAGTAAATGCCACACCCTATAGGGACCCTTCCGTAGTGTAGTCTCCTTTGTCTCTCTGCAGCTAGTTCATGGTCACGGTGACATACTCACAAATGCTGACTGAAGGGACAGGTTAGGGTGACGCGAAGGTGCTGTTTTACATCATGCGGAGTCAGGATTAAATTTCCACATGGTTTGATCCAGCACTGCCAATTCTGCTTCTGGTCTCTGTGAGCTAACTTGTTGTAACTTGTCTATAATGTTCTGGGTGCAGGATATAAAGGGAACCTGTGGCTCGGGTTGCTACATAGTAAAGCCCTTGCCTAGCATGTGTGGCCTCCTGGGCTCCATCCTTAGCACTCTGGGGAAAATAAAGAAAAGAAAAGGGATGTAGGGGGAATGGAAAGAAGGGAGAGAGTAAAAGAGAGAGCATAGTGTTCCTCCACTGCTCATTTATTCAGCGTGTGTGGAACCCATTGATTGTCTTGGAAACAGCAGAGACTATAAAACCATACTTGTCATCATGACGTCTGAATTCTTTGGGGAAGTAAGACTAAATGGACACATGCACAGTTCAGCAGATGGTGGTAAAGGTGGGACAAGAGAATTGCCGACTAACACACAGTGATGGGGAAGGCTGCTCACACCTGAAGGATACACAGAAACTTGGAGGAACAATGCTCCTGGCAGAGGGTTCAACAAGTGCTCCCACCCAAGGAGACGCAGGCAGCTACAGCAACAGCTGTGGGACAATGTAGGAAAGAGATCAAACAGGTGGCATGGAATGGAACGTGGAGGCCTTGCCCACTGTAAAGGCCTTGGCCACCATCCTCAAAGATTCAGGAAGCAGTATTCGCATATTTTGAGGAGAGTGGCTTCTTTCTATCGTTAAGAGGTGTAAAAAAAAGAAAAAAAAAGAAAGAAAGAAATCCGTGCTACAAACAGGTTAGAAGGAAGGAGAGAAAACAGATTGGAAGGACTTGTAATAGTCTAGGCAGAAGTGGCAGCTGTAGGGATGATAAGACTTGCAAAGTGCTAGGCATGTGTTTCGAGGGGAGGCTGACAGAATCTGCCAGTGGCTTCAGTGTGGGCTGGGAGAGGAGGAGAGGAATCAGCGATGACTTTGCACGCTCCGGGAACAATTTTCAGACTGAAGTAAGCCTTGCTAAAATGGGGGCTTCTGGGAGGGAAGCAGATTTGAAGAAGGGGGCAGCCAGCGATGGTTAAGGGTGAGCTGCCTCCAGACATCCAAGTGGAGATGCTCTGTAGGCGGGTGGCTGCAGGAGTCTGGAGGTGGGCTTGAGAGCTTGGCTGCAGACTGAGATGTGTTACACACACACACACACACACACACACACACACACACACACACACACACACACCGTCCTTAGGCACCATGGAGAGGAGGGAGCCTGGCATAAGAAACAGAGGAGGAGCAGCTAAATGATGAAGCAAGACCCGCAGAAGGCAGGCAGGCAGCATCTCCAGAACATGCACATTGTCAGCTCTTGGGACCAGACCAAGAAAGGATTGAGAGGCGCCCTGTGGAATTAGGGATGCAGAAGTCTTCTTGAGGTCCAGCCCTGGCTTTGGTGACCTCATGGAACTCCTGGCTTAGTCGCCATAGGTTTAGAGTTACTCCAGGGAGAGACAAATGGCAGTTGTCGGAGGGGGGGAGGGGGAGGGATGGTGTTGAGTGTCTCACATGGCCGCAATATAGTGAGTCTGTGAGTGTAGGTGTCCAGCTGAGGGAAATCAAATGGATGCTGTGGGACACAAGACAATTGTTCCCAGGCTAGCCTCAAATTCCTCGGCTCGAATGATTTTCCTGCCTCTGAATTCAAAGTCGGTTGGGACTACAGGCACATACCATCATGCCTGGTTAAGGGAATGGGACCCTGAATGTAGGAAAGAGGTTTGCCTTGGCTTCTGAAAGAAAAGAAGGCAACAGCGCTGGCACCCACATGCAGGCCTGTGGACTGCTGCTGTGTGGCCCAGATGAAAGCTTCCTTCAGTGTTCAGAAGGTTCCCTCCCCCCACTCCTTCCCCCCCCCCCCCCCACTGCTAAGAGTGGAACCCAGAGTCTTTGCTACCTCTGAGCTCCAGCCACAGCCACAGCCACAGTATTCAGTAGGATAGGATTATGGGTACAGACAAAAGGGAAAATGGAGCAGGAAGTACAGTATTAGGAAAGTCTATAAAATAACTGGCTAACAGAGGGAAAGGGAAGGGACAGACAGACAGACAGACAGACTGTGGATTTATGAGCTGAAGAAGTGAAGTAGGCTGGCAAAGAGTGCAAGGGCACTTGATGAGAATCCAAGGAGACCTCTCTCTTGCAGTTTTTTTCTTAAACTTTATTCACTTTGCATCCCGATCATAGTCCCCTCCCTCATTTCCTCCCGGCACCACCACCCCTCATCCCCCCCCCAGTCCCCTCCCCTAGCCCTCGGAGAGGGGGAGCCCTTCTCCCCTCCCAGCTGACCTCAGCCTATCAAGTCTCATCAGGACTGCCTGCATCCTCTTCCTCTGTGGCCTGGTAAGGCTGCCCCACCAGAGGGAAGTGATCAAGAACAGGCAACAGAATCCATTTCAAGAACAAACCCTGCTCCTCTTACTAGGGGACCCATATGGAGACTGAGCTGCCCATAGGCTACATCTGAGTTGGAGGGCATAGGTCCTCTCCATGCATGGTCCTTGTTTGGTACATCAGTCTCTGCTGCCTGCCCCTAGACCCAGAATTGTTGGCTCTGTTGGTCTTCTTGTGAGTGGGGGGGATAGAAGGTCCCCGAGGGGACAGGACCTCTCTTTCTTGTTGTTATTACACATAGAGAAGTTGGCCAGGATATTCTCAAGAGCACTCACTTTCTACTGTTAAACAACGCGGTGTGTGCATCCACTCTCCTGTCTGTGGTCGTGACTGTTGCTTTCAGTTGAAAGTTATTCTAGAAAGAGCTTCTGTGGGCAATCTTTTTACGGATGTACATTTTCTGAATTAGTTTTTCCACTTAAGTAACCAGGCAAAGGCTTCGCCCCATTAGCTGGAAAGTAACAGAGAGTAAAATCAAACTCACATCCTTGACTTAGTCTTGGCAAATCACAGAACACAGCAAACCTCTGATAACATCTGTGGATTCTGTGCCACCTGATATTACGTGAAAGGCAGAAGACATCTCTATGCCTCATTTTGGATCTCACAGTCTTTGCTCTGGGGTGGCATTCCACCACGTGGTAATGAACACCACTTCACTGCACACATTTATTCCGTGTAGGCTGAGCACCACTGAATGCAGTGGACACAGTGAGATTTAAAACATAAGGGGCAGAGACAACAAGATTAGATGATAGAGAATTCCACTCAATTTTTCAAAATATAAAACATTATATACTTGAGGATAACTCCCATCTGTTTTAAATACAACACATACTGGGAGATGCAATGCTTGGTTCAAAGACACATGTTTACACACCCACCGTTTGGATTACTCTCACATGTACCTCCATTACTTCTGCAGAACTTCTGGAAAAAAATTCTTTTCACCTGCACTCTCTGTCCCGGGGCAGGGGGCAGGAGTTTATTTCCTTCCAACAAACAAGAACAAAAGTCCTGATGCCATCTTGCCTTTAGTCTTCTCTGTAATAAAGTTAAGTGCATTGCTGCCCATCCCACCCGTTCACAGTCCTGGCTTCCTAGCGCCACATGCCAGCACTGTGTGGTGAAAGGTGTTGGTGGGCACAGGTTAAAGTGGTTCACGTGGCTGAAGCCACCTGATAAATAGAGGAAGCTGGAAGAGACAGATTGAGACCTAGTGTGAGATCCCATACTGCTGTCATCTGTCTTTCAGGTTAATGACAATGTAGGAGTCGGGAGGGGGAAACCAGTTGGAGATGCCTCGGACCAGGTGGTGGTTGGCAGTTGGCATGGACGTCCATTTGCTTCCCGTCATCCTTCAGTGCCCTGGGGTCATGCTCCACCCAGGAAAGGATGCCTGCTCCCTACCTGGCATAGCTTTTTCTGAAGAGACTGAAAGAGTCTGAGCGTTGAAAGGCTGGCATAGCCCACGATATCCTGGGGTTGAGATGTTAGTGATCAATTAGGCCATCCTCTTGACCCTTGACCCTACTGGTATCTTGCTTCTGCTTGCATGCCTCCACTTACCTGAGACTTACGACCTTGACGCATTCTCTGTAGCACTCATGTGCTTTCCAGAACATTCCCCAGGAAAGAAACCTTGCCAAGCCATTGGTGTTCTTGCCCAGATGAAAGAATCTAAAGCAAAACCAATCCCTGCAGGCAGCTTAGAGATAGTAGCCTGTTTAGTTGGTTTTCCTGTGTTTCATCGCCACATGAAGATAATGCAGTAGATACCAGAAGCATTTTTGGTTCCTTTCATTTGAAGAGACACAGATAATATTTTAGTCCCTCTTTTCTTACCTGGTAACCATAATATCTACACTAGCCCTGACATACCTGAGATTGGTTTATAAATATGACTCTTCTCTCATGTTTGCCACATGTTCTTTATAGCTTTTAAAAAGTCCATGGTACATATACATACATATGTACATACACACACACACAAACACACACACACTCAGGAAAACACTATGCACATAAAAATAAATCTTTTTTTAAAAGGAATAAAAGTGTATTGTAAGGGTCTCTGGGTTTTTTTTTAAGACACTTTGAACTTCCTACTAATAAGCCAAGGATGTACTTGTTACCTCCAGTGAAAAGAGAAAACTGAGCTGGTGAAACCAAAGTTTTAAAAGGCTTTGCAGCCTTGATGGCTTCAGAAAGTAATTTGTTCTCCATAGTTTATAGAGAATACTAGACCTTGAGTTTTACTTATTTTCCGGCAGAATTTGGTTGTTGTTTCTGTTATAGAGTTACAAAATGAAAGAGAGGAAAATCAAAAGTGTTTTCTTCATTGTCTTTAGAAGACAGTGATGGTTCCTGTCGATGCACTTTTGATAAGCCCTAAGAATGTAACCGGCCTCAACAAAGAAGGATTCTCCACACACTGTTTTTTAGGGCGGGACTCGTGCAGAGAGAGGGCTTGGAGGAACTTGTCAGTTGAGGCAGGAGTAGGTTAGATGAGCCCTGTTGCTTGTGAGGAGAGATTGCAGGAGCATCTCCACGCCATGTGCACCTTGTGAGGAGAGATTGCAGGAGCATCTCCCCGCCACGTGCACCTTGAGCACCAGTGAGATGCCCGCACCCCATTTCTCTGAGTCAAGCCAAGTTTGCAAATGGATTTTGTGGTTCCTACTCTCTGCTGAGGTCCATGTGGGGGACTAAAGTGGGAATAGAAACTATCAAGGTCAAGGAAGGAGTCCAGAGCTCACCTTGTGCTATAGCGTGGTGCAGTTCAAAGGCAGGGCTTACACAGTACAAGCAAACGACTTCCCTGTGAATTGTCCCCACATGTGAATCAATAACCCCTCCCCCTTCTGCCCCCCCTACCCAGGAACATTTTAAAAATTGAATGACTGTTTTTTCTTTTAAATGAAAATGGTAAAACAAACAAACAAACAAAAAAGGTGATCTGTGGACTACTGATGGGAGCTGTTCTGGGGCACAAGGTAGGGGTCCTGATGCAGGAAAGTATATTTTTCCCTTTGGGGAAAAAACCCTCTGCTTTGTTCCTTCTTACTGTGCAGTTCATGGCAGCACACTAAGTGGAGATCCTGGGGGTGGCTACCACTGGGCAGGCACACTCTCTGAACTGTCGCTGCGTGCTGACCATGGTAGCTGGATCCCATACCCAGGCACTCTAGCTGATGCCTGACTTAAATCTCCTCTGTGCTCCTAGTCCAACCCTCCAAAAACATGCTCTGCATGGGCCTTACCAGCAACAACGGTAGGTCTCTTATAAAAAGCTGACCCTCCTATGGGTACCATGGGTTTCTTTGTAACGGTCAAAGTAATCATCAAAAATAATTTGTTGGCAGCCAGTTGGATGCTAATTATAAGTGGAAGTGTAGGGTTCCTTAAATATAAATGTGTCTGTTATTGTTGGTAAAAAGCAAATGACTATGAAATAGGAAAGAAAACATTTATTAGCAGAAAGCACTAGCACGTTGAGTTCATTGTGATGGGAGCTGAAGCTGTTGAATCCGTGGTATGAAGAAAGGTTTAGCGAGCCTGTTAATCAATTATTACTTCCTGGTAAAGAAGGGATTGAGTTTGGGATATTTCGGTGCAAAGCAAAAATCTGGTTCTGATTAAATGTGAGGTGACACAAATCTAAGTTTGATTATATCCTAATTTAACTGCATACTGTGTCCCAGGTTGGTGAATTATTCTAACAAGTGCTACCCAGGATGAATTATTTTCAATTAAATGGATCACGGCTACTGCCAAAGAAATCCCGATACACACCTGTAGCGTGGGCCCATGCAGTGAGTAAAGCTCCCTGCACACAAAGGTACAGATGGATGGATTAGGGGTCATGGGCTGTCTGGAGCTGGCTTTCCATATCATCTGCTTCCTTCCATCAACTTTTACATTAATGAGGCAGAGAGGTGAAGGCTGAGAGAGACTTCACAGAGCTGTGTGATGCAAGAATGACATCACTGGCTCTGTTAGAACAAAGGAACTGGCTAACAGACTCTTGGTCACTGGGGGAGGGGAGGTGATGGTTCACATCCATTGTGAAACTGCTTTTAAAACAAAGACGGAGACTATGGTCAAATATTATTAGGAAGGTAGAAAATTAAAGAGAAAGCCCTGAAAGCTTCCAGGTCAGTTCACAGAGGAACGGGCTGCATGCCTTGGGCAGCACTTAGGCAACAGGCAAGACTCCAAGCCCAGATTCTAGATTTAACCTTAATTAACAAGTAAACAAAAACACTCATAAAGACCTTTTAATGGGTTTCGTTCCTCTCAATGTTAAGTAATGTACTTAAGCTGGCTGATACAAAACAAGGTAAGAAATTGCCTGTTACTGCCCAGTCATTACCCATCAATTAAGTCTATCTGGCAGAAGCATAAACTCCTTTTTAGGTTTTGCAAGAGGTGCAGCAAGGCAGCAACTCTTCAGTTTCTGAGAGACTCATGGACCATTCTCAGTGAACACTATTCCAGTGACACCAACTCAATGGCATCAAGATAGAACAGGCTGTGCTCAAAGGAGCAAAGATGTGCGGATGAGCCGCTCAACATCCCTGAGACCTTTCCCAGCTATGCTAGAGTTGGCTCTTGTAACCCCTTTTCTTGTTTCCAAGATAAGAACAGTCCAAGACTAACAGGAATTTTGGGAGGATTATACTTAATAAATCTAATTTCTCCTTGCATATTACTCAAGTTACTCTTCACCATCTGAAAGCTTATCAGGCAGCAATTCAGTGACCCCAATTCTCCCTCTCGTGAATAGAGAGGAAATCCCTATGTACTTACAGAGTCTCAGTCCTCTGTGTGTCCTAGTTCTGCCGAAGGGATGCTCTGGATATGTACCCACATGGGCACTGTGGCTCTGCTGAAAGGGATAAAGGAAGCAGAACCAAGCACCCATGGTCTCCTACATAGCATTAGCAGCACCTAGTATTATGTGAGAAATACAGTCAGTCCTCTGAGATGCTTAGTCTGCCTATGCACAGGAACCTTAAAAGTTCTAGAATATGCTAAAGTTTGGCAAGCTCCATGTGTCTGTCTGGCTCCTAGCTGTGCATCCTTGTGTGTTTGTTTGCGTGTGTGTGTGCTCACATGTATTTGGGTGCAGGTGTGTGTGCAGGTGCACATGTGTCTGTGTGAAGGCCAGAGGTTGACTCGGGTGTTTTCCTTAATTGCTTCCCACTGTATTTGCTGAACCTGGAGCTCACTAGTTTGGTTAGTCTAGCTAAGCCAAGTTGCTTTGAGAGTCCTGCCTCCACCCCCAGAGTGCTGGGATCATATGTGGGCTGCCACACCTGCCTCGCTCTTTGTGGGCTCTGAAGAGCCAACATGTGGTCCTCATGCTTACACAACAAGGACCTTTTCCTCTGAGCCATCATCTCAGCCCCTTAGCAGGTGGGCATTCTGCTGGACTGTGGAGCACACCCAGTGCATCACTTCATGGTGTCAATTGTGTTCTGGTCAACAGGGAAACAGTTGAGGAGCAAATGGAAGGCACTGGACACCATCCAAATGCAAGAGAAACCGAAAAGGCTTTTTATGAACTTATTTCTCTTCTTTAAATGAAGAGGAAAAAAATCCCATTTTTGATAATTTGTTGGAGATGTTTGAAAGGTCAAACAGTAGATTTAATTAATAAAATGTAGGAATTAATAAAGAGAAGAGGAAAACGTACATATTTGAAACCAACTTTTGTCGAGCTTTCCAAGTTGAGCATAAGCCAGCGACCCTTTCGTCCCCTGTAACTTCGCAGCTCCAAGTGGAAAGTCCTATGTTCACAGCCTGCCATAATTAATTATCTTTGTTTGCTGTTGAGAACAAATGTGCATCAAGTGTCAACAAATGTCTGCCCTACTTGTCTGTGGGCCTGTTTATTAAATCCACATTTTATGTAGCAACAAAATAAAAAAAAAAATCAAACGTAAAACTTCTTGCACCTGGCTTATTCTATTTAACAAGGGAGACAGAGATGTAACTTATTTAGAAGAAGCTAAATTACGTGTGGCAGTTCACAGAAGGTTAAAGCAAAGGCAAATGCAAAAAAAAAACAAAACAAAACAAAAAACACCTCAAACTGGCTACCCTAACTTCTAGGATCATGTTCTCCAAACTGCTAATTAATGTAAAGTTGGGTTTGTATATTGAGATGTTAATCAATTGGCAGATTGTCGTCAATAAATATGTGTCTTAAGTGGTTTGTAATGGACAGGATAATGAAGTACCCTCTGGCTGACAGGACTGTTGGGAGCGATCTCCCTCCCTCCCTCTGGGCTCTCTGCCATGCGTGATCCATCTCCTTTGAATTCAGACAAGATGCCCTTCACTACTGGTTCCCTGACTTCTGGATTCAAAGCCCAGAGAGGCAGAAAGGAAACTTCATTTTTCTGCCAGCAGTTTGTCAAGCAACATGAGGCAGAAATGATGGTTGCCGATAATATTAGTGATATTAATAGTGCCTGTGTCTCTTGAGCAGTTGCTGTGTGCTGCTCTGTGCTCGGCACTATGGCCCCCTCACTCCCCTGAACCTTCCCAGTCCAGGGAAGGTTCTATTGCTGCCTTTCAACCTTTTAGATTCTCTTCTGTCACGAATGCCTTGGCCTTGCCTCCCTCACCCTAATACAGTTTACATAGATAATACACCCGACTCTACACATTTAAATGGTTATGATTCCCCAGCTATATCATAGTGGAGCTTGCAGAGAAATAGAGTGTATCATTGGATGCATTTGGTAGGTGAATGATGCTCCTGGCTATACTCAAGAATTGGACAAATAGGTGTTTACATCTGCATAGAAATCCTGTGATCTGTCAGCTCTAAGTGCAGGCTGATGGAGATGTGCAGCACAAATGACTCAAATTCTATAAGCGGACATGCTATCTGTGACAGGATTTTATATAAAATGGCAAGCAAGTTCTCGGCAAAGCCCCCAAAGTAAGCAGAACAAAAGCCAGCTTCGCCTCAATTTGCACAAAAATTGCATTTCTGGAATAACTAGTTTATGCGCACGATGAGTAGAAAATGCCTTGTGTTCGTATTGCAAACATTTAGATTCAGTTAACTTAAATTCCGATTTCCAAGCAATTGGAAGTCACGTTTTCAACTGTGTTGATATCTAGTGGGACACTGGGATGTACTGTAACCTGGAAGACTGCTCACTCGCTGTCTTTCTCTTGAAAGTCATTTTCATCCCATAAATCCGAGCAATACCACAAGCTGCTCTAGAGAATTCTAGAAAGTCTGCAAAAGGGTAGAGCCATCATCCTGTGAGACAGAGTACTGTGGCAGATCAAACCTGAAGTGACGTCACAGGCTCGTGTGCTCATCTCCCACTATTTTGTGTGACGGGAGCCTCTAGAAGGTAGGGCCGGATGGAAGAAATAGGTCACATTGAACAGGCCTTTGAATGTACACTCACCCTTGATCATTGCTTCATTCTCTATGTAACTGGTCCACACTGATATGAATGTCCCCCACTGGCCACTCCTGCTGCCATGCACTGAGGTCCACCACGTCTTTTCTGCCATGATGGATTGAAGCCATCTGAAGCCGTGAGCTGAACTAATGTCTCCCTTTCTCTAAAGTGCTTTTGGTCGGATGCTATCATCAGTGGTATAAAGTAACAAGCGTGGGCAGCCTGTTGTTCAGATATGGCAACTGACAGAAGCTTCAGTTCTTTCTCAAAGGCACAAAGGCAAAAGTCTGGACCAAACTCGCCATTCTGTCCTCCTGGGTGCATCAAGACAGGCCACCATCACCACAGTAGATTCTGTGATTCTGTGATTCTGTGGGTCCTCTCAGATAATTAAGAGGAAAGCTCATTAGAGAACACCACATACACATGATATATTAACTTCCATACCTGACTCCTTCTAGATGGTGCCGAATGCTCCACCCCCTGCAGTGCAATTGTGTTGAATCCATTTACACAAGTCCGGAAGCTTGATCTTGTCCCTTTCTCCAAGTTACCAAGGATATGAGAAGCCAAGCCTAGTTCCAAATTCATTGTGACAACCAGGCCAGATCTCATTTCCCTGATCCCGAGAGGCGGAATGAGCCCTAATAAGGACAATACAGGAGGTAAACTTTAAACCCCTTCCCAGATCTAGCCAATGGTCAGAATATTCTCCACAGTTGAGTGGAGAGTGTGATATGACTTTCTCACGTACTCTGGTGCCTCACATTTGACCATGTCCCTTGGAGGGGGAGACCTGGTGGCACTCAGAGGAAGGACAGCAGGTTACCAAGAAGAGACTTGATGCCCTATGAGAATATATAGGGAGACGTAATCACCCTCAGGAACAGTCATAGGGAAGGGGAATAATGGGAAAATGGGGGAGGGAGGAATGGGAGGATACAAGGGATGGGATAAACATTGAGATGTAACAAGAATAAATTAATAAAAAAAAAAAAGAGAAAAAAAAAAAAAAGAAGAAGAGATGGTATCTACCATGCGAGACTATCCACTCACCTCTTCTTCATCTCGCTCTGACTTCTCAAACATTACCCAATTAAAGTGAGCAAAAAAAAAAAAAAAATTAAGGTTATTTTTATCACGTTTTGATCTGTTTATTTTGAGTACACATATGGTGTGTAAGTGGGCATGTGTGTGCTACAGCCAGGTGTGGAGATCAGAGGACACTTGTTTGAGTCAATTCTCTCCTTCCACTATGTGGGCCCTAGCCATCAAACTCACATCAGTAGGCTTAGGGCAGGTGCTTTTGTTTAACCATCTTGCTGTCTCTGATTTGTCTATCACTGAGAATAGGACGTCATAACAGGATATTGGTGCTGGTTGACTATGGATGCCCATCTCGGGTCCTTTTTAAAAGAGAAAGTATTCAGGGAGGGAACTGGTAACCACTGAGGCTTGTACACTAACCTAGGACCATACAGTGTGGTTTCCGGTGACAGCACACTGAGGACCCTGCCTTGCCACCTTCAGTGACCTTGTGGCCATCTTGGGGAAGATGGTAAGTTTGTCCTTTTGAGTGGCCCAGTCTTTTCATGAAGCAAGGACTGATGGGTCTTTTCATGAAAGTATGCAAAAAACAGACTTCAGGGGACCCCCTCCCCTCCTCCTCCCCAGGCTGGGCACAGGAAGCCATCAGTATTGGCAGCGGAGTCTGCTCTCTATCTTAAACACCATTCAGTCCCTCCTAGAAACAGGACAGTAAGAAGGCTTCTTTCATCGTCTATGCAAAGCTGTAAGAGTCTTCTTCCGCCTAGCTGCTGGCCTTGTCTTTGTTTATTATATTAATAAATACTATGTAGCTAATGTTCCCATCTGGCAAGGCAAAGGAAAAAATAAAATAGAAAAAAAAATGAAGTTGCAGTTTCATCACTCCAATACTGATGAAGGTGATAGCCGCTTGGCATGGGAGAAAGGTGGGCCTTTATTTTAGACTTTTTAATTAAGAACCACCAAGTGACAAGTATTAATTAGGGAGCCAGCTGCAGCCTTCAGTTTCATGGTATATTTCTTCTTATGAACCTGTGAAGGGAGTGAGTCGGAGGCTCTTTTAATCAATCAGCCTGTGAACAATTATCTGTTAAGTATACTTTGTGTGTGCAGGACCAGGCTCAGCAGACAGCAATTTATAAGGTGCTGTCTCTGCCTCCAGGACCTCCACCTAATTGTGCAGTGTGCACAGAGAGCTGGTAATCCAGCCAGTCCGAGCACACTCTGCACTCTACGTGTGCTATTGAGAGAAATGTAAAGTTGAAAGGAAAGAGAATTAGGTACCCTTCCTGAGTCGTCATGACAGTGTTCATCTGTGTGGACATCTAGTGACCTCTAGGACTCTTCTCCAAAGTGATGTTGAACTCTGGCATAAGCAAGGGGAGGGTGCCTTTTTTCTGCAGAGCTGAAGGTCACCCATCACTCAGTCTCAGAGAGACTGAGAGTCAAGGTGAGAAGAGCTGGGCTCTGAGGAGGGGGTGGTGAGCAGCAGATAGCCCACAGAAGAAGATGGGGAAAAATGAGGGAGCGGGGCCAAGAATGGACATAGTGGAGCAGTGCTGGGATGTCAGCTCAGGCCTTCCATGTCCCCTCCAATTCTGGCAACACTGCTCACACATAAGCACACACACCCTGCTGTAGCCACCTAGCACCCACATCAAGGGCGGTGCTTAAGAGTGGGGTTCAGGGTATTACACACCTGCCTTGATCACTCAACTTGTTGATAAAATGATGCCTAGAACAGAGAAAGCACTTACTGTGAGTTACCTCAAAACCTCGCTCCACATCCCCGAGTCCTAAATCTCTTCTGACATTGGGGTATCAAGATGCATTGAATTCTAGTTTTGGGAATCCGTGGTACCTGAAGAGTGTGTGAAGATGAAGTTATAGTTTCCTTTTCTTACCACCACCCTCGATGTTTCTGTATATAGAGTGTTTATGATCACAAGGCTTTCCTCAAGCTGGATGTATGAATTAATGTGCAGCTTTCTAGCAATTTTATAACCTGGCTGCCCAGTCTGTTGAGTTATAGCTGTAGATTTTCAGATCTGTTAAGCCACTACTAGCATGCCCCAGGTCACCTCCTGTAGCGCTCTGAGTCTAGAAACCTGCAGCTCTCCGTGTCCGTTCAGAGACTCGCTTGAGTGCTCTCATCAAGGGTCCTTTAGCTTTGAGACTCAGGCCAGCTCCCTTGTGAAGGCTTATCCTTTATAGACTTAGATTCATACTGAGGAGCTGAGTTTGATAGCCATTTCTTTCCTCAACCTATGCTGTTGTCGCTTCTGGGTTTTCCGTATCTGTTCTTGCTGAGAACGAACTTTCATTTGGGTTATACCTATGTGTAGTTGTGTGAACTGTCTCTAGCCTTCCCTTTAAAAAAAAAAAAAAGCCTTTTAAACATAAACTTACGAAGCTGTCTTTTCTACAACTGAACTCTTTTACTATGATCTCCTGGACCTTATGGCGTTAGACATGTGATGGTGCACACTTGATGCCATGGTTCTGACATGCCTGGATGTTACCACAAATAAAGTGTCACTCAAGGAAGAGGCTTTCAGAGGATTGGATCTATAGCCTTTTTTAAAAGTACACTTAGTATGAGTGTGTGGGAGCTTGGGGATTGCCACAGTGTGCACATGTGGATCAGAGGACAGATGGCGGAAGGCAGTTCTCTTCTTCCATCACGAGGGTCCTGGGGGTTGGGGGGCAGTCAAAGTTAAGAAGTTAGGTTGTCGGGCCCTAAGCCATCTTGCCAGCCACTTCTTTTAATCTTAGAGTTTGAAGAACTGCACTACCCTCGAGTCATCGTACAATTGAATGTATGCAGTGGCCAATATGAATGACCTCTAGTGAAAAGGAATTAGGCATAGACAGGCCTCTCCACTCTTCTCCAGGCAAGTCTGCATGGTGGTCAAGTGCATCTGCCCAGGGAAGGGAGCTGTTCAGGTTGTATTTAAAGAGATGTAGATATGGTAATAAAAGTTTCTTCTCAGCTTTTCTGTCAAGTGTCTCAGGAAGAAAGCACAAGAAGAAGAACAATGCATCCTTGAAGCACGCTTGCCTGCGTATATTTTTCAGTTCGCTGAGTGAGAGTCCAGCCAAGTCTCCCATCAAATGTTACCCAGAGTAGAGTGCCAAGATTTCTGTGCCTCTAGGTGCCGTTTTCTTATTCTTAATATTTTAAATTCTTCTCTCGCACCCTGGCAAACAATATGAAAGCTAGCAATCCGGTGAAAACTAGCCATGCTTGCTGTCTGGTGGTGACAGGCTCAAAGCCCATGCCCAGTCAGAGCAATGGAGTCTACTGGTGTTTATAGCCAAAGGCCTAATGCTTGCCGTGAAGCCATGAGGGCTCCATGCCTTTGTGCTGACCAGTGATTCTCCATGGGGAATCTCAGCCAACCTGCAAGCAGTCCCTAAAACACAAGGCACAGAGGCATATGGAAATTCTGCTCTCATACCTAATATACAACAAGCCAAATGAATTTTTCATATTGGCTTTAAAATGAAAGAGAAAGAAAGAAAGAAAGAAAGAAAGAAAGAAAGAAAGAGAAAGAAAGGGAACCATTCCAGCTTGTCTTTAGTGTCCTTTGAAGCAGCCAGAAGGGGAGGGCCTGTAATGTAAGCAGAGTAGTGCTTGCATGTGTGAGCTATAGGAGAGGCAGCAATGCTTTCAGAAGCATTCTTTTTGGTGGTGAATTGAACAAAGAGTTATTACTGCTGGAAAAAAAAATACCCAGTAACGCATTGTTAATACTTTCAGATTTGGGCCTGGAGAACTGTACTGTGAATGGAGTGGGAGGTAAATAGAGAGGAAAATGGCAAATTAAGGGGACAAATAACCAGGAGAAAAGAGAAGAGGGACGAGTGCCTGCTGGCATCAGCAGAGGAGAGCACATAACCAGTATCTGATGCATTTCCTTAGGAATCGGTGTGTCTGCAAATCGTTGCAGTGCATCTCGGCAGAATGTAATCTGAGTAACGAAGAGCTGACTAGCACGCATAGTTGGATAAATTCCCTCAGTACTCCTGAAATATAACAGAGCAAGGAACAGTATAATGAAAAATAACAGAGAGAGTAGCTAGGGGCTTAACTTATGATCAGTGTTCATTACAACAAATGACAATTTCACTGCAGAGTTACCATAAAGATTATTGACTCTTACATAATGTGAGTCCCATCTGAATAGATTCTAGAACAGCTTAGCCTGTGAATAGGCAGGCTGGAGCTAGACAAGGACTGAAGATGTACCAAATCCCCTCCTCATGTTTGCAGCTGGTACTGGAGCGCTGCACATTCAGAACCCTGGCCAGAGCCTTCTGCAGGGAGGCCTCCCTAAGAACCTTTGGCACTGACTAAGGTGGTTATGTCATGCTCCGGGAAGAGGAGCCTCAAAGTAGCTGAACTTGTCGGGTGTTTTATTTCCAAGGACCTTCTGTGTATCCTCCGCCATTTCCTATTTTCCTCAGGCATACATAATACAGCATCTGTTAAAATGTCTCTCTGGAAAGAAACCATGTTTTGTGTAAAACTTCATGCAGACGAGCATAAGGCATTTTGCAATTCTGGGGTCTTACCCAAGTTTTAAGTGGACAGCTCCAGTTCTGAGCACAGCGTTCAGCAGCCTAGGTTTGTTAGTACCTGTCTACTGTCTGCTAAGTGCTCAGTATTTGGCGTCATTCCATCCTCATGACAGCCCCATGAAGTGTGTGCTGCTAGTCTCAGCTCTCGTTTACAGATGAGAAAGACCTCTCCAAAAGGTTGAGCAACTTGTCCGAGGTCACCCAGTCACCAAGAATTAAAGATGACTTTCAAAGTAACTTACTTGAGTTTCCTGTAAGTCAGCTTCCATACAAGTACAAAACATGGAGGAAGAGGTCATATCCCCTGGCCTCCTCTCTCTCAAAGCATAATGTATACAAAGTATGTATAGGTTCTGTGCTCAACCAGATTCCACAAGGCAACTCAACACAGCATGGTGTGCATTTGAAGGTGGAATCTTGGTGCACAAGCATGAAGACCTAAGTTCAATCCTCAGCATCCACGTACAAAGCCAACCAGGGTGGCATGCACTTTTATTCCAGTGCTGGGGGCACAGAGACAGGAAGATTCCCAACTCACTGGCCAGCCAGCCTAGCCTAACTGTTGATCCCTAGAGCCTAAAGAGAAATGCTTTTTAAAGAACACGGTAGATAACGTTGGAATAACAATACCCAAGATTATTCTCTGGCCTCCCCATGTACCCACTACATCCATGAGCATGCCTGTGTGCACGTACACACACACACACACACACACACACACACACACACACACACACACACACACACACACACACACACACATGCAAACACAAACACAAACGCACACACATGCTCAACTTGATGAAAAGTGAACCCCTAAGAAAGCACTCCTTGTTAGAATCAGACAGACAGACAGACAGACAGACAGACAGAGAAGCAACATGTTTTGGAAGCACAGCCACCTATTGTCACATGAATGAGGCATGGCTAATCTATGTGGACAAGTCTTGGGTCTCACCCTTCTTTTAATTTTCAGGCTGTTTTGGTTTTGTTTGGTTTTTTGTCTTTGTTTGAGATTCATGGAGAAAATACTTCACCAAGAAATAGAAATTGAAAAAACAGTGAGCGTTGATATACACAGCAGATTTAATCTTTGGGTCCAATATCATGGTGTCCTCTTTTGGTGACCCTCCACAGCTGGAGTTAATTGTTCTAGCATGTACAGTATTGCATTTGTATGTTTGGGGTTTGTTGTTGTTGTTGTTGTTGTTTTGCCATTTGTTTTTGTTTTCTGAGACAGAGTTTCTCTGTGTAGCCTTGGCTGTCCTGGACTCACTTTGTAGACCAGGCTGGCCTCGAACTCACAGAGATCCAACTGCCTTTGCCTCCCCAAGTGCTGGGATTATAGGCGTGCACCAATGCACCCTCCTCCCACCCCAAGTTGCATGTTCCTTCTATGTGTGTGTTCCCTTTGAGCTCATCTGTCCCATGTCATCATACTGAGCTAGGAGGAGTCTCCACACCCCCTGTGCCTCTGGCATCTCCACCTCACACTTTTACTCCACCTCACATTCGCCATCTGCACATAGAATGTTCTAACACCTTCCAGGGGTGTTTTGTGGGTGAGATTCTTCGATGAAACACTTGAGATTCTTGGATTCAAAGGGACTGTTGTGACAAGCGTCAGCTTTTTCCTGCCCACCCACAGCCACAGCTTTTGCCTGTTGGGGGCATCAGCCACAGGGAACCAAGTCCTGAGAGTCTGCCCATCCTCAGGGTGTTTCTTGAGTCTCCACAAGGATCCTTGCTAGTACCTGGGATCTAACAGATCTTATTGCACAGCCAACCTTGCCTGTAACCATCTTGGTTTTTTTGTTTTTTGTTTTTTCAGCATTTTTTCCTCTTTAAACTATAAGTTTCTCAGAGACTCTTAAAAACACGATTTCAAAAAAAAAGAGAGAGAACTATAAGATAAACAATCTTAGGAGTAGATCACAAACAGGAAGTATCTTATAAACTTCGTTCTGGGGGTGTTTCTTCCCTTAAAACTCAAAATATGAAAATAAAGACTAAAAGGAAGGTGAAATCCAAAGATTCGTCCTTCTTGAAGTTTACTTTTAATTTATATATTCACTTTACATCCCAATCATAGCCCTCTCTCTCCTCGCCTCTCAATTCCTCTTCCCCACCTTCTTCCCTCGTCCTCCCTTCACTTAAGCTGCTATATCTTCATTATTCTGATCTCAATAGATGTCTTGGCCCCGAGTATCTGTCTGTTTCTCCCCACTCCTAAGAGATTACCTTGTCCACCAAGAGCTCAACTCATCCTCTGATGATGATGCTCAAAAATTGGGATCTTGGATGGAGCAGCAACACTGACTTGATTAGCCATGTTTCAGAGAGGCCAGTGACCGTATCCCAGAAATACAGCTTACTTACAGGAGGAGCCTGGCTATGCCAGAAATGGGGCAGATGGTACCAGCCTCCTCTTCCTGCCTTTGCTTGAAGTCCCTTGGGTGGCAACCTGTGAGTAAACCACCAGTATACTCTATAGCCAAAGATATTCTAGTTTTAATTGCTAAAGTTGTTTTGTTGTTTGGTTTTGGTTTTATCTTAGCAACTTATAAGTAGAAGTGATTTTCCTCACCCAAAATTCTTGAATGCTGAAGAAAGAGAAACAATACAGCATTGTTTTAAATGTCAGCCATCATGCCATAATATAATCTAGCCCACCATGGACCTTTGAGATGTTAGCCCTGTGGAGTTAGCTTCATTTGCTGTGCCTTGGCTAAGAGGCTTTGTATGATTGAAGTGCTGTGCAAGTTCCATAGATACAGTACATACCTTAGGTTGATGCTGAAGGCTCTGGTTTTGACCACTTGTTCCCCATCTGATGGCACAATTTTGGGAGGCTGTGAAACCTTTAGGAATCAAATCCTAGCTGAAGGAAGTAGGTCACTAGATCCAGACATATGAAGATTATACCCAGCCTCTGGTTTCTGCCAGACTCTCTGCTTCCTGTCCACCATGGTATGAACAGTTCTCCATCACATACACATCACACCATCAATCTCTACATAGGCCAATCCATATTTTTTGTTGAGTGTTGGGTACTCGGCACAGGAACTTGATTTAAAAAAAAAAAGAAGTGACTTAGTCATAATCTTATTCCAGAGGCATTCGTGATCTATCTGGGAAGTCATGCCAACAGTGGGATGGTTTTGATTATCCTGGTAACACTGCCTCTGCTTTCATGCAGTTAGCACGCAGTGACGGTGTCTATAGCATACCTTCAGGTATCGGGTATTTTTCTTATCTCTGGCCAAATTCCTGGCAAGAATCAGCATAAGGGACAAAGGACTTGTTCTGGCTCACAGTTTAAGGGAATATATGTCACTGGGTAGAAGACTTGCCAGTAGGAGTGGCTCGATCGAGGCTATATTGGCAGAAGCATCAGACTGCTTGTCCACATCTCCATGGCTCAGGAAGCAAAGAGAGAATTCTGACACTCACCTGACTTTGTCCTTGTGTCCATGACGCCAGCCCATGAGATGGTGCTGCCCCCACATGAGTCTTCCCCACTCTATAAAACCTTTCTGGAGACAGCTCCACAAACACACTAAGAGCTGTCTCCTGGTGAGTCCAAATCAGTCAAGAGGGCAATGAGAAGTGACCGTCACAGTCAGGCATAGAGGGGACTAAAGAAGACAGGCAGGCTCCTACCCTCTAAGAATTATTCTTCCGTAAGGTGAGGCAAGAAGCAATAGTAATCATATAAACAACATAGCGCTATTGTGAGGCTCAGTAAGAGGGGAGCTTGTGCCATCAATGAAAATGTTGGCCAAGAGGACCTGACTGAGGAATTCACACTTGAAGTAGCACTGAGTGACAGTGTCAGCACTCAGCCTTCCTTAGACAGCAAGAAACACAAAGGCCAAGAGGAGGAAGTGATGTCATAGTAAGAGCAAGTAGTGGCTCTCAGGCCCCTCATAGCCTGTGGGCTCAGTTAATGTCATCGGACCCACTATCTCTCCATCTTTCAGTTTTGCCTCGTCTAGGCCAGTTTCTCTTTCTCTCCTGTCACACTAGACCAGCATTGGGTACCAGCAGATCTGGGCTCTTCTTATTCTTCATTAAGTAAAGCCCCCCCCCCCCAAAAAAGGACATTTCTTCCCACAACAGTTTGAGCTCAAACCCTAGGCCTGTTTCTCATGCTGGCTGTCACGGACCACTTGCTCACTTATCATCCAGTTAGCTTAGCCCAGGTGACGAGACACCCTGACAGGCTTTAAGGCTGAGCTGTGATCCCCTAAAGCCAGCAGCAGCCCCAGAGTTGGCTCTATTCCCATCTAAGTGTTTAAGCATCCCATACATCTGTTTCTTCGCCTGTCAATGAACATGATGATAGTACCTTTCTTGGAGAGAACGTGGGAAGAACTCCAGACAGGAGGATAGTAAGGACCAATGCCATTCAGTGGCAGAATGTCAGTCAGTGGAAAGAACCTGGGGTGGGATCAGGAAAGAAAGTTGTACTGCCTAGTTTTATGTCAACTTGACACAAGTTGGAGTTGTCAGAGAGGAAGGAGTCTCAATTGAGGCAGTGCCTGTATAAGATCCAGCTGTAGGGCATTTTTTTAATTAGTGATCATTGGGGGAGAGTCTGGCCCATTGTGGGTGGGGCCATCACTGCATTGGTGGTCCTGGGTTCTATAAGAAAGCAGGCTGGGCAAGCCACAAGGAGCAAGCTAGTAAGCAACACTCCTCCATGGCCTCTGCATCAGCTCCTGCCTCCAAGTTTCTGTCCTGCTTGAGTTCCTGCCCCTCACTGCTTTTGATGAGGAACTGTTTTATGGAACTGTGAGGGAAATAAAACTTCCCCCTCCCCAGGTGGTTCTTAGTCATGGCATTTCAAGTACGACAAGTGATGTCAGAGAATGGGGAGCTGACCAGGGACTGGGACACACAGGGATGGGTCCATGTGTGCAGGGCAAAATCAGCACTGTGCTTGATACCTTGGCCCTATGGACATAGCATCCTTCTTGGATGTGTCCAAAATAAAGCTTGTGGTCCCAGATGCCTTTCTCTGGAGGTACCAAGGTCCCCCAGTGCCTATATTGAACCAACTTTTTCAGCTGATAACCACTGTTTTTGTGGGCAGTCTCTTTCTAGTTCTGGGAGTATATTTTACGGTCAAGCTCAGTGGCCCTGGGACTGTGCTGGTGCTCTTTTGGGTGACCTGTTGTGTTCCTGTTTTGATTCACTTTATGTTGATTTATCATTTAACATGCAAAGGACAATTTTACTTCCCATAGATTCAGGTTTTAGAGTGGTGCCTCAGTATTGGCCCAACTATTGTAATCTCCTTATACTTGGTAATTCTGTGTTGGCAGACTATGAATTTTAAGGTCATCTATAAAATATGAACAAAAATGTCACAATAGCTTGTGATATTTTACTTTATTAGCACCTAGCTATCCGTGTTCCAAAATCTCTTTGGAAATTTACTATTTAACTTTAAAAGCCAGATTCAAGTTATTGGCTTTTCATAGCAGTAATATTAAAGAATAATTTTGAAGCAGGTAAATCGCCCTTAACAAGGTGGTTCTTCGTTTCACTCTATGTGTTTATGAATTCTTTCTTTTCTTTAAAACACAAAACAAAACCAAAAACAAAACAAAACCCACCAGCCCCTCCAGATACAGCATTTATCAGAGAAGGAGCTTGTTTGGGAAACTTCACGGTGTCCTTAGCGTCTCTCCTTTCACCTCTGAGTTCAGTTTGGAAACTGCAACATTTAGCACTTTGCAGTTTAATTTAAAAGGATTACCTATTTTCTTAAATGCTTAAGCAGCGGAGCAAGTTTCAGATATTGATTTTTTTTCCCTGCATGTTGTCCGTGAAAGCTGTTTCTGCCCCTTCCCCAGGGAGCACACCTCCTGGGCTGCATGCTTGCCGGTGGCAGCTTGGATCTCTGATACATAACCAAAGGCCTTGCCTAATATCCTTGCGACTGCTCCGGGAATTTTTATTAAGTGAGAGCATCATTAGAGTAGACAGAATGATGAAGTTTAGTGAGCATCTTCTGTCCATGGTATTGTTGGTTTTGCTCCTTCCGGAATGTACTCTACTCTCCCCTCTAGTGGGGCAGAGTGAGGTTGGGATGTGTGGAGTGCTTTCAGCTCTGCCTCCTATTATATGCTGTGTTTTGGCATAACCTCATATCAGTGTTCAAGCATATTCCTCTGGGCTGCTTATATAGATGCTACTTACACGTGTATGTTTGTACATTCTTTTTACAGTGTTGAGAACAGTGAACAGAGGGAGAAATAATGGCGAAGATGTGAAAGACTCATATTGCCACTAGTGAAATTACATGGAAGCATCTCTCAAAAAGAAAAAAAAAAATTATAGCATTTTGAATTAATGAGACTTCTCTTAGGAACGAGAGAATGGTTATATTTTTTCTTCTTCAGGACTCAGCAATTTATGTGCTAAGATTCTGTCAACAGCCCCTCATAGCTGCTAGATGGGATAAATAAAGATATCGCAAATGCTTATTAATAATCCAGGCTTCACACTTTGTCCACGGATTTATTTGCAGCAATGTTAAATTTAGCATCCTACCATCAGATTACAGATTATGACCAAAATTACTTCTCATTATTTTTGCTGGCCATCCACTCAGGTTTGAAAATTTGTTCTTTTCTTGGTTTTGTATAAGGACTTTCCATGGAAACATCCAAAACAACAGTAGGGAGGCATATGACACAAGCAAACAACTTCAGAACAGCATATTGCACCTCGGGTATACCTGGCATTTCAAAACACAATATTTACATGGCACACAATGTGTTTCTAGTGTGCCTTGAGTATACAGAATACAAGAGAAGTGAAGTTTGCATTCCCCACTCTCAAACATAGTCCTCTTATTAAGAAAACAAGCCTAGGGAGTCTGGAATGATATAAGACAAGATAACTTAGTGAGGTTTGAGCGTTGGAGTAATTGTGTGGGTTGACCCAAGGCTGAAGTTGGAAAGTGTCAGTTTTCTCGTTTGGATAAGAAGGATAGCAGTGGGACCTGCTTCCCTGGGTAGCTGTGACAGTGAGTAATGTGTGCATGGAAGCCACAGTGCAATGAGTGTGGTGTCATCAAGGCAATCTGCTGATGCCTTGAAATAATGAGCCAAGGGCAGGAGTCACTGAGTCAGCCAGGGCGTAATGGTGAGAGCCTAGTAAATCCCGCAGTGCTCCCTAAGGCAGAGTAAGGGTGATGAACAGCGGAAGCCCCAAAATAAGATTGAGAAGTGACTTGTAGGAAGGACCCAGGCCAGCATTCTAGACACTTGCAACACAAAGCATCCCAAGCAAGAAAGCATAGAGGCCTAACTGAACGGCAGCTATTAAAACACTAAAATCAGGTGTCAGATTGGCTTAGTAATTTTATTCTCTTTAATATGTGTATGTGTGTGTGCATGGGTGTCCATGTGTATGGGCACATATATGTGTGTATGTCCATGGAGATACAAGATTGACATTGAGTGTTTTCCTCTGTCACCTTCCTTATCTACTGACACAGGTCTCTCAATTGAACCCAGACCTCTGCTTTTCAACTAGTCTAGTTAGCCAACTTGCTCTGGGGATCCATTGGGATCATTTAGGCCATCTTTTCATGGGTTCTGGAGATCTGAACTGCTGTACTCACCGTTTATCCAGAAAGCACTTTTTAACCACAGAGCCACTCCCCAGCCCCAGATTTGTCCCAAACACCTTAATGAGATCGTGTGCATCTTGGACTGCCTTTAGACACACAGTTTCCAGTGTGTTGTTTGAAATCCTTGGAAGAGGCCTTTTGGAGCCACTTACTTGCTTTGTTACCTTGTGTAGCTGATTCTCCAGGTGGCGCGAAGAGGCCAGTGACTTGGGAAGCTTTGATACAGTCCTTGGAGCTATAAAATTAGATGGTGTTTGTTTAGAGGGAGAGACAAAGAAATAAAAGCAGAGGCATGGGATAGAAGAGGCCCACAGAGAGGCATTATGAGGGTTCGGGACAATGCTTCCTAGCCAAGAGAGAGAACTTACCCACAGGCGTAGTGTGGTCCATAGTGGTCTTCATGAGACAGCACTCAAAGAATGAGATAATCACAGAAGGCTGATGGTTTAACTGAAGCAGGTAGAACTCGTACATCAATAAGGGAATGTTGCACATCTCACAACGCTTAATAAAAATCCTGAGCTGGATGTGGTGGTGCACTTCTTTAATCCCAGCACTCGGGAGGCAGAGGCAGGTGGATCGCTGTGAGTTCCAGGCCAGCCTGGTCTACAAAGCTAGTTCAAGACTGCCAGGGCTACACAGAGAAGTCCTGTCTCGAAACAAACAAACAAAAAGAATAAGGACCCAAGGACACATGGTCACAACACAGATTCCAGGTCACATTTCTGGTGTAGCAGCAGCTGCAGCAGTGTGTATGTGTGTTAGAGAGACAGAGACGGACAGAGCCAGAGACAGAGAGAAAAGACAGACACCAAGGCAGAAAAGGAGAGAGACAGAGAACAACATGGAAAGAGCAAGAAAGGGGGTTGGCTGGGTAGCCTGAAGCAGGAGTTTTGTGAGATATTGAAGGTGACAACAGCCATTAGAGCATCTATCATGTGCCAGCATGGACAGGATCATTTCTGTGTCTATCTCCATCTTTCCTGGAGCCCTCCAAGGTTGCAGAGAAATTTCATTTTCATCTTGTAGATGAGAGCATCAGACTGTGGTGACTTAGTGACATTCTCAAGGCCATGTGGCGTTTGAAACTGGATGGGGTACAGAACAAAGAGATAAGTACACATCTGGCACTCTTCACCAGGAGCCCACAGTCCTGGGCGCGCTGTGTGGTGCTGCACAGAAGGGCTGTTCTATCCTGGAAGTGACAAGGAGTGTCCAGGGACCGTGGATGGATGGGGTCTGCTCAGGTGCCGAGGTAGAAAGGACCAGGGCAAGGAGGTGAGGCCGGATTCTCCAAAGCCGAAAGGAAGGACCAGGATGCGTCGCCTCTGCAGACCAGTGAACTATCTGTCACACTTAGCAAATGGAAGGCCCCCCTGGATAATAAGCGGTAGAGCCAGGACTGGTACCCAGGGATTTGGACCCTGTAATACATGTCATTACTGCCCTGCCACAGGCTCATCTCTCAGTGGGGAGAGCCACTCGGGATGAGGCTGACTCTCATCTGCCCACAAAGCTGGAGAAACTAAAGGACCACCCAGGGGACAGTGGCGGCATCATCCAGCCCTTCAGTGACTCACTGAGGAAGTGGGCCAGTGCAGTTAGCTCAGCCATGCTTGCTTTCTTCAAAGAGAATTAAAGCCTTTCTTCCAGAGTTTTAGAACATTGTCACTGGTAGAAAATAGCATGTTATTTTTCAGAAAAAGAAACCCTAATGAAATAGATAATCATGTACTTATCTTTATTTAATTACGCTGAGTTAGACCTCCATATCGTAAGCCCTAGTTTTCAAGAGTGTTTTCTACCTACTTCCAATAAACTTGCCTTGATGCCCAGCCTACAACTACCCTTTAAGGAAGAATTCCCATACTTATCGGTGAAGAAACTGAGGCATGGCAAAGGGTGGGTGGATGTGGAAGCTGCTGACCATTTGCTCAGAGTCAACCGTGAGTAAAGGTCAAAACTCAGATTGAACCATCTGCAGTGGCTGCTTACCCCTTTATAATGAGTTGCTATGAAGACCCCCCCAGGATGTCCAGGCACACTCAGTGCTAACTGAGTACGGAAGGCAGCAAACAAAACACTAGAAGGAGGAAAGCCTTGCTGAGTGCCACGTGGCTTTTGCATCTCTTTCAGAACTGACCTTTTGGGGTCCCCACCCCTCTAGGGAACATCCTGCTTGCCCATGGGACACACCTCATTCAGGCCATACCAGCCAAGTCTGTGTTAGACCTGAGCTCTCTTGAACCCTCCATCAACTCCTGTTGCTGCTGTGCCTGTTCTAGTGCTGATGTAGTTCTTTAGCCTTTCTCGTTGCTATGACAGACTACCTGACAGACACGATTTTTAAAAGGAAGGATTCATTTTGTCTCTTGATTTCAGGAGATACCAATGCATCATGATGTGAAAGGCATAGGGCTAGAAACTTGTGCTATGGCTTGGTGACGTTTCATGATAAGGCACCAGAGTGGGGCCTGAAGCTAACCCAGGTCATAATTCTAAAGACCTCTTCCCAAAGACTTCCATCTTCCAGCTAGGCCCCGTGTCTCAATGGTTCTGTAGACACTCCACCCCAGCGCCATGGTCTAAGGCTCAACTGTTCCGACACAGCCTTGGAGGACATTTCGTATTCAAACCAGAACACATATGAATGAACTGTCTTGATTCTCTTGGTTTTTGTAATCCATCCAGTCTGGTGTCATCTTTTGGGTTTGAACATGTGTATTTCCTTTTCCTCTGCGGGGAAGATAAGAGGTTGTAAAACAGAGGAAAGATATAAGAAAGCTGTGTCACAGCCGATCCTCAGGTCAGGGGTGTCCTTGTAAACAAACAGAAAAAAAAGATGGCTGTTGGCTCTGAGCCAAGTGAGAGGATCTCAGAGATAAGCAACTTCTAGAGGGGCCTGAGTCTCTGAGCATGAAATCAGTGGCCTTGGGTAAAATGGCCACTGGAATTGGGTGGCTGAACTAAGGTTGGACTTATTTTGTGCTCCATGAAAACCCTTAGTTCTTTCTGGGTTATAGGACCCCAGGTATCCAGGCCACTCTGACCATTATGTTAGCACCAAGCTCTCTAAGCTTCTAATTGCTACAGAGCTGAATCCTTTCTGCAGGCTCCCTTGTAACCTCTACAGATATATGTCACCTCTTTGACACAAAGAATGGCTGTCCCTTTTACCTGAGGAGCAGTCCCAGTGCCTGGCTCTAAAGCCCATCCCTATCTCCTGTGAGCTGTAAACTCTGAACTCTGGGCTCTGTAAGGGCACAACTTCTTGGTCACCACTGTTGGAACAACCAGCTTCTAAACTGACTCTTGAGAGAATACAATGTCACCTACTGAAACGCTAGTGCCTGGCTTGCCATCTACCAAGGGGACAAGTCAGTTTGCCTGGTCCTCCCCTCAGCTTGTCACCGCAATGTTGATGCCAGACAAGAGCATCCTTGTGCTCTACAGTGTGTGAAGCCATGCAGTGTTAGCATAAAAAATGGGAGAAGGGGTTAGGTGTGTAGCTCAGTAGTAAAGCATGCCTAGCATGCCTGTGATCCTGGACTCCATCCTCCGCAGGGTGCAGGAGATAAATCAGTAAGTAAACACACACAGAGACAAACTGTTAGGGAATGGATGAGACTCCTTGAGTAGAAATTAGAGCCAGTGGCTTCTTACACAGAGGTGAGTATCTTGGCTGACTTCTCATTCCATTAGTAAAAGACAGTGGCAAGTACAAGAGTGCCTGCAGCCCCTTTCTCCAGGGACACCGAGAGCTGAGATGTGCATAGGACTCTCTGGAAAACACAGTTACATCAATAAGGGGGCTTAAGGCTGAGCTCTATTTGTGTTAGGGTGGCTTTCATTTCGTTTAATCAGAATTACTCATAAATTATGGATTAATTACTATCCGCCGCTCAGTTAAATCCTGTCGGCAATGGATGCCATCCACTGTAATTGTGGGGCACTTTGTCAACATTTAATCAGCAGTACTTATTAATGTGGCATTGATGTGTGGCAGCCATCCCTACACTATCAATCACACATGAGCAGCCAACAAGATCTCCAACACCATTGCTCTTTGTCACATTAACTAGCCCCTGGGCTTTCAGACTGAGTGGGCATTGGTGCTCGCTTCTCAGGAAATGGATTTTGTCTCTCCAGTTCAGTGAGTCTTTTGTCCTTGTAGAAGTAAACACTCGCAGTCTTTGAGATGCCTCCCTGGAAGGGCTTTGTGACCATGACCTGTTCTCACAGCCCTGTCCAGACACTGTGAAATACCAAGAACCTTCCCTTGTCTACTACAGTAGAACACCATGTAGAGGCTGCACACACATACAGACATGTCTGCGCACGCATGGGTAAAATTGTAAATTCCTAGAGTGGGTGAGGCAAGGTAAACAGAACACTTTTGAGCTTGTGGAACATTTCTGGTGACTGACTATTTAAAGTTCTTCTAAAGGAAACTTAGACTAGTAAACAAAGCTCGTGACTTTACCCTCTCTTGCTCTCTCTTTTTAGCCTCTATGGAAGACACATGCAGGCAAACCCGGAACCTCCAAAGAAGAATAATGATAAATCAAAAAAGATCAGCCGGAAACCCCTTGCAGCCAAGAACAAGTGAGGAGCTGACACCCACGATGGGCCCGGACCTCCTCCCTCAACTCTCTGGCTTCCTTGCTCTGTCCCACAAACAAATACAGTGTGCTTGTGCCTACTTCTTCTACTTCTTCTTCTTCTTCTTCTTCTTCTTCTTCTTCTTCTTCTTCTTCTTCTTCTTCTTCTTTTTAAATATCTTTTTTTTTTTTTTCCCCATTCTGGTTCACCTGGATCTCGGTCTCTGACGCTCCTGCCATGCCCTCTCCTGTGGCACACTGAGTCCAGATTCTCATCAGGACTTTTCCCTGTAGCATTGTCTCTCAAGAACTAGAGCCTTCACTACATAACCAAAGGAGCATTTAATCCTGATTTGCAGAGTTATCCCCCATGTACTTATGTAACCAAAGAATATGGGATCCTATGAAAACCTAAAATATGACCTTTGCTGATATCTCTCTCTCTCTCTCTCCCACCGACAATAACCAAACAAAAATCCCATTTTGGGATTTTTTTTTTTTTTTTTAAGAAAACCCTCTTCCTCCTCCCAGTGCTTAAGTTCACCCTCACCTTTGCACCTTTGAAGTTCTTGTGGCAGGTGGTACATTTTTTATAAAGTCTTATATTCATTCCCATTTGTTTCCTTAAAATTGCCAAAGGCAGGAAACAAAGCTCTCATTCTCCTGCAAATTCCATGGTAGGCACAGGTTTCAGTTCCTTGAATAAACGTCACAAGGCTGCTTATTATCAAAAGAATAATTAAAATCATGTAACCACTTAAATGTCACAGTTAACACTTTTCATTCTTTCTGTGTATTCCTGTAACTCATTGTGCCTTATTAAAAATCTTCCTTCACCGCCAAGCTATTATATTCACTTAACTTCTAAACGATTTTAATAAAATCTTGAATTTGTATCACACGTTTCTTCTTGACTAAAAAAAAAAAAATTGTCCTTGGGGTGTACAATTTTTATTACTCCTCCCCCACCACCGAAAAAAAGGTTTATGTCACCTAATTTTATTAATTGTAAATTACAGTCTATGGACCCTACCATGAAAGAGATACAAAATTAAGTCAGTTAGTTTCCTCTCACATCAATTTGTCAGCTTTTTTTTCTTCTCCTTTGAAGACTGTTTCTAAATGAGAAAGGGAGAGAAAAACAAATCTCTCGGAGATTCTGCCAGAGGCTTTTGGATAGCAGCGCTCTTTCCCCAAACAGAACTGTGGCTTTTGCCAGTGGCTGCTAGTCAAGGGTTGTAAAACAAGAGAAAGAAAAACTCAAGTGTGTGCTGTGTCACAAGAGAGAATCTGTTCATACCACAGGAAAGACTGAGAGCAGAGAAGTTGTGCAAAGGTGCACAGCCTGTGCCACACCTGATATGGAGACTGCCTTGGCAGAATCGTTAAAGTACCAGTGGTTACTCATCTGCTGCAGACAGCTGTCCTTGTCACGAGCAGTGGTGTGTGTGTGTGTGTGTGAGTGTGTGAGTGTGTGTGTGTGTGTGTGTGTGTGTGTGTGTGTGTGTGTGTAGATGAAAATAAACCAAAACACAAGTTTTGTGGTTGTGCCTGGACACCTGACAACAAAAGTCAGGTAAGATGACGATAAGCATCAACGAACCTCCTTATGGAGAGGGCTTCAAATATAGCAAACCACTGGGCAAAATGTCCTGGTCTCAACCACTGACAGAATTCTGCCTAAAACTTGGCAAGCTTAGACGCAGGCAGAGGCGACGACCAAACTCTGCCAAAACAGGGAAAGCAAGTCCTCAATAGTTCCTGCCTCACAAATATGACTGTCAAATATACTGGGCCAGAAGGCTGAAGATGATGCTCCAATGTTATAGAAAGTTTTGGGTGACTGTTGAGGCAGCAAACTGTCTCTGTCTTTTTTTTTTCCATTTTGGAAGCTGCTAACCTGCACTTTCTGTTTACTCGGGTAATTAATTTTATTCCTTCTCAAGTCTCTGATGGGGTTGAAGACCAAATAGTTTAGTTTCACAATTAAGCTTAGTTGTTTAGGGGTTAAGATGTTTTTAGGTCTAGATAGATGTTTTAAGTTGATAGAGAAGAGATACGATAGATATTGATTTACATTCAGCATTTTAGACTCACTGGGATAGGAAAATGTTTTCTTCAAAGTTGCCAAATATGAACAGCCAAAACACTATGAATGTAACATGAATATAATTCGTGAAAAGAAAAAAAAAAATGATTAAACACTCTCAGTGGCCTCAGGACGCGGGCCTACCTCTATCCTTTGCAATACTCTCTGTAGTGCATTTCTCAGCTCTACCTAAGCTGTACTGGAAGCTGTACTCCAAGCGAGCCACTGCCAGAAAAAAAGGCCTTAAATTCATTTGGTCATGAATTTCTTTTCTTTACTTTTTTTTTTTAAATTTTATCTAATGAGGTCTAATACCTTGCCTGTGTATGTCTACACACCATATGTGAGCCAGGTACCTTAGGAGACCAGAAAAGGGCATCAAATCTACTCGTACTGGAATTACAGATGGTTCTGAGGCAGCCTGTGGGAGCTGGGAATTGAACCTGGGTCCCCTGTGAGAGCAGCCGGAACTCTTACTGCTGAGCCATCACTTCAGCATGGTCATTCATTTCTTATCATCTCAGTGGACACTGTGTTTCAGACTCTTCCAGTTAGTACCCTGGGTCTATATTCCCCAGCTACCATCACCTGCTCCAGACAGCAGCAGGTTTACAGGAACTGTGCTGATTTTTTTTTTTTTTTTTTTTTTTTTTTTTTTTTTTTTTTGTGGTGTTGTTTCAAGACAAGGTTTCTCTGGGTAGCCTTGGCTGTTCTGGACTCGCTTTGTAAATCAGGCTGGCCTCAAACTCACAAAGCTCTGCCTGCCCCTGCTTCCCCAAGTGCTGGGATTACCTGTGTGTACCACTGCATCTGACTACAGCGTAGATTTTTTTAAATTATTTTAAAGCTTCTGAAATTGTAGAGGGACCATGCATGGAGAGGACCTAGGTCCCCTACTCAGATGTAGTCAATAGGCAGCTCAGTCCTCATGTGGGCCCCTAATATAATATGGGGAGCAGGGCCTGTCCCTGCCTTGGACTCTGTTGCCTGCTCATTGGTCACTTCCCCCTGGTGGGGCAACCTTGCCTGACCTCAGAGGAAGAGAATGCAGGCAGCCCTCATGAGATTTGATAGGCTGGGGTCAGGGGAGGAGGGATCCCCCTTTCTGAGGACTAGGGGAGTGGGAACGGGGATGAGGGAGGAAGTGTAAGACCTGGAGGAGATGAGGAAGGAACTACAATCAGGATGTAAAGTGAATAAATGTTTAAAAAGAGGGGGGAAAATTGTAGAAGGAAGAGCAGCGCCACCACTATTGGTTGAAAGATGTCACTGACACGTTAGCAGCAAAGTATTAGTATAAACAGTAATATGAACATTTATAAGATATATATCCTTCAAAAGAAGAGCTCCTTAGATACGAGTATGGCCAAAACATTTAAATTTGTCAGAAGGCAAGATCCCCAAGAAACATAAAGATATAAAAAGGGAAAAGCTCACTGGCGATCAAATAAATACAAATCAAAACTAAGTGATATCTAACAACCAGAAATGAGCAAATATTTCTGAGGTGGCCTTTAAATGTTAGAAGAGTAATGTGATATAAGCATTCTTACAGACTGCCGCAGGGAATATAAATCTCCATCAAGGGTGCTTGTAGCTCTTTAATGATACATATAGGAGAGCCCTAAAATCATGTACTTCCAAACAAGAACTTTTACTTCTAAGGGTTTATCCTGAGAGCACTGCCAGACATACAGACAAAGAATTCTGTCTTTGGATTGCTTTTGCACCGTGGGATCCATGGTTAAATGTGGGGTAAGCCAAATGATCCAGAAGAAAAATAGCAGAGTATCCACACGGGACGCTGCCATGAAGATACTAGCAATCGGTGGACAGCGTCTAAGGACAGTGGGGGATATCTAAGTATACCAGCTGGTTAGGCAGCAAAAGAAGTCTAAACTAGGAAAAGATGATCCTAATGTTATTTTTTAAAGTTGTGTTTATAGTACATGCGTGTAAAACTACATGAAAGAGGCCGATGAACCATCCCTGCAGTGGGGACTAAGATTTTTTATCTCATTTTATTTTTTCAGCCCAACTCTGTCCTTTTAAATTTTATAATGGCCATGTAACCTGTAATTAAAAAAAAAAAACAGTAAATGTGTTTTTTTTTTCAGAATGAAATTGGTAAATTATTACATATAATATAATTCGTATATTATTACATATAATATAGTCCAGAAAATAAGATCATGCATTTAAATTCAAAGCATAATATAAAATGTCATGTTAGCACTTTTTGTTACTAAAATGGACTTCCATATCTTCTTTTACAAGATTTATTTTATTATTTATGTATGTGTATATGTGCAGGTGCATATATCCACAGGTGCCCACAGACTCCAGACTCAGATCTCCCCGGGGGCTGGAATCATAGATGGTTGTGAGTCTCCCATGGTGGGTGCTGGGCACTGAGATCTCATCCTCTAGAAGAGGAGCAACCATCCTTAACTAGTTAGCTATCTCTCCAGCCCTGATATCTTATGTACTTTATGTCTACTTGTTATCTAGACTAACAACAAGAAAACTGTGGTATGAAAGAAAGCCTTTGAACAAATATGAATAAACTCTGAAATCAACTGTGCCAAATAGCCACGCCTTTTAGTCATTTAAGGTACTTTTACTGGCAAGCATTTCATCTTATGACCTAAATTTAGGTTTTCATAATTAGGTTTTAATAATTTGTATACATAATTTAAGATTTGAATTTATATAAATTTAAGTATATAAACTTAATAATTTATATATGTTATCCACGCTGTATACAAAGTACATTATATATCATATATGGGATATATGTATATATCTTTATATTCATTCCCCATCAATAACGTTTCATAAGGGCTTCTCGGCTCTTTAGGAAGTCATATTTCTATCAAGACTGCACACAAATACATTGTGACATTGACTTTTATTCATGTTTATCTCATATGAAATAAACATTGGAATTTATTGTCGTTCATGTTGCACTTTCTTTTCTGTTAGGAATAATGTCACTTATTTGTTGAGGACCTTTCATATATCAGGCGTTTTACTGACATGTGTTCTCTCATTCTCGCTGGATAGTCATGATCTGTGGTAGAAAATGTGACCTCAGAGAAATTACAGCGCTTCCCTCAAGGTACACAGCTAGCAAATGGCAAAGGGATGATATAGTGAAAGGGTCTTTGGCTCACAAGTACATGTCCTTTTCAGGCCCGTATTGCCCCTCCAATGCCAATCAAATTCCTTGGGGCTCCCATAGGCTATGCACCCTACCACTTGGAGTATCTGCTTTTGATATCCTAAAATGTCTATTAGCTCATCTAAACCAGTGCATGTTAACACCACATTGTGGACTCATTACCTCATCTATCAGCATCTTTTCTTCATGCTGGTTAGATGGCAGCATGTCGCTATTGACTACGTGGTGTGGTAACGGAAGCAGAAAAACCTCACTCCAGAGAACCTCTCCCACCATCTAGAAATGCACTATTCCCAATGATACCCATTAAAGAAACATAATATGCCATCTGGAATTTCTTCAAATGACCCTCTGAAGCTCCTAAAACATGGAAAGTGGCATGTTTGGGGGATCATTTCCTACCTTTGAATGGTCAGAATACTTGGAAAGCTGTTCTCAGAGGAGAGGAAGAAGAAAACCTACCATATCCATGATAGCATCCTCATACAGAGCGTAGGCCCTTAATCATACTAAACCTCAAGTATCAGTGTTTGAATAAATGAGTAAAAGCTGTTTCCACTGGCTATTTCCAAGGTCCTATTTTCTCTAAGCATTTATACATGTGTTATCAATGTTGTGGCCACGTTTCTTATTATGGGATGTTTTTTTTTCTTCTTCTGAAGAATCTGGCATGTCTAAAAAGAAACTGAAAGTGAATTAAGGAGTCCAGGCCAGGCCCAGATGGAGGGTTATTAGAAAACGCCTTGAAGGAGAATGGCTTGTCACCAACCACCTAGGCAGTGCATCAGTTCCCCCAGTAACAACGGAGCACGCTGCAAGTCAAATATCTGACAGTATGCTGTCCCTGGAGGGTGAAAAGTACACCCTGACACACACACACACACACACACACACACACACACAAGTATTCCTCAAATCACTCTAATTTTCAGACTCACAGGCCAATTTAAGCATTCTGGAGGCCCCATCTTGACACTACTCTTCCCCACACTCTGAAATTGGCACATTCTGTACACAGATGTTGTCAGCAAAGCCAATTTGTTTCAGCCCAGGAAGAAAGTGTTTCCGTGACTAACAACAGCTGGGGAGTACAATCCATTCATAACTCCTCCAGAGTACCACCCAAAATACGCCTGCCGGAGACACTCAGCCACAGTCCTGTTGCTTGTGTGGGCTGCTTGTTGCATTTCAATTTTAACAAAGAGCCACTTTAATCACCACACACAATGCAGCAGCGAGACCAAGGCTGGGACTCAGGGAGGCTCTGCCTGAAGACCTGGCCTTCGATTCCACGTTGTCTCACCATTCTGCTGCTCCAGCTTTGATGGTGGTATGGGCTCAGGAGCATCTCTGAGTACATTTCATGGGCCTCGTAGTCTGAAAGAGTGGTGTTCCCATTGCAGGTGTGAGAAAGCCCAGAGATGAAGACACTGGGTTTGCTTCTATCTGGAAAAGGCTTCAGAAGGCATCAACATCAACGTGGCTGGAGATGTTTAGGTGGGTGCAGGCTTTGGCTTTTCTTGGTTGCATTTCACCTGACTTTGACACTCTTCTGGGTTGAGTCTTAACCTCTACCCCCACAAGACTCAAATTCACCTAACTCTTTTTTTTTTTAATAATTTATTTTATTTTATGTTCGTTGGTGTTTTGCCTGCATGCATGTCTGTGGGTGTCAGATCTTAGAGTTTCAGACACTTGTGAGCTGCCAGGTGGGATACTGACAACTGAACCTGGATCCTCTGGAAAAGAAGTCAGTGCTCTTAACTGCTGAGCCATCTCTCCAGCCCCACACCTAGCTCTTGAGAATGGGACTTTATTTGGAAATAGCCTTTGCATACTTAATCAGGTAAATGAAAATGAGTTCCTACTGGATTAGAATGAGCCATACCAGTGACTGGCATCTTCACAAGAAATCTGTGATGACTGAGATACAGGAAAGAGGGTCATGTGACAATGAAGCAAACATGTGTGTGTGTGTGTGTGTGTGTGTGTGTGTGTGTGTGTGTGTGTGTGGTGTGGTGTGGTGTACCTCCCGATAATACCATTCAATTATGAATCCATCCCTCATGGTATTGTCAACCAATCAGTGATTGGATACATCAGCTGGGACCAAATTTCCAAAGAGGGTCTTTTAGGAGGATACTTCAGATTCAAACCCTAAGATTATCTCTGAAACCGAGAGAATAAGTCTCTGCCCTTTCAAATGTCCATGTCAGTGGTACTTAGTGCCCCTATGAAGCCAATACCAGCAGCTACACTCAGCACAAAAAGGCCAAGAAACGTGTAATTCCAGTCAACCCTGTGCTCAGGGAAGAGAAACAGATGCCCCAAACTTGCCTGCATTCTTCATTCTATTGTTGCGTGTGGCCAACATCCATGAGCTAGCCCTACCTGTGTGGGTAGTGCCTGTCAGGTGCACCCTGAGGAAATGCCTCCCCCAGCTTCAGCTTCAACTTTTTTCCTCACTTAAGAACCTGAGCAATTCCTGTTTTACTGGGTAGCTTCCAGTACTACCACAAAGTCTTAAGAATGGAATTACATCTTTCAAGAAAATAATAACTTTTCTGTTACCTCGTTAAAGATCTTTCATTTCTTTATAGGCATTGGGTGGCGGTCTGTATTCATATTAATTTTCTGAGCCAGAGCTATAAACAAAGACAAAAAGAATCAATATGAAGGGTTCTTTTTTTTCCCTAAGCTGCCTAAATTATTTTTGTGTCAGCTGGGAAAGGCTTAATTTATACAGTTTTTATTAACAGAGTGAAAAGCTTCTATCTCCCTGCCCCTCAAGTTTCTATTACAGGTTTAAAATAATAGATACACTCTACTATCATGTTTGCCCAAAGAATATTTGTTGAATATATGTTAAATATGTGTTTATATCTTCTCAGATTATTTCATCAAGAATCTGTATGTGAACAGTGCAGCAGAGGTCGCCCCTGAGAATAGAGGATGGGGGCTTGCTTTTCAGTTTTATACCCTTTTTAAAAATTGACATGAATGGAGCATTTAGAATAAGTAAATACATAATGTTATACCCTTGTTTAAAAATGAACATAGAGTATTTAGAATAAGCAAACATAAAACCTCAATTTTCTTTTTAATGCTTAATGATATAATAGTGCTCATAGCCCTTCACCCTGTCTTCAGCCTCCCCCATACCTCCAATCCCTGATTCCCTGAGCCTTAGAGGGAGTAGTATAAACGGCTTGACTAAGGATGGCCTCATATCTGTTGCTTATTTTCTGGATCTTGGGCAGCCATGAGTGTCCAAATTCACCACTGTTCATTTTTGCTTTCAATTGGAATGCAATAATAATAAACTCAGGGTCACCAGCCATGTGTTGGTGCCACATTAAGAAAAGAAACCAAAACACTTCCCCTTGGTGTTATTAACAGAGAGTAAGCTGGAATTTGAAAGCTGTACTCCACTCTCCCTATGCCTACCATCTGAGTGTCTGTGTGTGAGTCTGAATCTGTGTCTGCCTAATGGCTGTCTTGTGACTCTGCCCTTGCCCCTGTTTCTGTCCCTGTATTTGTGTGTCTGTTGTGTTGCTCTCTCTTATGATGAGTAACACAAGAATGTCACATAGGGAGGAATGAGGGACACTTTATAGAAATCCTTAGCCGTTTTCCAAGTGTTTAAGTCACTGACACCAACTGGCCCAATAACCAGAGATGTTATAAACGTCATTGTTTATTAAGCAATATCCATATGCATTTCAGCATTTATGGTGGATACTCATTTATGAGGCTATTTTTAGTCTATTTTCTGTTTCCAGAAAATGATTATCTTAGCACACACTTTAAGGGCATAGAAGAGTACAGTGCTTCTGATTAGAGCTGCACATGAGCTTAAGTTGTAAGAATTGATTACATGGGAAGTCCAAGGCAAGTGAGGTTGGCTGTGATACATTGGTCTCTTAAAGGCAGGTTAAACAAAAGGGCCTGAGCCCACAGCAAGATAGCAACTTAAGTCTTAAGTAAACTTGAGGTGTATTATTATTGACCACTGGCTATGCAGTCCAGCAAAAGGTCAAGTTTCTTAATGTGTAGGAGATACTATTATTACAATGCAATGTCACAGACTATAAGGACAGACTTCAGTTTTGCTTGTGGGGGAAATCATAGGTTCTTAGAAAACAGTGCCTGCTCTCTCAGCTTAGTCAACTGTCAGAAACTTGTTCGTTGAACTGTAATTATCAATGGATTCTATAAAATAGTTTTGTTAATGAATTCTTCCTGAGCACTTGTATACAGACAGTATCCTGACCATGGAGAGGACCATTTAAATGAAGCAGGAGCAGCCTTGCCCTTTTGTAAGATAAAATTTAGCCCACTGCAGGAAGCCACCCAGAAACTAATAATCACACAAATAATTATGGAGTTACAAATTCTAAACTCCTCCAAAAGGGAGAAATTTGTGGTGGTGTAGCGAGCAATAATAAGAAGGACTAAATATGATTAGAATACCATGTAACTTGAGATCCTCCTATTAAGCAAAATAAGCCAGACTCAGAGAGACAAACACTGCAGGATTGCTTTTATTTGTGAATCCTAGATTTTCAGTAGATATGTGAATTTTTATCACCCTCTCCCTTTCCCCTACTCCCAATATGTATATGACATCAAAGCAGAAAGAAGGGAGACTGGAAAGAAAAAGAGACTAGCCAGAGAAGAAGGGGGACCATAAAGCCCATCGTGCTCACTGCTGCATACCTGGTATTCTTCTCAGGTGTAGAGCACAGTGGTGAATGAGCGCAGGGTGAATGAGCGCAGGGTTTCCTCAACAAACTCACAGGGCTTGGAAGTTATCACAAAACCAAAAGGAATTCTTTGAAGCACTAAAGATAGAGAGTCTTAAGACCTCATATAAATACTTAAAAGGCCACTTGGGACAGGTGGGACAGAGAAGGCTCTGGTGGTCTTGGCATCCACAAGCCATGTGCTATGTGGCTACCTCAGTAAGCGGTCCCAGTGTTTGCCTCTGATAGCAAAGTGACAACCCATTGTATCCCACAGCAACGATGTATTCATACTGAAGAAGCTTGAAGGAAGTCAGGAGACAGAAAAGTAGTATTTAATTTAAATTTTTGCAAGGGGGTCTTTTTTTTAACCACTAACTTAAAAAAAAAAAGACTTATTTATTTTTATTTTTATGTGATGGGTATTTTGTCCACATGTATGCATATGCATCTCATATGTGTGTCTGGTGCCCACAGAAGACAGAAGAATACACTGGACTGCCTGGAACTGAAGTTGTAAAGGGTTGTGGGTTGTCATGTGATTGTTGGGAGCTGAGTTCTTTTGGAAGAACAACAGTCCTCTTCGACACTGAACCATTTCTCTAGGTCCTAGGTCCTTGGCCACTGCTTTTTATAAAGTAATAAACTGCATTTCTCCACGAAGAGTACTTGGCACAGATTAATTTTGCCATTGTGCCAACATTAGGAAATTCTTGCAAGATCAGAGCCGTTGCAGCTAGAGAGCTGGTTCAGCAGGGAAGTGCCCCCCCCCCCCCCCCCCCCCCCCCCGCTCCTTCAGGAGTAACGGGTGTGTTTCCAAACACCCACGCTGGGCAGAACACAACTACCTATAACTCCAGCTCCGGAGGATCCAGCATCCTTTTGTGCCTCCGTGGCTACCCACACACAACATTGACACCCAGACAGACACATTTTACTCTAAATCAGGGCTGTCCAATAAGGCTAAAATGAAGGTAGAGACCAACCTATCACGGCACAGCGGTAGATAGAGGGTCTGTGAATACAAGTTACCTCTTCGGCCAATCCATTTTAGTCAAAACTCTGGGACATAAAAGAGTGTCACCATCTCGTCTTTGTCCCCGATTCTCTTCAGCAAAGGCCATCATGAACTCCAGACGCTGGAGGCTCTTGAGAAATTGCTCTGGCATATCTTGACCAACCCGCTTAGAGGGAGTCCTTCACGTTCAAGAGTCACGCCACAAATGAGTGACAGGATCGGGACTAGCATCTAGGTACCCAGGCATAATTCAATGATCAGTTAACCAAAATAGTTGAGGAGAAGATGAGGCAAACCGACAATCTGTGCAGGCATGGTCCGTTCTCCAGACCTCACACATCATCATGCTCACGTGTGTACTTGGCTTCTTATCCAAACTGAGAGGAGATAATAGCTGGTTCTCTCCTCCCTTTGATGAGGAATCAAGCGATTTAGTAAAGATGATATTTGAGGAGTGATAGTGTCATTAAAGAGAAGTTCGCAGCCGGAGAATGCAGTATAATGGCCTCTTAGCCATAGTGTAAAGCAATTAGCCTCACCATTAGATGGAGGAAGCAGATGGTCAGCATCACTTCATACTGGCTCACAAAAGCAGCCTCCCTGATGGCTGGAATGCCACAGAAGAGGCTGATCTGGGTAATCACAGGGGATAACCAGAGAGGAAAGGGACATAACACCCCACAGCAAAACCTGTAGCCTTTCGCTAGCTGCCTCAACAAACTACAGTAAAAAGCCCAACCAACCAGGAGCGTGTTTCTGTTCTCAAAACATTTGGAAAAGATCAGATAAAGCCAAGGTCTGGTGAATTGGAACTGGTTGGTTTTATAAGCATTTCAGAGACAGCAGAGATCTATATTTGAGTTTTAAAAAATCTGTCTCAACCAACGTAACACAAATACATGATCAGTGGTTCTCTCTAAATCAAGTCCTTGTGTGTTTGGCACAAGATCTCCCTGACAAGCTAACAGTGAGGAAGAAGACCAAGGAGAGGGAGTGTGCTGTTGCCTGGCCTTGCATATGTGCTTGCTCTTGTGTGCCATTCCATCATAATTCTCCTCTTTTCCATTCTCCTAGTTTGGGCTGAACCTCACGTTTCCTCCCCTGCTGTCTTAGTTCTTGACCCTCCCAATTCCCAAGTCAATGTTACAGGCTCCTTCAAGAACCTCTCCCTAAGTAGGAGGGATAATGAATAAGCGAAAACAGTAGAGTGGCCAGCCTGAGAGTGTGTGGAGAAATTAGAAGGGAAGCTCTGAAATAGGCCCCTTCAGGGGCATCTGAGTGTAGAATGACTAGGAGGAAGGACAGAGTCACAGAAACTCTCACGACAGAGATACAAGTCAGTGCAGTAGCTCAAGCCATTAACTGGAACAACGCAGTTCCCGTGTGCACCCAGTGCTATTGGAAGGAATAATCAACAATGCTGAAATCACACTTCCATTTTGGGTATGCAAATTACCTCAGTGTAATTTTGGCCTCCAGACATATCATTCAAAGTTGCCCTCTTGAGGGACACAAAGCGTGGGAACAAATATGGTATTGACCCCCTCTCCCCACCTCAACCACTCTGGCCAGGAATACAGAGCAAATCAGGGGACCTCTACACTCTTTGAGGCAGAAAAGCTGAAAACGGTGGAAGGTTTTAGAATGACGTTGTCTGCGGTAATCTGAAGCGTAGATCTGCATGTGGTACAAACAGTTGTTAAGCACCAGTGCAAGGCCTGGCTAGATCCCATGACTTCAAGAGGTACCCAGGGGGGCACACTGAGGCAAGCCGAGCCACAAAAGAGCTCTGCTCCAGATGGACAGGGTTCATATTTGGGAAGAGCCAGTGACAGATGAGGATGATAGGGACAGTTCAAAGGCCGTGTTTCTTGAAACATTTTAATGTTCTCCCTAGGCTGGAATCATCTGTGTCCAAAATAACAAATGGCCTATACTTCCCCTCCCCCAAACTTGTAGGGTGGGGAGCTTGATTTTTTTTAAATAGATGGAAATTGGTGTGGGAATCATTAGAGAGTTCAAGAGAAGAATAAGACCAGCCATTCAAAGCTGCCAGCAGCCCCTGGGCCCCCTTCTCAACTGCTATTTCCATGTCAGAGGATTTTTCCCCTTCATTTTAAAACATTCTGGGATATTTTCATGGTGTTGTGGCTAACCATTTTTAGTCAGTTAAAAAAAATGCCTTCATCACCTCCCACCAGGAAACCCATGGAACACACTGTGGAGATGCTGAAAATTTCCCCCATTTTCTTCTTTAAAAATATTAATGGTAAGCATTAAAAAGAGAGGAGATGCCTCTCATTTGGCTACCAGGAAGCATACTTAGAAATGAACTGTTGCACCTGTACCTGTGACTGAGAGCACGGACAGAGCCGCAGTGAGTGGCACGACAGGCTACATGCCAAGTTCTTCATCTTACAGAGTGGGTGTAAAGAAGGTGCCACCTTGTACGAGTGCCATAGGTTTTGGGTGGGATGGCTCAGACTGACAAAATTAAAAAGCTGTGGCTCTCAAACAGAAGGAGGTCTGGTGTCTGATGGGTGAGAAAGACAGAGGAAAAGAGAGAAACAGACAGAGGTAAAGAGGAGCTGAGAACAGAAAACTCAGCTTGGCGTAAGGAAGGGAGCCAGCAAGCCTGCCGATTAGCACTGGCGCAGGAGAGTTCCTATTTTGTCCCATCTCAGCTTCCATCTCTTTTCAAGATGCATTCAGGGTTGCCTTTTTTCCATCCAGCTTCCCTCTGAGCTAAGGACAGAGTGACTGTGGCTGTAGGTGAAAAAGCATCACCAAGATGGTCTTGATGTTTCTTCGGGAAGATGGAAACACTTGACTTTGAACAGTATAGGAAGCCCTTCCGCATTGAGGAGCAACTGTGAGTTGGTGAAAGGCACCACGCTTTGTTTTGCTGTAGAAAACACAGCCAATGCCCAACAACTAGAACAGTGGTTCTCAACCCTCCTAATTTTGTGACCCCTTGAGATAGTTCCTCACCATGTGGTGACCCTCGACCATAAAATTATTTTTATTGCTTCTTCATAACTGTAGTTGTTCATAGTGCCATGAACCATAATGTACATGCCTGTGTTTTCCAATGCTATTAGGCGACCTCTGTGAAAGGGTTGTTCAGCCTCCATAGGGGTCACAACCCACAGGTTGGGAACCACTGGTCTAAAGGCTAGTGACAAGACAAAAACAAGTTCCCAGACTGTTTGTCCCATGGTGGGACAAAATACAAATAAATGCAACAGGATGGCTTTCCTTCTTGCTAAAAGGAACAAAGCAATACATGACGAGGGAGGAGCAACAAAAGCAAAACCAGGAGCAGACTTCATTCTTGACAGAAAGAATTCAGTCTATGTGCAGTTTCAACTATAGCTTTCACCTCCCTGTGGCCCATAAATCTCCCCATAGATTGTGAGAGAAAGGAATTTATGACCCCCACAGGGGACACCTAAAAGCCAGTGCACTGAGCACGCAGGCCAAGAGTTTCATTTCCTTACTTACTTTTACACGCTGGAAAGATTTATCATTGAAGATGTGATCAGTGATGGGCAGTGCTGTGGGTAAATTTTTGTGTGTGTGTGAAATTTCTAACCACCTCCTGAATTCTTAAGTTGACATCTTAACCATGAAACCCTTAACGTGACCATATTTGGAAATCAGGTGAATGTAATTGTCACCTGATCATGAGGTCATGAAGGATCAGGTCACAATCCAACATTCCTGTCATTGTTATGAATCAAACACTAGTGAAGGTGTGTGTGTGTGTGTGTGTGTGTGTGTGTGTAAGAGAGAAGACACAGTGAAGAGACACAGGATGGAGATGCCCAAACATTCCACTGTGAGAAAGTCTTCACAGCCCGCAGAAGAAACCAGCCCTGTTCCTTATCACCTTGATTTCAGACTTGTAGCATCCAGAGTTGTGAAACAATAAATCTGTTGTTTTAATTCCTCATCATGTAAAAATGAGGAAATGAACACAGGCAGCATGTTTGGAACAAGTTAGCATTGCATATTAAAAAACTATTTAAGCTAAAGTCTAGCAGAGTCCGTGCCACTTCACTTCCCCTAATCCCCAAAGCTCCTATCATGTGAGCAGGAGTGGGTACATATGTGTGCTTAAGTGAGCATCCAAAAAGAGGGTAGCGGTCAACCTTCTACATCTTTCTTTCAAGACAGCACCTCTTGCTTCTGGAACTCTCCATGTAGGCTTGGCTGCCTTCCCAATGCTGGGATTGCAAGTACATGTTGTCGTGCCCAGGGAACTGAACTGGTGAACCCAAACACTTTAATGCATGAGCTATCTCTCCTGCCGTACATCATCCTTATCCTTGGTCGTTATCAAGACGTGATAGCTGGAGCTATAGTTATCATCTTTATCCATGAATGGGGGCAAGCCTGAGTCTAAAACCAACATATTGAGTAAATCAGAGTTGAAGGAAAAGGTATTGACCAATATCAGGATAATGACCGCTGAGTCAACTGACCCTAGGACCCTCTCTCACGAGACACTCCTTGGGCCATATTTTATTAGAAGTTTGGTGACTTGCATCCATTCCCGTGCTGATGGACACATTCCCCTCCTATTAACATCTGTTGTTGTTTCCAATGAGCCTTCCCCAGAAAGTGAAAGTTGTGTAGCTTTCATTTTTACATTTGTAGTTCTAGCCACAGGGACTAACATATGGAGGTAAAACTTCAACCAGTGTTTGTTGGATAAGCAAATAGGTGGATCTCTCTCAAACAGATACCAGTGACATTTAACAGATGGAGAGATGGAAACTCTATGAGTTGGAGTGGTTTGCTGAAGATCACGCATGAATCAGTGGTGTGATGTAGCCCCTGGCCGCAGTTCCACACCACACTGTCTTCTGCACCACTTGGTGTAATGATGAAGTTCACTCCTCATTGTCAACCTGTTTCTGATGCACACGCTCACTGTTTATGTATCCTTCAGAGTTTTCATTTTTGTCTATAAATACTTGACCTATGTGTATAAGGAATATTCCAGAAGCAGGGACCCACTCTGAGCTGATATCTTGATGTAATGCCTGATATAGTTCGGGTGTATTTGGTATTAAGAAAACTCCTCTGCTTAACAGTGATGTCTGCAAACATACGTCAATTCCACTAAGAAGCAAGCTTCTCTTCCCAGCCCATAGCTGACATCTTCTTCGGAAAGAGAAGTTAATGGGATTTGACATATTTCAAACAGGGAGTCTGAAACACATAGAACCTCCTCCCTTTTCAAAATGTTACATTGAGAGAGAGAGAGAGAGAGAGAGAGAGAGAGAGAGAGAGAGAGAGAGAGAGAGAAAGGGAGTGTGTGTGTCTCTGTGTGTGTCTGTGTGATGGAAGGCTATGTGTACATGAGTGCATGTACCCTAGGAGGCCAAAAGCAGGTATTGGATGCCTGGTGCCTGGAGTTATAATGATTGTGAGCCACCCAATGTAAATGCTGGGATCAATACTTAGTTCCTTTGTAGGAGCAGTCTGCACTCTTAACCACTAAGCCATCTCACCAGCCTTTGCCCCATCCCTTTACATCTGTGAGTTTAATTCCTAGGTTCAATTCCTAGAAGTTGTAGTTGTAAAGACAGAAATCATAGACACGTAAAGTTTGGGACCACCATGCTGGAGAGACAGCTCAGCCATTAAAGGCTAGGCTCACAACCAAAAGTTTAGGACCAGCATTTCAAGGTCATATGTACACATCTGGGGCAAGTCAAGATAGATGCTTACCTTAAAACTCTGGCCTAATATGATATGGCTTCCCACCATAAGCAGGATTTACAACCAAAGATAGAAACAGCACCTAGGTGGGCAAGAAGACAGGGTACAGATGCACAATGGGATTTTACCCATCCACAAAGGGAACACATTTATAGTATTTGTAGGAAAGTGAGTGCAACTGGAGACCATTATTCTAAGCCAAGTTCAGAAGGAAGTTTTCTCTTATATGTGGAATTTGAATTTTATATTTTCATGTATTAATACATAAATATGTTATACATTCACATATATGTGTGCAGCAAGAGTAGGAGGACTACCTGGAAGGAGCTCTGGCAGGAGGAAGAAGGACAGAAGAGTGTGGGGAATAAATATGGATAAAATGTATGAATGAAAATGTCAGTATGAAACCCACTATTTCATACAGTGAATATTCACTAATAAGAACTAAATATCTACGTGCATACGCACGCGCGCGCACACACACGTATGCCTGTGTAAAAGTCTGGCCTACATCTCCAATTGCTTAGCACCATCATTTGGGGATGCATCATTGGGACCATTAATTCAATATGTTCATGAGGACATTTGTGATCACATGTGCGTAACACTGGGCTCCTTTCCTGACCTTTCAGGTCACCATCACCTTTATTTGCCTCTGGGTGGTCACCTGAAAACCTTTAACTGACCGTTAACTCGTTCTCTTTCTTTACTTTTCTTACCAAGCTCATTCCTTCCCTGTTCCCTTTGAAATGCATGCAGTCCGTCCACCTTCTTTTCTGTGGCTATCACTGATGCCTTCCACCTTACTTCTCTGAACTCAGTCTGTGTCTCGTGAAGTCTACCCTTGCATTACGGGTAACGCATTCTCACTGCTCAAACAAAATACTATGGACCGAGTAGGGTATAAACAACAACCGCTTATTCTCCCATTGTGGAAGCTGAGATGCACCATGTTTGATCACGATGCTGCCATACACCACGTTACATCCTGGTCTATAGCCAGTGCCTCATCCTGCAATTTCACATGTTGGAAGGGGTAATGGATGCTCCGGATACTACTTTCATGAGCAATATTCATGGGATTTCAATACTCTCTCACCTTCATGATCTAATCATCTCCCAAATAGTCCCCTTTGGAATGCAATCCCCCCTAATTCCTTTTGTGTCTAAGTTTGTCACATTTTTCAGGCTTACCCTAATTTGTCTATGTAAACATCCTTTCTAGTTTTCATTATGAAGTATTTCCCTCAGACTGGCAGATTTCCTGGTCATCTCCCCAAAATAAGTAGCTTATTTTACCATTTTTAAGGCCCCAGATTAATGACCTCATGTGTCCTCTTGGCGTACTGCTATAGAAGTAGTGACTTTTTACACTGTCACTGTAGCACCCCTGGAGGTAATGTTGTATCCCAGGAAGTGCTTGGCTATCATATTTCCCTACTACAGCTTGGCAGGGCACATAGGGAAAAGAATGACGCTGGCTTCTAGGGCTTGAGCCCAGGGTTTCGACTTATGTATTACCTGAACTATGAGGTGGCGTTGAGCAGAAAAAAAAATTATCTAGCCCAAAATGCTAATGATACCATGATTAGGAAACACTAGCCTATTAAATAAACAGAAAAAACATGAGGCAATGGCCAGCATTTGGGAAGTAGAGGCCAGAGTATCAGGTGTTCAAGGCCATCTTCAGTGACATAAGGAACTTAGGGTTAGCCTGGACTACAAGAGACCCTGTCTGAAAATACCAAGAGAAAAAAAGGAGTGGGGAGAGAAAAGGAAAAAAAGAAAAAGAAAAAAAAAAAAGAAAGAAAGAAAGCAATAGAAGAGAAGCATGAATGAGGTGAGCCCCATGAGGCAAAATCTCTGATAACTGAACTCCTGTATTAGGTAGCATAAGGAGGCCATGGTGCCATGACACCTTCATTCCTTATCACTCTGATTTCTTTCTCCTCTCTTCTTATCCTTACGTCTTCTGATTCTTTCTCCCCATTCTGTAGTGCTTGTTTGTCTGCAGTACCCACTTTGACCCTTCCCGTGTTATGTCTTGTATTCCCAGTGATGTTCCTCAGGAGGGTACCTCTTGGTTTGGTTAAATCCTGACCTTCCCTTGAAAGTGAGTATCGTAACCCATGCTGATAACTCTGGCAACGACTGGCCTATAGGTACCTAAGGACTTTTCCTGACAGTCCGTTGATTGCGTCTCAGAACAAATATCCCCATGCTATTTAACACATAAGAAACAATGTAAGCTGGGTGTGGTGGCGCACGCCTTTAATCCCAGCACTCGGGAGGCAGAGGCAGGCGGATCGCTGTGAGTTCGAGGCCAGCCTGGTCTACAAAGCGAGTCCAGGACAGCCAAGGCTGCAAAGAGAAACCCTGTCTCGAAAACAAACAAACAAACAAACAAACAAACAAAAAAAAAAAGAAAAAAGAAACAATGTATATGTAATGATATAAAATACATGTTCAGAAAATCAAAGGCCATTTGATTAGGACAAATTTTAGGTTATGAATGTGTTGTCTTGCCTAACATGTAGAGAAATATTTTCTGTTTCAGCCTAATACATTCAGGATAGCTGATGGAGCCACGTCCTAGAGCAAAAGATGTTTTTCTCATGAGCATAATCTCATGGTGATCTGCTAATACAAAATTATAATATTTTAGAAGTATCTTATTTCATAAAGTATATTTGTAATGTGTTATAAAACCAGCATATGTCCATTAAGGAAAACATAAAACCATATTCAGCACAAAATAAAAACCAAATTTTAGCCCTACTCCCAGAGTTCAATATTGTTCCTATTTTGATTCATTCCATTTTTAAATAAGCATACATATCTAAATACTATAAAATAATTCAGTGCTACATAAGGTAAAGAACACTCTAAGTTTAAATACTTTTATTTAATACGCACCAATTGTGAGAATATCTAAGACAACATAAAATAATAACAAAGAAAATATTACCCTCCCTCCACATACTCTTCTCCTTCATATTTTTACAGATTATAATTAACATGCATTTTCTATTCATGTACTCAACATATATATATATACATATACATATTCATTTTTACAATATAGTTACACATGGATATGTATCATATGTTCTTACATGGCATAATTGTAGATTATTTCCTATAAATCTCTTTTTTTTAACTTAGTATATAATGCCATTGGGGGGGAAATGCAGTAATATTTTTAACTAGGAAGGGTGAGATGGCTCACTGGGTGGAGACGCCTGCCACCAAGTCTGATGTCCTGAATTAGCTCCCTATAACCTGCATGGGGGAAGGAGAGAACTAACTCCTGAAAGATAGTCTCTGACCTCCACCGTCCTTGAGTTAAGACTTTCATTTCATCCTTACTATTTGATCTTAGTTGTGGTCTGAATAAAATCAGTTTGATACACTCATATATTTGAATGCTTGGTCACCAGGGAGTGGTGCTATTTGAAAGGATTAGAAGGATTAAGAGTTGTGGACTTGTTGAAGGAAGAATGTCACTGGAGGTGATGTAGAAAGATTATTAATAATTAATATTGGTCTATATGATTATCAATACATACATAAATGTAATTAATTATTCTATTAATATTAACTAAAGCTGACTTAATTCAGCAGCAATTATTTCTTAACCTGCTATTACATAAATAAAAGATACAGAGACCTATTAGATTTATTATAAGCCTTAAAACAATAAGAATGGGCAGACATTAACCCCTTAAGTTATCTTGTCTGTTCCCCAGCCAAAACCCCCATAAATACTTGCATATGTTGCAATAGGGCTGCTTCTGCCCATCAGGCCAGTCCTCAGAATAAACTGTTCTTGGCCACGTGCTTCTAGTTCACGCTTAACCCATGGCAACCTGCTGCTCTCTTCTCTTCTCTCTTCTCTGTGGTCCTTCCATGAGCCACCCTCAAGCCCAAGAACCTTGGCTCTGCCTACCTCTCTTCTGCACAGTCTAGGCTGTAGACAACTTTATGTAGCCAATCAGGGCATCACTTGGTGTATGTGAAAATGTACTTGTCTGGAATGTAGTCAGATCTTGGGGGATGTCAGTAATTAACAATTAAATACCCAGCACCAGAATGGTGCCCAACAGAGTAGGTTTTGAGATTTCAAAAGCCCGTGCCAAGCCTGAATCAGACTGTAGCTCTCAGCTGCTGCTTTCGTATCATGCTTCCTACCATGATGACAATGGACCAAACCTCTGAAGCTGTAAGCAAGCTCCCAGTTAAATGCCCTTTTTAAATAAGAGTTGCCTTGGTCATGGTGTCTTTTCACAGCAATAAAATAGTAACTACAAAATTTCCCTAATAGCTGCATATAAGAACAAGTAGAAATGGTAATGCTGAATTCCCATGTATTGCAACCAGGTATATATGGAGACAGAAGGAAACCTTTCAACCAAGTGGTGATTTGCATTGTTCCAATGTACCTTTAGGATAAACCAGCTAAGGAGACTTAAGGCATCAAATGTGTTGTCATTCTTGGATACCTGAAGATTACAGTGATTGGCTATACCCAGAACTCTTTGCAGCAATATAATTCCTTCACCTTTGGGTACCCCTGAGCATTACGGGTCAAAAATGAAATAAATGGCTAGACATTCTCCAGTAGAAAGAGTAACCATAATTGGAAGTAACTTGAGTAGAAGGTGTATAAAAAATTAGCTTTTTATTATTAATTTGCTTCTTTTTATAATGTAAATGCTCACTTGTAACATAGGTATATTTTGACAGTAGTCCAGGACTTTAGAAATATTCCCATGAGCTGGTTATAGACTGAGATCATCAATTTCTCAGTGATTACACTGATTAAGAAAATTATTCATCTACTATATTTTTCATCTCAGATATTTTTCAAATGTCACTTAAACCTCTTAAGCTTAAAAAGCCTTGCCATCAGTCGGTCCACACAGTAAATGTAAAGCTGATGGCACAAATATGATGAGTGGTACCTCTTAGGAGAGAATCTGATTTGTCTGAAGGCAGATGACATTATAAAGTATAGTCAAGATGTCAGGAAAGGGACTTGGTGTGTAGCTTGATTTACTTAGCATCTTTGTCACTTTATAGATTGATATTTGATTGATGACAACATTAATATAGAAAGTATGTTAATATTAGAACAGGCCTTAAGATTCCTTACCCCCTCCTCAGACTGCTATAATTTGGAATAAAATGCCCTAAGGATACAATGCTTCTGAGGCTTGCTAACCCCCTTGATGTAAGCATTCTTTTAAAAAAGAGAGAGTTGAGTCAGTTTTATTGAAGTATCCTGCATGTACAATAAAATGTGGCCACTTTAAATATACATCTGAATAACTTTAGATAAATTTATATAACCATGTAACCACCATCATAATCAAAGTATAAAACATTTCATTACCACAAAACTTCTCTTTAGTCCCAACTTCCACTCTCCCTTAGCCATAGCAGACCAAGTACTAAACTATCTTTGTCACCATGAGTTGTTTTTTTTGTTTGTTTGTTTTTTCCTGAAGTTTTATATAAACATGTCTGGCTTATCTTACTCAACGAAATCCTCTTGAGACTCACGTATCAGTGGGGTTCTATGGGGAAAGGTCTTAGTCTATATTAGATATATACTGTGTGTACCTTTTCAATAGTCAATATGCCTGGTTTGTTTACAAATGGAGGTTATTATAAATGAAACTGCTTTGTATATTGATCAGTAAGTCTTTCCTGACCACAACTGTTTGTTCATTTGAGAAAGTATCTCACTAAAGGTGCCCAGGCTGACCTTGAACTTGCAATCTTCTCACATCCAGCCTCACAAGTGCTGGGATTATAGGTGTGCTTCATCAGACCCACCGTGAGGGAGTTTTTGCACGGTCACATGTTTGTCCTTCTCCGGGGCACGTGCATAGAAACATGCAGTGGATTTATGCTTCGAAGCTGAAATGGCACCTATGAGCTCATGTTTTGAACACTTGCTCCTCTGACTGATGGTTTCTTTAAGAAGCTGAGGAGTCCTTGGAGGAGTGTTGTGGCTGATGAAACCAGGTCACTTAAGCCAGACTCTGAATGGTTCCAGCTTGCATTTTTCTCTACTTTCAGTCTGGGCCACAGGAGCACACTCGCCCTTTGCCATCAGGCCACATCAGAGCATCTTCCTCCACCGTGCCATCCTTGTCATGAAGAACTTTAACTCTATCTTTGAAACAATGAGTTCAAATAAGCTTTCCATCCTTGAGTTGCCTCTGTCAAGTAATTTGGTCACAGAGGCACTAAAACAATGAGCACAGTGAAATACAGCATGCCCATGGATTTTAGTTTCATAAGGAATTTACAAATTATCTTAAAAAGGAAGTTGAACAATTTCATATTCTCACCAGCAGTGGATAGAATCTACGTTATTTCATATATATTTGCCTGCATTTGGTGCTGCCATTTTTTTGGTCATTCTCAGGACAATGTAGTGGCACCTGATCATGGGTGACAATGAATAACTTTGAGCATCTTTTCATGTGTTTGCTTATGCATACACCTTCTTCTAAGTGTTCCTATCTTCAGCTCATTTTTTTAGAATAGATACAGTCAAACATCTTAGCTATATTGCAATCTTTTTCTTCATGCTAAATCTTGCCTTTTCATTTTTTAAACATTGTCATTTAAAGGCCAATGTTTGTGCATTTTGAGGGAAAGTTTTTTTTTAAGGCCTATTTCTTTGTCTCTCCCACAGCTTCAAACTTTGAACACAGCTTTTTGAGCACAAAAGTCAACCCCATAGTGAGTCTTCATTTTATTGACAAATTAAGAAGTGGGGAGGGGACACGTTAGCTCTGACCTTAGAACTCTTCTAAATATTGACATTCTTATCTCTTCAAGTAAATTATGCAAATGTTTAAAAGCAGACCATGGGGTAGAAAACATATTAGAAAAAGATGTTGCTCCCATTTTATAGGCAAATAATCTGAGGGGTCAAAACCTGAAGACTGTAGCCTGAGGTAATGCAAATGGCCAGGGCGGAGAAGGAAGCACAGTGAGACTAATTGGTCACAGTGATGGGTCTAATCCAAGCCCTTTGGGGTCCATGCCTAGTGCTCAAGCCCACTGAGCTGAATAATTATAGGAAGGCTGGAGCCTGAAGGAATGAACCGAGCCCCGCTGCTATTGATTCTCTTTGCTTCACTTTGCTTCCTTTGAATTCTGCCCTGCCTTAGCAACTTCTTTGTCTGTGTGTGTGTGTGTCTTCATTCAGGTGTGTTTGTTTGCAGTTCTGTCTCTCTCTCCTCTCCTCCTTCTCCTTTCTTCTCTTCTTTCCCCTATTTCTTCCTCCCCTCCGTCTCTCTGTCTTTTGTTACTAACTGAAGTTGATTCCCATGTTGTGCAGGTTAGCTACATTTGCTGAGGTCTGTGCACTCTCTTGGTTGCGATAGAGCCAAAAGCAAAGGCCAGCGTCCACTTCAGTGCTGTGGGTGGGTCCTGGTGGCAGGTCAGACTGTAAAGCTGGGTCCATCCACGACCCACAACATCCTGCTCATTTCACGGACATGCAGTTATGCTCTTAATATTTTTCTATTGTATTTATTGTACTAGAAAGGATCATTTTACTACAACTACAACCTTGACAGTACAGCAGCTGCCTTAATCAATCTGAAGTGCTAACTCACACAAATCACATTTAAAAAAAAAAACATACAGATCCTGTTTCTAATATGGATAAAGTGCCAGATCCTTAGAGCACCTGAAAGAACCTATATAGTTAGGGCCTCTCTGCTCACAAGCCCTGTGTTGGCTTCATTTTCTAACTGTTGGGTTTTGTCTGTTTTCCCACCAAGCCTCTTCCAGTTCAGGTTGTTCCATCACTGGAAATACCCCTCCCCTCCATTCTTTAATCGACTCCCAAGTCATCTTCCCCCTTTTTGATATAATAATAACCATGTTTATTTAGCAAAAATAAAGTGAGCACAGGCTTGAATGAATTCAAATATATATAGTTTAAAACATATTTTAAAAGCAACTAATCTAAAATTAAGAAATACTATCCTTCACATTTAATATTACTTCAAACTTTGTTTATATAAACACAAATGTATATATATATATATATATATATACATATGTATTACATTGTTAAATATCATAAAAGGCATCCAGATTTTATGTAGATACCAAATTAATTTATATACATATATGTATATATACTATATATTTGTATATCTATGGTATATATTACATTTAATACATATGCCTATATAAAAATATGCATAGCCAGGTATGGTACTCACACATGTAATCCAAGTACTACAGAAGCTGAGGCAGGGGATTGATACGTATGAGGTCAGCATGGGTTACACAGTGAGCTTCAGACTAGCATGAGTGTTAGGTATTGAACACGGCTCTGTCTCAAAAAGAAAGCAAAAAGTATTTGTGAATGGTGTTTTTTTTTTCTACATATCTTTTTACACAGATGACATTGACCCATTTGAAAAACTGCCTTTATTATATCATATGGCATTATATCATATGATGTTTAAATGGTTTACATTTGTTTTAAAGGCCTGTGGAAATAACATGGCACGATAACCCAAAAAGTGCACAAGAGGCACACATATCTAACTGGAGACCAACAGCTCTCTAATTGGACTTAAGAGCCACCTGCTCAACAAGATGTAGACCATGTCTAGTGCTAGAAACACAGCTAACTACTCAGCGGCAGTGAAGTCCTGGCTATTGGAGGAGACTCTACAACCACTAAATCACTAAACCAGCCTGATCCCCAGCAACCATCTATAAGCTTTTGTCCCCGTGCACAGAGACAAGTGCAGCAGCTTTATTGAGCTGCAGTTGCTGCGGTAGCTCTACACTGATCTGCACAATACTCCAAGTGCGGACACTTGGCACTTTGCGTTTCCAACAGCTGTGAAGCTGTGGCCACGCTCAAGAACTTCAACTTCCCCTGCTTTCCCCTATGGTCCCCTCTGGTACCTTTGCAATCCCTCTTTCGTTTTCTGGCCTGACTTCAATTAGCACGGTTATGTTGTTGTTCCTGTGCTATTGTGAGGGTCCCATTACTACTTTTTCTTTTCTCACGTTCTTCCATTGCATCTATGTGCCACAATCTTTTTGTCATGCCTGTAGATGGTTGTCGGAGTTGTTTTAAGAACAGATCTGGAAAGATAAATACAAAGCAGACATCTGATTATTAAAAAACAAAAAGACTCTGTCAAGAAAAAATATATAAGGTTGAATTTTCCCAAAATTCAATTAGAAAATGGCCATCATGACTTTTGAACTACACATTTTGTTTTCAACAGGGCCTGTGCACTCCTTGCTGGCAGTGGTGGAGTTAGCATTTAGGCACCCTCTAATGCTTCCTACTTCCTCTTTTTTGGTGATTATGTTACTGTTTTTGAGCTGCTACGGTTTTTAGTATTTTATATGTCCTACACACACACACACACACACACACACACACACACACACACACACACACACACACATCTCCTTTCTCTAAATCCTGCTCATGGCCATTTCTTCCTCCATACCATTTCTATTTTTACATCTTAAAGTTTTACTTACTTGTAGACTGCCAGATTCTTTGCAGCAAACTACTTTGTTTGAGAAAGGCTTGCAATACTAGGTTCTCTGATACTTTTTTCCTGCCTAATCACACCATTGTTCTTTTGCGTGTAAGGTACTGGATTCGGAATCACGAGCCTCGCATATACCAGACAGGCACTCATCCACTTCTGAGCTGAGCAATTCCCCAGCCACCTCCTGTTCTTGTTGCTTGTATTCTTCTGTGTTTTTTTTAAAAGAAAGATTTATTTATTTATTTTATGCATATGAGTATACTGTCTTCATGCACACCAGAAGAGGGCATCTGATCTCGTTATAGATGGCTGTGAGCCACCATGTGGTTGCTGGGAATTGAACTCAGGAACAGCAGCCAGTGCTCTTCACCGCTGAGCCGTCTCTCCAGGTTGTATTCTTTTGAAACGGGCTCTTGCCAAGTTGCTCAGCCGTGCATGAACTCTCTGTAGCCCTGGACCGAGGACCCTGGTCCTTCTGTGTAATCTTGACTAGCTAGAATTCCGCAAGTGTGCCACTAGCCTGGCTCACCGTTCTTTATGCTTAGTTCTGTGCATCTACCTGCCATCAAATCTCAAGCAGATAATGTGGTATTTTTGAAGGTTAGTCCTTTGGGAGCTTTCAGACTAGATTACTCAAACCTCACTTTTCATTGAAATGGCACACAATTGTGTAGTTACTATCATTTGATAATTTTTTCTGCAGTTTTTTTTAAAATCATCTTTGCAGCTGCTCTTTTTCTTCAAGGTTAGTGTCCTGCCTGTCTAGTCTCCAGTAGCTCCTAGCACACTCACAGCTCAGATAGTTGTTCAGTATATTTGATTATTTATTTAATAAGCACCCGCTAACAAGTTGAAATTCTAGCAGTAAATGTGATAGACATCAGAAGAAATAAAAAAATCCCACGTCTCATGAAACATATACGTTAATGGAGACAGACAGGAAGTAAGCACACGGCGTACATGGGGTGCTTTAGAAAAAAAGTCACGAAGTTTTATTTACCTCTGTCTTTGTGTATGTTTACATTAAAGTGCTTATATGTTGGTGTTTTTGAAAAAGATAAAATTTCATAAGCATAGAAAATATGTCATATGTAGACAATTTAATGATAAAGCGGTAAGAATTATGGTCTAGACAAAAATACACAGGTAATTTACTAATTACAGTAATTGTGTAATTTCCATGGAAAAGTGAACGCTGGTTAACATAATCTTGAAGTCCTGAGATGACCAACTTTTTTTTTAATTTATTCTTGTTACATCTCAATGGTTATCCCATCCCTTGTATCCTCCCATTCTTCCCTCCCTCCCATTTTCCCCTTATTCCCCTCCCCTATGACTGTTCCTGAGGGGGATTTCCTCCCCCTGTATATGCTCATAGGGTATCAAGTCTCTTCTTGGTAACCTGCTGTCCTTCCTCTGAGTGCCACCAGGTCTCCCCCTGCAGGGGACATGGTCAAATGTGAGGTACCAGAGTACATGAGAAAGTCATATCACACTCTCCACTCAACTGTGGAGAATGTTCTGACCATTGGCTAGATCTGGGTAGGGGTTTAAAGTTTACCACCTGTATTGTCCTTGGCTGGTGCCTTAGTTTGAGCGGGACCCCTGGGCCCAAGTCTGCCTATCATAATGTTCTACTTGACGACCAACTTTTAAAGCGCCACTTGTCAGGCTGAGACCTGGTGGAAAGTCAGTGAATACCGCTAGGGATTAGCGATACTGCTAGGAATTTAGGTGGCTGGAAATGTTTTACCTGCAATGTAACATTTAGGAAAATGCCTTGTTTCTAATAGTACTGAGCATCAAACAAAAGCTCTCTGCTTCTAAACTCTGCATCAGCCCTTGCTTTACTGAGATAAAAATGTAACTGTGTAGCCCAGGCCAGCCTCAAACCTGCTGTGCATTGGTAGAATGTTTTGCTTCCTCACCTTCTCAAATGTTAATGTTAGTGGTAATGCCCCATTCACGCAGCTGGAGAGAAGGCTAACAGGAGACAATGTGTGCTTAGCGCCGGTGGAAGACAGGAAGGGGTTAGACAGACACTCACTGATTCAAACCGAGGAAGAATAAAGGCAAGTTCAAAGATGACGCCAAGTCCCACCATTGCAGCCGGTGCAGACGAGCGTGCCGGCTTGGTAGCAGGAACAGAATTTGGACTCTCAGTCCTTCAGCTGTCCTTCTTCCTGGCCAGAGAAGGGCAAACTGCAGAAAGGTCCAAAGCTCTTGTGGGGGTCACTAGATAGAAGTCACAAATCAGGGGGCAGGGGGAAGTTGGAAGAAACTGTTTAAACTAAAGAATTCTAATAAAAAAAGTTCTCCAAAGGGAAGGTCATTCTATTCTCCTCTTTGTTTCAGAAGAGGAAATATGGAGAATATGTACTTGTGTATTCATGGGTGTGCATGTGTGCGTGCGTGCGTGTGTGTGTGTGTGTGTGTCTGTGTGCAACCAACATCATGTTTCTTCCTCAATTGTTGTCCACCTTATGTTTTAAGACAAGTTCCCTCTCTGAACCTGAAGCTCAATGCTAGACTGGTTGGCCAGGAAGCCTCAGGGATCCTGTCTCTACCTCCCTAGCACGAGGATCATGTGACAGGTACATGCAGCCAAATCTGACTTTTGTTTTTGTTTTTTGTGGTTTTTTGCATCTCCACTGAGCATGGTGGTCATGTTTACACATCACGTGCTTTACTGACTGAGACATTTCCCCCAGCACTCATCCCTCTGACTCAACAATGTGTACCTCACTTGTTTTTGGTCCTCCATACTTAAGCAACTCCGTGAAGTATGCACGCAGTGCTTTAAAGATGCACGTGTGGCTACTACATTGCACATTCTAAGCATCTCAAGCTGATTGAGCAAGCAAGTCACACCTGCCATCGACAAATGAATGGACCAATACCTTTTGTCTGCTCGTTAATGCGAATGAAAGCATGAACCAGCACGTGTGTCAGAACTATGCTCAGCCACCCTTCACAGCCTTCGCTTGGCCTAGACAGAGGCTCCATCAACAGCATCACAGGGTATCACTTGGCCTAAGTTTGACTCTTTTCCCTTCACAGAACTATCATGAGCTCAGAATGAAATGGCAGATGTTCTCCATCACACGTTGGTTTATAACAACATCTTTCCAAGTGGTCATCTTGTTCCTGCCCCAAGGTGAGCCACAGCAGATGCTTATGTATACAACAGTGCTAATGATTTTCCCTAGCAACCCAAAGAAAGGCAGCTGCCCATCCTCTGATGACATTTATTTCTAGACTTCTGATTATCCCACTGCCTCACCTTCTCTGTCCGCCCACAGCTACTGATAGTAAGGCAGCCGGGTAGCTCCGGTGAGCCTATCATTTTCCAAACAGTTTGCTTTGTGAGAAACTGAGAGTCCACCTGAAGTACTAACCTAAAGTTCAGGCCACTGACTGAAAGAAAAAAAAAATATATATATATATATATATATATTGCAAGGCCATACTTTCTTTTTCTCTTTTAGTAGAATTATTGAGCTTCTGCATTTAGCATTTTTATAAGTTTAAGCCTGCCATCAAAGTCTATCATCAAGTGGCAATAAAGTTGACATTTTCCTAGCAATCACAATGTAGTTCCTTTGAGGAGTTGCCTCTACTTTAATGCAGGATTCGCCAGCATGGACAGACACCTGGCTTTCTGAAACACCTCATCTCTGTTGTAGGAGAAGCAGATATGCATATGTTGCTCCTTGTTCACACTAGACTTTTGTGCATTTAGGCCAGTGGTGCCTGTTCCTCCTGAAGGCCACTGAGACTGGTGAAGAAAATGGGGACTTCTTCTTCAGGGTCCCAAAACTGGCTCAGCACCCAGTGTTGAGACTAAAGACACCTAAGATTTGTGGTGTCATAAACTAAATAGTAAAATTTTGCTAGAAGCTCTAAATTATAGCCATATTTCCATGCCAAAGCTTTCAGTGTGTTATTTTACTAAAAATAAGCACATTCCAGAAATTTGTTATTAACCTGGAAGTTCTAGAGCACTGTGGTTAACTGCCTGGTGGTTCTGATTTGAGTCGTACTTTACAAAGACTGTTGCACACTTTAAAATAGGAGTCAACAGGCAAGCCTGTAGAGAATTTTCTTAAGACCAATGAGGGAGGACCCAGACCATTATGGCCCATCCATGGGCAGGTGAGGAGGTCCTGGGTTCTGTAAGAAAGCAGGCTGAGCAAACACCATGAGAGAAATCAGGTGTCAGCAGAGACTGTGACCTCATAAATGGTTTGGGTTGTTTCCCACCGATATTCAGATTATCAACAGGGTTAGTGTCCACCATTTTGTAAGAATGCATTTTCTTCTTGCCTGTAGGATTTAGAGAGATCTCCCATTCTATGGACCTGGCTATCTCAGCACGACCTCCGAATTCTTTGAAGCCAGTAGGAAACTCTCGAGCCCTCCAAGGCAGCCTTACACAGTGCCACAGAACCATAGGGCTGACTATCCCACCTTTTCAAAGCCTGGCCTCGCTCAAGGGGTGCAGATTACACATCAGTGCATACAGGGGAAAGGACTGAAACTTGGGGCTTCACTTTAGAATTTTACTACCGTAATCCTGAGGCACCAGACATGATGAGAAAGCTGACAAGTGGACCTGGAGGCAGCACGAAGGAGCAAAGCAGCCATATTTGCCTCCCCTTTAGCGTCACTCTTATTGGTGGAACTACATGGCTCCTATTCAGTTCTACAGATGTTGGAAGAGACTGTGGACAGGTCTCCTGCCATTTCTGCTCCTTCTATGGCCATAACATACCATGTGAAGTAGAAGACGAGAGGTCTAAGCTGTACGTCAGGGTGGGTATTTTAAACCCGATCCAAACTGATGTTCCTTCTTCTAGTTCACGCCCAATGGAGTCAGAAGCTGCTGTCAGGAAACACAATGTGGTTAGGTTTTTGCTCCAATGACTACTTCATTCCTCCTCCTACCCCAGGTTGCTAAGTGCTGGTGTCTGAAGCCTCCACCCCTGGAGCAGAGGGAAGGGAAGAGCAGATAGGTGGCCAGTAGGGCAGACTAGTTCTTATCTTATTTGGTGTTGTTCGTGTTATATTCACATTTTTCAGCTTTAGCTTTTCTTGTGTGGAAACTTCTGCAGGTGTCTGGGGGAGATGTTCAGGGCTGGGGATCTCCCCTTACAGAGAAAGAATGAGTCTCTTTCCCTGCCTGGCTCATTTGGCTCGGTTGTGGGTCTGGAACTCTGGCCTCTCTCCATGGAAGTCCCTTCCATTTTTATATGGCTGTCTTAGAATGGACACGAACCCTGTTAATAATATGAATATCAGTGGGAAATGGCCAAAATCTTATTTGAGGCCACAGTCTTGCCTGGCACCTTGATTTCATTGTGGAGCTCTCAGTACCTACCAGCACCCTCCCACGTGACCCATTTCCAGCCTACAAGAGACTCTTGAACACCCGTTACTCTCAAAAAACAACAAGAATAAGAATAAGAAACAGAAGAAGAGGAGGAGGAAGGGAGGAGGAAGAGGAGGAGGGGCTGGAGTCAAGGCTCAGCACTTAACTGTACTGGCTGCTCTTCTAGAGGTTTTGAGTTCAATTCTCAGCAAACATGGTGGCTCACAACCATATATGGTGGGATCTGATGCCCTCTTCTCACATGCAGATAGAGCACTCATATACATAAAATAAATAAATAAATATTTAATAAAAGCAATAGGATGGTCCCTTGCTTGGGAGTCTGTCTTTAGCCGGCCAGTCTCTTTCCACCCTTAGAAGACAGATTCCAGTTTGCAGAGTCTCACCATGATATCTGGCAGGAGTTCAGGGAAGGCCCAACAGGCTTGAAGGATAAGAGAAAGCCTCCTCACCCTGCCTCCTTGGATGGATATGGCCAAGTAGAATTCCAGGAATCCTGCTAGCGTGTTCATTTATTCCCCAGAGGAGTGAGTATCTTAAGAGTTATATAGTAGCCTGGCATGGTGGCACACATGCCTGTAATCCCAGCACTTGAGGAAGTGGATCTCTGTGATCTGAGGCCAGCCTGGTCTACAAAAGGAGGCCAGGACAGCCAAGGCTGCACAGAGAAACCCTGTCTTGAAAAAACAAACAAACAAAACACATTAGAAAACAAAAGAAAAAAGAAAGAAAGAAAAGAATCATGTAGTGCTTTGTCTTTCTCTTTTTGAAATCTTCCACCTTGGGCTGGGGAGATGCTTGATTGTAAGGAGCTGACCTTGCAAACAGGAGGTCCTGAGCTTAATCCCTAGGACTCCTGTAAACAAAGCCTATCATGGTAACAAACAGGTAAATCCCAGCCCTGGGGAAACAGAGACAGGTCTCTGGGACAGACGTGCTGGCCAGCCAGTCTTGCCTACTTGATAAGTGAGAGAGAGTCTGTCTTGAAAAACAAAGGAATACATCTGAGGTTGTCCTCTAGCCTGGCATATCACATCTTGATACGAAGTTTCATTTTGTTTCCTGTTATGTGGGGAGTTCTTACACTGAGGCAATGCCCTGATTGTACAGAGAACCTAGTCCCGCTTTGAGCTTGTCTGATGTGTCTTCAGCCCCCACTTTCTTCTCCAGTTCCAGACATGACCCTGAGAATGTCTCTTGACTCTAGGGAGAAGAATCTAGCAACACACTCAATCTCCCTCACACCTGTGCAGCCTTCTCAATAACGTAATAACCTGAACAAGTGTCTGTGAACACTACACATAACTCCTGTCTCATCAGTAAGCTGTCACAAGAAACTTTAGTTGACTTACAACCCCCGCCCCCCACACACACACTCAAAAGACTAGCACCAGTGATGGTGTTTCCCTGCAGCATTCTTGTTATGCTGCTGGTGTTACGAAGATTTCTCCTGTCTCAGCATGGACATGTCCATCCTGACTAATGGCAAAATTACACCCACAGGGCTTTGCAAAAGATGTGTCCTCATAGCCTGTGTATTTTCCAGAATGCTTCAATGTGTTATCTTTTTCCACCTTTTTTTCTGTGTGTCTACCTCTCTATGCATGGTAGACCCTCTGTAATTGCTTCCTGTTTTGCTGATAAAGTTGCATACGGACACTTTTTATTTATTCGGCTATTTTATGAGACTGGATTTTGACATGTATTTCTGGATGAACTCAAGCTTTCAATTCTCTTGGTTCAGCTTCTGGAGTCCTGGGAGTACAGGCTTGTGCCACTATGCCTGGTTTGTGGGAAAACATTTTCCATGCTTTAAGAGGATGATATCAAAGTTATGTCAGGAATAGAAACTAGTTGCTCACAGAGCGAAGTTAAAAGCTTGTAGATGAGTAGCTTACAAAGCAGTTCTTTTGCAAGTGACTGGTTTTTTGTTGTTGTTGTTGTTTGTTTGTTTTTTCGAGACAGGGTTTCTCTGTGTAGCCTTGGTCATCCTGGACTCACTTTGTAGACCAGGCTGGCCTCGAACTCACAGTGATCCGCCTGCCTCTGCCTCCCGAGTGCTGGGATTAAAGGCCTGCGCCACCTTAACTAGGCACAAGTCCTCTTCTCTAGGGCCACAGTCATAGGTGTTGCTCACCCCTTTTGCATCTTTCCCAACTATCCATTTTCTACAGATTTCCATGATTCCTAAACATTTGTCTTCTTTGTATATTGTCCTCCTTCCTTGTTGCCTGCTATCGAAATTTTAGTTTAAATGTTCACCTCATATCTTTATTTAGGATTAATATTAGGTTACTTTTAATGGTTGACCTCAAACAACAGTCTCTTGAAATAAACCAAGTTGTTAGAAAACAAAGAACATCTACTCTTATTGATAAAATTTTATTGGAACACAACCTTGTCACTGATTGACACATTGTTTATGTGGGCTTTTATTTATTTATTTATTATTTTAAAAAATAATTTATTAATTTATTCATATTACATCTCAATTGTTATCCCATCCCTTGTATCCTCCCATTCCTCCCTCCCTCCCATTTCCCCCCTACTCCCCTCCCCTGTGACTGTGACTGAGGGGGACCTCCTCCCCCTGTATATGCTCATAGGGTATCAAGTCTCCTCTTGGTAGCCTGATATCCTTCTTCTGAGTGCCACCAGGCCTCCCCTTGTAGGGGACATGGTCAAATATGTGGCACCAGAGTACATGTGAAAGTCAGTCCCCACTCTCCCCTCAACTGTGGAGGCTGTCCTGTCCATTGGCTAGGTCTGGGTAGGGATTTGAAGTTTACTGCATGTATTGTCCTTGGCCGGTGCCATAGTTTGAGCAGGATCCCTGGGCCCAGATCTGTCCATCATAATGTTCTTTTTGTAGGTTTCTAGGGCCCTCTGGATCCTTCTGTTTCCCCATTCTCCCATGCTTCTCTCACCTAGAGTCCCAATAGGATGTCCTCCATGTGGGTTTTCTTGGTAATACATAGAGTAGTTGCTACACAGACTCTTTGATTCACAAAGCTTACATATCTATTATGTGACACAAAACCCACTGCCTAAAGCACATGCTCCTGTCTAACGGAACCTGAGTGTTGGATTGAGATTATGCTTAGTGACTCACTCACTGGCCTGGTTAGTTTTTTTTGTCAACGTGACACAAGCTAGAGTTATCTAAGAAGAGGATACCTCCGGTTGAGAAAATGCCTTCACTAGACTGGCCTAGGAGTAAGCCTGTGGGGCATTTTCTTGATTGATGAATGGTATGGAGAGTCCAGCTCAGTGTGGGTGGTGGCACACTGAGCAAGCCATGGGGAGCAAGCTAGTAAGCAGCATTCTTCCACGGCCTCTCAGCCTCTGCTTCGGTTCCTGCCTCCAGGTTCCTGCCCTGACTTCCCTCAGTGATAGACTATGACCTGAGAGTTATAAGCTAAAACAAATCCTTTATTCCTTAAGCTGTTTTTGGCTATGATGTTTTATCACGGCAATCTAAATTCTAATTAAGGCACCCACATAGTCATATAGTCCTAGTTCTTCATGATACAGACTACAAGGAGCAAGGCCTCTGGTGGCAGACGACCTAGTTACAAGGTTCAGTTTCAAGATGATATATTGTGTGATCTTGAGAAAATGATTTATGTCTGGACCTCATTTGTACAATTGGGATAATAATGAACTCTAAGTTACTATGGGTTAAATGAGTTATTATAAAAGATCCTGCAGTTGCATTTGGATCACATAATGTTAGCTACTAGTAATTTTTTCCATCCCATGTGCCACTAAACTGTTCCATACTATCACAGTACCTGGAATCCATGCATTTTCCATAAAGGTTTCTTGCATTTGTTGGCAGAATAGCTGAAGTGGAAAGAAAAATGCATATTCCTGGAAGATTAAAAGAATGGCAAGTATCCAAAGTTGTAGACTGATCCCATGCATAAAGCAAAAGTTTGGCTCAACATACTTACAGGAGGTACAACAAAGCAAAACATAAACATCTTCATAGAAAAGTAAGAGAAGAAAAGACTAGAGAGCTTTTTTTAGGTAATGTAAATCCTCCTTGTATTTTATGGCCTCAGTGTTAGTCATCTTTCCCTTACTGTAGCAAAATACCTGAGATGCTCAACTAAAATATAAGAGGATAGGATGGTTTGGTTGGAGTTTCTGAGATTTAATCCCAGCTCCCTTGGCCCCACTGGCTATGGCCTAAGCAGTGCAGAGCATCATCCCAGTGGGACCCCATGGCAGACAAAGGGCTCTCCAGCTCAGTATAGCAGAGAAGCAAAAGAGAAAGAAGGAGGCCGGGATTCATAGACCCCTCCAAGAAATAACTCCTAGTAACCCGGCTTCTGTAATGAGAATTCTAAAATTTCATTTTAATCCCAGGTGTTGGAGGACGGGACTCCTTCGGACCTTCTGCAGCTGCTGACTATGATTTGCCTCATGCTCTGGCAGAGGTGTGGTTTTGCCAACTGCAGGGAATGTCTATGATTTTGTGCCATTTGGAATTATGGGAATTTTTCAGAGTCTATATAAATGCTAGAGCCATGACAGGTGGTGTTTGTGGTTACTGGTTGTTTAAGGGGGTTGGTTGCGGTCTGCTAGTAGCTGTTGTCAAAGAAGAAGTAAAGGGAAAAATTAGAGTCAAGGATTTTCCTATTACCTCTCTCCCCTCTCTCCTTGTTTCTCTCCTATCTAGTGTTAGGGAGTGAAATGGGGTCAAGGGTGGGGATAAATGGTGGGAAAAAGAAGAGCACACAAAGTAGCAAAGGCCAGCTACAGGCTTTCTCCCCTTCCACTATGTCCCTGTCCCTTAGATACTCCACCTGGATATGTAACTCATAACATAGATCTTTAGAAGGAAATCAGCAACCAAACTCTAGCACAGATTTTTTTTTAGTCAGAGGAAAATTATAAAAATCTAGTAGAGGGGCTGGAAAGATGGCTCAGCGGTTAAGAGCACTGATTGCTCCTCCAGAGGTCATGAGTTCAATTCCCAGCAACCACATGGTGGCTCACAACTACCTATAATGTGATGCTCTCCTCTAGCCTGCAGATGTACATGCAGGCAGAGCACTGTATACATAATAATAAATAAATAAATCTTTTAAAAAATCTAGTAGAAAGTCAGGACAATATAATTTTTTTTACAGTATGTATTAATGGGAGAAATACCTAAATCTTCAAGTATTTTATTACTGAATTACTTGAATTAGTGCCTAAAGAAATACCCACTACTTGACTGCAAAAGCACCCAGGCACTTGTCTAGCGGTGCTATGTCTGGGGCCTTAGCTGCCCACCTCCTTCTCAAGCAAGTGGTTCCCTTGCTCTTTTTAAGTTTCTGAACAGAAGTCACAACACAGGCCCAGAGCCCTGTCACTGCTGAGGGTGCTCTGCTAATTTGCCATGATTAGAAGATCTTTGAAGGTCTTTGCCAGTTTTTTATCAAGGCATAAAAAAGCAATTATTACAATTAATGTAATTTACCATGTGTTAGCCTTCCAGAAAAGCTATTTCAGGGTAGCTCTGCCATCTGTCCCTTTCAGAGTGATTAGCACTGAAATTTAACTCTGTCCTGAGCCCTGTGCTTTGGATAGTCAACCTCAGAGAGCATCCGCAGAGGGCCCTGCTGTAGAATTTCTTCGCCGAGTCAGCTTCTTGTCCACTGTGAGAAAGACTGCTGGATCTGGTCAGTAAGAAAAATACCCAGCCACTGAGTGGAAATTTAGCATTTCCTTCCTGCAGAAGGAGCCCACTTCCTGCAGAGGGAGCATCCTTTTGCCATCAACAACCCTCTTTCTTAACACTATGCTACTGCTTGAAGATGCTGTCTACCAACATTGCTCTGACAACCGGGAGATACGCTGGGAACACCATAGCTCACATATGTTGTTACAGGAGCTAAGGGAAATAGGCAAGTGCTTGCCAGAGGGACTCTGGTTGGATAGGAAAGAGATGGGACAAAACCATGCCTGCTCGTCTATACTGGGTGGTTTTTATTTTATGTTTTTAACATAAAAGAAGCATGGGGCTCTGGCCAAGGATTGTAGCTGAGTTGCTGGGCTTTGGTGATGGTCTTAGCTTTGATCCTCAATACTACCACATGGAGAGCGACCATAAAATAATCCTGGTGGCCCACGCCTTTAATCCCAGGCAGAAGCAGCAGACTGCTGTGAGTTCAAGGCCAGCCTGGTCTACAAAGTGAGTCTAGGACAGCCAAGACTACACAGAGAAACCCTGTCTTGAAAAACAAAAACAAAATGATAATCCTGACATATGCCTGCAATTCTAGTACTTGAGAAGCAGAGGTATAGGCAGGAGGGTAGTGAGCTTGAGGAGTGCCTTAGCTACATAATGAAACTCTGTGTCTATCTATCATGAATAGAGGATGCAGCTTGGTTGTAAGATTGAAACAAACAAAATGAAAACTGCCCTAGCAATATACATGGTCCAGTGTTCCTGGGTGCAGTAAAAGATGTATAAGATCGCAGTCAAAGACTCAAAAATGTAAGGCAACTACTTCCCGCTGGTGGTCTTTTTTTATTAGCTCAGAATTGTTCTATTTATTTGAAGGGATGTTTTTCATTGGTTATTGTATGTGTGAGCCTTCCTTTGTGTTGCAGTCTCCCTGTGCTGCCCTTCCTCTTTCTTTTTTCCTCATTCTCCTTTTTTCTCCCCAACACACTCCATCCCTCCTTCTCTCCCTCCTTTCCTCCTCCCCCTTCCTCCTATCTGCTCTTTTTTTTTGTAGGGTGTGTATATATACACATATGGCATGGTGTGTGTGTGTGTGTGTGTGTGTGTGTGTGTGTATGAAGGTAAGAGGACAACTTTATAGAACACTTTTCCTTTTTTTCTTTTTTTTGGTTGAGACAGGGTTTCCTCTGTGTAGCACTTGCTGTCCCGGAATTCACTCGGTAGACCAGGCTAGCCTAGAACTCAGAGATCCACCTGCCTCTGCCTCCTAAGTGCTAAGACTAAAGGAGTGCGCCACCACCAGCTAGAATTGGATCTTTACTTGGTCTCTAGGGATGGAACTCAGGTTACTAGGCTTAGGAATGAAGCCTGTTTCCTATTTGGGTTGTTTATTTCCTTATTTTTATTGGTGTGTACTCACTGCATACAAGCTGAGTTTTATAAAAACCTATATTCACACCTTCCTTCCCACAGTCTCTTTACCTGTGCTGGCCTTCTACTTTCATGCTGGGGGCAGGGTAAGGTGTACGTCTTTAAATTATATACAATCTAGGGTCTACATAAGAGAGAATGTGTTGTTTGTCTTTCCGAGTTTGGCTTATTTTGCTGAATATGATTTCCAGCTTCTTTTGTTTTCTAGTAAATGACACAAATCCCACTTTTCGCTGTTCTGCCCGTTGTTTGCAATGTCGTATGAGGGCCTGGGTGGGTGGTCTTGAACGTGGTGTGTAGCTGAAAATGACCTTGAACTCCTGGTCCATTTGTCTCCACCTTCTAGGTATTGGAATTACAGATGGATACCACCATATTCATTATGTCTGAAAAAAAAAAAAAACCCCACATGCTCTTCACCCAGTCATCTGTTGAGGCATACCTGGGCTGATTCCATGATGTGGCCACTGGAAAACCTGCTGTGACAAACAAGCCCCTCTGTGACATATTGACTTAGTCTTTGGAGAGCCAAACAAATATTTGCTTGCTGTCTTATCTTCCTTTCATTCTTTTTAAGTAGATAGAGCAGGAGGGTAGGGAGATAAGGAGTAACATAACCATCCATTTTAACAAGCACAGTGCCAACCACATGACTGGAAATCCCACAATTTGCCTCTCACCCTTCTCCCTCATTCCTCTGCAAGAAATCTGGCTGCAGGAACTGCTAAGTGTTCAGTGAAAAGAGAAACAGGACAGCCTTTTCCCGGTGGGAACAGGATTCCGAGAGGAGGGAGATGAAACCAGCTTTTCTCTTATTCACACATTCGGTGGAAGCTGCCATTTCCCAACTTTGCCACCCTTTTCCTTTCCAATAACCAAGATGATGTCATGTGGAAGGCATGTGTGCATCTGTAGAATACTGTCAGCATCAGTTTTTTTCCAAATATGAAATAGTTTGCATTTAAAAAAAAATTCCCTGCACTTTGTACATCTTTGTCACTGTGCCTCGCGCAGCCCTTGGGTTTAAGGAAGGCTATGGGGAAGTAGATGCATTGCCTTGAGATATCTTTGGAAACTCTCTGCCTTTGTTTATCAGGAGACAGGCTTCTTCCTCCCTGGCGGCCTTCAGATGAAGCCAAGGGACTGGGATGAGGACATTTGTCTGAGGCAATGACAGTGACAGTATGTCCTTCTGCAGCAGAAAGGACAGGAGAGGGCTAGAGAGTCACGCTTATTGTCCTGGGAACTTTCTATTTTCCTCCAGTCCTGTGAGCCACCATAGGGCTCTCACAGCTGGGGCAAGGGAGGTAGGGATGCTAGTTTTCATTCTAATTTCTTAGAAGACGCTTTCCTCACAATGCTTTAGGCATGTGTTCTCTGTTCCATCTTATAATTACTATCAGACTTTTATTTACATGATATCTACATTTAAAAATCACATCTGGGACAATGCATTTGAGTTATTTAAATACTTATCAAGTCTGAGGTTTGATATAAAATTTTATCTCATGGCTGGGCAGTGGTGGCACACGCCTTTAATCCCAGTTCTCAGGAGGCAGAGGCAGGTGGATCTTTGTGAGCTCGAGGCCAGACTGGTCTACAAAGTGAGTCCAGGACAGCCAACGCTACACAGAGAAACCCTGTCTCAAAAAAAAAAAAAAAAAAAAAAAAAAAAAAAAAAAAACCAAAATTTCATTTTGTGTATCAAATATTGCATGCAAATGAAAGATAATCTTCAAAGTCGACTAAATAAAAGGAGCAGGCTTTAAAAGAACTAATGAAGAGACCACTGTGTTTTTTTGTTTTTGTTTTTGTTTTGTTTTTTGTTTTTTAACTTCGTGCCCATTCCTCTATCACATTAATTCACTGATGGGCTTGAAAGTCAGTGTCCTGTGATCACTGAGAGTCAAGTGGGTGGGCTGTAAAGAACAGACACCCTGCCTGTGACGACCACAGTCAAGAACACCTCTGCAAAGTGACCACCACCTAACAGGTACCCTCAGAGCTCTGAACACAGCCAGGGATCTTCAAGAAAAGTCCCAGGTAGCCTGGCCCCAAGTTTATCTACTGGCCTCCCTCCCCACCAAATCACTACTGTAATTTACTAACAAAGGAAGATGTATTCCCCTTAGAACCTGAGCAGGTGTAAAGGCATGGCTGCTCAGCACTCAGAGGAGACAGGAGCCTGCATCTGCAGATATTTCTGGAATAGGCAAGAGAAGAACCAATCCCTTCTGGGGCCTGGGGTTCCTTTCCCAGCCCCCATCTGATGCCTGAAACTATAGAGTAGTAAATGATAGAGAAATCAATAAATTTTCCCCTATATATGCATATCTGTGACAAAGTTTAGATTATAAGTTAGATATGCTTTTAGATTAATAATAACTAACAAATAAATAGAGCAGTTTAGCCCTGTACTATAAGAAATTATTTAATGTTTGTGATGTTTTTAACTCTTAGAATTTTCTACTTAATTTTTTTTTTTTAGTGTACAGTTCATCGTGGTAACTGAAAATTCAGATAACAAAACAAAATTGGGTTCAACTGCACTTTAGAATGAAAATTTAGCCGGTGGAGTGGTACATTCCTTTAGTGTTAGTCCAGCCTGGTTTACATGGTGAGTTCCAGGATAGTCAGACCTACATAGTAAGATCCTGTCTTGAAAGTTTTTTTTTTTTTTAAAAAGGAAAGAATGAATATGCAGACTCCCCAATAGAATCAGCAAGTCTCTGATGGCACTTGATTTTCTGAAGGTTTCTCTGCAGCCTTGTAGATGTTTAAGATACACACACACTTTACGTACAGTGCTTGGGAGACAGTTTCTAAATAACTCTAGGACCAGAAAAGGGGAATAATATAGCTTAATTTAAGGCCAAGAAATAGAGCTGCAGTTGTAGCTCACAGGTAGAGTGCTTTACACACACACACACACACACACACACACACACACACACACACACACACACAGAGTTTGTCCTTAAATATCTCATAAATATGCTTTTAAATGATGCAGAATAAAAATGACCACTTTTCACTGTCCTTTAATACTCTGCAGGCTTGATTTCTAGGATCAGAGTCTGCCTGCCAATGAGTATTTGCCTCAGATGAGTAAACAGATATCTAGGGAATACATCACCTGGCACGCACCCTCCAAGAGCATCTGGGGATTTCTTTAGAGGTTAACAGCGAGGCAAAGGAAGCTGAGGTGTGTTTGCATACAATGAAGCTTCTTGCTTTGTTCTTCTTTACAACTTTGGAAAATGCATTATTTGACAAAATTAAAGGCAAAGACACACCAAAGCGCACCCAGTATCTTTCAGACCTATCAGAGATATGGGCATCCATATAGGATTCATTTTAGGCTATACCGAACCCATAGGGTTCATTTTAAGCTATACCGAACCCAGCGTCCACTGGCACTTTTACTGTTTGGCTTGTCTTGAGACACAGTTCTGCTACACAGCACAGGCTGGCTTTGAATTCACAAATGCCCTGCCTCACCCTCCCGAGGGCAGTAATTATAGGTTTATACCATCACTCATCATGTTTTATTTAAATGGTTTTTTATTTTTCATTTTTTTTTTTTACAGAAAAATTAAGAAGCTTGATGGCACACTTGTATAATTGTAGTACTCAGGAATGCAAAACAGTAGGATCCGGAGTACAGGTCCAGCTGGGCTACTTCAGTGAGTCCCAGATCATGTAGCTGCATAGGAATGGAAACAAGCAAACACGTTTAACACATCATCAAAAATAAAACTAAATAGGAAAAAAAATGAACAATGATTAGCAAAGGAAGGAAGAAACAAAGAAAGAAAGAGAAAGAAGGGAGAGAGGGAGGGAGCCAAGGAGGGATAGAAAAGGGGGGTGGTGTTGGGAATCAATTCCCACTTTTAACTTAAGGAAACACAACCCCAAGCTTTAGGATGAGACCCTAACCTGGAACATGGGGCAAAACACTCATAGAGAGACCAGCACACAATCATATGCTTAGTTTATTTATTTGACAAATACTACATGCTGTCACTATTTTAAATAATGAGCCCACATTGCTTTCTTCGGTCCTCCTTCCTTCTTGGAGTTTGCAGTTGGCCTGAGAACATCTAGGCAGTAGCCTACAATGCTATAGGGAGTCTGGAGTTAACGGGTAGGAGCCCTTCAGATTTTAGTTTTTGAAAACTGGTTGGATGAAACTATTTTGTGTGGCATGTTTAGCAGTTTTCTAGGGCTGCTGTTGCAGAGCACCACACGGACTGCCCGAAACATGCTTGACTCCAGTTTTAAGGCCGGAAGCACAGGGTCAACTGGGCTGGTTGCTGCTGAAGTTCTAAGTGCCAGCTCTGTTTTATGCTCTGTCATTGGCTTGAGGTGACCTTCAGGCTTTCTTCACTCTCTCTGTTCAAATTTCCTCTTTTTGTAAGGGCACTATTCAATCAGGATCCCTCTTTCCTCCAGTACGACCTCATGTTTTTATTTCATTTTTTTATTCATGAATCAGTTTTGAGAATTTTGTAATGAGAACACTGTATTTTCATGATTTCCAACCTCCCATCCCCAACTTCTCCTACGTCTCTTCCATCACATCCTCCTCCCAAATGCATGTTCTCTTCTGTAACTCTTTTTCTTCACACACACACACACACACACACACACACACACACACACACACACACACTCCACACCACAACCTTAGTCCAATTAGTGTAATGATTCACTAATGTTGATATTATAACAAACATAGCACACAAATGACAAGATATTAGTAACAATGAAATTGCTTGAGGAACAAGAGTATATTGGAGTCTATGTTTTCTTTCCTATTTTGTTGTATAAATGGTTTCTAAAGCTGGTCTTTTAACTTGTGTGCATGTGTGTGTGTGTGTGTGTGTACATAAATGTGTGTTTATATATGTGTGGATGCATATGTAAGTGCACATACACATAATCACACATGAGAAAAAGACAACCTTAGTGACATTTCTCAGGTGTCATTCATCTTTTAGGGGGAGGAGGAGGGGTCAGGTGCTCTCACTGGCCCAGAACTTGACAATATGATTATGCTAACTGGCCATGGAGTGTCAGAGATCTATCTGTCTTTACTTCTCCTGCCTAGGATTACAAGTACAGGCCACCACACACGGCCTGTTTATTTTGTTTTATTTTACTTTGTTGTAGTGATTGAAGTTATGCCCTTATACTCGAGACACACACACTTTACCCACTGAGCCATCCTTGCAACAACCCATTCAAGTTTTATTTTTATCTTTTAGAAAGTCAAATCATACATGAACAAGATAAAAGACCATTGCTGTCTACACATAGCCTGGGCCTAGAGGTCTCACCGGTCTGGCTGCCTCTGAGAATTCTTCAGCCCCCTGGCCCTGCTCTGTGCCCGAGACTCCTACCTTCTTCCTTTTGACTCTGGGGCCATCCCATCTCTTCCACCGTGGGAAGTCTTGTGTCAGTTGCTCCCTCAGCCTAGGATCTTCTTTCTATCCTTTATTTTTCCAAGTCTTCAGTTTTCATAATTCATCCACAGAAAAACTGTGAATATATTGACCCCTGCTTTTAGGCTCCTTACTCAGTTTCTTGTTGGTATGTGGAGTTTCTATTCCTATTATCAGTCTCTTCCTTATGTGAACCCCCAATTCTTGCTCTCACTGACTCCACACAGACTACTTCTTACCACCTCCACGGAGACCTTGGAACCAATGTCATTTGACATACAGACAGAGGTAGCTGTGATGGATGAAGTCATCAAATGGTACCAAATAGATACAATTAAACTTCACACAGCATGGGTATACTATTCTTTCCACCAACATCTCTTCCTGAGCAATGTTGCTTTAAACACAGGAAAAATATGAATGCCCTCTTCCCATAAAGACATCTATTTCTGATTTAGCATCCTGGAACTGGTAGGGTAACCACCTGAGTTCATCTCAGCTGGGAGTGTTGAGAAAAGTGATGCTGAAAACAGTGAGAATTTAGGAGAGAGGTCTGAAAGCTTTGAGTGCTCCTGGTAGAATTTGGAGCACAGGTGTAGAACCTTCCATTTGGAAAGAATCGCAAAGAAATGCTGTCCAAAGCTGTAGATTATCTAATTCAGGGGATGGCTTCTCAATCATCTCAGAGTAAACAGGTTTTAATTGGTGATCTGAGAGGGGAGATGTGGGGTAAGGCTTTGGTGCTTCTTTTTCTAGAAGGAAATCACCATAATTTCTAAGGAAACCAAAGCAAAGCAAAGAAAAAAAAAAAAAAAAAATACCAGACCAAACCAAACCAAGCAACCAACCAACTGAACAGCAACAACAAGAAAATCAAATAAATGAGAACAGTTACGGCTTTGTCTTTAGCTTTTTTTTTTTTTTTTTTTTTTTTAATGCCGATTTTGTTTAGTTTTTTTTAGAAATTTTTAAAAAACAAGCAAGCCAATTTAAGTAAAGAAGGGGGAATTCATGACAAGGACACACGGGTACAAAGTGGAAAGAGGAGAACGGGAATGGGAGCTGCCTCCATGAGAGTTCTAGAAAGTTCTCAGGGCAGCTTCCATCAGCCTTGCCACACCCTTTCTTTTCCTACCAATTGTCTTCTTTCTCTTTTCCACAAAGTGGGCAATGATTTTCTCTATCCACTGCCTAGAACAATGGGTATAAATCTTGCAGCAGAAGATGCTGTCATGAGTCTCCCAGTCACAGTCCACACTCCTAGAAGAAGTAATCTGCAAGGTATATGGCTCATCTGTGGCCCAGGATGCATCCAAGAGGAGGCGGCAAAAACATATGGTACAAACCTCCTTTCTTTCATCCTGGCGCTCTGCGTACTGTGGAGGAGACATGAAAGCACAGGGAAGGGGCAGGATCCTCAGACAAGGGAACTGTTGGGAGCTACATTCATATTCCACCGAAGGGCCACCACTCTTTCATTAAATGTTTATTAAGCCTCAACCACATAAGAGCAGAGTCTCAATCATTTAGGAAAATTCCCGCCCTCTAGAAATCAGGACTCCAACTGGAGGTAGAGCACAATATGCATTATGCAATCATGAACACACAGCAGTTGTGGTTACCTGCACTGATCCTGCCCCAGACTGAGCCAGTCAATAGCTAGTCATGGATGAAGGAGAGGCTTGTGGACCCCACCCCTGCCAGCTGAACTCTAGGCATACTGCTGGATTTTGAGGAAGGGAAAGTCCTATCTTCCAAAGTACCCACCAGTGAGCCCAACAGATTCCATTAGACTGTTCCATAGGCAGGATCCCACAGAAGGTTACATTCAGTGGGTCACAGGACAAGACAAAAGACATGAACCCGGGGGGGGGGGGGGATGGAGCTGTGTAGAGGAGGCAGTTTGACACAGGCATGAGGCAGATATGAGAGAGTACGGGGTACAAGTGACCATACACCTGTGTAAAATCGTCAAGGAACAAATGCAACTTTAAAAATGCACCGTGAAAATGTCAGCAAGCACGTAAGCAAGATCTTACCTAGTAAACTGTCTGCTGAGTCCCTTTTCTCTTCCAAGTGCTCCAGGGTGATTGTCAAAGATCAAAAGCGTTAATGCCCAGCAGCCCTGACCAAGTTTGGAGCCAACTAAGAAACGAGATAAAACAAGAGAAACCAAAGAGCTACCACCTTCACCAGCAGAGGCTGGACTCTGAGATGCAAATTTTATATGCAAATGAATTATTATCCTGAAGAATTAGCCTCAATGGAGCCAAGAATATTAGGACGGCATCCCAACTATGAATACCTATCATGTGACAGGAATTGCTCCATTCATGAGCTACAGTTTTAAAGGGACTAACTGTGTGACCTCAGAGGAACTAGACATCCGGAGAAACAGATACTGACCCTTCCACCTGTGTTACATGCCTGCAGTTGCCATTACAAGGTAGCACGGATCGCATTGTTTAAAAAAAAAAAAAAAAAAAAAAAAGAAGGTAGTTTTCTCACAGTTCTGGGAGCAGAAAGTCTGGACCAGGGTGTCATCCCCATGGAATTCTGCTTGGGCTGTAGCGAAGGATCTATTCTAGATGCTGCTTTCGGTGTATATATGGGCCTCTTCTCTTCATTCTTCAGATGTGTTTCCTTGATTCCCCCGGTATATCTCTGCACCCTACCCCTTTTTTTCTCCGTAAGGACACTGGTAATACTGGATTGGGAACCAATCAGAGTAATCCTTTTTTTCTTTTCTTTTCTTTTTTTTTTTTTTTTTTTTTTTTTTGAGACAGGATTTCTCTGTGTAGCCTTGGCTGTCCTGGACTTGCTTTGTAGACCAGGCTGACCTCGAACTCACAGTGATCTGCTGGCCATTGCCTCCTGAGTGCTGGGATTAAAGGCGTATGCCACCATGCTCAGTTTAATGTGATCCTATTTTAATTTGATTGCTTCTCTAAAGAATCTACACACAAGCGGGGCTGCCTTGCCTGGCCTGAGTGGAAGAGGATGGGCTCAGACCTGATGTGACTCAATGTGCTGGGGTGGGTTGGTATGGGGGAGGCTTCCCTTTTCTGAGGAGAAGAGTAGGAGGATATGAAGAAAAGGGTGGGAGGGTAGGACTCTCAGGAGAGGAGGGTGGGACCCCCAGGAGAGGAGGGTGGGAGGGTGCAATCTGATGGAAAGGATAAATAAATAAACTTATTAAAAAATCTATAATAAGGAAATATTGTCAAGAACTGCGATTAAGACTTCAAAATATGAAAACTGAGTTCAGCCAGTAAAACACACACACACACACACACACAAACAAACAAAAAACAAAACAAAAAAACCCTGCCTGTTCTTTTTTCTTAATGTCACGGTTTTGGGCCTACGGGCCTCCTACATGCTGATCAGGGAGCTACAGTCCTTGGGGATTTTTAATTTTTATTTTAAAGTTATATTTTATTCATTTTGTTTGTGAGTCTGAGTATGTGCATGGGAGTGAGAATGGAGAGCAACTTGTGGGTGTTGTTTCTCTCTTTCCACCGTGTGCCCTGGGGACTGAACTCAGATCACTGGCTCAGAGGCAGGCTCCATTGTTCACTGAGGCATCCTGTGGACTCTGCTTTTTCTTTCTTACACAGCAGCTAATTGAGTTGCTCAGGCTGATCTTGAACTTGAGATCACACTGACTCTGTCTTCTGTGTAGCTGGGATTACAGGCCTGCAGCCTATCAGGCTCAGGTTAAAGGGCCTTGGTTGATGAAACACTGTTCCAGACCAAATAGACAGAAAAGACTCTCTGAGGAAGCACAGATTTTTAACGAAGGTTTTGTTTTGTTTTTTAAAGAGTAAATCATCAGAGCTGGTGGCCTCTAAAAGCATGCTGCGTAGCGTAACATTAGCATGAATCATGCCTGGAAACATACATGAGATGTGTTAGTGGAAGGAACAGAAACTGGACCTAGTCATGACCGATGCTAATAGGAGTCAAAGTCTTGAGTAGGCACAAAATATAATTAGTGTGACATTATGAATTAGAGATTTACTTTGATGCTTTGAGACAAAATGAGGCCTTTAAAAAAATCTCTAGAAAGTGGGAAGAACAGAGACCACCATCTCTTGGGGTGAGGAAACTCAACTTGGTATGCAAGATAAGAACCGGAAAAGGCAGGAGACCAAACTGGGAGCCAGGAAAGCTGGACGCTATTATGAGTGCCCCGTCATGTAGCCATAAAGGCATGCTCTAGAAAGCATTTTGAAGGAGAAAAAGACAATGTAGACATAATTTCAAAAGAAGACTCTGAAAGAGTCAAAAATCACCATTGAAATCTCTTAGTTACGCGAAATAAGTCACACTCATTAAACTCCTTGGCCGTGGTAACCTGGAGGAGAGCTATGCCACACCAACATCTCATGGGATGCCGTAATTAAAATGCATGAGCCGAGGCCAACCTTGCATTGGAAATGCTGATTGAATGCTCTGGTCTTGGTGGCTGGCATGTTTCTAGTTGTACTAGCAACTAGAACGTTCTTCTCTGTCTTTATCTCCCAGGCATATCCATGTCTTGGCCACTGTCTCTTTTAGCTCAGTTGTATCCTGTCCCCACATATCTGTTACATTGGAACTCTAGTCCTAACTCTTTAAATATGACTGTCCTTGAAGTAGCTAAGTTACAATGATCCCATATGGGTGGACTCTAGTCTGACAGGTCTGGTACTATGTAAGAATTGAGTAGGCTACTTGACATGGAGGGAAATTATAGAAAGACCCAGGGAAAAGAGAGATGTGATAGCTTTCCTTTACTGTGGCAAAATAACTAAGAGGGTAGATGTTTAAAATGACAAGTCTTATTTTGGCTCAGTGTTTTGTAAGTTCCAGTCAGAACTGGTTGGCCCTATTGCTTTGGGTATATGATGAGGTATCATCTCATGAAAGAAGGAATATTTCCGCTGTATTCTTGACTTTTCTGTGGCTGCAACAAAACACTATGACCAATGGAACTTATAGAAGATAGGGTTTATTTGGCATCTTATTCCAGAAGAGTGAAAGTCCATCGTGGTGAGAAACTGTCAGGGAGCAGCAGCACAGAAGACAGAGAAGAGTCTGAAGACTCACATCTTGAACCACAAGTGCCAATCAGAGAGAGCATGCTGGAAAGCAATGCCACTCTTTTCACTCTCAAAGCCTACCTTCAGTGATGTGCTTCCTCCAGTAAGGCCACACTCCCTCACCCACTTAAACAGTATCATCAATTGGGGACCAAATGTTCCAACATCAGAGATTATGGGGAATATCTCAACTTATCCAAACTTCTACATCTGCCATAATGAAGCGAAAAGTTATTTACCTCATGGCCAAGACCAAGAAAGAGAGGAAAAGAAAAGAGAGACCAGAGTCCTACAACCTCCTCTTTTGGCATGCTCCCAAGATTGAAAATCTCCCATGACTACCCATGTCATAAAAGTTTTCATTGCTTCTCAGTGGTAACAATCTGAGAACTAAGTCTTTAGCACATGGGCCTTTGTGGGGACATTCTGGATTTAAACCATCACAACAGCCACTTACAAGCTAAAGAGAAAGACCTTAGATGCAAATCAATCTGCTGTTATCTGGTTGTCAGACTTGTAGTTTCTATTACTATTAGAAAACCAAATTCTATTAAGGTACACTTTGTTATAAAAGGCTCAGCTAAACAGTGCATCACTCCACTAGTGGTCACTTTCTGAGCATGTGGTGCTTCCAGGAGGCCTATTGGATCCTCGGTCCATGAGATTTTGCTCACAGCCAACTGTTGACTCACTGTTTCGGTTTATGTGCATTTCTTTCTTATTCTGTCCTTCTCTGAGAAAAGGGAACCTTACCATCTCCACTGAACAAAGATTAGTCACGTATTTACATTTAACATTATTAAATGAAATAAAATGATAGACTCATTTTCCTGTTTGCACTAGTTATATTTGAAGCACTCAACAGTCTCTTGTGACTAGAGGCTACCTGAATGGTCACAGTGAGTGCAGAACATTCCCATCATTCCTACTAGAAGGCTCTAGTAGACAGCATTACATGGGTATAGAAGAAAGCATAAAAAGCCTTTTAAAGCACTGAAGGCTCCTATTATGGCTGCGGCATTGTTAGAGTCTACATCTGTAAGCAACAGAACAGCGTTTAAGGTAGAAAGGAGGTGGGATAAGGAAGTGCTGGTGAACCCCATTGCCGTTCCCAAGGGGGTTGACGGTCAGGCGAGAACTTCCAGAGCTCCAATAGAAGGCCTCTGTAGTCATTTCTCTTTGGCCCTGCCAATGATGTTTACCTTTCTTTCTTGTTTTTCTCCCTCCTCCTCCCCCTCTTTCCCCTCCTCTTCCTCCTCCTCCTCCTCTTCCTCCTCCTCCTCCTTCTTCTTCTTCTTCGAAACAGGGGGTCACTATGTAACTCTCTGACTAGCCTGGCACTTGCAATGCAGAAAGGAGGCTAGTCTTAAACTCACAGATATTCTCCTGCCTCTGTCTCTCAAATGTTAGGGCCAATGACTAGCCCATGACTTTCATATTAAAAATTTGAAAATCAAGAAAGAGAAGCCAACGTGACTGGCCCATGTGGAGATGAGGATCTACCCGGCCAGATGGGACTGAAGAAAAGGTGGCAAGTAGAGTCTCAGACACAAAGGGCTACAGGTTTCCCATCCCAGAGGATTCCCAAAGAAGAGTCCTGGTGAGGGGGCTGCCTTTACAGGTTCTTCTGTTGCAGCTAAAGGTGCCCTAGTGGTTGATCCAGAATGTTCCATTGAACAGTAACTATTGAGTATGCTTTGACCTTTGCTTTTAGTGTGGCACAAGCAGCAAATACTTTTTTCTTTACTCCTAAAAAGTATTTCTTAGGGATTTATCAGGTGCATGGATGCTGGTATTAGAGACAATGGGAGACATAAAAGAGTAAGATCTGCCTTGTTCAGGGTACCCTAACCCCTTAATCAAATTTATCTCATACAAAGGAGCAGTCTGAGAGCTGAAAAGGGGGAGGGGTGGGCTCCTTAGTTTCTTGATCCTTACTTTAGCCTCTTGAATAATTTTTAAAGATAATATTCCTACTTTAGCATTAAGGAAAACAAAACAAAACAAATGGGCTTCAAATTTGAGACCCTCTCTTCCAGCCAGCCATCTTATTTTCTGTAACAAGCTCTTACTGCCAAGATGAAATATGAAAGTGTCTTCTCATAGCCCCAACTGTTATGCTACTGAGACAAATCCTGTAATTTTCCACTTTCACGAGCAGTTCATCTAAAAGGAGTTTTTCAATTTCAATCTTGCACATTCTATTTGAGTCAGTGTATATACACCTCAATCATCCCCTAACCCCAAGCTCTGTGATTGCAGGTAAATGCCACACAAAGACATGGAATCGCTTTAAAATACGCCACGTCCCACAAAGAGGCCACTTCATTTCAGGGAACTCAGTTTCAATTAAAGCCGCTTCTATGCTGAATTTTAAAAAGTCCCACAAAACGAATGATTAAAATGATCACGTTAGTGGTTAAAAAATTAAGTTGCCAATAATTCCAGAATTGATAGTCAGGAAACAAAGGGCGGGGATATATGGAGGGGATGACAGCCCCAAATGAATCTCCTGGACAACAAAGGAGCGCAGGTTTTAATTTGGAATTGTGTCACACCCAGGTCTGCGTAAGAGAGCATGCATCCATCAAGTTTTTGATGAAGATGAGAGGCGGGTTTAGTATGTCAGCACTGAGTGAGGCTTACAGCACATTTCCACCAAGCAGAGAAGGAAACAGCAGCCACACTATGGCAGATCCTCACCACCCCTCTCCCCAGTGTCCACTGGTCATTTCTAATTGCATTGACAAAGAAGTAATTGTTGCTTCAAAGAGAATCCAGGTCTTTAGCTATTCCTACAGTGCTTCAGAATCATTCCCTAGTGATAAGGCTATTTGAGGCCGAACTTAAATGCACCGCCATATTTAAGACTTGGATTATTCAGAGAAAGCTGGTGTGTGAAGCTCTCAAAGAAAGGAAATAGGCAAATCATTTTTTCTCTCACATTCAGACTCCCCTTTCACTAGTTTAAACCACCTGTATTTATTCTTACATTTTTATCTCCCCTGTTCCGTTCTCTTTTGTGGTGTGTAAGAGTATTTATTTCTGCAGCTGAATTATGTCCGCTTTATTGCTTAGAAAGAGCAGCTTGCCTGTTATCTTTCATGGGCGGGAACGTGGTACCTTTTGAGTGATTCCTGGTTATGGGTATTAATGTAGCCATCACAGGGAAGGCATTGTCATCCACTGAAGCCACTTCAAGTTCATTTGCATTGTACAATATGTATTTCTATATTTGTGTGGCTCCAAGAAGAGCTGAAACTCATTAAAATTCAAGTTATACTCCCTGCTTAAAACTTGAGGAAATTCGTTGACTGTCTCAAGTGTGCTGTGGCGTCTTACCTTGAATGCATTGTCTATGTTTCCGGAGGAGCTGGCGAGTAGTTAAGTGATAATGAACTACAGACTAATGGAAGAATTTACTGAGGTTGAAATAAATGCTCTAATTACGAATAACAAATTAAAACATGAAGGGGGAAGTGTGACATTCATATGTGTGGTAGGCAGACCTGTGCAGCCATAAGCACAGATCTGTCTACAGTTGTTAGGGCTTTTGGTAACCAAATACTTATGTGTTTAGAAGTATCGGTGCCAAATAATGAAGGAAACAATTTGTGTGGGGGAGGGAGGGAGGAAAGGAAAGGAGAGGGAGAGAGATGGAGAGGGAGGAATAGAGAGAGGGAGAAGGAGAGGGGGAGGGGAAGAGGGAGGGGGAGGGGGAGGGAGAGGGGAAGGGAGAGGGGTAGGGAGGGGGGAAGGGAGAGGGGGAAGGAGACGGCGGGAGAAAGGTATGTACTTGTTCTTGATGGTGTGTGTGCATGCTGATGGAGCCTGAGGTTGATGTCTAAAGTCCTTTCTTGTTCTCCATCTGCATTAGTTCCCATTCCTGCTGCGATGATAACATACCCCAGTGAAAGCAACATACAAGAGAAGAGATTTATTTTCTTTAATTTATTCTAGGGGGTTCTTCCAAGTTGCAGTCCATCTTAAGAGGAAAGTCAAGGGGGCAGGAACCTGAAGCAGCTGGTCACATCTGCAATCAGGATTGGAGAGAGAACGAACGGACACACACACACACACACACACACACACACACACACACACACACACACCGCGCCCTGCAGGCTCCCCTCTTTTCAGTCAGTCTGTGGCCCAGCCTTTGAAACGGTGTCACTCATATTCAGGGTGAGTTTTCTCACTTTGATTAACCCAGTTAAGAAAATCTCTCACAGGCCAATACAATCTAGATAGTTCCTCACTGAGACTGCCTTCCTAGGCAACTCCAGGTTGTACCAAGTTGACTATTAAAAATAACCACTGTGGGGGTTGGAGAGATGGCTCAGTAGTTAGAAGCATTTTCTGCTCTTCCAGAGGACCTGGGTTCTAGGTCCAGCACCCACATAAGGTTGCTCACAGTCATGGTATCACCACTTTTGGGGATATGATGCCATGTTCTGTTCTTTTTGGGCACCATGTGCATATGTGGTTCACAGGCATACATGTATGCAAAACACTCGTGCACACGAAATAATAAAATATTCTCTTAAAAAAGAAACTCAACAACTATGCTGCCTCAATGTTTTTGAAACAAGGCGTCTCATGGGACCTGAAACTCTCCAACTGCCTAAGCTGACCAGTGAAAGGGCTCCAGGGATCTGACTGTATCTATTGTCCTCCCCTGGTGTTGAGGTTGCCATAGGACCAGGCCGACCTTGGTGCTTGGATCCAAAGTCAGGTCCTTACGCTTGCGCAGCATTCACTTACCCACCGAGCCAACTTACCAGTCCTTGCTTTCTATTTTAAAAGTTGGATATTTGGGCATGACTGGTAAAGTTTTCTGCTCAAATATTTTTTTTTTTTTAACAAAACGCAAATAGTATACATCCGTGTCTGCAACAATTTACAGGTTCAGATACAATAGGCATGATGTGGGAATAAATCTGCCAATGCTTTGACTAACTTTGTTTCTCTCTCCCTCCTTCCTTCACTCCCTCTTCTCCCCATCCCTAAAAGTCTATGCTTGGCTTTCTCCCCTAAGCTCTTCTGTCTTCTACAATGGGATAGCAGGAAGACCCTCACTAAACGCTAAAGCCTATGGCAGCATTACACTTTGAGTTTCCCAGTCTTTAGAACTGTGATGAGATAAGCTCCTTTTCTCCATGTATTACCTAGCACATAGCATTCTTTTATACATATGCAAAGTGGAGGACAGCATGGCAGCCCCGTCCTCTTCCCCCCCCCCCCCCATTAAGGCTTAGAACAAAGCACAGTGAGGTGGGTGGTATAAGACGAGCAGCTGTGTGCTTGGGAAGTCCAGAGGAAGTGGGTCCAGTGAGAGAAGGAGCTCAAGGCAAGCAAAGATTTAATGGGTGTGAGGAAGAGGAGCAAGGAGAGGAAGGCATTGAGAGGCTAGTCAAGAAAGCCTGAAAATTGCAAGGCTATTTCAGGAATGATTAACTGATAATTGGCCAATGATGTACAAGACAGGGCCAGTCATGCAAATCAAGTCTAGGAATTTAAGGAAGCTTTGCATCAGTTGTTGGAGCTTAGGGAATTAGAGTCTCTGACCTCAAGGACAATGAGCACATCCTTATTTCTGAGCAGTGGACATAGGTATTGAACAATTGCTAAAGGTGATGAGAAAAATGGGCAGAGGGTGACACAGACCGTTTTAGTTCCCTTCTCACATGTTTTATACTAAATTGAATTGAATGGAATGGAACACATTAATGAGAAGATAATAGAACTGATTTACCCAGAGAACTCATTCTCACCAGTGCAGTCAAACACTGGATAAAACATGAGATTATGGCCTCTGAGTTGGAATTTCAGAAGGAAAAGTAGAGATGTAGTCCAGACTCAACGTAATTTTTTCCTGAGAAATAAACGTTTTGTAAAATCTCTTTTAATTAGTTCCTTCCTGCCGCCCATTTGTTCTATTCTAGGTCTGTAAACCAAGAGGTATGTGGACACCAACCCTTGCCCTAGGACAATGGACAAGAAGGGCTAGTCAGTGATCTATATGTCACAGCAACACACATGCTCATTTGACATGAGAAAATTATGAGAGATCAAGCAGAAGACATCACATAGATATTCAGTATCTGGCTTTCTTTACAAGACAATTTGGACCTTCTATCCATTTTTAAAACAAATAATTAAGACTAATATTAAAGAACAATATATATACAAATATTAACATTTACATAGTGATTTGCATGATTAGATAATATATAATGGGAGTCACATAAATACATACACAATGGAAGCTACCATATAATAGATATATTTAGGCAATCTCTAGTTTAATAGATGATCTTAATAGTTTTTCATAAAGTATCTATTCATAATACAAACTTATGCCTCTTCCCTTGGGAAGTTGCTGTTTCACACAAATGGTCCAAACGCAGCAATAGCAAGCTGGAAAAAGGAAAAATAGGGCTTAGGAGATAGCTAATTAGGCTTAGTGCTTATTATGCAATTATTAGGAACCTTAGTTCAGAGCCCCCAACCCCACACAAAATGATGAACTGGCATCGTGGCCCACCTGTAATCCCAGCGCAAAGGAAGCAGAGGCAAGGAATCCCCTCAACAAGCTGACTAGCTAGATTAGACAAAATAGCCAGCTCTGAGTTCAGTCAGAAACTCCTACTCAATATATGAGGTGGAGAGCTAGAAAGAAAGACATGTCTACATCTGGCATCCATACACATGCACACACATGTACACCTGTGCATGCTTGTGACCATGTACATGCAAAAATGTATACATGGATGCACACACACTACACAGAGGTACATAGGCAAAACTGGCTGAAATACCTGGGACCATTTTCATATCACAAGGCTCATTCTGGAAATCCAAGCTGCAGACATATTGTTAGAAGGGTCCAGGTGAGAACCAGTCTCTTCTGCGGATATGGACAAATAGGAGAATTTCCATTTGATTCAAGCTAAAACTAACAAACAAAAACAAAACAAAACAAAGCAAAGTTGTGATTTGAGTAAGGTTCTTACAGACTTTTCAAGTAATTCAGAGCTTAGAATAGAGTTATTCATTAATTAAGTAAGTAATAAACTGCACAGCTACTTTCAAAGGCAAACATCACAGAAAAGTTATAACAACTTATCTTGAAAGCAGAGCTACTTTCTGTGGTTCACTTTTGTCTTCACTTCACTCTGCATCTTATTATAAACCTGAAATCCCTTGACAATGTATGTGTTAGGATTACAGGTTAAAAATAGGCCACACGACCACTTGTATACAGCTGAGAGCTCTCACTGCATTAGGGGAAACTATTATGTCTATTTGGTGCATGGGTACTCCAAAACACGTTATTTGTTTACAGGTTGTGTTGTTTACATAGGGTCATTCATTGTTCTGAGATTAAACTCACTTAGGTGTGAAACTGAGTACATTCACCATTGGCATTTACATTTTCTCTAGGTTGAGCACTCTTGGGACCAGATTCTAGAATCTGAGCTGCTCTTGTCATGATATAGCTCTGTAGAAAGTCTTCTATAACCTCTTCTTTCAAAATGTATGATATCTCTGGATTATTAAACAAAACATATGACCTCTACAGTCTTCATCAATACCTTCTCACCAGACCAGTCTGTGGTTGTGCAAATTTGTCCCTGTGGAATCTTTTCTGCTTGATAGTCAGCTAATTTTACTTTGGCTTTGGATGGCTGTGTTCCTGTGACAATGGCTTAAGAGGCTTAAGTTGCTTTTTAATTGTTGAAATCAAAATACCTGAGAATAATCTAAGTGAGGAGGGGGCAGGAGGACAGAGGACTTGCAGAGAGAAAAGAAAACCATGGTTTGGGGCATCTTTGAAACAGGCTAAAGACCTACCACAGCGTAGGCTACTGGGAGGATATGGGGGTGACTCTAGCTGAGACCCCTACTAGCAGTGGACATAGAGACTGAAGAGGTCACGCTCTAACTGGACAGGACTCCTAGTACAGGGAGAGGGATACCAACCCACCCACAAAACTTCAATCTAAATTTACTCCACCTACAAGATATGCAGGGATAAAGAAAGGGCAGAGATTGCGGGAATGTCCAGCTAATGCCTGGCCATACCATGCAAGAGAGCCAACCCCTGACACTATTAATGACACTTTGCTGAGCTTGCAAATGGGAGTCTAGCATAGCTGTTCTCTGAAAGGCTCCACCCAGCAACAGATCAAAACAGGTGCTGAGACTCACATCCAAGTATTGGGTGGTGCTCAGAGAGCCTTGTGGAAGAGTGGGAGGACAAATGGAAGGAATGACCGGGAGGGAACAGGAACTCCACAAGAAAACCAACAGAGCCAACTAACCTGGGCCCAGGGGCCTTGGTCTTCAAGTGGGTCCCCTAGTAAGGGGAGTGAGGGCTGCCTCTGACAAGGACTCTGTTGCCTGTTTTTCAGTTACTTCCCCCTGGCAGGGCTTCATTGCCAGGCAACTAGGGTAGAGGATGTTCTTAGTTCTGATAAGACTTGATGTGCTGGGATGGGGGATTGCTCCCCTTTCTGAAGGATAGGGTAGGGGTATATAGAGAAGAAGAGGGGAGGGGAGGGCTGGGAGCGGAGGAGGAAGGGGGCTATGATTGTGATGTAAAGTGAATAAATACATTAATTAATTAAACAAGAGAGTGATTCACTTTGGATCTGAGACCAGTTTGAATACGTGTTGTAGACAAGCCTTCTGCAATGAGCTGGTTGCCACTTCCTGCCACCTGTTCACTAATTTGGTCACAACTTCTCTGTCGAACTACTTCCCCAACTTATTTTCCTGTGTATTAAAAGTTCTCAACCTATGATACTGTCCTGGCTTAGAAGTCCTTCAAAGTGATTGATCTTGCGGCTGATGTACAAGCAGCCGCAGCTGACATGTTTCCTTACTTGAGGACAGTCATAAACAGGAGTAGTTCCCAAATAAGTACCTCCGCCATTTTAACGTAGGATCATGACTTGTCAGCTTCAGGGAAGGCCTTTATGTGGGATAAAAGTGCATCCTTCTCCATCCTCTGTCTGCAGTCTGTGATGAGTTTAAATAATGTTGACAGGAAACTTTCTTTTGCTTACCTTGGAGAAGCCATCCTCATCTTGAGTTTTGTCTTGCCTTGTCTTAGATGATAGAAGATGGCTCAGGACAACTCAACTGGAGAAACTTTTCTGGTTTGATCTGAGTCTGTAACACCAATTGTCCATTGTATGTCATCTCTCTCAAGTTGCACTAAAATTCCAACCTACACCATGTGGTCCACCATCCACTTTATAGATGCATGTGCCTCTCAGCGTCCCTACAATACAGAAGTATGCAAATTGATATTTGATGAGCTCTCACAAGTCAGGTACCACTATGATTACCTGGATTCCTTCCTCAATATCTACAACTCTGTGATTTAGATATTAGTGTTATTCACGTTTTATGGAAAAAAAACCTGAGTTGAAGCTAGGAGCTACTTTAAGCAAACTTCAGAGTCACATAATGAAGATGTCTAGGGTCCAAATTAACATCCATCTAGGATATACCATTTCCTCACATATTTTCAAACAGACCCATTAAAGCTAGAAACGTTATTTTATGGTCAAAAAGAACATATGTCGTGAAACACAATTCAGAGACCCAAACATTCAAGGTAAACAGCTGATCTAGTCCCAATTTAAAAAAAACAAAACAAAACTATTTCTCATACCTGCTTTTCTAGCTTGGACCTATTAATTTGTTATTTTCTTTATTATAAGAAATGCTATTTCTGGGTAAGTGTTTCTAGATTTGTAAGTCATTTTCATGACTAAATGTTTGTTTGCCTGTAAGAGCCCAGGGTAGGGCTTTCCTGCCAGTGGGTGCTCAATAAAGATTAATGGATGGCCGTGGATGTCTGTGTGGGCGCCTTGCACTTAGGGTCTGCCCAGCTCTTCAAAAGCAGCACAAATGAAGTGGGAAGTTGAAAATCACAGATCACCACCCCACCATGATCAGGGGTTTCTGGATCGGGCTATGTCAGCCAAAGCATTCCAAAGCCTCAGATAGAGTAGTTGGGAATGCCATGCAATTTTTCTCCTCTTCAGAAACATCTTGAGGGATGCCGTGAAAACGAGACTCCACAGCCGTTTCCAAGACTAATATCAAATATAAGAGAAAACTTGCTTCTCTAATGAGCACTAAAGAAAACTAAATATTTTTTAATTGACACATTTTCTATTATTATATACATATAAAGAGGATGAGTAATAGGCCACATCAGATGGTTTATTCAAACTGTCAGAACAAGAGATGAAGCATGAGTAACTCTCCAGAGAAGCTTCTGTCAACTGGAGCAGCAGAAAAGACAGTGCACAACCATACGTTCGTTTACTAGGGAGTCATCATCCTTAAAAATCTTGAGGAAACAAAGCCATTTTCCCCCAACATGCATGGTGGGGGATTTCTTGAAGAGAGGAAAGAGGAAAATAAATCCAGTTTACTTCACACACACACACACACACACACACACACACACACACACAGAGAGAGAGAGAGAGAGGGGGGGGGGGACCAAATACTCATGTGTGCACTCAGATATGGGCCTTTGCTAGAGAGACTTGGGGTCAGCCTTGGGGATCTGGCCATCATGCAGAACAAGCATCACTGGACATCTGACACCTCAGCATACTTCTAGGATGTCAAGACACTGGCCTGCTATATCGAACCTTGCATTGTCATAAGAAAAAGGTGGCAAAGGAAAGCCCCCATGTTGCTGCCCTTCTCAGGCTGGTTTGGTGCATCTTTTTGTAGAGTTTATCCCAGCAAGCTCACCCAATGGCCTTGAATCTCCACACAGCTCTTGGTCTTCCTATCCACATAAGCAAAGTGAAGACTAAGTTCTCAGGGTTGATGTTGGTCTAACTTTCACATTCTCATTGGTGGATTCTCTCATAAGATGAGCATCTTTAATGGAAAAGCTCTTTGTGTCCTGGACTTGATGAACATTTATTTATTGCTTTTTAAAAAACTCCTTTTCATGTCCTTCCATTAAACTCCCCTTAGTACTGAGAAGGCTTTATGAATTGAGGTGTCTTGGAACATGAGGGAAGAGTTTGTTTCATTGGCACATTTCCTCCCTTTGTGGTCATCACTGCTCACTCCAGAGAATGATCTTTGAGGAACAACCCAGAAAGTGTGTTATGAAGGGTAGGTGTTGGTATTATGGTCTGGAGAGATTTTTTTCTCTGTGCTTTCTATTTTTAAAAAATACAGAAATCAGGTAGCTCGCATGAACAAAAAATTATAAGAACATATATGCCAAAGGTACTGATGATGCACATTTTATAAAAAAATCTTTATCTTAAAATGAAAGCTAAGGTTTGGAAAGATAGAAGGGCCGGCCCTCATTACCAGTAGCTGGAGCCCTGTCAGCAGCCAGGCTGGTGATGGGAGAGCTTTGGCTGTTGTACCATGGCAGAGTAAGCCATATTCCTGTAGTGTTGACTCTCTCAGGAAGACCTCAGGAGCAGCAATGAATCTGCTTCTAAATCTGCTTGACCTTACTTTGATTTGAGTCTGAAAAAAAGGGGACTTAACTATTGCGGTGGGGGACAGTGAGGAGGGGCTGCAGGATTTTGAAGGAGATGCTGTGCTGTGAAGCCCACAGGTCGGACCTCCGTTGGCCGACTGTGGTCACTTAGGATATATTACTTGCTTGTTACATTATTATTTGTTCCTCCTTCCCCGTTCAGACTCTCACCCTGTTGTAATAAGTAACTGTCTTCCTGGCCATCATTCTGTATTGACAAGTAAATGTCATCCATGTTTGATTGACATCTATTGCACCAGAATGCAGAAGTATGAATTAAAAAATCGATTCTGCTTCTGCATTTAAAACCACTCTCATGTGTCAAACGTAGCTGCTGGTGGGATAACTCTCCTAACACTCACTCTGGTAGCTTTTTACTAAATTCACCTGGCTTATTCTTCTAGCTCTCCCACGGTTAGGGGTGGTGGCTTTTCTTTGTCATAATTTCCTTGTTTTCCCTCCCTCCTGCCCAGTGCACATCTGGAGAGCTGCTATGGCCCCTACAGAACTATCTGTGTGTCTTATGAAACCCAGCACCTTTGTAAACATGCTTGCTCTATTGTAAGACCACGGAAGGCACCCTGACAAGTGACGATTTCTCCTGTATGTTGCACCTTTTAGCAAACGCAACTTCAAGTCCAGTGACTGGTATCTCCTGAAGGGCTGCTGCAATTGGAAGCCCTGTAAGTCAAAGGCTCATGCCTGCGTTCCCCATTGTGTGGCACTTGTAAAGAGAACCAGCCCTCCTCCTTTTGGGCGGTGGACAAGTTCATTTAAGTCAAGAAATGTCCTTTTCCTTTTTAAATACACTTCACTGCTCTCAGGGTAACATCTTATTTCATTTAGGAGGCTGTAGAAGCAAATGCTAAGGTTAAAAAAAAAAAAAAACCGCACATCTACTGTCTGGAGAACGGGAGAGGGCCCTCCTTATGTTAAAAGTGGCATTTTGAAAAACACCTGAAGCGCTGATTGTGGATGAGCCAGGAGAGCAATGTTGTCACCAAACCTCCCTCCTTTCAACCTTCACTTCCACCTCCAACAAGAGCTGTTGGCACTGGGGAAATAGACTTAGGTGTGACCCTTGAGTCCTGAGAGCTGTCGTACAGCTGCCTCCCTCCCCCTAGTATGTCCAGCTAGGGCGCTGCCATCGTCTGGGTTAGACAAGGAAGTATTCAGGATTTCACTGTTCATCCCTTGCAGAGAGGGAAAAAAAGAGAGGCCGAAAAAAAAAAAAAAAAAATCCCACATTGTCAGAGTAATGCCAAACTCTGTGTGAGTGGGATGAGCAGAGCAGATGCTGCAGAGAGATGCCAAAGCGGCTCCCCTTCCTCTGTGCCTTGGGTTCCTATAAATTGCTCCGGCGCGCGTTTGTCAGCCTCCTCTTCTCCTGGCAGGTGGTACCCAGGCAGAATTCTGCGTTCAGCCTCTCTTGTTCGGCTCTCGGCGGCGAGGCTTTCGCTGCTGCTAGCTAGCTCCTATCTCAGTCTCTGAACCTCTCTGAGCCGCTGATCCTGCGAACCTCCGCCGCTCAGCGCATCTTGGGGGGGCGCCTGACCCGAGCTCCCTCAGCTCACTAGGGGCTTTGGGGGTGAGCTTCTATTAGAGTTGTTGTGGCTGCAAAAGAGGAAGAAAAGGAAAGAAAGAAAAAAAGACAAGGGACAGACGAACCCAGCCAGCAAAGAAAAGAAGCAAGAAGCAGGGAGAAAAAAGCAACTTCAGACGGAAAGTTGGTGTGAACTGGCGCAGTCTGCAAAAAAGGAAAAGTCGATCGCGGGCAGCAGCGGCATAAAAGTGTGAGCCGCCCGGGGAGAGCGCAGGAGGCAGCGGCTGGCTCTGCCCTCCGGGTGGCCGCGCCGGCACCCGCCGCAGCTACAGGTGCTAAGGGGTTGGCAGGAGGCGAGAGGGGCGCCCTGAGCACCCCTCCCCCAGCCCTCACCCCCCGCTCGGGACTTCAGCACAAGTCACTTGGCGCCCCAGCTCCCTCCCTAGCCGCAACCTCAGCGGGGGGAGTAGGAGCCGGTAAAGAGAGGCCGGCGCCCGCCCGCCCAGGGGAGTTGGGGTTCGAAGGGGGATTGTTTTCGGCTCTGAGGAGGTCCCCGCCCAACCTTCAAAATTTTGTCCAAAAGCAGACAAGAGGATCGGCCCGCGCTAAGCCGGCTCGTGGGCAGCAGGAGGCGCCTGATCGCTGCCGGGGCGCTGGGGGTGGTGATGGTGCTTCTGCTGGTCATCCTCATCCCGGTGCTGGTGAGCTCGGCCGGCACGTCGGCGCACTACGAGATGCTGGGCACCTGCCGCATGGTCTGCGACCCCTACGGGGGCACCAAGGCTCCCAGCACTGCTGCCACTCCGGACCGTGGCCTCATGCAGTCCCTGCCCACCTTCATCCAGGGTCCCAAAGGCGAGGCCGGCAGGCCAGGGAAAGCAGGTCCGCGTGGGCCCCCCGGAGAGCCTGGACCACCGGGCCCCGTGGGGCCCCCGGGTGAGAAGGGCGAACCCGGCCGGCAAGGCCTGCCGGGCCCGCCTGGGGCGCCTGGCCTGAATGCAGCGGGGGCTATCAGCGCGGCCACCTACAGCACGGTGCCCAAGATCGCCTTCTACGCTGGCCTCAAACGGCAGCACGAAGGCTACGAGGTGCTCAAGTTCGACGACGTGGTAACCAACCTCGGAAACCACTACGATCCCACAACGGGCAAGTTCACCTGCTCCATCCCGGGGATCTACTTCTTCACCTACCACGTCCTGATGCGCGGAGGGGACGGCACCAGCATGTGGGCTGATCTCTGCAAAAACAACCAGGTGAGTACCGGCAGGCAGTGGGGAGGGCGGAGAGCGAGTGCGGGAAGGTGCTGGCAAGAGGGAGGAGACCCCGGAAATGGGGGTGGGAGCCCGCGAAGGAAGGGCGCGGCAACCTGGCTCCCGGGAGCAAGTGCTAGGGGGACGCTGAGACATGCTGGAGAGATGGGGTCCTAGGTGGAGGAGGGTGCCTTGCTGTCCCGAGAAGGTAGTTCTAGGGTATCAGACCGTGATCCGCGCGCACAGTTATGAGCGTGACCCTAGAGGGGAGAGAAACTTGGAGCTTGGCCCCGGGGACAACGTGGACTAGGAGAGCAGGGCAGGATCCCTGGCAGGTGGCATTCTCAGCAGCCTTTCCGGAGGACGTAGATGGCTGCAGGAGCCCGAAATGGGCTTGTCAGGGTTCTAGACTCAGTGGAGATAGACTAGGACTCCAGGGAGAAAGAAAGGGGCCCCAAAGAGTGAGTCTCAGATAGGGCTATCCTGGCTCAGACAGCACTTTGCCGCGCAGTAGCGTAATGGTAATGCCATGACCCTTGAGAGGTCGGTGAAATTTAGAGCCACTTTACACTCCAGTTACTTTCCAAAGGAAGAAGTGCTGGGGAAAAGAAAAAGTTAGATTTACACAGCTGTAAAAGTACAGCAGCTCGCACCCAAACACGGAAACCCCCTCTCTATGGTGTGTTGGAAAAGAAAAATGCACAAGGAGGTGGTGGGAAGGTGGCCTATCAGAGCTCAGCGCTTTCACCACCTCCAGGGCACGGGTGTAAAGGCTCTTTCTAATCACAGCTGCCTCGCCTGGCTTTGGCAGCAAAATAGCCTCCAATGAGTCCCAACCAGGATCTGCTCTTCAGGGCTGGTAGGTGGTGCCACAGGGGCCACTGGTCTCCAGTGTCGGCCAGGGGTACTTTGCCGTTGTTAGAGTCAAGTCAGTGCAAACCCGAAGCTTCTTTGATCTTTTAGTCACAGGGGAAAAATACATTTCTAACTACCAAAAAGTGTAATAGGACCTTCTGCACTCTCCAAGTCCCAGGCACCTGGGTGAAGAGAGGCCTTTGTGCTTGTAACCTGCTGTGCCCTAAACTTTGCTTACTGGCTGACAGGAAGAAAGTCCCCCCTGGATGGCCTCTAAGATGCTTCATTTCCTGCAGTAATCTTGACTTAGCAAAAGCTGGTGTGCTCCAGGTCTTTGGTACTCTGGAAATTCAGATATTAGCTAAACCCTGATTTTCTACAGAGCACTTTTAGGGACTTATTTTTAGGGACTTTTTCTTTCTTTCTTTCTTTCTTTCTTTCTTTCTTTCTTTCTTTCTTTCTTTCCTCCTTTCTTTTCCTCAAGACCTGATTTAGTGTCAGAATTCTTTCAAAGGTAAAAGATGAATGTCCCAAATATAATCTACACTTTAAAAGGTCCCTTGCTTCTTCTTGTCTATAAATCTCTTCAAAACCTCCAGGACACCAGAAATAAAAAAAAAAAAAAAAAAAAAAAAAAAAAAAAAAAAAAAAAAAAAAAAGGAAACACGGCCACCAGGAGGCACTGAAAAGGTTGTTTAGTACAATTATTATGCATGAAAATAATATTAAGTGAAATAAAAATTGTTGCAGGTACATGGTTACAAAGAGCATGGCTCACTATACCAAAAGAGGCATTGTGTCTGGCTGACCACATGACTTATGAACGGCCCAGCAGGCAGCCACAAGGCACCTCTTTATTTATAAATTGAGTCTCTGACTCAAAAGTTATGTCTGTAAACACTACTCTACCAAAGAGATATTTTTAGAGCAACCCACTAAATTGTACAAAAATTCTTGTTTTTGTCAACAAATATAGAAATGATAATTTTAAGAATATCTGAAGATTGCAAATGCAGGCAGCCCTAAGAAGTAGCACAATGGAATTAGCTCAGATATTGGTGGTTAGACTGTAGAATCCGTGCACATACAAACAAGTAGAAGAAAAGCATTTAGTATACGGGTTCTAAAATTAAAACGTACATGTGTCTTGTTGTTTAAGCCATTTCACTAGGGGCGTAAATTTTTTCCTATATCACTTGAGTCTATGGGGATCAGGAAAGCAAGTGGGCAAAACACCGCCAATGCTTAAGACTGGCTGCTGCTTCTTCAAAAAGTGGGTAATAGCTAATGAAGAAAAGTATGGGGAGAGTGGTGAGCAGCATCCTTCCGAGTTCAGTGTGGGTTATCTTAGAAAACAGTTATGGCAATGTTACAGCTGAGGAGTTTTGCCTTTAGAATAAAACAGTTTTGTAAAGTCTGGCTGCAGCCAGTGCCAAGTGGGAAATCTTGTAAAAACCTCTTTTTTTATTAATTTTTAAATAAATATTTTATTCTTGATTTTCAATTATACTCTGTATGGTTGTTTCCTAGAGTCACAATTCTCCCTCTGAGATGACCTAATTTGTTTTTATAAAACAGAAATGCAGAGATCATGTCAGAGTGATGTTCTACGGATTAAGTGGGTTTTGAGAAGCACAGAAATTAAACAACAAGGGAAGGATGCAGGTTTTCGCTGCAGTGTCTCTGGACCACAACCATATGAGGGCCATCTTATTCCTACTTTGTGTTGAATGTAAGGTCACAGATGGGCACATCAAAGGCCAGTAAATTAACCTGATATGCCACTTAACCTTTTGTTTATGGTTCCATGGGAGTACAATGAAAATGAAATTGCCAGAACATCAGCAGCAGTTAATTAAATTAGCAAATGTTGCTGCAAATATTTTGTATAATGATAATCCCTTAATAACAAGACAATGCTAAAAATACACTGCCTGTCAATACTCTCACAAACATATCACTCACTATAAAGGACTACGGTTCTCAAAATCCCCACGAAACCATTAGCCTACCTTTAATCATATCATCTGTTGAAAGCCCATCACAGTGTATATTAAAGGTAAAAATGAGGGTCAAATAGCTTTATACAGAAACAGGAAAAATTCCTAATGCTCATATACTTGTAGTTAAAAACCTGAAAAAATAGTCTCTCAGCACAGTTTCTATGATGTCATTGTAGTACACCACCATAATAAAGACAAGATTGCCAGAAAGTTAGTTATATAAAATAACTAGAGATAAGCTTTTCATTTACAGACATTTATTAGTTATGGTAGCAATAGGCATGAACTACATGGGAAAGAATAAATACTGTGTGGCTTTTGTATTCATTTGTCAGAAAGAGATGATGTGTCATGCCAAATTATTTCTTGCTTTAAAAGCACAGAAATGCACACTAAAGATAAAACAGAAACTAGATAGTTAACATACTAAGAAAAGATATTAAAGTGAATTTAGGCAGAAATAGGTATATTGGACCTAGAAAAGGATGCATTATACTCCCTGACAAAATGCCGAAATCAGTGCACATTTAGGAGTCTGGAAATAGCCTTCAGGGTGAACACATTACCTTCCTCAATAGTTTGATGGCTTCAAGGAAGAATTGCTGGAGTCAGTGGGATAGATATCAGAGCGTGAAATCCAAGCCCCATTATACCCTTAGAGTGTGATGGGTGGACAGGCGTTCTGACATCATGGGCACTGGCAGATGGTGAGCATTTAATTGGGAAAGTCCTGTGCTCCTGCATAGGTTAAAATGTTAGGAAATTGCTTTTTATCATAAAGCCACCACACCAGTTTTATTCAACAAAGGAAATAAAAAAGTGCTAAGTATAACCTTGCAGTGTGTGGAACCATACTAATGCATTAGCAGGTTCTGTGGTTTTACTTACTGAATTAAAAATGGTAACATTTACTTGGTTTTGTGGTTATATTCTATAGACCAAAAACTGCATTGTATATTTTCAAAGGATTAGTCTCTAAATCCAAGATTTCAGTGAGTCCTGGCTCCTAAATGTTTCATATAGAAAACAATGAAAATGGACATTTGTAAACTATATAATAAATACCCCAAGTGCTGAATAAACTGTATCCTCCTTATTAATAGCTGAGAAGTACATTAGTTTGATGATTAATCAACATATTGCTAATATAGATAATTGCTAGTTTGTATCTTAATGTTTCACATTCATTAAAAATCCACACGTTCTGAAAGTCAAGTCATAATGATGATATCCTCACTGTGTAAATTTTCTTCACTGAGAATTAATAATGAGATGAAATGAATTAACTAAAGCCTTCAGCTTCTCCAAACTGAAGATTAATTCCTAGGAAATATCATGAAGTCCAAGTGCATTATTATGTAATGGTTAAACTGTATTGCCTCACTAGGGGTGAACACATTCCAGTCAAAGCTTTTGAGTCTGATCATGCAGCATACTGGTTTCACTATATTAATGCCAGTTAGCACAGTGATAAGCAATTCTAAATCCTTTAAGCCTTTCCCTCCTTTTGCTATATGATACCCAGAAAGAAAAAAAAAATGTTAAAATATTACTCAAATTACATTCCAAGTTCAGCAGTGTCAAAGAGCCTTCTCCTCTTATGGCATTTAGCATTAATGTGAGAACATATCCTTCCCATGAAAATTTAATTTGAAAACCCATCATTTACATTTTGAAAGACATACAGGGAAATTCTTGACTTATGTCTCATTTCTTTCATTTTGCCAAGTGATAAAGCCTAGCATATTATACCCCAAGTCATACATTATTACATAGTGCAGGTTTACAAAAACCACTAAATCATTTGCTATGTTATTCAGGGAAATATCATCATACTAGAACTGAAGCAAGCCACAGAGCAGAAGATTTGCTACTGAAATAAATCATACACAAGCCTGCCTTTTCAAAGATTTTTTTTCCACAGCAGAATCAAAATATGTCTAAGCGAGACTGAAGCCTTGTTTGAGGAAGAAGTGTGACAGAACGTCCATATGACACGATATGATAGGCAATTTAAGTGTTTGCAAATGTTGATCAACTCACTAATGAGACGAAGGCAGAACATAAGCAGATTATAGTCTGCTCCTGTCCTCCATGCCAGACACACTGACAGTCACGTAAACAATACCAACCAGGAATCCTAGGAAATTGAGCGATCTCAGGTCACAAATTTAATTTCTTCTATAGCTTTTGGATCTGGAGAAATTAAATTGTTGATTTAAAGGTACATATAACTAAATGTCAAAAGGGCACCAAAAAAAGTGAAAGGCAGTTTGGAAACATGGGAGATATAAACAAAGATGTTCAGGTGAGTTAAGCTGCATCTGAAGTAGCCTGGAGAAAAAGGGGGCTCTGCTTGTGTCTGATTTCCTAAGCTCTAAACACAAAAGCTTTCTTCTTGTATTTCCCCTTCTATATAGAGAAGAATGGTATGTCCCTGGGTCTTTTGCCACTTGAGCTATCAGATTTCTAATAATTATGATGAGCCATTGAAGTGCACAGCTAGTTAGTTGGGATGTTGTTATTTGGCTTAAAATGCAAAACAATACTTGGATGTGGAGATTCAAGGAATCAGAAAAAGTGGCAGTTGAAGAGGAAATTAGATTGGCATACTTTATTTACAAGGATAGGAAAGATTGCTGCACTGTCCCTTATTAAAGCAACACGTTTCTGTTTTCTCTTTTCCAGTAACGTAGTTGAGGTTGTTACAGAAATCCCTTCTAAAGCCATGGGACCAAAGGCAGTGTGCTACATTCAGTGCTCACGGCGGCAAGTCGGCTATTATGCAAACGGCGCAACTTGAGGATTCTCTTTTGCAAACTCTAATTCTTGTCTGTTTCACATAGGTGCGTGCTAGTGCAATTGCCCAAGATGCTGATCAGAATTACGACTATGCAAGTAACAGTGTGGTCCTTCACCTGGAGCCTGGAGATGAAGTCTATATCAAGTTAGATGGTGGGAAAGCCCATGGAGGAAATAACAACAAATACAGCACATTCTCCGGATTTATTATTTATGCTGACTGATGATAATGCAGAAACTGAGCTTGCTATTCTGAGTTTGAACGCTGGATTCGTATGGCTAACGTCAGTGAATCAAGGATCCCAGGGGAAGCCCATTGTAGGGCACCTCAGTTGTGTAAATGTGGGGAGATCAAATGCTACCTGACTCACATCTGTATCACTCAGACACATTATGTAAAAAAAACAAACAAGTATTTAACGTAAGATAAGCAGATGTGTGATCCACTACCGCCAAAGCAAATACTCCTTATTGTTAGTGTCCATGTGAATGAAGTACTATATAGACCACAAGTTTTTATAGAAAAATCTAAGACACCGAATTATTTCTTCGATATCTATGATACTTTGGTGTACTGTGACCTTGCTGCTTTTATCTATGTGTCAGCTTTGGTTCTTGTGAGTTTATCTGCTTATTAAGACACTTGGAGTCTATTTGTAGTGTGGGGAGGAGTCATTTTACCCTGCAGGAGAAGGTCTGATTGAAGTAACGCTGCTTGTCCCCAAAGATATTGTCTGCCTTGTACTCTTGTTAACCTTATAGCTAGACCTGGGAATGATTCAACTTCAAGCCTTAACCTGGAATTTTCTGGATTTGTGGGAATTCCCAAGCCTGTGATCATTTTCACATTTTTTCCCCTTTTCATGTGAAATTTCTTTTCTCTCTTTTCTGATGATAGTCTTTTAAATGGTAGAGATTGAAATTGTATCATAGGATTGCCCTATAAGTGTGAAAATGTGTAATTATGTATGGTATTTAGAACCTCTCCCTCATGTGTCTATTTCATTAGTAGAATTCATTTAGATTCACTTGAACAGTCAGAGAAATGTATTCTTTGGTATGAAGTCATATGGAGGTTTATCTTCTTTGGAACAAAAGATTGTTCATAACCTAAGGCACAAAGGTTTAATTTGAGCTACTGCATGCGTCACCAAGGGGACACTAAGTAAGGCCTTCAAAACTTATCACAAATCTGTGGCTTGTGGGTTAATTCAAAACTAACAATAGAACCAATAATGACAACAAAGTGTATATATTTTATATAAATGTCTGCCACACTCTTATTTATATACATACATGTTAGATGAAATATTATATATACACAGCTTCAGCCCACTAGGCACAGTGGCTGTACAGCTCAAAAAAAAAAAAACTAATTTAAAAATTATATATGTATACACACAGAACCATGCACAAATTATTTGACTTATTTTAGATTGAAATATATTTTAGATGATACAAATATATAGAGTAGGACAATAATAAAAGCTACTTCTCTTTAAGAGTTATCCAGAAAAGTAAATCTCAGTAGATTCAAGACCCCATATCGCACATGTGTGAGTTAGTTGACCCCATGGTTACTGAAGTCCACATGCGATCCATATTTTAACTGCATTCTCTGGCAGGCCATTAGCACAGGACTTCAGGAGGCAAGCATCTCTCCCTTACAATGTTTATGAAACCTACCCATTGGAGTAGCCAATTATTTCTTTTCCTTCTGGTGGATTGAAGCTGACAGCATAGTGCAAGCCCATTCTCTCTAGTTAAAACACACTGCCCAGAGCCATCTCCTTAATCTAAGGGAGAGATCAAAACGCATGGTATACGTCCCTACTAGCGCACAACTTCTCTTACAATGGAAAATCTGTTCCCCTTTCAGTTGCCTTTGAACACTCTTTGACAAGCAGATTTCAAAACCAGAGATGTAGAAATCTGCTTGTTTTCCTGGGGAAGGACATTTGCATTTTTTTCTCTCTAAAGGAATCGGGTTGTTCTTTTGGCTCATTTTCCTTTGGTACTTTTTGTTCTAATATACAGAGCTTGATCAGCGTTGATCAACTGAAATGGGTTTAGATTAGCAAGCTCCGACTTTCCAAGAGTTATGCATGGTGTTCCCATAAAAAGGTGGTGTTGGTTGTGTCTAAATGCCTTGGTCTGAGTAACTGTCATGATTTATATGACAGAAACACTTAGATCATGCATCGAGAACAGTGACTACTTCAATTTGGCCCTTCTAATATGTAAGGTAGCCCACAGATGAATTGCCACAGTTTTAATTTCTGCTTAACAGCATATATTTATCAAAGATGGATTGGAAGCAAGGGATTAGGGATTTGTTTTAGGTACCAAATCACATAGCGAGGATTCAAAGGATTAACTCATAAACAACACTGCACATCAATTAAGCGTTTTAACTACATTTTGGAAATGCTTTATTAGCACAGAATGTCATGGCTGGATCTCTTCTAAAGAGTAGTGTTTACAAACAGACTGTCATTTCCAATAGACCTGACCTTTTCTTTAGACAAATAAGCATTATTTTCTCTGTCTAGGCCTGAGGAAAAAAGAAATAAGAGGTAAATGAAATAAAGGGACTATATATATATATAAGGCAACCATTTCGCTTTTTCTTTGCATTACAACATGAATTAATTAAATTGTGGCCTTTGTTATTATAACTGTAATGATTCATTAAACTATATTATGTAATATATTTTTACTTTCATGATTGCATTTTTATAACTCACTATTGTTACATGTCCTTAGACAGACTTTGCAAAACCACAACACAACAGCAAAAATGGAGACCAGAAAGCCAAAGTCAGCAAAACTCATTTATTGTAAGTTTACATAGATAGACAGTTAAACTTCGAAAATATTTGTGTTGCTGTGAACTAGGAATCTTATTGCAGTCTCCTTTGGGGAAAAAAGTCTCAAAATTTAACTTCCCTTGTTCCAAAAGTGATTTTCAAATGCCATATTATTCATTGAACATTAATTAAAGAACAGCAGGATAATTAGTAGGATCATCAATATTACAAGAAACATTAGATTGCCCCAGAAGGGGGCAACTTAGCAAGAAACACTTTAGTTTTTCTCAAGTAGTGGAGATCATAGAGTCAGGGGGTTGGGGTCGGGGGAATACACCCAAAATGACTCTTAGGGGGATATAGCTTTAAATTATTGTTTGGAAACACATTATTCTATATTTTATTTTATTAAGGAAAGACAATAGGATCCATTTGAACCTAGGAGCCGCCACCAGAGATTTTCCTGTGATAATTACCCAGTTTCTCATAGGAGGGAAGTGGTCAGTCATTGGTCATGTGTAGCTTGTGTTAATGTCTCCAGCAGATTTGAAATCGCCAAAGATTCTCTGCAAATTTTACCCTCTGGGTCTGGGTTCATGAACAGCTATCCTATTTGAAAGCCAGCCACTGCTTGGGGTTTTCTATGAGTATCTTATCAAGTACCGTCTTCGTTATCCCTCGGTCGAGCATCTTCGGAACAATATTGGTGAGTATATGGGAATAGCCGTGACCTCCATACTTCATCAATCGGTGCTTTGTGTGTATGTCGTGTGCCATGAGAATCCGATCTTCATAGCCCTCATCCACCAGGAAACGGACCCTGTGTGTGGGGAAATGTTAACTCATTATATGCCAGCAGTCTCACATTTTAGGTGTTGCCTTTCACTCCTGAACATATGGTGCTTTTAAAGATTCTGAATCTCATTGTAGCATCTGTACCAGAAGACTCTAAATGAACACTGCGTGGTGAAAATGCAGGTGTTACTTCGTCCTAATATGAATGAGTTCCTCATTCTGTGCACACAGAAATTTCAACCCTGTGATATTTCTGACAGTGTCTGGCAATGCTGTGCTAAGGACAGCTTCCAGAGTTTAGGCCGTTTGAGCGAATGGCCACAACAGCAGTTCACTGAATAATTTTATATTTGTCTCTGCTCTTTAAAATGCTTGCCTTAGGCTCAAGTTTTGAGACACTATTCTATCTTTTTCTCTTTAAAGTCAGTGGGCGTTTGTGAGTAAAATATAGAAAGAAAAGGAATCTTCATATGAATAAAAACACTTTGAGTAAAATCAGCTGATTTTCAAGTGCAGGGTCTGTACTGTATTGTCATGCAGCCAATGAAAATAGATTGACATAGGTCTCTGCATTCCAGTCAGCTGTCCCTCTGAAGTCTACAGGAATCTTGACTCAGCAGCAGTCTCAGAGCATTAGATGAAAATGACCAAAAGATTTCAGTTTGTCTTCCTTGTTAACAAGGCTGCTAAAATAGCAAGCTGTTCCTTTAAATCCATAGTCAGTTGACTAAAAGACAGCTTCCTGGCTGTAAAAAATGTAATCCTCTTTGCCTAGTTAAGAGCTGTAATCTGCAGCATGAGTCACCTCATGACAGCCACCATCTGTACGTGTCTGCACTCTGGGCAGTGCCTGTCCCTGACCACCATGGGCCTTTGAAGTCAAAGATGCAACTTGCAAACAATGCCTCTTCTTTGGGATGCTTGTACAGTCTTGTGAGTATCAAGAGTACCAAATGGATGTAGGTGGTACCAAATGGATGTAGGTGGTACCAAATGGATGTAGGTGGATGGATCATGCTCCTCCTCTGGGGATTGACTATTTGAAAGGTCTTCTTTTGTTTTAATAGGTAGATAGGAGCATTTCTTGATATTCTATGGCACGAGTCCTATTTAATAACTACTGTGACACTCATGGGACACTACACAGAAAAAATCCAACGCACACAAACCTGCCCTCTGAGAACCTTTAAGATAAGTTACAGTTGAATACTAGACCAACTTGAAGGTCAAAGGAATGTAAGTACCAGCAAGAAGAGCCAATCTGGGTGCTCAGTGGTAGAGAAAGCAGCATTCAGCAGGCACACAAGGACGCCATGTCTGTTTAACAGCTGCATGGTGCCTGTAACCTTATTTAAGCCACTAAGGTTATTTGGCTTGTTAAAGCTGGTCCTGAAATCTTGATCTGTAGTTACTTTTGAACACACTGCATTTCAGGGGACTAGATAAGAGAGTTATACAATCATTTACCATACAAAGGGTAAAGCTTGATGAAATACACGCACAGTGCTGGACCTTAGAATGACACTGATTAGAATGGTCTGTTACAGTAGTTATGGTAAGGGAGCTTATGGGATGCACTTGCTGCCTGGTTGATTTTTTTTCCAGAGCATTTCTCAAGGTTTTATATCTTTGTCTGAAAACTGAGTTTCAGATGTAGCTCAGCTAGCTGGTGGAGCTCAGGCCTAGGGTACCATAGGCCCTGGCCTCAGTCCCCAGTACTGCCTAAGAAGGAGTGGTGGAGGCATACAAGTCTGTAACGCAATCCACGCCAGAGGCTGAGGTTGGAGGAGCTGGAGCAGAGGGGGGCTTTAGGCTCAGCCTTGTCCTCAGGCCACTCTGGGACCACCTGGGCGACTTCAGACTTTTTCTTTTCAAAACAAAAGAAAAGCTGGGGCATTCCTTTTCAAGCTCGGGATGTAGCTCAGCGATTGCTTCTCTCAGACTTTTGATGAAATCATTACCACCATGACATACATACCAACAAACAAATTCCTATAATATACTTTTGTCCCACCCTGAAACACAATGTTTTCACATTGGGAAACCATAGGAGAGAAAAGGATGGATAGAATGATTGTAGTTAAAAACGAGAACCCTACAAAATTGTAACACGACCCTAGAAAAAGGAGAAGAGAAACTTGGAGCCCTTCTCTCCCTATTTTGGCTAAACTATGAATAAATTCATTTCCTAGGGGGAGAAAAACGAACTCGTAGAAACCACAATGCAGTCAGGGATCTGGAGCCGTGCTAGCTCATGAGCAGGATAATATTATTGTTCGGGAAACGTAATATTATGCTGGCTATGATTGCAATGTGCCTGGACATGCCTACACCAAGAGTTCATCTCTCATGGTATGGCACCATGCAGAAGAACAGGAGGTACAAAGAAGCTGCCAGAAGGGAACAACCACTACAGATGAGAAGACAAAAAATCACAGTAATTATAGCAATACAAATGAGTTCATGTTTTGCAAACAAATATTAGAGAGAGACTACAAAGTGTGAAAAGGCAGAGATATAATAAGATTTGAGAAATGGAGCATAAGATTGAAGGCAGGTGTTAGACACAGAATTGCTGCTGCTGAGAGCCAGAGGTAGGCAGAAGCGTGCATCTGTGCTCCTGCACTCAGGAGGCTCGGCTGCAGATTCGCATAGCTGAGAAAGACTGTGATCAACTCACAGGGACAGTGGGAGCCGGGAATGCACACGATCGACCCCAAAGGGCATTCAGTTGTTATCACTGGCTGGGAACAGTGAACACATGCATGGTACTGGTTTAAGGACAGCCAAGCAAGAAATACGTACACATAGATACAGCATACACAGATATTTTTATATTTACACACATATACATTATTCAATATTTAATGCATAAAGAATGCTTACATTTGGCATAATAAGAGATAACTAAAATTACATTTTTGTCCTTGATTTCATAGACCAAAGTTGTTAAGAAGGATGAATTGGGAAGCCATCAGCCATTTTCCCATTACCACATTACCCTTTACCAATCCCCCTTTCTTGTCCCAAAAGGCCCAGGAGCCTCCCAGAAGCCACAGTGAGCAGAAGCCACACCCCACTGAGCAGAAGCCACACCCTACTGAGCTTTAACAATACAAAGCGGATCTAGAGGGGAAACTTCTCATTTCCAAATGAATTTAAAATATTTTGAGGACATTCATCATGAAAGATTTATTGAAGATCTGTTTGGAAAAGAATTGTGTGTGTGTGTGGCGGGGGTTGGAGGGAGGGACATTCAGGCACACCACATGCATGGTGGTGCCTTTGGAGGCAAAAGAGGGCATCGGATCCCCTGGAAATGTCCTTAGAGGTGGTTGTGAGTTCCTGACGTGGGTGCTAGGAACCAAAGCCCAGCCTTCTATAACAGAAACCCTGCTGATTTCTGAGCTGTTGCTCTAGCCCCATGACTTGTTTTGTTCATTTGTAATAAAATGATGAACTAGTACAGCATATTATTTTAGAACCCAAATCTGCAGACAAAATAGGTTCGTCTCTAAGTTGGCACAAGTTGGTAGGGCCCTACAGAACCCTGCTTGTCTTTGCTAATTGAGTTCCTGACTATGGAAATTAAGATCATGAAACAAAACACAGTATAAGCAACAGTAGAGTCTGGGGAGATGGCTCAGCAGGCAATCACTCCCCACAGAAGCAGGATCATCAGCATTTCAGATCTTCAGCACCCACACGGACACGGTGGACAGCTACAGTGGCCCACTTGCGATGCCAAGCTCGGAAGGTGGAGTCGGGGATCCCTGCTGTAAGCTGACTAGCTGGGCTAACTGAATCAGCAAGCTTTGGGATCAGCAAGAGACCTGTTCAGTACATAAAGTGGGGAGCTAGGAGGGAGAGACTCCTCATTAACATCTGGCCTACAGGTATACGCTATGGGGACAAAAAGAGGAAAGGAATTTGCTTGCCAAAGAACTAGTTCAAGTATCAAAGCCAAAAAAAAGACAGCGTCGGTGGCCAGGTTGGAGGAAGTAGTTTGTTTATGTGGAATAATCTTCCTTCTCCACCTAATGACACTGAAATAAATGCAAGCACACTTTACTGTCACTGGGATCATCGGAGACCAGTGCCAACATATACCAGCCCAGGGAAGCACAGAGATAGATGGTCCCCTTCCTGAGGAGCAACCATCAGCTGCTTTGAAATAAACAAGGGCTTGGGATATTCCCCTCCTCCCCATTTTGTGCATGCTCAACTACTGATGCCTGTCTCCGAGTGGGGGCATCCCTTCTCAAGTCTAGATTTGCTTACTCCCATCCCAGCAACTCAGACCCCACACTTTCGTCCTTGTTATCACAAGATCTCTCTCTCCCCGATATCTTAATCTCCAGTTTTCCATGCTGGTCTTATCACCCTTTATTCTGTTTCCACTCACCCCGTTTTTCCATATGGATGTACCCACTTCCTTATAGTCTCTAGCTTAATTTTCTGTTCTGTTACAAATTTCTTCAAATGCTGTACCTCACTCGCCCTCTGTTCCTCTGCCTATCAACTACACCTTTCCAATAAAAATCCTAATCCTAGATTTCCTTAGGTGTTCACACTTAATGCGTCTCCTCACGCTGCTTCACTGACACTGATAACTGATATTAAAAACATGTCTTGGTAAGACAATCAGCAACCCTGGGCACCAGTGCCGACCACAGTCATGCAGCCGTGGTTTCCGGCCTCAGATGGGTCTCCGGCACATGTGTACAATCCAGCAGCCATTACTATCCTCCGTCCTCGACGAGAGCCTGCCTTTAGTCTATTCCTTTTTTTCCTCAGGAAACAATAATGCCTACCTCATAGGAAGACTGGAAAGCACAAAGCTATTTGGCCTCCGTTCCTGGTCTCCTTGCTAAGACGTCTATCTGCGTCAGCATTACTGTCTGCTCCCAGCTCTCGGAACACAAAGGAGATAATACTCTCATCTCACTTTCTAATCACTCCCCCAGGTCCCACCTACTTGTCTCCTTAGGAGTCTGGGTCAATATTACTTACCTTTCCAGTATTTATGAGCAAACATTCATTTATTCTTTCCATATGCAGTACTAGACTTTGATATAAAAACTCTGTTTACTGTATTTTATATAAGTTCTGTATCAACCTCTTAGAGTCACCTCTCGTTCTCAGGCCCATTCCCTCTGTTTCTGTCCCTCTCAACTTCTGATCTCAGCTTCATAAACCATACAACGTTGGGGAAAGCTTCTCCGGTCACCTGTTGTCTTCTAGCCTTGGGCCGCACCTCCATTTCCTTCTATTGCTGCAGTGTTGCAAGGAACAACCTTCGCATTCTCCCGTCCCTCCCTTTCCTCAGCTCTCAGTCACTCCCCGAGCCTCCCACTGAGACCACACTTGCTGACCATGAGAGTCTCCTACTTGAGATCCCGGGGTTTCCCCTCAGCCTTGATTCTCCCTGATATCTACCGTGTACTGTAGGTGTTTGGGCCTTTGGCTGCAAGCCTGTCTTCTTACTGACTTGCATTTTCCATAACAGTTTCAGCTTGGAAACATTTCTACCTGTCCATAAGATGCTGAGGTTGACTCCATCTATTCAATATCCGGATCCCTAGGTCCCTGTCCTCTTTCTTCTCTCAGTGATCTCATCTGTTCTCAAGATTTGAACAATCGCATATGAACTGAGTATGTCTACTTTTATGTCCCAGCCTAGACTGTTGCTCTGAACTTCACACCCCAATGTTAGTTATTATTTTAGGGGTAACAGCGCTTAGCTGCTCCTAAAGTTTTCTTTACTAACCTCAGATATATTTCTTCTCTCAGGTTTCCTATCTTGTTGCTTTTAATCTTCAATCATCATGCCACCCCATGACCAAGAAGACATAATGTACCCGTCTTCTATCCCATCAAAGAATGAACGCTGCCCTAGTCTGCTTTATCCCCTATTAGACAATTCTGGGAGGTTGTCATGTGTGGTGTTTACACGTGGCATTTTATCACTTAAGTTGTAATTACCACTTTAATGGTTATATTTAGTAAAGCATTTTAAATACTAGTTGTAGAAAACCTTGGCTTTAGTTAGTGTGATCAACCTGAGGAAGGAAAGGAGAGTTGATTTCACTAAGGGGAAGAGGGGAAAATGGCTTTCATTCTGTTCTTATCATGGCAAGGTAGGGTATTATCTGTTTCTTGTCAGTCGTCCATCTGCTCTGAACTTCTAAGGCTCTGTTGGCTTTAGCCTACTTACTGTGACTCATTTTGTTCTTGAAATAATATATAGAGATTTTTCTCTCTGGAACAGCTCAGATATATTTTTCTCTGCCAAGGCTGCTTCAGCCTGCTTACTATTTTCCAAATCTTTGCTAATACTCACCCGGATACAGCAAGCCAAAAGGGCTGGCAGAAGAGAATGTGGTGAAAGTCTCAGAATATTTACCTTCTGATTCTTTTGTTATCATCGGGCATATCAATATCTGGGCTGAACTGGTAATTAAGGAGCTCCGTACCAAAGAGATCATATTCCAAGTAGCAGCCAAGTTGAGCAAACTCCAGCAGCTCCTTCTTATTAAATATAGACCTAGAGACAATAAGACAGACATATTGCTGTTATTAAAAGCATATACTCTACATGTATGCAGTGGAGTTTTATATATATAACCTTAGGGACTGGGGAGATGGATGACTCAGTGGGTATCAGGAGCACTTGCTGCTGAGCTTGATGACCTGAGTTCAATCCATCCTCAGGACGCACATGGTGTAAGGAAAGAACTAATGCCCACAAAGTGCCCTCTGCACTCTGTTTGTACTCCATGGGATGAGCAGCCCACACATATACACAAACTAAAACAAATGTCACAAAGATCCTGTGAGTTGACCCATATTATGTTCAAGTTCAGTTAAGCTAAGTTCAATTCATTACCAGAAATGTGAAAGCCTACCTAGCCAAAATAAAATTACCATTCTAAAGTCCTTAGGAACTCCATACTTATACCAATCTTTCCGCTATTATCCAAGCAGAATTTTATAACCTTCCTACAGAATGGTTTTTAGAATATGTTTATATTTCTCTAAAACTTTTTCCTAGCCTGTATTTTCATCCTGTAGGACAGCTGTGAGCCATGGAGGCTTTCCAAGGTATTTGGTATCAGGTCTCACCAGACCAGTTAGGGTAATAATGCCAATCTGACCAAAACCAGGAAGCTCTTGGCGCATGGTGGCAGAAAGATGATTTTGTTGAGAAAGGGTTGTGAAATTAGTTTCAAATCCTATGTGGGTACCATTCCAGCATTTTTCGAAGGGGTGATACTTAAAGCATTAATAATATGTTTAGGGGGCTGGGGAGATAAATTAGTTTGTGGAATGCTTGAAAAATAAGTATGAAGACTTGGGTTCAGATGCCCAGTAAAATACGAGGCCGAGTACACATGTGCTATGTCTGTAACCGCAGAACTGTGGGCAGGGAGAAAAAGGAGCAACAGTGAGCTCAGTGGCCAGTCTGCCTACCTGAATTGATGAGATCCAGTTCCAGGGAAAAACCATGTCTCAAAGAATAAGATGGAAATCAATTGAGGAAAACAGTGAACATCAACTTCACACCTCCACCTGCACGCATTCATACCTGTGCACACTTGCACACACATGTGCACACACTCATATAAACTCATACACATATCACACAAATATATGTGTGTGTCTTCTTTTATGATTATTTTTAAAGTAAAATGTATTGTTATTTGTAAATATCTTGACAAATCAGTAGGTGTATTAAAAGTCTTTCTATTTTAGGATACAACCATGCAAATGAAGGAGAAGGATAAAATAAAAACAGGGAATACAGCGCATCAGAGGGCAGAGTAAAAGATATCTCAAAAAGTTTGGGTTATAAAATCTAAAAAGGGATGCATTGTATCACCCCGAAATAACTTTGTAGACATTTAGTCACGTGGGGAACCAGGAAAGAATAAATACATCCTGCCAGAATAGAGTGTAGAAAACAATAGAGGGAGAGAAATTCCATTAGACGTGGAGTGAAAGCCTGGAGAAAGGAAGCGATTTCTCAGGGCCCAAAATGGGCCTGGGGAAGAAATAAACATGCTAGATTACCTTGTAGGTTCGGAAGGCAAGCTGATGTTTTTACCACTTTGGCAACTTCAGGACCCAAGGATTAGCGCATAATTGTATTCCTATGAGTCAGCTACTAAGCCTTTCTCCCAAACAATGGGACGACCCAGTAAGCTCCCATGTGCCACAGGTGTGACAGTTACTTGCTTGCCTAGATGCTTCTGGTAGCTGACCTGACCACCACCGTGGTATAGGCTGGCTCCTTTCTCTCTTTTTCACTAATTCACCACGATTTAGAACCCACAGTATTGTTTTAGGAAGGGAGACTATGGAGACTTCCCTTTATACTTTAAAATGTGACTCTCCACTCTTTTAAGGTCTGTTAATACCACCCCTCTCCCACCTTCTTACTACAGCCACAAACTTGTGCTTCCAAAATTGCCAAGCTAAAAGAATACATATTTTTCTTTAGTAACCATATTCTGTTTTTTCCCAAAGAACCATGCTTAAAAACAAAATATATACAATTAAAATAACACAACAGAGAATAAATTAAGTTTAGTATTTTCTCTTTTGAGTCAAATTTGAATTGTTAATTACTCAGTATGGGCAAGCTACTACGTGGATAAGCCAGAAGAGGACAGAGGCATCCACAGGTCAGATCAAACTCTTGCTTTTTCTCCTAATACTACCCCCTTCTTTCTTTTGGCCCAACACCCTGACATAAGGCTTTCTACATTGTAAGTGATGTCTTAACGCATACAAAATAAAAAATATAATAGGTTATAAAGCCACAGGAAAAATCTTTAGTCTCAGTTCCAATTGAAAGTAAGAGTAGGGCCTTGGAGGTAGCTCATATTGGTAAAGTGTTTGCTGAGCAAGCACGAGGAACCGGGTCTGATCTCCAGTATCACATCAAGGGCTGTGAACCATGGCAGATGCTGGTAATCCCAGTGCCAAGGAGGTGGATGCAGCCAGATGGTTGGAACTTGCCGTAGAGCCAACGTCATCTAACTGGTGAGCCTCAAGTCACAGTGTTTCACAAAGCAAAGAGAACAGCCCCGGAGGAACAACACCTAAGACTGACTTCTGGCCGCCATGTGCATGAACACGCACGTACATAAACACCCACGTGTGTACCCCCCAGGAGTTGTGCTGTTTTCTCATCTCATCTAATGTCTTCCACAGTCCTGTCAGCTCTTGATTTCACTGATGACCTGGAAAGGTGAAATCAAGGTGATGTGCTAAGCTCAAGTTAAAGCTGCAAGGCATTCTCTTAACTACCACACTAGGCCTCTTGTCCCACTGCCATTTTTTTCCCCCCACTCAATGGAAAAATCTGAATTGTATGGACTGAATGTGCTCATATGACATGTCACTTTCAAGCGTGGCATCTGACTCCTCCCCAACACTATCCTGAAACTATGTGCGAAACAATGAGAACCAAAGGGGAGTATGTAGGTAAGAAAGGGAAAACTCGAGAAAGACAAGAAACGATTATCCTGTAGAGAGCTTTACCTGGGCAAGAGTATAGTTAATGTGGTAAGTATAATAGGTCATATTAAGCTTTTCCAGTTACTTTAGTCAAAATGACAGACATGCTTAAGGGAGCAGACGGAACAACCTTAGTCATGACTATTGCTTTCATTCTTTGCACAAGTCTTACATTGTTCTACGCTCCTTCTACATTCTAAGAGGCACATAGGCACCTCTCACCAGGTCAGACAAGATGGCTGCTTGTGACCTACCACCCATACTGGCTGCACCCCAAACCTTCTTCATCACAGCTAATGTTAATTATCTAATCTGCTATGGTTTGATTCAAGGGCATGTTCCCCAAAGCCTTGTGTGTTAGAGATGGGCCTCCCGTGTGTGCACTCTTAGTAGGGAGAAGCCTGGAGAGGTAGAACATAGCGGGAAGTCTTGTCGTCATTAGGTGTCTTCTGGTCACTGCGGTGATGCCCTCAAAAGTAGTATATTGGGGTATCAGTCTCTTCTCCTTCCTCTCTCACCTTGGCTATAACCTGAAGACCTTGCTAAGTACTCGCCCCCAGTGGCTTTCAGTATTCACAGAAGAAGAGTTTCAAGGAAATACAGCCTCCTGACAGTGGACTTTACCTCCCTAACTAAGATCCAAACTCTTTTTTCTCTCTTTTTCTTTAAAAATTTTTTTCTTTTTTTTGAGACAGTGTCTCACTGTGTAGCTCTCGCTGTCCTGGGACTCACTTTGTAGATCAGGCCAGCCTTGAACTCACAGAGATCTGCCTGCCTCTGCCTCCTGAGAGTTGGGATTAAAGGTGTTTGCTACTACACCTGGCTGACCCAAATTCTTTATAATTTGATGTATACAGATGGTCCAGCTCTCAGTGGTGCTGTGAAGAACCGCAGGCTGCTTTGTGTTAGGGGCCATGGTCTCCCAGCCTCAGCCATGCTGAGAACACCTGCTCACCAGGGAAGCTCTGCTCAGAGCCATTAACTCTTACACTGTGTCTCAACAAGCTCCCTGTCACTGACATCTAAAAGACTCGCCGACCCACTGCTCCCTGAACATCTCTTACCTCTGAGAAACTGGTGCTCAGTTGGATGACTTCCAAAGATGGAAGCTGTGCCACTGCATTTTTTCTTACACAATTTTTTTTTCTTCCACTTGGTGAAGGGTCAATCCCAAATCTCAGTATGGTTCCATAGAAAAACGGACTCTGCTTGACATCCGACAGGTGAGATCTCAACTCCTCCAGCCATCAGTGGCCGCCGAGGACAACTTATAGAGGTGGAGATGCTCACCTCAGCCAGTCCTCCCCGTTCTAAACTTTATATCCGTGGGTAGCTATACTCTTGTCTACTCCAACAATCTCTGTCCCGACTATGACATATAAAAGAGCTTCTGGGATTCAAACATGGCTTCACGGGTAAAGACGCTTGTCACCAAGCCTGACAACCTGAGTTCAATTCCAGGGACCCAGGTTGTACCTCTGACCTCCTCACACATACCATGGCATGCAGATCTACGTACCAACGCACACAAATATTAATATAAATGTAATAAAAATTGTCTAAAAAAGGGATCTTGAATTCAAAGGGGAAGAAAGTCTCACCTTTTGATGAATGAAACAACTTCCATGCCATCTATGAGGTCTCTTGGTAATTGCAGCATGATAATCAGAACTTTTTCAGTCAAGGATTTGTTCTTGTCACTTGTATGATATCATTTTATCAGCTGCATACTTTAAACTTTTGCTCTTTGGCTAGTAAAGATATATATTGAACAGACATAAACTTAATAAAATTATATTAAATAAAAAGTGTATTGTCATCTCTTAGGAAGTGACATCTGAAGTGATCTGTCTTCATTTTTCAGAGCACACTTATATTACCTAGTGTTTCAAGGCTCTAGTGAGCACTGCAAGTGAACACTGATTCTGTTCTTTCCTTTGTCCCCTTTATAGTCTAGGTTTTGTAATGTCCTGAGGGATTTAGTTTAAGGTCAGATTTACCCTGAATGGGTGTAGGAATGTCTGTGTAAAACAATAATTTGGACGAGGTTTGGGAGACCTAGATGGCAACAGTCCCTTTCCCAGTTCACAGAACTCCCAAACACACTATGTCATTTCATACCTCCAAGTACGCCTTGTGAATTAGCTTAGTAAACACTTACTGTCACCTGTCTTGTGTTACTCTTTACGTTGGGAATACAAATATGAATAAAGACATTCGTCTGTCATCCCAAGTAACTTAAAGTCTGTGGAAGAAGACAGATGTTTTAAAGTGATAATTATAATTAAATGCTCCAAAGTTTTTTTATAGTGCAAATAAATACAAAGTATTATGGAAGAACAATGAACAAAGGGATTCACTTGAGCTAAATCTTGAAGTATCTCATTTACATAAAGTTTGGAAGGGTTTAGGTGCTGCATAAGAGGTGCATAATCCAGAGGAACATCTGTTGAAAGTTAAGAAAGGAGCTTATTGCTCTTGAATGAAAGGCAATAGCTTCTCAGAGGTGGATATATGAGAGAGCATCCATCCATCCATCCATCCATCCATCCATCCATCCATCCACTAAATCATGCAATTCATCTATAATTAGTATAAAATTGTTGACCTCTTATAACAAATAATGCACAGCCATGTCCTGTGGAAAATGTAATATCTATGAAGGAAAAGGGACACCTAAACAAATAATAATTTTATAGGATTTAGCAAGTGTGAGGATAAGAGTACTTCTTTTTGTGTGTTTATTTATTTATTTATTTATTTATTTTTTTATTAATTTGTTCTTGTTACATCTCAATGGTTATCCCATCCCTTGTATCCTCCCATTCTTCCCTCCCTCCCATTTCCCCCTATTTGACCATGTTCCCTGGAGGGGGAGACCTGGTGGCACTCAGAGGAAGGATAGCAGGTTACCAAGAAGAGCCTTGATACCCTATGAGCATATACAGGGGGAGAAAATCCCCCTCAGGAATAGTCATAGGGGAGGGGATAAGAGTACTTCTATGAATGGGGTTAGTAAAACGCTTCGGTGAATTGAGCATTAATAGAATACTCTTCCAAATAGACACAAGGAATGGAATAAGACATTACAGTAGAATGTCACATTTGTATGAGAGCCTGGCGGCACAGGACACTTGAAACAGTTCTGGAGAATTATGGGAGGTCATGCAGAGCATGAGGTGGGCACCACAGGACCAAGGTATTTGGGTTCTGTGTCTAAGCAGAGGGTACTCATTGAAAGGTTTTAATTCAGAGGACAGGAATATAGTCAGATTTGGATTTAGGAAGATGTGTCTAGTTGACTGTAGAGATCGAATTCTGGAGGGGAGCTAAGGAACTGAATCCTTTTGGTAGACTCACAGTGGTTCAGGTAACAAAGTAAGGCCTGACAAGTTCAGACAGTGAGTGAAGAGTGAATCAGAAGAGCTGTGTTTGGGGAGCTTCGTGAGGTGGGTAGGTGGTAGCACACCTGGACTCCAAAGAGAGAAATACTCAAGCTGACGTCCAGCGTGAACAGCATTGCCATTGGTGAGAATAAAGGTGACAGCGGGAATGACTCGTGGGGCCATCAGTGCAGTGATGGGGGTGGGGGAGGGGCAAAGAACCCGGGCAACTAATTAGTTAAGATTACATGATTCATTCACAGAACACGGGAGGAATAAATTTTGAAGCACAGAATACACCGAACATATAATTATGCCACATGAAAATGTCATTACAATGAAGCCTGGGCTCTCAGTACCTAGTCCAGTGCCCTCTCATTATGTGGTGCAGTGACCTGGCCACCCGGCATTCGGATTGATGGGTCCCTGAACCTAAAGGCTAGAAACTCCAAAGAGAACTCTGTCTTGCTCACTGAGCCAACACATGAGGAAGTATGGACTGCATTTTCCATGAAAACATACACCCTTGAGCAAATAAAAATTTAAAAGTTGGCACACACATGCACAGAGAGACATTCATATATACCACTGATTTATTAAAAACTGAATTTTGATGAATTCCCACTATAAAAACTAATTACAAAAAAGTAATTTCTTTATTCCCCCAGCCCCTTGAAACTCCTCAGTTTAAAACCAAAGAATATTTGTACAGATACTGTATGTAGAATGTTTAGTTAGTCTATAAAACATTTCAATAGCTACTTTAAATTACTAAACTCAACTATAAATATTCATTTAATAACCTAACATGAGATTTGACATCTATGATGATATTTTAAACAAATATATAACTTATTATAACCTAATGATAATAATCTAATAAAATAGCCCTGAAGCCAGGCCTGGTGGCTCATATCTATAATTTCAGAACACTGAAGGCTGAGGCAGAATAATCAAGACTTCAAGGCCACTCTGGGCTACACAGTTGATTTCAGGCCTGGGTTGGTTATACCGTGAGACCCGTTTCAAAAAATCAAAAACATTCTGCTTAAAACAATTTTCAAACCCTGCTCTCATGTATGTTCTATACTGTGAAGGACAGCCTTGCTTCAGAGAAAAGTTTGAAAAATTTTAATTTTGGGCATGGTTCTCAGGATTGAACTCAGGGCCTCCCACATCGTCTGTATCCCAGTTCTGCCACCACCAAGATGGTAGATACTGGTTGATGAATTTTAATTCATTAAAAAAGTAAAGGTCAAAAAATATGAACAGGAAATATTTCCAATAGATTTTAAGATAATTTTCTGTATCTATTGAGTGTTTACTAAGAATATGAGTTTCATTTAAACTTATTGAGAATGGTATGTTAGATTAATATTTTAGTTTATGGTCTTCTTTGGAGGTACTTAAAATATCAATGTACCCGTTTTATGAGATTCTTTTTGGCATCCTAATATGGACCAGCATTTTCAATATTAGTGATGAACTGGGAATAAAGGCAAAGAGGGAAATATTATCAATTGCTATTATCTATGTTTTCATAAGCATCTTCTACACTTCCAGTTCTGACGGACTCAGTCCCTATTTGATGATGTCATAGGAAGATGTGATGTCACACTTTAAATGTTATGACAAGGTTTCAGTAAAAGGAACAGAGGGCCATGAAGAAAAAAAAGACCCTTGCTTAAACTAGACTAAAACCAGAGGGCTGCAAAGTGTAATTAAAGCGTTGTTTTAAAAGGCAATCCACAGTTTATAAACTGCAGGAAGAGCTTTCAACCATCACCTTTCCAGCTGCCACACAGCACAAAAGAGGCTGAAGTTCTCGTGTTGAGTAGGGCATGGGTAAGAGGATGACGGTGCTCAGGACAGGAAAGATAAATCTCACGGACAAGGTGATCCTATTTGTTAAAATGTCACCTTTCATGTGAATGGTGTCAGAGTCATGACAAATTGCTTCAGGGAAAAAAATTACTAGTGGAAGATTTGGGTGGGTAGAATGGGCTGGCAGAGCTCAATCCGAGGGCCGCCTTTTGCCCTGATACTGGTTTGGAATATTCAAAAATATCAAATACTATTGTAATGTAATTGCGTTTTTCTAGACTGTATTTGTACACACAAGTTGAGCTGCTTTTCAGTTTGTGAAAGGCTTGACTGGGTTTCTTTCTTCATTTCCTTCCTCCGTGCGCCTTTTAATTAGGTTCTGCCTTAAAAGGAAACCCATTCTAAGCGATGATAGAAAGACATCTGCATGGCACTTTAAGGGCTAAAAATTTTTTTTTCTTGTCTGGGGAGATGGCTCAATGGGAAAGAGCATTTGCTGTGCAAGCAAGAAGACCGGAGTTCAAATCCCCAGAAGCCATGTAAAAAGCAAGGCAACATACCTCTGTCCCTGTCCCTGGTGTGTGGGAGCTGCAGGCAGGAGGGTTGCTGAAATTTCCTGGCCACTATCTTTGTGCTAGGTTGAGTGAGAGACCCTGTCTCAAGGAGTTCAGGCTTCCATGGAGCACATAGGCAACTGCACATACACAGACAATTTTTCCTAACCCCTTTGACACATGAACAAACAGCTTTGGAGGCTTAAATAACTTATAGAAAGTCACTCAGTAAGTAAATAAACTGTGAAACCAGGCAACAGAAATTCATGTCCTCTTTCCAGGGTCCATTCTGTGTTGAATTAATGAGTTTGTAGTTAATGTCATCACATAATTTTAACTTAAAATACATTCAAGGTTTGTATCAGTAAGGACTCTATGAAAATGTATATTTTATGTAAAATGCATTGCTGGGATCAACATATACACAAAAGCAGCAAAGATGCCATGTTAAGAAGTCCCTAGTTTGTCATGTATGTAATATACATACATATATCACACAGGGACATTACACAATGAAAACAGAAGACATGTTATCAAGCATTAGTCACTGTAGGAAAGAAAGTGTTATCAGCAATTATTTCCCATTAAAATTTCTCACTTGCTCATCCTTTGTTGCCTGGACCAATTTATTGCTCTAGTTGGATCCAAGTCAAATTGATTGACACCGGTTTTCCTGCATGTTAAACGCATGCTGTACATGCTATTCAATGCACACCCAATTTGATGCATTTTGTACATGTCTGCAATGCATGCACATATATCCTCCACTTTACAAACCGTTGAGAAATGGAGCTGTATTTACAGGATTCTAAGCACTGCACACCACTGTAGGTGCACAGCACTCCAATTATTCTTTTTAAGAATGCTGCTGTAGTATTTAGCAATACAAAGATGTTTTGTTCAATTTCCATTTGCCAGACATTTGCTTGGAACTGTTTGTGGATGACTTCAAATCAATTCATTAGAATTTATAGGAATTAAAAGTGTACAGCTCCGTGGATCCTGCAGAATTAATTTTTTCGTGCCTTTTCAAAGAAAAATCTTAAGGTTAAAGGTCACCATAATTATAATTAAAGAATCACTTTGAAAGAATCGCAGCCCAATGTTTGATATATACATATGGTAATTAGTCACTCAAATATTTGTTGAATGAATGAAGTGATATCCCACTCTTTTCATTTAATTAACAGCACGGGGAAGAAAGGTTTCAAATTTGTATCCTTTCAAAAGTTCAGCCAATTTGGCATGCGTGATCAAAGGCAAAGAGAACAAAATGTTTTTGGCCCATTCCTGAGTTTTTCCTTCTGGCCGTTCAGATACCCTTGGGTCAAATTCCTTTACCCTCCCCAGGGAGTGATTTTCAAAGAGAGTGATGTGCTCTCTTCCTATACTTAATTATCATGCCCCTAATCAGACTCCAGATGTCCATCAAAACTCCCCGGCTTGTTAAATACATAGCTAAGAAGATAAAAGATTTAGGTATTGCACCTGCCGTGACCCCCCAGGAAGCTAAAAATTTGAATTGGTGAATGGTTTCTAAAGATTCATTATTTGGACTATGTTTTTTATTTTATTTATTTTTCTCCACTGAGCTTTCTCTGGTAAAGAAATAATTTTGTTGTATATGCTTGGTTACAACTATTCTAATATGACATTAATGGTAAGCCCTGTTTGAAAATGAATGACAAAAAGATAGCTGTGGGGTGGCACAACTCTGTAAAGCACACATAACCCAGATTAGACTCTCCCCAAAGAGGTGCTGCTGGTAGCCACCACCTAGAAATGTGGCTAGAGTTTTGGAAAGGTGGTAAAATTATTGTAAATGTTCAATGGTGCAAACCCTTTTCCATTAAAAGCTGAAACAAGAACACAGAGGCTGCTGTTATTTCTAATACGTGTTGACTTTGGGTGGCTATCATTGTCCAGACAGCCCCCTTGGGTGTCTCAAAGGGTCAAATTCACAGCAGTCGGCCTGCTCTTCAACAGACTCACAAGCCTTAAAGGAAACAGATGGTTAGGGGAGGGCTTGGAACATAGCAGATTTATCTTATTAAATTGTTGCCTGTTTAATGACCTTAAGCTGGTAACCAGTGGCCACGTGACAACCGTGTTGCTTGGAGGTCTTCAAGGAGATGGTTGTCCACTAACTCTATCCTTTCAGCACCCCAGCTGCCCCCTTTGGATGACTGTGTAACAGCTTCTTGTTCCAGTGTGTGTGGAGTGTCCGTGTGTGTGTGTGTGTGTGTGTGTGTGTGTGTGTGTGTGTGTGTGTCCGTGTGTATGTGTGTGTTTGCCTGCCTGTCTGCCTGTCTATCTTCCTGTCCATCTGGGTAAATCGTAATGTAGATTTCATAAACCTTCAGAAATAATTAACTGCTTCCATGGGGTTGTGAGCACATTAAAACGTTTTGTGTCCTCCCAGGTGAAATCTACATTTGAATGGAAAACCAAAGTAAGTTTACAGGTAGTCAAGGCTGAAGATCAATCTGCTCACCTCAGAGCCCTTGTGTTATAAAGTGAGTCAAAAGGCTCCGCGGCCACCCCAAGCTACCACTTCCCAAACTTAATAAAGCGCAGCTGCAGAACCTTCTGTCCTATGCCCGGAAACACGGTGAGAGAAATGGAATGGTGTTATGTTTGATTTGGAGAGTTTTAGAGGCTATGTTTTAGAGGTGGCTCTTCTTTTTCTGTGTTCCCCATTGTGTCCAGGCTCTTTTGTGAGTTGTCCCCATTACAAAGAGCTGACACTCCTGCTCTTTCAGTGCAGCCCAGATTGTGTGCACTGCCCAGCAGAGCTCAGACAGCCTGTGGAAAGCTGACCTAGTCAGACTCCAGCCTGGCAACTGGTCTGCTGGGAACAGTCACTTCAAATAGCTACCACTTCCTACATCTGCCTTCTTTTATTTATTTATTTATTTTTTCTGTTACCTTATTTGGTTTGTTTTCAAAAGCCATTTTCCCTGGCTGCTTCCCCATGGAAATATTTCGATGTATGTTTTTGTCATGCACTGGGATCCCAAAGGACCCATACCATAGGGGCAGAGTGGGTGAGTGTTTAGCAATTGCCTCAGGATATGCCAGAATGCTCAGGCTTGGCTGGTGTCAGGGCAACATTCCATTCAATCTTGAGCCATCCAAGAGAGAACTACTGAACTTATAGCCAATGGAAATCAGGTAATATACCTTTATCATTTAATATAAAGTGTACACATGCATATGTGTGTATATGCAATGTATATATATATATATGTCTAGTGAAAACATGTGCATACCACTAAGAAATAAATACTAGGACTTTTTAAATTGTTTGATTTTTTTTTTTTTTTTATAAGCCAGGAAATATTGTTGTGGTAGTCCGGGTTTTTTTTTTTTTTTCACAATTTACAATGAAAACTTATTTTTTATTTGTGCCCAGCATAATTTTCTAACAATGTCTAACTGTGGTTAAAAAAAGGGGGGGGGTAGTACAATTCTGCTTTCAGGAGCATTTTGATCCAGTTTCAAACAGCGTGGCAGACTGAATGTTCACAGAAAAGCTTTCCAACAGAGTCCATGTAAAACACTGAATAAAACTCATGTTTTTAAATGTTTGGTTGGGGCTGCTGGCAAAGTTAAGACTTTTTCACGGGCAGCAACAAGGGAGGTGAGAAAACAAGGGAGGATGGGGGTTTAGGAAAGCACTGTATGGCAGGCAGGCTTTGAGAGCTAAGGGAGACAGGGCTTGGACTGACCAGGGAGGAAGATCATTCTGAAGACGCACAAAAAGCTGCCCCATCACCAAAACCAGCATCGATCAGTGCCTATGCACAGGGAGAAAGGCTGAGGTGAAGACTTCTCTAGAGTAGATATTTGCCTCTGTTTCAACTGATAAAGCAGGGAAAGATGGGCGAGGAGTCTTGAGAACCTGTAACCACAGCGTTGTACCTAACAAGTTTAAGGGTGAGAATTCATAGTGCACATTTCAAAATGTAAAGGATCATAAAAAGCTGTATGTCTTTCTACTTGTTTGAAGTATTTAGCATTTGGATTCATGGAGAGGGAAAGTAGAATGGTCCCCACTAAAGACTGGAGGAGAAAGTGCCCTGAACTGGATGTTTCAAATATTTAAGATGATACATTTTATTTTATAGATATTTTTATCATAATAAATAAAAAGTTAATGTCTTTAAATTTAATTTAAAGTAGAATCAAGTTGACAGTGCCACCTAACTCCCTACCAGAAACAAGTAAAATAAACAAATAAATAACAACATCAAAAAATCCCAGCAAAACCAAAAGAGATCCAAGAATAGATGTGCTACCTGCAGTCTAATGCTTGGGAAGCTGAGGTGGGAAGGTCTGGAGCATTATGTCATCCAGAGCTACACACTCAGACCACCTCAAAAACAAAGAAGCAAGCAAATAAATTACACTTAGAGGAGAAGAAAAAAATTCACCTGTCATAATGATTTCCAAGGATTTTGAAATATGCTTGCTCATTGTGAAACATTTTATTCTATAACACATGCAAACACTTCCTATGAAGGACCCACCTAGAGTGACTCAATAGCAAACGACATCAATAAAAAGACAACAAATTGTGTATCAATTTATATACTATATATACATATTGCTATTTCTTTTGTGAGACATTATCTTACTACGTAGCCCTGGCTGGCCTGGAATTTGTTATGTAGACTAGGCTGACCATGAACACATTGAAATCCAACTGCTTCAAGGTGCACACCACCATATCTGGCTTATGCTCTTTTTTTTTTTTTTTTCAAGAAAAAAAAAAACCTTAAAATATGTTGAGGGAAATAAAAGTTATTCAATTTAACCACACAGATTTTAAAAGTAATGAGGTGGAACTTAAAAAGAAAATTTTATGTTAATATTATAGGCAAAACACACAAAGAAAGAATGATTCTGCCTGGAAGACAAAAGTAAATAAAAAGATAAAACTGAAGAAATTACAGCTCAAAGATAAAAGTAGACGAACAATGAGAGAGAGAGAGAGAGAGAGAGAGAGAGAGAGAGAGAGAGAGAGAGAGAGAGAGAGAGAGAGAGGAAGGACAGTTGGGAAGGTCCTACAGACATGGGGCTTAAAGTAATGCTATGGACAATAAGCAGTATTTGGAGCGATTAGGGGATGAAGCCTTCAGAAGGAATGGACGATACACCTGCATACCAGAACTCTCAAGAATTTTAAATTACACAATAATAAAGAAACATTGAGTCAGCTCATGGCAAAAATGCAGAATACTTTAAACAAAAACCTTGTAAGAGTTTAGCTCCCAAACAAACAGAATACAAAGTTCTTTAAGGAAAAGACAGCTGGTTTTAGCTGGTTTATCGGTAACAGTGCATGATCATTGAAAACGAAAGATCACTGAAGGGCTTGGGAAGTTAACTTGCAACTAGTCTCTATTGAAAATGATTGATCCTATCACATTATCCATACACAATAACAGAATAAGGGTATTTTCAGACAAACAAAAGCTAAACATTATAACACAGATATTTATCAAAGCAGGGATGGGTATAATCAAGATGTGTTGCAGATAGGTACGGCATTTTCAAAGAAGGAATGTGATTATTATTCAAGAAGAGGAAGAATTATATTATGAATCTTGTCTATCTAATACAGTTCATCTAAAGGCTTATGATTAGAATTGGCAATGCTGTTAATGTTACATTGGTATGTATTTGTGTATTAGCAGTAGCTAAGCATGTGACATGTAACAAATATGTAACATTGTTACATGCTTGTGTATTAGCAGTAGCCAAGCATCTGTTTATGTGGTCAAGTCTCTAATATGACATGTAATGGGGGGGAGTGGCACACTCTAAAAACACATGTCAAAAAAAGATAAAAAATAAAATAAGAAAATTAAAACACTGTCTGTATTTTAACCCTTGGGATCTCTGAAAATGACCTTACTAGAGAAAAGAAACATAGAATTAAGGATCGTCACACAAACTCATTCTATGACATGAGTGGGTCCTAAGTTCCACATCAAATGTCCTATAGATGAAAGAGAAGACAGACAGAAACCCAAGGCTGCGGGAAGCAGAGCAGAAGCTAGCTCTGCAGCCACAGCTGAGGAACACCAACACCTGCCCAACAAAGGAGCAAGCAAGGCCAGGATTCTCCCTATAGCTCTGAGCTCCCACACTTTGGCTAACACTTTGTTTTCAGACTTCCACCTTCAGATCCATTAGAGAATAGATTTCTGTTGTTTTGTGTTGCTGGGTGTGTTGTAATTGTTAGAGCAATCGTAAATACCAATATGCCATAATGGAAATACCATATTTACCATTATTTCAATAGTTTCGGTTTCCAAAATTCAGGTGTTGCAAACCAAAAACAGGTGGCAGGAACATAAGTACCCATATTTTTGGTTCCCTTTCAAGGTGAAACCATTTGTTTTCTCTTGTACTTATATTTGTAGATGCATTTATGGCCCAATTGTTGGAAATACTGAACAAGCGGAATTGGCATGGGCATGATATCGTAAGACAAATAAATGGGGCTGAGGAAGATGAAGAAAGTACCTTTATAAAATGTCTCGGGTAGAATGTGACACACAAAAGGAATAAACTACAGCACCGATTTTGTTGTATGTTCATTACTTCATAAGTACTGCCTTCTGGGAACTGTGGGTCTAACTCAGTGGAGGAGTTGTGATAATTGTGTGTGGGGGGCCCTATGTTCAATGTTCTCTGGGAAAGATTATCTTCCAGGTGGCCACTGCAGTTCCCTGTGTGACTACTATGTCATTGCTCTAATCGTAAGTGATTTTCCCATCTGATAACCCCTCAATTGTACATTACTCTACAGGAGTTTATACGGTGACCCACTTACCTGTCGAGGTGGGACATGACTGTTTTGGAGATGTCTGCGCCTGCTTCTTGCAATATACGGATGATCTGAAATGGTGCACCTGGGTTCCGTCCAGGATGGATGATGACAGGACAGCCAAGCTGGGCCTGGGCATGAGCTGTAGCCTGAAGTACCTTCCTCTCACTGTCAGTCAAAGGCCAGGAGCAGCCAATTTCTCCAATAACGCCACACTTGATGCTGGTTCCATCCGCTCCATGGAGAATTTCACTAATAAGGACCCCTGTAAGCTAAGGAAGAAGGGAAATGAGCCTATTTTATAGATTGTAAAATATGTCTAAATAAACTCATACCACACAGAGCTGTTTATTCAGGAATGCACTCTTTGAAAAATGTGCTCAGAGCCGGGCTGGGAGAATGGAGCCTCACAACCATGAAGACCTGGGTTTCATCCCCAGAACTCACAGGAGAATGTCGGTTGTGGTGGTGTGTATTTGTGACCTAGCGCTGGGGAGGCCAAGATAGCTGGATCCCAGGGGTGCACTGGCCAGCTGGTCTGGCATAATATGACCAGTTACCTCCAGGATAATGAGAGGCCTGTTTCAAAGGACATGGACACTTTTCCTAAGGGTGACACCTGAGGATATCCTACAGCTGCCACATATGCCTCCTGCCAGGGACCTATACTAACAACACACACACACACACATGCGCGCACACACATGCGCGCACACAACTCAACATTCATGTAGTGACTATTGACTAATGAACAGAGCATTTTTTCTGACTAGACTGGAAGTTCAACAAGTTAAGCATCTTATTGAGACAATTTGAGAAACGCATATGTTAAAGATGTTGTGGGGACAAAGAGAAGGAATGTGTATTTGGATTGAGAAAAAAAGAATCTATATTTTATTCTGGGAACAGTACCTATGGATGCCACTGGATGCACCTATGGATGTCAACTGTATCAAGTAATTAATTTTTTCCTTTATTCATTCAGCCTAATAAATTCACAACACACACAGTATCTACAGTACTTGGTTCATATGCACAGTAACATTTCAGCATGGCTTGACATATAACCCTTATCATTAGCTCAGCCTTCGATTAATATAAATGTATATGTATTTAAAAGCTTATAAAAATTTAAAACAAGTCATTTTAAATACTAACCAAGAGCTTACCTGACACTCTGTACCTGTAAAGCAGTTTATGCGAAATATGTAGGAATGCATACCATATGTAAACGTGTGTAAATTGACACACATGTTTAACAAGCGAACACGCACGTGTGCAGCAGAGCCCTGCCGCAAATTTCTCAGTGTCCTTGCAAACTTTGCTTCCTTCTGCCCATTCTTACTTAATGTTGTAGACTTCCTCCCTCCCCCTCCTGGCTTGTAATAAGAGAAGAAGCTGTGTGTGCAAACCGGCCAAGTCTCTGCCTGCCAAGTCTCACCCTACTGTGAATTTTCATTGCTGGTTATTATAAAACCCAAGGGGGAAAGCTGAAGCAGCTTATGATGGAAAAACGATGTTTACAAATGGACTGAAGCAGAACCACCGAGCTCTGATAGGATTCGTACAAACTAAGCATTAACACAAGAGAATTGTTAATGACCAGTGTGTTGCAAGCTCCTTCCTCAACACTTGAAAGATATGGGAGCTCACTAATCTGGGTCCCATTTGGCAGCTGTCTTTGTGAGCTAGCTTTCTCCCTCCCTCCCTCCCTCCCTCCCTCTGTCCCTTCCTCCCTCCCTCCCTCCGTCCCTCCCTCCGTCCGTCCCTCCCTCCCTCCCTCCCTCCGTCCCTCCCTCCGTCCGTCCCTCCCTCCCTCCCTCCCTCCGTCCCTCCCTCCGTCCGTCCCTCCCTCCCTCCCTCCCTCCGTCCCTCCCTCGTCCCTCCCTCCCTCCCTCCCTCCCTCCCTCCCTCCGTCCGTCCCTCCCTCCCTCCCTCCCTCCGTCCCTCCCTCCCTTCCTCTCTCCCTCCCTTCCCTGCCCCCATGTCCAGCTACTTCTGAACCAACCACATTTTAGGTTGTCCTGAATTTGTATACAACAAAGAATGGCACAAGCAGTGCTTTTTACCTGCTCCACTGACATGGCCCTGGTCGCTGTAGAGTGAGTTGCATCAACATAAAACCCAGCTCCAGCTATGATATGGACTCCAGTCTGCTCTGCCAGCCACTTCAGTGTGTGCACATCCCTGCTGAGCCCTGTGGTTGTGTTCTCCACCACAGCTCCTCCGCCCTTAGCCTTGAAATACAACAGTTCTTCCTTTATGGCTTCCACCTCCTGGTTCAGCTGAAGGTTTTCTCGATGAGAATAAGGATTCTGGTGAATCCAAAACAAATTTTCCATCACAAAAGGTCCCTTGGAGGTAGCTTCATGGCATGGAGGAGGTGGGCAGTAAAAACTGTCAAAGGTCATTGTCAAATGCTCGTGGGTCAGCGTGCGCCCCAGTTTGCTTGGCTCTACAAGGCCCAAAACAGTTTGTACTTTTCCACTTAAAGAAGACATCCCTGAGAGTGTCACACGGATTTGCTCTAAGGAGGAAAAGAGAAGAAATTAGAAAATTTAACACAAACACGCATTCTGCCTGTAGAGGGTGGGGGCTGTGAGTATGACCGTCTCAAGAATCAATGAAACTGGCGGTATGGCCTCATTTATCATCTGCCCCGAGTGGGGTGCATGGATAAGATGTCCCCAGTCACTTCCACCGCTCTCCTCTGATGCATCAATTCCAGCCTTATTTATTGGAAAAATTTCCTTATATTCATCTCACGTTTACATTTCACTTATATTTTTGTCTCAGTTAGAGCCATGCTTTTAGGATACTTCAACAAAGATCATTTCAAAAATCTGTCTTCATAATTGACAACTTCCATTTAAGCCAGTCATGTATTAATATTATCTCATCACTTTTCACCCGAATAAAATACACAGAGGCCTCTACTCATGGGGCTACAGACTTGCTACTCTAGTGAATGAACTTCTGCTGAAGGCCTGCTGTACATCAGAAGCATAAGATAAGATCGCTAGCCTGCATGGCTTCGTAGGGGATGGCCCCCAAAATAACTGGGGGAAGAAGAAATAAGTAACTATGTTTATTAACGTCAAAAATGAGAAGAAAGAAGCCCCTTCATTTTGAAGGGTTTATTGTACAGTGCACAGAAAGTGACACTTCAATACATAAAAGCAAGGCTTCTTTGTTATAATAAGAGCGAGTATAATGTTATCTGTGATGGCTAATGTCAATGTGATGCAACCTAGCATCACTTGAAGACGGGTCTCAGTGAGGGCGTGTCTACACTGGGTTAGTCTGTGAGTGTGTCTCTAGGGAATTATCTTAATTGCGTTAATTATATTAACCCTGAACATTATGGGTGGCAATGGCCATTCCCTAGGCAGGCTATCCTGAACTTTATCAGAGTGGAGACACCGAGCTGAGCACCATGTTTATGAGCCATCGCTGCTTATGAGTCCCTTTCTCTTTGCTCTTAACTGTGAGTGCCATGTGACCAGCTGTCTCGGCTCCTGCCTCTGTGACTCCTCTGCGACAGATGGACTGTCACCTGGATTTGGAGCTAAAATGAACCTCTCCTCCATAAGTTGCTTGGTGTCGGGGTGTTTTATCACCGCAACAGAAATGAACCTAGAACACTGTGGAAGCCGAAAGCAGCTGCTGTCGCTAAAAAGAGCAAAGACCTCTTTATCCCCGGCAGAGCTTTCTTTCAGACACAGAATAAGTATCTGCCCAAGTTTTATCTCAGTGACAGCAAGAACTCAGTTCAAGCACTTCTGTGTCCAGTATACACCCCTGACAGAAGGGACCGAATGAGGAAGAAGATGACACTGAGCTGGGTGAAGGGATACCCTGTAGCCGACACACTGCAGCATTGCCAGCAGTGAGGCTCCACCCAGAGGACCAGACAGACATGCTCTCTGGACTAGACAGACTGAGAGTCATCAAGTAGCTTTTAAAGCTTTCAAAGTGTTTTTTTGCAGCACACATTTTAAAAGTATCTTTCCTCGTATCTTTGGAAGCCTTTTGTGTTGGGATAATGCACAAGTTTGAGCCTGTGCATGTGGAGGTCAGAGGTCAACCTCAGGTATCATCCCACTGAGGCCATTCACCATGTTAGTTGTTGTTTGTTTGTTTTGTTCTATTTTGTTGTTGTTTGCGACAGAGTCTCTCCCTGTCCTGGAGCTTACAGAGAAGGCGACCTAGCAAACTCCAGGGCTCTATGCACGTAGTCCCAACTATGGGATTACTAGTACCTGCTAACATACCTGGCTATTTTCTGTGTGTTCTGGGGATGGAATTCAGGTTCTCACACCTTTAAGGGAAGCACTTTAACAACTGGAGCATCTTCTCACCCTGTTCTATGATTATCTGAGCATCGGGCTTCTCATAAGTGAATTAGAGAGTATACATTGCACAGGAACCAAACTGGGCAGGAATTAAGACAAATACGATAGAATACTGTACAGAACGATACTGGTAAAAGTGGCACACAGTCTATAGGCAACAAAGAGTAGAGTTATCTTTCTCTTTGACTGGAGCACTTATTTTTGCAGAAGAAAAGCTGTGGGTCTTGATAAGGGAGGGGGTCCAACTGGGAGTAGTTTGGGGAGGGCAAACCATCATCAGAATATACTGTATTAAAAAGTCATTCTCAACAACAGAAAAAATAAACTGTAGGAAAAGAATTGCTTTGGACAGAAAAAAAAATGTAATAGGTACAGTACAGATGTTGAAAACAGAATCAGAGGTCAGGGGGAAAGTTTACAAATTATAGGCCAATATTTATGCAACCACTTCAATGATGTTGAGCTTGGATGTTTGGGATAATTTGATGACAGTCAAAAAGTGCGTGATTTACACTTTTCACAGACAACTTCAGGGTTGTGACCAATGTGGCTGTTGAGTTGCGTTTGACAGTGTTCTTGTGTGAGCCATGCTTCCGACATTAGGCTGCACACGTGGCGGCCACGAGGAACGAAATGGTTTCTGCTCAGAGGCTCACCATACAGTTGCCAGTCCCTGCACAGGAAGTACTTTGCTTTCATTGATGATCTCACTGTTTAGAAGAAAGGAGGCGCATTGAAGGATATGGTTATAGACCGGAACTTACTGTTCCAAGCTTTATTCATTGTTACTAAAAATAGATAGTGTGTAGTTACATCCTTGGCTGATGAGATCACAGCACCAACCTTCCACATGGGTTAATTTCTTGTTTGCTTCCTTCTGCCTTGACAGCATTACAGATGTGTTCTGGAGAGTCACGGAGGGGGGCAGAAATGAGAACAAATTGATAAAACACTACCACGTCTACTAGAAAGGTACCAAACTATATGCTTAATTGATGTGTATTTGAAAGAGCAACATGGTGTGTTTCGAGCTTACAAGCTGTAAGTCTTTGTAAAAAAAAAAAAGTTGTCTAAGAAATGTCATCCCCTCTGGGAAGCTCCCCTACTGCTCTCACACAGAGCTGGCTGGCTCTTCTGTGATCACATACAGTGTAACTCACACACAGAGAGGATGAGGCAAGATTGAGGAACAAAACGCAGGCAGCACTGCTTTAAGTGAGGATGCATTTTTGAATGGAGCAAGACACAGCTCTAGAATTCGTGGTGTGGCTAGCGAGCCCTCTTCTGCCTGTGTTCTGTGTGGACATCACTCTCAGTACACAGGCAAGGGGATCTCATGTTCATCCTTCATAAGGATGAGCACGTGCCGAGCCAGGAGTGACCAGCAAAGGGCGAGAGTGGCGGTGCACATCTGTGCAGAGGGGGAATGACCACTAGCATAAAAGGAGGCTTCTAGCATTTTCCAGAGCTCTCCACAGAAAGTTCAGCATTATGCCCAACCTGCATTAAAAAGGGATAGCTGGCGCTATAAACACATTTGACAAAAGCTTTGTTCCACGTCCACTGTGAAGTCTGAGCCCCATGTGAAAGGACAGTCTGCAATTATTACAATAGCTCAGCCAGAACCAACAGCCTATGGTAGTTAATCTTCAGCTTAGAGATCCAAAGTCATGGAAGGGACAAGCTTCCAGGCCTGTGTCTGAAGAATCTCCTAGATTAGGTACAGTGAGGTGAGACCAAGCCCAAACATGAGGCAGAAACATTCCATGGGCCAGGGTACCGCACAGAAGAAACCAGCACCCATCTCTCTCTGCTTCTCCACTGTGGATGCAGTGACCAGTCCGGGAGCATCTGCCTTGATGCGTGGTATCACTCTAACCCCAAACAAATCCTTCCTTTTTCAGATTGCTTTTGTCATGTTCTTTGCCAGAGCAACAAGGCAAATGTTTAATTAACACACAACCATTCGAACCCCTTTAAATTTTTTTTGTTTTTGTTTTCTGAGACCAGGTCTCACTCTGTAGCCTATGCTAGCTTGAACTCATGGTGATCCTTCTGCCTCAGACTCCCAAGTCCCAGAAACACAGGCATGAGTTACTAAGTCTGACAATCCCTGTAGTCTTGCAGGGCCTAGAATAAAAAGAGAACATTGAATTAAAAAAAAAAAAAAAAAGAAAAAAGCAGGAGAGAGCAAGAGAATGGGACAATACTGCTGTGGGACACAGCTGAAAACTGGAGACAGTAAGTGGGATTTGATTCCTTATGAATATATGCATACATAAGCTTTTATAAGATATGTAAATAATTGCTTGATGACTGAAGATCTGGTGGGGAAGAAGTCTGGATATAACTTTGGTTTATATTCAGTTTCACTTGGGTTTTGACAGTTATTTTCGTCTGGCCATTACGACGAACAGCATTCTGTCTACTGAACTTGAAGATCCTTTCCAATAACTCTGATGGCTAATTTATCAACTTAATTGGACGGCGATGTGTTAGGATATTGGTAAATCACACACCTGGGTGTATCTGTGAAAACGTTTTCAGTGATAACAAGATCACAATGGCTCTGACCCAGTGGACAGATAAAGGCCAGAGGGGTTCATAAACTCCTTGGGGGGAGTTGGTAGGGGTGGGGCCAACATAGAAGAAACAGCTACCTGCTCGTAGAGGCCATAGCTTATCCTGTCCCCTTCCCACAGCTCTTTCTCTCTGCTTCCCGCCCCCAGTAAGAATAGCAGCCCCCTCCAGCACATTCCCCCTCAGCCACGGCGGTCAGCACTACCTTGGAGCCAAATCAACAGTGCCATGGGCTACATGGATCGAGCCCTCTGAAACAATGAGTCAAAACAAATGCTTCCCCTTCCTCATGGTTTCTGCCCTATTTTGCCACATCAGTGAGAAAAGTAACTGACACAGTTGCCTTCACATTTCAGAGGAGAGAGGATCTCTAAGTCTGGATGTTCTGTACCTGCAATTGGGAACTCTTAAACACACAGCCCCTGCTGGCTGAAGGCATCATGCATTGCCCTGTTTCTGACACGGGTGCGAGCCCTAGGGCTGACTGAAGCCATTAGCACTTCAGCTCAGATACAACGCTCGAATTGGCAAACTGACTTTTTTACTGAAATGATTTAAAATTCCCTACCCTGACTTCCCCTACAAGAGCAAAAGGTCTAATGCCTTTTATGAAACACTTTGCTGAATTTCACCCATTTTTTTTCTGTGAATAAACCCTTACTGATGAGGGAGAAGAGATGGAGCCAAGGCCATGTCCCTGCAGAGACCTGTAGGCTATTGCTATAGAGCAGAAAAAAAAAAAAAAATCAGATGGTGGCTTGGGCTGAAATCACACCAGTCGAGATGGCAAAAAAGCAAAAGAGCAGATGGAATTTTTTTAAACTGGACTTGCTGGTTCTAAAAAAATACCCTGCAAATAAATGGCCCAAATATATCAACATTTCTATTTTTTTATGTGTTACATCACAGTACAGCAGTACTCTATAAACACCACACTTAAAGCTGACATCTGATCTGCGATAAAAATATTTTAACAACTATATAATATGTTTTAAAGCCTGTTTGAATACTTCCATCATGTACAGGTTCAGATCTGTGACACGTCTTCTCTCAAACAGCATGGAGCAGGCTGCTGGACAGTGATGCCCTCCGGAGTCCATCTTGCACACAACTTCCGCCTCCTCTCTAGCCCGTGTATTTATGCTTGAATTACAGAAAGATCTAGCAGGGCATGGTGACACAAGGTTGCCATCTCAACTACACAAGAGGCTGAGGCAAGAGGATCCTAAGTTCAAGGCCTGTCTGGGCTGCAGTGTGAGTTCAAGGCCAACTTAGTGACTGTGACTTTGTCTCAAAGGAACAATCAAGCAGAGCTAGAGTGCTCGCTCAATGGCTGAGCACTTGCTTAACCTGCGGGAGGAGGAGGCTAGGGTATCGTTTCCTGTACAGGAAGTAGGAGAGGGAGGAAGAGAGGTAAAGAGATGCTATCAAACATGCAAGTATATAAACAGAAGCCAGTCCATTCTTCAAACTGTGAGATAAATTAAAAAAGTGGCTTAGAGAACAAATGAACAGTTCGTATGTAATAGTTGGAGGAAAATGGTTTCACTCACAAGCTCATTTTTTGTTTTCTTTAGGCTTAACCATGTTGACAGACAATGTAGAAATATTATGAGAGCCGGAAACCATATCAGCTTGAGTGACTGCGGATATGGCTTCGAGCTTAACTGACTCTATGTCCACCACAGGGGGCCACCTGGTCAACTCTTCGTATCACATGCTGTGCACGTGTTGATTTTGTTACTGCCTTGCTGATTTTGTTAGCTTGCTGTTTAGTGGAACAGTTAAAAACATACTCTTGTTATGAAGAAAACAAGACAGAAAGGAGAGAAGTGGCAGGGGAGTCAATGGAAAAGGAGAGAAGGGAGGGGAAGAAAATGGTTTCATTTGACCTTAGGTCAAAAGGAAACATGCGTTATGCCAGTGATGTCCTATAGTCAGGGAGTGGACCAGTCTATCAGAGCACTGTTGGGCAGTCTCATCTTAACGTCCTTTCTTTCAGAAAAAGGCTCCAACCTGGGTGCTTGAAGAATACGTGGGGAAAATGTTTTGGTTTCAATACTAACAACAGCACTGACTGCAAGAGATGCACCAGTTACTGGACAGTCCAGTTACAACGCCATTCTTGTTGTGGCGCATGCTTCATACTGGGAGCTGGGGTTTCAGTTCAGTAATACAATGTTTGCATTCTTAGCAAGTAGAAAGCCATAAGGCTCTGGTATAATTCCCTAGCTAGCATGTGTGCGCACGCACGCACACATGCACACACACAGACACACACACACACACACACACACATGAATGAAAGAAAAAGCAAGAAGGAAGGAAGGAAAGAAAGAAGAAAATCTCAGTTGAGAATTTAGCCCTCAGCTTGTCGGGAAGTGCCTTCCGCAGCTCCAGAAGCCGCAATACCGTTGAGTAAATTTTAATGCTGGTTCTGAACTGTACTCAGTCACTAAAGAACTTAAGTGGTTATATATAACTCTTGGGAAACCACAAATTAGTTTCTGAAATGTGTAAAGTATCTGCATTTCTCACTTTTTTGTTCTTTCTTCTTTTGTTTTACAAGACAGGATCCTAGTAGCCCAGGCTATGGAGCCTAGGCTGGTCTTGAACTCATGGAGATCTTCCTGTCTCAGTGACCCAAGTGCTAGGACACACCCATCCCCCAGCATCTTCACACAGTTTTTTTTAGAAATCTATTCTTGAAGGAGACAAAGGAAGCTGGAACAATAGCAAGTTTCAGAGTCTATAGTTCTTGGCTGTTTCACTAACTAAAGGCGTCACTTTGGACAAGTGTCATGCCTTCCCTGAATCTGTTTCCCAACTGTGAAAGATGAACTCCCAATGCAGCCCAAGCTTCAGGCTCTTTTCTTTAAGGGGAAGACTTTAAAATATATTATTTACACAGACACACAGACACACACAGAGATGGGGGGGGGGGGTGGACAGAGAGAGAGAGAGAGAGAGAGAGAGAGAGAGAGAGAGAGAGAGAGAGAGAGAGAGAGAGAGGATAGGATGGATGGATTTCAGCTTGGGACCCTTCAACATTTAAGCTGGGAGTGGTGGCGCATGCCTTTAATCCCAGCACTCGGGAGGCAGAGGCAGGCGGATCGCTGTGAGTTTGAGGCCAGCCTGGACTACAGAGTGAGTCCAGGACAGCCAAGGATAACAGAGAGACCCTGTCTCGAAAAACCAAAAAAAAAAAAAAAAAAAAAAAAAAAAAAAAAAAAACAAACCATTTAAGAGATCTTTAAGAGCCTGGGTCCTGGCTCTGACATTTCTTCCCTGTGTGAGGAAAACCTAAAAGCTTCTGATGAGTTAGTTTCCTCACTTGAAAACTCATTCTCCTGAACAGCTGCGCATAAGATCCAAAGGAAAGGACAAGCAAGAGAACACTCCAAAGCACTATTTAAATAACAAAGCACCATATAAGTGTTTGGGATTATTACAAACTTTGAATTATTTCCCAAATATTTCCTTAGTATCCACAGCCAAATGGACCTGAACTTGTTCTTTTTAAAAACTAACAATAGGGGGTTGAAGTTTATGAATCAAACCAAGGCTCTAATCTGCTTATAAATGAATTCCTGCACTTGAGACCCAGGATTGTTAAAAGTAGATTGACGATTGCGATTGACATCAGAGCTCATTAGGTTTTTGGAAATGCCCACCAAAGTGACTACAGCCGCAGGAGGTCCTCATTAGCTATGGAGAACTGCAACTAGAAACGCCTTTAAAAAATGAGTGTGCATACTACTGTTAGTCTCCACAGATGGCCTTCAGTGAGCATGCCTCCTGACAGCACCCCCTAGCCATCTTGACATGGTCTGTGATTCACTCACTCTAACCAAAACAATATGGTGGAAGTGATGGACTGACGGGATGGCAGTCTGAGATCAGACTCTTGGGAAGCAGCTGCTTCCTCTGTGTTTTGGGGAAACCGATTATCTTGTAAGAAGCCCGTGTATGTCTGCACATGAGGGAGAGTCCTGAGAATACGTGGAGAGAGGAGGCTCCCAGCCATCCCACCCCTGTAAACTCAGCCCTGTGGAGGTACCAGACAGTTGCATGACCAACTTCGATGCTTGTGTTCCACAAAGATGCCAGATGGCTGCAAGTCCAGCTCCAGGTGACCCAGTAGAGCACGGAAAACTTAGAAAGTTGTCTGGGGGTTTATACAATGGCAATTGTATGAAGCCTCTGCCCTAAGGCAGTGCTGTAGGCCAAACCATGAAGCCTTCCCCTGGCTAAATTGATATACTGGAGTCCTCATCACTAGTGGCAGTGTTGTGACATGGTGAGCTTTGAAGAAGCAATGTGGTTATGAAAGCAGGCTGCTCTGGAATGAGACTGGTTTCTTTATAGAGATCTCACGAGTTTCCTTGTCCCTAATACCATGTAAAGACACTGCAAGATGATAGGCCTTTTATGGCCCATGAAGAAGATAAAAATCTGCAAGGGCTGTGTCTTAGTTGTTAGGCCTTTAGAACTGTGAGGTATCATGCGAGATTCCATGTCTATTGTGTAAGACACAAAGTCTGTGTTAATTTGTCCTGGTACATCAAATGGATGCAGACAGGCAGCACATTATTCTGCAAGAGAGAACACAGGTGGAGAGCAATGCTAAATAAGTCATTAAAAAAAGTTTAAGCAAGCTAGGCATGGTGCCACTTATCCAGAATTCTTGTTCTGGGGAGACTGAGGCCAGCCTGGGCTACACAGCAACAACTTGTCATAGAAAACAAAGCAAGTCAACAGAGGGCTTGAAAAAGGTTTTAAATTTGAAGACTGAAACTGTTAAGCAAATTAAGTCGTAATTATAAACTAGTCATAGTTACAATGAAGATTAGTTGAGCGTCACATTTTAAAGAAGGTTTTTATGATAAATGTATGACATACTAAATTCTTAACTTACACATCTGATTCATGAAAAAGGTTAACTTTGTAAAGTTTTGCTGTGTCATGTCAAATTTTAAGTATTGTAACTGGGCATAATAAAAAGCAAAATGGGGGCATGGAAAGAAATTTCAGCAGTTAAAAACACTTATTATTCTTGCACAGAACCTGGATTCAGTTCTTAACACTGGTATGATGGCTCATGACTGCCCATTGTAGCTCCAGTTCCAATGGATCTGATGCCCTGTTCTGACCTCCTTGTGCACCAGTCACACATGCAATGCATAAACATTCATGCAGGCAAAACGCCCTTACACATAAAACATTTTTTAAATAAAAAAGCATAAATTATACACATCGATGCAGTGCCATATAATATTTTGATAAAAGTATTTATTGTATACTATTTAAATCAGGTTAAACATTTGATCATTTCTTTATGGTGAAACCATTAAGTTCCTTTTCATGCAAGCTTTGTGAGATACACATCAGACTACTGCTGCCTTAAGTGCCCTACTGTGCAAATGGCGCAGGACAGCTTCTGTCTCCTTACTGCAGCCTAGCCCCTGACCCCACCCCATGATTTGTGTTTCTTGTCCCTCTCCTCCCCTGTAGTCTCCCCAGCCTCTGGTGACCACCCTCCTAATCCCAGCTTCCATGAGATCAACTATCTTGTGTGTTCCACAGTGTGTGAGATCTTATGGTATTCACCTTTGTTCTTGGCCCTCACATAACAATTCCTCCGCTGTTGCCATGACAGGCAGGAACTGGCTCCTTTCAATGTCTCGGTTGTGCTCCTCTGGGTTTGGGTACCTGAGTTTCACTGTATGTCCACACACATATGTGTGTGTATGACTTTTCAACACCCATTAATCACTTGGGTTGTTTCTATTTCGTGTTTCTTGCAAACAGTGCTGCCACAAACATGGGGTTGCCAACATGTCTTTGGTATATTGATTTCAACTCCCATGAAATTCTTACCCACCAGTAAGATGATTGCTAATTCTAGTCTTGGGTTTATTCTTGTGGTTTCCATCACAGCTGACTCGTTTCCATGTCCCACAACAGTAAACAAGAGTCCCCTTTCCTTCTATCCTTGTGGGCTCTGGTTTTGTCATTTTGATAACGGGTATCAATTGGAGAGAGGTAGTATTTTATTATAATTCATCTGCATTTCCCTGGTGATTAGTGGCGTGAAGACAGCTTTCCGTGTATCTGTTGGCAATTTGCACATCACGTTTTGAGAAGCACGTGTTGAGATCTATCACTCCCTTTCAATCAAAATGTTTAAATGCTCAGTTCTTTATACATTCTGGGCACCAACCCCTATCAGATACACAGTCTGCAAGTCCTTTCTCCTATTTTGAAAGTTTTCCTTTCATTATGCTGATGGTCTCTTCTGCTATAATAAAAGCTTTTTAACCGGATGCCATCTCACTTGTGAGTCTTTGTTTTAGCTCTATGTTTTTGAAATGTAATTTTAAAAAAATGCTCTCCTGTCTCAGCATCCTGAACACAGGACTCTTCTGTGTTTTTTTACAGCAATTTCAGGTCTTAGGTTTAGAGTTGCTTTTTGGACATGGTGGGTGGTGGGGGAGAGAGATCTAGTCTGATTGCTCTATATTTGAGTGTCTGACTTTCACGACACCATTTGTTGAAAATTGTGCTTTCTTCCCCAATGCACATTCTTAGCAGCCTTGTTGAAGATCAGCTGGCTGCGGACGCACGGGTTCACTGCCAGGCAGGCTCTCTAACCCACCACACTGATCTCTGCGTCTGCTGTTACGCAAGCATGTGCCACTGTGACCACTATAGTCCTGCACTGTATTCAGCCTCCCGTAATGCCTCCTACTTTGTCCTTTTTGCTCAGGGTTGTTTTCGTTATTGTTCTTTTTTCAGAGTTGCTCCCCCCCCACCCTTTTTTTTTTTTTGTGTGTGTGTGTGTGTGTGTGTGTGTGTGTCTATGTAGGAAGCCATGGATATTTTAAAAGGGAATACACTGACTGGACTGACTTCTTGAGGAAGTATGGACATATAGAAGTATTGTTATAGTTTTTTTAAAAGACATGCTGTATTAAAAACAACTTTGAAGGAGGGATACAGCATAGTGCAAACCCCCTCTCTTAATAGCTGCCCAAATGCCCCATTGAAAGATAAGTAGGGCATTGACTTGGGCTTGGTGTCACCAGATAAGGCTGCAAAACACGGCAGGAGAGAAGATCATGTAGTCTCAGTTCACTGTGACTATTTCTAAAGAATAAAGTACAGACAGGTGAGATGACTCAGTGAAGAGAAGGCACTTGTTGCCAAGCTACGTGGCCTGAGCTGATCCCTGGGACTCAGGAGGTAGAATAGAGAGCAGATTCCTAAAGCTTGTCCTCTGTCCTGCGCCTGTGCATTGATGTAATACACACTGCATATCAGTAAAATGTACTGCTTACCATATACAGTCATTTGAAGGCCTTAACTTACACCTGCAGCAGCAGCACCAAGTGACTATTGGGTTTTTTTGTTTTTTTTTTTTTTTTTTTTTTTACGGATAGAAATCTTGTTCCAGGAGTCAGGGAAAGGCTTTACATTTCAATGATAACTTAGTCCTTAAAAGTTGGCAGAAGTGGTGACATTGTAAGCTTCCTTCCAAAAAGTCCCCTTGGATGCCAGTTAGAGCAAAGCTGCCATTTCACAGAGTACATTATAAAAATAAGCACCACCGCAATGAAGGTAGAAATGCATGCCACAGCCTGTCTTTCTGTAGTAATGCTACAGAAGTAAAGCTTCCTCAGTTTTAAAGAAAAACACTTTGGGAATATTATCCACAGTCTGAAACATGTTACTTTGATGTTAGGAATCCGTTTAAAGGAGAACTTTAGGCACATGTGAAAAATATCGATATATATTTCGATTTCATTATGTCATTATCCAGAACAGCACCAAGTTTTGGGGGCTGGACAGTAGGTTAGAGCATGTGTGATTCTTGTAGGAGACCCTGGTTCAGTTCCCAGCACCAGTATATGGCGACTCACAATAGCTTGTAACTTCTAGCTCTCTTTAGGCCTCCCCAGGCACTGCATGAACAGTATACACAGGTACATACACACATTAAATACATATTTTTAAAGCAACAAAAATAACTTAGAAGAGAGTTGTAATATATACTATGGAGCCATGCATACCTAGTGAAAAGCATTTGAAGAATATTTTTCCATATCTGTATGTGTGTGTGCACGTGTGTGTGGGCATAAGTGTATGAGTGTACATGCACAAGATAAACATGCAAGTACATGTGGAGGCTCAAAGCTGGTGTCAGGAATCATTCTCTTTACTTTGCTACTTTGTTTACTAAGATAAGGCCTCTCAATCAAACCTAGAGCTCACCGATACAGCCAGTCCACTAGTGACCTCCCTCCATTTCTGCCTTAAGAGCCTGGGGTGACTGGTGGGCTGCAATGCCCAGCCAGTATTTACACAGGTTTTGGAGATCTGATCTCTGGTTCTCATGTGTGTACAGCCAGCATTCTAACCACAGAGCCATCTCCACAGCTCACATTTTAAAAGACTATTCAACGACTTAGAACAATGCTCATATTGCAATATATTAGAAAGCAAAACAACAATACTAAGTATGACAAGTAAATGCATAGTATATATATTTGCCTGAGAGTTTAAACTTAGACATATTGAAATATGGCATTCATTGTAGGCTGGTATAATATGCAAAGATAGTTCATATTTTTCTCATTGCAACAATATTTTACCTAGCTTTTTAATGTTTAGTTTTTTAATATTTATAATCAGTAAAAGGAAATAAAATTGAAAAAAGATCAACACTTAAAATCACATGTAAAAATCAAACAGTTTGAATGCCCCAATGGAAGCACCAAAGGCAGACAAAGATTAGTGACTCAAGAGCTGTTCTTGTCAGACTAAACCTCTCTTTCCAGTGGCTTTGGTTCAGTCTGATTATATCCTCTGTTTTCATTGAATTTTCAGTGGGCTGACCTTGGAGTCACCTTGACATGAAAGTACAGGACTCTGGGTGGAAATTCTGTAGCCTGACCACAAATTTGGAAAAGATTCAATGTCTTGAGTAATCCTTTCCTTCCTTCCTTCCTTCCTTCCTTCCTTCCTTCCTTCCTTCCTTTTTCCTTCCTTCCTAGGACAAATAATTTTAAAAATCTATTTGTTGGTTATACAGACTAGTTCAACCTTGTTACACACACATTTTAATCAAGTTCTGTCTCAAGTATGGACCACCATCACTTTTCTGAAGATATATTTTAATCACCATAACTCTTTTTTCTTATATCACCATAAATTCAGTCAAGAGCCAAGATTCCACTTAAATCCACTCCTGTGGATGCTCAGAGTAGAAATGGGGGCTGTCCATGAAATGGTTTTAAACAAAATTGTTAGAAAAGAGCAAGTGTAAGTGAAAAAGAGAAACCAAGGAAAAGAAATTTCAAAATAAGACACACTATGTAATGAGAACCACAGTCTTTCCCAAGGATGGTGACTGGTAGGTCAGCAGAAAAGCAACACACACACACACACACACACACACACACACACACACACACATACATATACATATACACATATACATACATATATATATTTGCTACAGATTTCATAAAATTTATCTAGCATCTATTATGTGAAATACTTGACACAGAGTTGAAGATTTGACAAAATGCAGGGGGGAAGCCTACCCTCCCTCAGAGGCTGAGATAGCAGTAGTATCTTATTCATTTTCTATGCCATATTTACTGAGTTCCTTCCATATGCCCAGTGCCCACAAACCCATCACCTCTCTTGTCTTAAACTTTTGCTAATGCTTCTGGGTTGATGTGACATGAGGAAACTGAAGCCAAAAAGACTTAAGAAATCTGCTAAAGGGCAGGCAAGCTGAAGCAGGGCATATTTTGAAGAATGCCAGTATTAATTATGAGCAGCAGCTCACAGAGAGTTTGCTCTGGTTAATCAGAGGAGGTTAGCCTATGATGAACACAAGAGCAGCCGTATACTTGGTCACTTACTTGGGACATGATATTTCCTTTCCAAACAGTTCACACATGTACATTCTTTTACATAGTGCATCTGCAAATGCCTAGGTAACTGTCTTCAATTCATGCTTTCCTCCTAATCCTGCTGTCACCATCCCAGTGGGAGTGGTCATCTCATGTCATATATACAATAAGGTAAGAGCATATAATGGCTTTGCAGTCTTTGTAACCCATCTTGCCAAGCTTTCTGGAATGCAGACGCAAGCTGGCCTCTGTCTGAGTCTTCCTAACCTTAAAAATATGTCTTTTAAAATAGACTTACCTCTACCCTGCCTTCCCCTTCACCTCCCCCGCCAACCGTGTGTGTGTGCGCGCGTGCGTGCACACGCACATGCTATATGAATACAATTGCTTGCAGAGCCTAGAAGAGGACACCAGAAAGGCTAGAGTTAGAGACAGCTGTGACACTTAATATGGGTGCTGGAAATTGAACTCTAGTTCTCTTCAAGAGCAGGAAGTGCTCCTAACCACTGATCTATCTCCCCAGATCCCAAATAAATCGTAACCTGTAGTTTGATAGTTTCCCAAGATCACCGCATCTCCCCACCTAAGCTCTGCTCACCAACCCTAAACTCTTTAAACTGCCTGATCATCTCTTCACTGCACAAATTCTCACCAGGGTCAAGGCTTTATTGAATGGGTGTCTGCATCTTTTGAGTCAGTTTGTAAACTCAACCCGCTCATATCCTTAACCTTTCCTGGCTATCCTGCCTGGCCTTTAGGACAGAGGTTGGGCATCATTTCTAATCAAAAGCTTCTCTTGATATTTCTTAGTATTGATCAAACAATCTGAGCATCATACCAATTTTAGGTACTTGGGTAGCACCTTGACCATGTACTTCTGTTTTGTTTCTGTATTAAACTCTGACCCCTGCAGGTAAGTCTATAGCTCATCCATCCCTAGCTCTCTTCAGTGTCTAGCACACAGGAACAATTTTTATCTATAGGTTTTGTTATAACCAAGCTGTGGGCTATAAATGACTTACATAGAGAAAACATAACGAAGAAAAGAAAGTTTTGTAAAGCAAAAATAAGAAAATTATAAATAGACATAGATTTAGGATCAGAAAAGCATATTTTAAGTTGATTGTGGTGGCTTGTGTTTGTAGTCCTAACACTTGGGACAGTGAGGCAAGAGGACTGTCTTAAGTTTGAGGCCAGCCTTGGCACCTGCGCTGTACCTATACTTGAGACCCTATCACAAAACTAAACAAGACAAAACAAAACAAAAGCACTAATTAAGCAAAAACTCCATGGACATTAAAAATGGTTAGTAGGAGTTGGGGGTTTAGCTCAGTGGTAGAGCGCTTGCCTAGTAAGCGCAAGGCCCTGGGTTTGGTCCTCAGCTCCTGGAAAAAAGATTAGTAAAAGGTTATGACTTTTTCTGGAATGAATATTTTATATAATTATGACAATAAAGAATTCTCAGGTAACAGATTCTTTTGGTTGAGAATTACATCATAATGTCAAAAATTATTTAAAAGCATGGAAAATGTTTTCGTTCAGTTTCTAGATGACAGATTTTAAAACTATGTTTGTTTCTTCAATTTGCCTGTATCTTCACACTCTAGGCTCTTGGAAGGCAGTGAACACATCTTTCTAGCTCATTCTTCTGAGCCCCACACAATACTATATAGGGATACATGACTTTCGTACACTTAAAAATAACACTAAGTGACTTCATCTTGATTCCCAACCAAGTTAGTGGGAGCCAACTGTAAGCCAGAAAAGCAGACAGCCCAAGTAAAGCAACAGTGGTGGGGCCTGGCCATAACTTTTGAGCTTATGCTTTCTGCGTGCATATGGGTGGGGATGGGGATGTGCACAGGTTGACGCGGCCGACCTTCTTCCACCTTAGTCCTTGAGTCAGGGTCTCTTCCTGATGCTGAGGCTTACTGTTAGGCCATACTGGCTGTCCAGTAAGCTGTGGGTGGGTGGGGGTCTGTCTGTCTCTACAACCCTGGGACTGTGAATACCTGTGCTACCATGCCTGGCTGTTTTATGTGGATGTTTGGGTTTGAACTTGGGACCTTGTGTTTGCATGGCAAGTACTTTTCTGACCGATACATTTCCAAAATGTCCCCAGAGTCATGTTTTTGTTTGATGTATTGAGCCTAGACCATCCACACTTGTATCTTTTTAAGCCAGTTTAATTTTGAAAGTCTTCTTCGAATCACAGATTCAATTGTACATCTGTGCATTAAAAGATACTCCCTACTAACTCTTCCTACATCCTTTAATTTGAAGATGAGATTTAAAAGGCTTGAGATTTGCTACTCAGTTTAGCTAATTTAGAGTTTAATAAGGAACCAGTGCCAGCTACATGGTTTTAGATTGTCAGGCTGAGCTTGTTTGGTATAAAAAGAAAACAAGAGTGTAGTTATAGATTTGAAAAAGTCTAAGAGACACAGTGGGGAATATTAGAGAGCTTGCGAGCCTCCTTCTGGCCCTTGTCCTTGTGACTTGGTAGCGTGGCTGCTTCCTAACTGGACAACTGTGTGACTAACATCATGGCATACTTGATGAAAGGAAGAGTGAGACTTGAAACTAGCCTTACTTTGACAACTGCTAGAAGTTTATTCCTGCTTTCAGAGCTGCAGATGCCAGTGCTGAGCTAAAACTGTGATTGATAACCAATAGATGCTCCATAAGCAAAGAACTGATATTTAGTCCTGTATTTTCCATCCTTAAGTTCCATTCCAATAGAAAGCATTTTAGGCACATGCTCTCTTTATACTGTATAGTCTCTGTAGACTTCTCACCAGCCCTTGCTATAATTTATAACAGATACCTTAACACCTAAGTTCAGAGCATCTAGGAAGACAACATGAGGAAGCCAAGATTTCCAGGCACTAACAGTTTTTACCTGAATACATTTGAACTCAATGGAACAAATATGTGATGAGGCTCTCCAGTGACCAGTGGAAGTTATTAAGGAAAATGAAGATGAAAAGGAAGAAGAGTATTGCCACTAGGAAGCTACAGAACCTATGACACAGTGCTGTCATATGGTGAACACCAATGAAGTGTTAGTTGATTGTTTATATCAACAGTACATTCATGAAATGATGCAGTATAGTGATGTCACTAAGAAAGGGCAAGGCAAATTTCCTGTTGGGCGGACATAGTTAGGCAACAGTTACCAACATGAGAGGCAGCAAGGAGGCTTCCTGGAGTCAGAGAGGGAACATGGCACGAGCAGGAAAGGGCATATTATGACTTGCAAGCAGCCTGGAAGGCTCAAGCATGGGCTGCATGACTGGTTCATGATGAAAAGCAACAGGACGTGGCCGTGGCCCAAAGATGAGCCCTGTATTAGAGTGGGAATCAAATGGGCAGTACAGGGCGTGGGCTGATGCTGGAGAGAGGCAGGCAGGAGTGACGAGTTAGGAATGGAAAACTAAAGCATTTGCCTTCAACCGCAGGGACAACATTTAAGGGTACATGCCAGCGCGAACAGGTACCCTCTTCTTTTTCCTGTAATATGGAAAAGTGTTAAAATGATTATCATATGAGAACAAACTGCTAAGTCTTAAGCACTGACTCAACCCAGCATTCCGTGGATACTTAACTGATCTCTGAAACATGGTACTTAGTGATGGCAAAAGTTAAATCACTCAGAATGGCCAGCAGGCTCCCAGTAATTCAACTCTGAACTCTGAAAACCCAGCCATTACTATAGCAATGTGTGGATGAATGTATTTTTGTAAAACTGTATATTACAGCCACAGCGTTCTATATAGCTAGTTTTGTTGGCTTCAAGAGATTACTGAGCACCAAGAGAGTTATTTCCAACAATAATTTCAGGTGTTTCCCTGAAGAGCTTAAGACACTCTGCACACTTTAATTAAGTCGTCTAATGTCCAGGACGAGAAGGCAAGGGATGAAGGTGAGTCACCGAAAAGTGCCCAACAGTGGAAGACTAGACCACAGAATGTGCTTTGAGATGAGAAGAGCCACTCATTAGTGCTTCCATTTCAGCAAAGGCGAAATGGAGTTCTTCTGACAGGGATGAAAAGCTACAGCCCATTTTCACTGAAGGCAGAACACACTACTGCAGGCTCTGGAATCATCCCCTGGGAGACCTTCAAGAATAGTATCACAACCATGACCTGTGAGGTTTGTCTTTTGAGAGTCAACCAACACTTATTAATAAAGATGCAAAATGTATGCTCAAGAAAATATACATCATTTTGCTGCTGGAAAAGAAACATGGGACATGACACCCAAACTGTGGTACATGGCCTATCAGCTTTGACTAACTGCTTATGGGAAGTGTCTTAAGTATCCCCTTTTCACTATGACAAAATGCCAGTCAGAAAGAATTACAGGAGCGGAGATTTCATTTTGCTTCCTGATTTCAGAGGTCTCCCGCCATGGCTGCTTGGTCCTGTGTGCTTAGGTACATCATCATGGCGGCAGAAGCACATGGCGGAGAGTGTTCCTCACCACATTGTATTGAAGGGAGTGGGAGCATGGAGGAGGCAGGGTGAACTGTAACTTCAGGTTACTTCTTCCCACTATGTTCCACTGCCTACAATTCACCACCACGCATTAGTACCCTTACAGTATAAATCCAACAAGGGATGAATCCACTGGCTATGCCAAAGCCGGTAAGATGGACCATCTCCCCAAAACACAGCAAGCAGTGTGCTCTACCCATTACTTATACAATCCTTATTCCAGTCAAGTCATCAACCAAGACAAACAAACAAACCAAAAAACAGAAAGAAAAGAAGACAAATGCTATTATTTAGTGCACACACACACACACACACACACACACACACACACACACACACACACACACACACACACACTACCAGAGTCTTTAAAATAAACAGATGCAAGCAATGAAACTCTATGGCCACATTTTGACATCAGATGGACACAGGATCCTAGAGAGGGATTGCTTGTACTGAATTATCACAGCAGTGAAAAAAACAGAATCGAAACCTTGGTCAGGAATTTGTAGAACCCCCAAATTTCAACTTTGCATTACAAGGAGGGAGTTATTCATGGGTTCAGGAAAGAAATCATGGGACAGATTCTGCTTAGTCCTAAGAGAATGGGGTGTCCAATACAGGAACGGATTTGATGTACAAAAAGTGTTTGTTTTATCAAGAGAGAGAGAAAGAAAGGGACAGAGTTGGGTGGGTGGAGAGGTGAAAAAAATCTGGGAGGAGTTGGAGGAGGCGAAACCACATCAGAATATATTGTATGAAAACAGATTCCATTTTAAAAGGTAAAGTAAGGCATGGCAACAGCAGCTTGTTCGTCCTCAGGAAGGCTGATTTACTGCGAGGGTTCAAGGGCGGATCTGTTGTAACCAGGTATGCCAGGGAGAAGACATAAGCCTCTATTTTTGAGGTGGCTGGAAAAACTGCTCCAAAGGGACTTTGAGTTCTCTACAGAAAAAGCCTAATATAACTGGAAAATTTTTCTAGTAGCAAATAAAAACAAATCAATCCATACGTATAAATATGAGAACTCACTTATATTGATTCCCATAAATGTAATGGGCACAGAGCCTCTTACGCTTTTCTAGAGGTCGTGATGGTCCAGCTGCTAAGAATGCTTTCTGATCCTCAAAAGACCATGGTTTCCAGCACCTGAGCTGAGCCTCACAACCACCTGTAAGTCCAGTTCAGAGGCTCCAACACCCTCTTCTGGTCCTGATCCTCCTGGGCACTGCTGAATGCGACACACACACACACACACACACACACACACACACACACACACACACACATCTCTTTTTATTAATTTATTCATATTACATCTCAATTGTTAGCCCATCCCTTGTATCCTCCCATTCCTCCCTCCCTCCCACTTCCCCCTATTCCCCTCCCCTATGTCTGTGACTGAGGGGGACCTCCTCCCCCTGTATATGCTTATAGGGTATCGAGTCTCTTCTTGGTGACCTGTTATCCTTCCTCTGAGTGCCACCAGACACACACAAATCTTTAAGAGAAAGGTTTGTTGAGTACAATATTTTATCTTGTGTTTCTCTATTACTGCTTCTTAAGACATTCTAGACTCATATATTTATTATTATTACTAACATAATTTTTAGCTATATTCCCAAACAATTGTTAAACAGAAACTTCCTTTAATTATAACTTAAAATATACTTCATCAAAATTGCCAAAATACTCAAGGACTATAATTTTAATCTCTTTTTTTGGGATTTGATTAATGTCTGTAACTTTAAGAATTTTACTGTTTCTTGAATAAAAAAAATGTCATTTTAAGTCAAATCACAAATCCACTGCCAAAATATGTCAGATGCTGAAATGCCATCCAAGCAAAGTATGGTTTTGAATTTAGATCAATGATTTTAAAGTAACAAAAATATTGGATAATTTTATTAAATATTTTTTAAAACCTGTGTTTACAATGATGATGTTTACATTTCAATCAGTGCTAAATGTTATGTGCCCAAGAGTTTTTAAGCTGAAAGGGACTATTAGGGTCACTCAGTTCATTGACTTTGTTTGGCAGATGTGAAAACTGAATCCTTGCTCTTTCAAAGGTCCAATAATCTGCGTCAGAACTGCGTCTCTCAGCATTATGACCTTTTTTTTAAGTCATAGGTGCATTTGCTATGGTCATCACAGTGAGTTCCCATGATCTCCTTTCATATGGAAAGTGCTGCTCCAAAGAAGTTCTCATGTACTGCTGCAGAACCTCTGTTACAACAATCTAGTCCCAGCTGTGCTGCTCTTGGGGCACCATGAGGCAGTCACTGGACTGCAGCACTGCCTTTTCCTAATTATAAAAACGAGGACTTTAGTAATTTAGACTCACCTATTTAATTTGGTTGTTGCAAGAAGCAATAATAAAAATAACCCTAAAGCATACAGCATAGCTAAATGCAAACTAAATGCTTAATAACAAAAACCCATCTCAACTATATTTAAACCAGGAAGCAATAACCAGTTGGAGTCATAATTAGGAATGAATAGCAAGGATGGTCTCGGTGTCCTGGTAACACGGAGCAAGGTAATAGGGCTGCTAAGCGCCTCTGGGGCTCCTGCATTTTCCTGCTTTTCCATAATCCAGTTTTGTGTTTACCTAAGCCATGTAACAACTATGGGTTGAGACACAATCACAAGTTCCTGTCTCCTCGCAGCTGCTATTGAGTCCTAAGCCAGAGGCAGTATCAGTTGTTGCTGATACACCTTGCATTTCTCTTAACAGGACAGAAGCGTCGCCAAGAATTGTTCACTAATAGTAAAATATGGCTTCCCAGGTGACATGCAAAATTGTCTAGCTTGAGCTGACCTTTTAAAAAAACCCAAAAAACTTATCAACTGGATTCTCTTGGATTAGAAATAGACTCCTGAACAGGAAAAGGTGGGAAGAACCGGCACTTATAAAAGTGTTATGAATGCAAATTTTTGAACAAAGGTTGAGTATATTAGGCATAGAAAAACAGGATTATGAGGGAAGGGCTGTGATAAAATGCATGTCTAGCGTGCAGAGTTCCCTGGGTCCCATCTCCGGCAACAGGGTGGGTGAGAGTCAACTCTAGGGTTAGTTTTTTTTTTTTTTAAGCAATTAAAAAATATTTTTCTTTTGTTCTTATTGGTTTCAAACACAGATTACTTTGGGGCTAGAGATCTCTCCTACTAGCATGGACCACAAAATAAGTAAATACGTATAAACAAACAAACAAACAAACGTGGATTACTTCTGAGATCACACACACATGTATAATACGCTTATGTAATTTTATATGAAAAACAATGTGCTTCAGTCTCTTCTACTTGGCAAAGTAAAGTATGATGTCCACAGGAGAAGGCAAACAGGAGATCTGGGAATGTGACTTGGTGGTAGTGATGCTCTGGGACCCTGAGCCACTATTTTGGACTGGATTCTTGCTCCCAGTTCTTGACGATGCCTTCTGAGAGAAGCCACTCCACACAGTACCAAAAGGCAGAGTTGAAAATGGCTTCTAACCATTTTTTAAGTGTACACTCAACATTTCTTTTTTTTTTTTTAAGTCCATAGTTTTCCTTTCTGAATTGTATGTCTCCATCTCAAATTTAAACAAGCATTGCTCTCTGTGTTTAATTACAATTTAATGGAAATAGTACTTGCATTCCAATTAGCGCTCAGTTTTCACATCACGAATGTGCATCCAAGTTATTGTGTCATTATAATCTCATGTTATAATGGTTTCATAATGCAAGTCCCTGCAGGGTTGAATTAGTAGTTTCCTATGGTAATCGCCCATCACTATAATATCATAATCACATAAGCACAGTCCCCACATGCTCCGCTGTAATCATTCTGACATTGTAAGAGCATTTTAATAGTATTAGCATAGATTCTCTAGAGAAATCATCTCATTGTCACTGCATTGTCACACAAGATTAATTGTGATGGTGCCAAGTCGTGATATAAGAGCCTGAAAAGGAAAGAGTGACGTTCAGCAACGTGGAGTTTACCTTCTCCAAAGGGCAGAACGTCCCGTAATAAGGTCATCAGACAACCCTTGATGGGATATTTGTGCTTTCCTAAGATGCTTAAGTTTGGGTTTGCTTGTAAAGACCCAAACAACAGTGATGAACAGCGTCAGTACCTTTCTGGCAAAGTAAAAGTAGACGTGGTTCCTGTCTACAAGGAGTTTGCAATTTAATCAGGTTTGCAATGAATGCTTTCATAGAAATAGTTTGCTCTGATGTGATTGGCCAGACCTAGGGCCTGAGATGTACTGAAGAATTTATTGCTTTTGTTTGCAGTGTTGAAGATGGAGCCCAAGGCCTTCTGCATGCTAGGCAACTGTGCCACCACTAAGCCAGACCCCCAGTGAGAAGAAATAGCTAATAGCCAAGACAAGAGTTGAGTGTAGTAAGAACTAACCAATGTGGCACAAACAGAGTTCATGTTATGAGCATCCAAATGGTCTCTTTGTATTCCTAACTCTGGGAAGAGAAAAGAACTCTAGCAGAGTACACATCCCTAGCACACCAAAGCACAGGCAAGAATCAGTGCTGTGTGCTGAAGACTGATGCTGAGCCACTTCCCCAAATTCAACAATATGGAAAGGGACCTGGGACCTTTAAGAGTGGGGACTTTGTGGGAGTGACTGAAACAGAACCATCCCGTGAGGGCACTAATGCTGTCTGAGCTTAGGGGATGCATCCCATCTCACAGGCATAGGTTAATTTCTAAGAGAATAGGTGGTTTAAAAGAGGTGAACTAGGGCTGGAGAGATGGCCAAGTGGTGAAAACACTTACTACTCTTAAAGAGGACCCAGGTTTGGTTTCCAGCACCCACATGGAAGCTTACAACTGAGAGTAACTTTTATTACAAGAGTATCTAATGCCCTCTACTGTCCCCCAAAGGCTTCTGTGCAGACATGGTGCACGTTCAACCCTAGGGCCACACACATATAATAGACAGACGCATGGATGGATGGATGGATGGATGGAGTAAGCTTCATTCTTTACTTTTAGATTACAACATGTAAGCATGCGCGCGCGCGCACACACACACACACACACACACACACACACACACACACACACACACACACCACAGCCAGGATACCCTCTCTAGACTGGGTAACTACACCATTTGGGCTTTCTAGTGACCAGTGTCACAGACCCAATAAATATTTTTATCTTTGCCTTCCTTTAGTGTTTTTCATGCGGAGACTGGAAGCTGCATTGTTCAGGATTGCTAGGTGGAGGAGAGAACAACACTTCCCTCGCATAGCGTCAGACCAAAAAAAATAAAGTCTCACGGAGAAAAGTGTTGCCCATCCCCCGCTCGTCTCCTTGGTTTCCATAGTTGAAACCACAGTGTAAAATGACTGTCATTGTGTCAATGACAAATGGCACACATAGCGGGGACTGGCAGGATATTGTGTTCATTGGAGGGGCCTCTAATCTCCTAGTATTCTCGGGGGATCCCACAGGAGAATTGCAAACAGATTCTCATAACTCATGTAGCATCTTCCCTGCTCGATGCTGAAGTGAGAACAACGTCACAGCACCACTTAGCACCACGCCTGGCCCAAAGCAGGCATTCTATAAAGGTTTATGGATGGGTGGATACATTAACTTGACTGGAAAGAATGTGCAGCTCTCAGAGCCGGTGTGGATCTGAAAACAGCAGGGAACAGACCCGAGCTATGTAGGCTCTGGCGACATTAACAGTGAGAGTTACCAACTGGCAGTGCTTCTCAGAGTATTGCTTGCCTTCTTGGTCAGAGAATAATGCAGGGCTCTGAGGGATGGTGATTGCAGCATTCTGAGGGATGGCTGTTGGAGGTTGGTCTGGTGTATTTTGAAGATAATTACTGATTGCTGTCTCTGTGCCCCATCTGTGCCTTACCTAATAGCCTAACCTCTTTGACCAATAAAAGCCCATCACACCTGGGCAGGCCAAATGGGATAGGTGTGGCTAAGGTTCATGGGCTTTGGGAGACAGAATCTTGGGAGGAGGAGAGACAGAGGAGAGGAGAGGAGGAAGAAGGCTGTGCCATGGGTTAGGTGGGAGAGAAGCACATGGCCGGTGTGGATGGAGACTTGGCCCAGATGATGATAATTAGCAAGTATTTGCGATTATGGATGGGAGCTAGCTTGATAGAAATTATTAAAAATAGACGGCATGGGATTGGGGCAGGTATGGGATATTTGCCCCACTATGCGATGTAGTTTAGGGAATTAATATCTGCCCTGCCCCAGGTTAACTACAGCTATTTTGAAATATAACAGGTGTCTATGTCTTGATTGATTGCTGGCAGGTTAAAAAAATACTGCCATAATAATAATAATTATAGGCCTAATAATAAACATTATTAGGCCATGCTGATAAATTAACCACAACAGACGGCGGAGGCCAATCTTCTCTTTCAGGGACTGTGAACACCAGGAAGACCTCAGAATTACTCCAAGGCTCTAGTTTCCAAAAAGAAGCAATAACACTTTTTTAATTGGAACACAGGATGGATAAAGATATATCCTCTAAGTACTCAAAGCTACTTTTACCAACAAGCTGTGGAGCAATATAAACCGATTACATAAACAGAATTAGCTGTCCTTCCTTTGAAGTTATTTTTTACCTTCGTAGGTAAAGTCTTTATAGCCCTTGCCACTCTAGTCTGCTCTGGGTTCTTGTCCTATGAAATTAGATCTCATTTCCTGGCTTATTTTTTTCCATTAAAGTCATCTCATGAATTGCCCATGATGTGCTGGTATAAAAATGTGCTTTTTATTACATCTAGTTATCAGTTTCCTTCATTTGTTCTATTTTTAGATATGATGACAGGTTTAAAAGAATCAGTAATTTGGGAGACTAGTGAGATGGATAAGTGGGTAAAAGTGCCTGCTGCCAAGCCTTGGGACCTGAGTTCGACGCCCAGGATCCACATGGTAAGGCAGAACTGACTGTTGAAAGCTGCTCTCTAACACCCACATGCAAGAAATGCTGTGTTCACACCCACAGATATACACACATAACAAATAACTTTTAGAATCAAGAATGTAGGATGTTTAAAAAAAAAACATGCCTATTTGATGTAAGAGCAGACATCATACTTACTATATATAATATTCAAGAATCCTGAAAGCAATGGAAGTAATTCCTGATTTATTAGATGAGTTTTCCAATTCAGTAAATGACAGTATAAAACATATTATTCAATGATAGTTATAAAATCTCTTGGATGTTACCAAAAGCTACTTTCAAGTTACTATACTTAATCAGTGTCTTAGTTAGGGTTTCCATACCTGTAATGAAACACCATGACCAAAGCAACTTGGGAAGGAAAGAGTCTTACACTTCCACATCGTCATCAAAGGAAGTCAGGACAGAAACTCGAAGAGGGCAGGAACCTGGAGTTAGGTTCTGGAGCAGAGGCCACGGAGGAGTGCTGTTTACTGCCTTGCTCCTCATGGCTTGCTCAGCCTGCTCTCTTATAGAACCTAAGACCATCAGCTCAGGAATGGTTCCACTCACAATGGGCTGGGCCCTCCGGCATCAATTACTAATTAAGAAAATGTCGTACAGGCTTGCTTGCCTACAGCCCACTCTTACAAAAACATTTTTTTTTCCCGATTGAGGCTCCCACCTCTCTGGTGTCTCTAGATTGCGTCAAGTTGAAATAAAACTAGCCAGCACAACCAATCAATATGAGAAAATGGACACAGATTGGAAGAATGATGGCTTTGTGAATATATCATGATTTCTCCAAGAGGAATAAAAGCTAGAATGGTACCAACACCATAAATATTACAAAGGATGTTACTCTGTGCCCTTGGGCAAATCAGTCTGTGAACCTCAGGTTTCTCACTAACAAAATGAAGGAGTTGAATGAGGTGACCCCTAAAGTGTCTTCCGTATGTGGGTTCCATAGCTTGTCTCCAAGTTCAAGATTTGGATTTTAAGAGAATGGCAAATGCAGTGCTGCCAGATGTGATGGCCTACCCCTTTAATCCCAGCACCCAGGAGGCAGAGAGGCACACAGATCTCTTTGAATTTGAGGTCAGCCTGCTTCATAGAGAGTTCCAGTCAGCCAGGGCTACATAGTGAGGAGGGGGAGGGATAGATATAGATGTAATAGACCACTATAAACCTTCTATGAAGCCCACTGATGCCTTTCCCTAAAATTCTCCTTTCACAGTATGTGGTTTCTTTCAAGTTACTATAAACCACATATTGCTACTAACAGATGAGTGAAATCAAATGACTTTACAGCCTAGAAGTCCCAGACTGTTAAGTATTTGTTATGCCTTATACTGTTCATAAAACAGAAGTATAGTACACATAATGACAGCCTCATTAGCCCTCAAATAAGCCATTCCAGTGAAGCAACTCAACAACATTACTTCCCAAGTAACTGGGAAAGTGATACATGAGCTATGACCATACATGTGTATGGGCATGTAAATATAGTTTAACAGCAATTTCTCAGCATTACAGTAGAAACATAGAAACTAGTCTGAAGATTTGCTGGCAAACAACCAAATGATTTATTATTTATTGGACAGAGAGGTACGGTTTCAAAAAGTCAAAACAGTAATCCACTTGGGTATCGTTAACGTTTTAAGAATACTTGATATATTTCTTATGGCTGGCATGAATTGACGTTACATGGGCATTTTAAAATGTTTCAATCAAGTATTTATTTTATTCTGTTCCAGGATGACGTATAGTAAACACAATTGCGCTGCAATTTCACGTATGTTAGGGTAAAGCTGAAGTTAAATAGTGGGTTCGCTGAAAAACAGCATATAGGAATAACAAATTCTCTTGAAGATGATTGGACAACTAACCAAGTTTCACTGGAATGGGTAAAACTTAACATTGTTTGTGAAAATTAAAAGATTGTCAACATGTCTACACGATTTTTTAAGATTCATTCTCAAGCTCGTTACAGGACTAAGTACTAAAACTGCCCCTAACTCATCAGAAATATAATCTTGACTTCTAGCGAGGCAGAGAAAGCTATTATCCAATTTCAACTCTCAGACTCGTTTATTGATTCTGTAAGTGTGGACATTATTTTAAATGATGTTTTTTAAAGATGTAAATATGATATATGGTTTAAAGAATATGGATTAAGATATTATTGTCAGACCCAGTATGGTTACTTATTAAGCTTTGTAATATTTATAGACTAAAACTCCAAAGACTTGTCCATCACTCTCTGCACAGTAACAACATGTAAGAATTCTCCATAATGTCTGAGAGTGGGAGTATAGCACACTGGTAGCCATAGTCCTGGACTTGATTTCCAGCACTAAAAACGAAATCAAACAAAATAAAAAAAATGCTATGAAGCTATTGCATTAAAAGAAATAAATAATATAAACTTAGTTTTTGCTAAGGTGCTACAAACAAAAAGGTAATAAAATGGAAACACTCACACATGCACACGTGAGTACCTGCCTTTCAATGCCATTATATTGTATTATATTTTTCAATGATACATTGAAAAGTCCATATAGTTTTTAGTCATACTATAGAAAGGAAAGGTAGTTGCATAGGCTCATGAAAATCCCTACTATAGCAAAATCAAGGATGCTTTTATATACAGCATAAGTGTAACACTGAAAAGAAATCTAGTAGACCGACAGAAAGTCATCAACTCTTCAAGAAGAGCATTTGATACCTGGAACTGTTATTTTGAGGTATTTTCTTCTGTCTACACATTTATAAACAAAAGTGGAAAGATCCTGCTGAGGAGACATGAAGGAAGAGTAAGGCAGACATTACAACACTGAGCATAAGAAGAGACTTCCCCTTCTGCCTCAGCAAAGTCTCAGTGACGTCAGTGTTTGAAGCAGGAGTTGCTGCATCTCCTGAGGGACCGAGTTGCTACAAGATTCTTACTACAGAGGAGAAAGAAGACCACCCTTGAAAATGTGCTTGACTGAGTGATAATGAGTCAGGGTCAAAGCAGCGCAGAAAGCAATGGAAGCCTACATCAGGCACAAGAAATGGGACATCACTGCTGGCAACAGAGGGGGACCGGGCTTCGGAAAAATCACCCCTCTGAAGAGCACCCCTGCCTAATATCATCTCCTAAGACTGCTCTTGCTACAGCAGAGGGCAGTTTTTCAGACACAGCGTGGGCCAGGAAGCTCAGTGGTTGGTGTGGTGGTGAATGCGCAGGCCCCAAGTGAAGGACTGACTTCAAGAAGCCACATCCCAAGGCTCTAGGAAACTAGTAGAAAAGTGTGAGTTATGGGATAACATTTGAGATCTAATATTAATAAATTAATAAACAATATTAAAAAAAGAGAAAAGTATGAGTTGTGGAAGTAAGAGACACAGCACGTTCTAGGAAATAAACACACTTAGCTAGAAAAGGCATCCTCGCAGCCTTCCTGCATGGGGGTTTCAGCAGTACTTTCTGGGTGGAGTTGGCATTAGTTACACTCTTGCTTGCTGTGACCCAACCAGAAGCCACAGTTCATTATAGTGCAGACAGCATGTCAGTAGAAGCATGAAGTGGCTGGTCACCACGCATCACAGCTGGGACACAGAGAAAGATGAACGCTGGTGTTCAGTTCACATTTCCTGTTTTCAGTCAGTTCAGGACCCCAGCCCATGAGATGGTGCTTCCCACACCCAGGGTGAATCCTCCTCCTTTAAGCCTCTTCAGAAATCCCTTCAGAGAAAACAAACCCTACATGTGTGTCTACTAGGTTATGTTAAATTCAACCAAGCTGAAAACAAAAACTGACAATCATAAAACTAAACCCACTCTTCTTATGTAAGAATTACCTAAGATATGCATGTAAATAAACCTCATCTCATTCAGGTTTAAGCATCACATCTTGTATCACTGGAGGCCACATATAATCATGTTTCCTCTTACCTCTTTTTGGTTTTCTATTTATTTACTTACCTATTTTTAGCTCAACCTGGCATAGAATTTACTATACAGCCAACAGCACACTTTGACTTATAGAAAATTCTTGGATAAAGAATGTTTGCAAATTACTAAGGAAATATTTGAAACGGCTACAGTTCAGACAGTAAGGTATAGAGTTGGCTCTGGATGCATATTTGGCTGTCTAGTAAATTCTGCCTAATTTACTAAATTATGTTGCTTCACTTTCATCTAATCATTTCAATATTAAGTCACAGGCATAAAGTTTCTTTTCAAATAATATCCAAGAGAACTTCTTGAATAAAGCAGACTCCAGGGACTTGCATTCATCACTTAGCAGCTCACATTTGATAAAGAAAATTACTATAAAAGTTGCCATTTCAAGAAACCATTACCACAGGATACTGGAATTATCTGGTCCTCCACTATCCACGCCTTTGAATTCACAACCAGCATCACCTCAGAAGAAGACTGCTTGTTGAAAGGGTCTTACAGAGCACCTTTGTCAAATGAGGTTGCCAAGAGGGTGCTGCTAACCCAACATAAGAAGAGGAGATTAGAAACCAGGCACACAAAGAGGAAGGGGTAAAGTACAGACCCAGGAAGAAGATGGCCATCGGCCAGCCAAAGAGAGGGGTCTCCAGAGAAGACAACCCAGATGACACTTTGAGCTTGAACTCCTAATCTCTTGACTGTGAGAAAAATTTGTTTCTGTTTTTTAAGTCCCTCAGTTTGTGGTATTTTGTTATGGTAGACCAAACAAATGTAGTCCAGTAATGGGGGCCATCTAATCTAAGCTACAGAAATGCCCTTTAGCTACACCTGGAGGTTCAGAACTCTATAAACGGAGCGATGAATCTGTAGGAAAGGCAGGCCAGACACTGGGAACTCCACATAACACAACGTGACAGATCTTGATGACATCAGGTGACAATTGAAGGCCTGGCTTTAGAGCAAATAAGTCAGGAAGCTAATCAAAAAGTTAAATAGATATCACAGAATGTATGTCGCAGTGGCACGCTGTGAACTAGCCCTGGACTGGGGTGGGGCTCTAGCTGTCAGAGAACAACCCTGGATGAATCTGACTTTTCAAATACGTGAACTGTGTCATAGTGAGGACGTCTAGCTGTGTGGCTGGAGCAAGCAAAAGACAGGTTGGGGAGTTCACAAAAATACCGAGGACACCTTAAAGATCAATGCACACAAGTTTGGTTAAAAGTGAGCGACATCAGAATAGACATCTTCTTCTTCTTCTTCTCCTTCTCTTCTTCTTCTTCTTCATCTTCTTCTTCTTCTTCTTCTTCTTCTTCTTCTTCTTCTTCTTCTTCTTCTCTTTCTTTCTCTTCTTCTTCTTCATCTTCTTCTTCTTCTTCTTCTTCTTCTTCTTCTTCTTCTTCTTCTTCTTCTTCTTCTTCTTCTTCTTCTTCTTCTTCTTCTTCTTCTTCTTTTTCTCATAATAGACATCTTAGTTGACTCTCAATACACTGGAGATTTTGTGGAGGCATGGGCTTTTAATTATACAAAAGAACATCAAATTAACAATAATATTTACCAATATTCTGTTCAAAATGCTTTCTAAACACCAAATAATTACCCAATTAAGCCACTGTAGGATAAGCTGCTATTATTACAGATTTAGTGAAAAGGACAAATAATTATTATTTTAACAGTTTCTGTGAAGTAAGACAGTGTTTACTGCGTGTAACTGAGCATACCTCACACCATCTTAATGAGGAGGGAGCAGAAGCAATGAAAAAGAAGCAGAACACTGATTATCTTCATGAACTCTGTAGAAAACAGAGCTGCCCAAGAACCAGGGAGCCATGGCCTGTAGGCTGGGAATTTAATATGCAAAGCAGAGATCAAAATTGGCAGAAGGCTATTTATGAATATTGTCAATACTGAATACCACAGACTGACAATAGAGAGTCTTTGGTCATGCCCTGAACAACATAATTCATCACACCAGTGCTTGGGAGGGGGGCAGTCACGTCCAAGCAATTTATCATCATCATATCACTCGTTGGAGTAGAAGAAGGGGGGGGGGAGCGTTGATGTTTGACCTCCAGGGAGGCTGGATTTATAGCTGGCGCCCCTCAGAATGCAGCCAGGCTCTGCCCAAAGCAAAATGTTCTTTCTTCACTTCTGTTTAAGTCACAGTCAAAGAGACCACAATGCCTATAGGATTCAGGGAGCAAAGCCAAGATCTGATGCTCTCATAGTTAAGTAAACTAGCCAGGAAGTCATATTGTAAGTGCCCTTTAAGCTGTATGGAAAAAAATATTAGTCCATGGTACGTACACATGATTCATTTCAAATGTCCTTTGGTGACAAATCAGTTTCGGAAATGCATCCACTGATAAATACATTTGGGAAGAACTGTCTCTTCACGGCTCATCCATGATCATCCCTCTGTATTGGAAAGCTTGGCAGCATGCTAAACATTTTACATGTATGCATGTGTATGTATATGTATATATACAAACACATGTGTATGTGTTTCCAAATAAAAAGGGGAGCCTTGATTTCCACCCTTTCTGAGTCTTGAGTCCATATGTATATTAACTTCAATCCTGGCTGTGCTTGCAGATATAGTTAAGCATCTAAGTGCTCTTCTTTCCATCTTTGTTTAAGACTGTGAAGCTGACTCGGGTACTGTGGGAACCGGTGTACCTGTCATCCCCCCCCCCCAACGAGGACATGAACATTAGTCATAAGAAAAGCCTTGCACAGCACCTTCCATGAGGCTCTCTGGGTATCTGGTGAAGTGAATACAGAAATTCCTGGATGCACAGGGCTCAGACCTCCTGGAGTCTGTGAGGCAGGACTATCTAGGTGAACACACAACAACAACTTCTCAAGTCTCAGAGATGAAAGACAACAAAAATGTATTCCTAGGCCACTTCATGTGTCCAACACTATGTGATGGCTCATGTTGGTTGTCAATGTGACAAGCATCTAAAATACCTTAGAAGACAGGGCTCCAGACACACTGGCGAGGGATTACCTTGATCTGATCAGCTATTGGCCATGCTTGTATGGGATTACTTTGAAGACCCACTCACTTCCTTGGCTGGGGTGCTTCCTGAGCACCAATATTCATGATGTTCTCCTTCCTGACTGTAGTTGCAAGGGGAGCAGCTGCCTCAGGCTCAGGCTGCCATTCGCTTCTCACAAAGTATCCTAAACCATGAGCCAAAAAAGGCCCAGCTTTCCTTGAGTTGCTTTTTGCCCTGTGTCTCACCACAACAATAACATTAAGTAATTCTCACAGTAACAGGGAGTTCAATTCATCTCTTTCATGTTCATCTAGCTCCAGGAGAAGCAGCTGGTGGGAGAGCCTGCCCTTGGGTATAGACAGCAGAATCTCATGGGCTAGGACCCCAGACTGGATGAATGAAAAAAGGGGAAAGCCAGCAGAGTGCCAGCATTCTCTACTTCCTGACCGTAGCCACGGTATAACCATGTTCCTGCTGTCATGCCTTCTCTGTCGTGATGGAATGCACCATCAAACCATGAGCCAAAAAGAAAAAAAGAATAAGCTTCCTACTTCAAATTGTTTCTTGCCAGGTATTTGACCAATGAGACAAGGAAAATAAAACATGAAACCTACATATTACAGGCCTAATATAAACCACAGAACTTCCTTTCTGTCTTTTCCCCAATTGATCCCACCTTTTTAATCATTAGTAGCCTAGACATTTACTCAGTCTTCAAGGTAGCAAACTGAGAGTCCTCTTTAATTTTTTCCGCTTATCTTTCACAACCACACTCAATAGCAACTTCAATGGAATCAAGATCTAAAGTGCTCAACAGATGTGCTCATTCAGTAACTACTTAAGAGCCTAATTAGCATACAGCTCAGCACCAGCCATGAAGAAACAGCAGTAAAGGCAACCGGCCAGAGTCCCAGTCCCTCAGCTAGCTGGGGTGACTGACACACACCTGAAATCTCACCTCACAGAAAACACAGGAAGGAGACTCACGATTGAGGCCAGCTGGGGCTACATGGTGAAGTGCCAAACACCAGGGGCTACATGGAGAGATCTTGTCTCTCACAAACGCTTCAGTCCTCAAGAACAAGACATTCTTAACAGAGGGAATAAATAACAAGGTTATAAATAAAATAAAATAAAATAAAACAGTGTGTTCTATGGGAATTAGTAATGCGGAGGGAAAGGAAGAATGAATACTAAGTCAAATGAGGGCACTGAAGGGTGACAGTAAACATCAGGAAAATGCACTAATTATGTGACATTGACAACTTTGCTTTCCCTGCCTCCGCTGCTGTCACTGACTTCACCAGACCCATCTTTAGGTTGCATTTGGGTTTCATCACACCCACTTTCATGTCACTCCCCTGTGACATGAAGAACACTGAAAGCCACAGACCTTTGCAGATGGCCCAAATCCCTACACACCCTGCTCCCACCCAGATCCCCAACTTCATCTTCAACCAGACAGTGAAACCTTCCAGAAGTTTCTAGAAAATACCAAATTCCTTCCTGCCTTCCTTGCCCTTGTAGGTCCCAGTGAAAGGGACCTTCTCATCTTCCCACATCAGAATCTAAATTGGCGAGACATCTCCATCACCAAACGCAAAGTGCATGCTCTCCACTGTTATCCACCCCAGCCACCTACTTACAGGTTGCATCTGTATATTATTAATCTGTTTGTTGGCTTCTTCACTTCGAAACAGAATATAAACTCAAGAACCTGGTGTCTGTATTTGTCCTGCTCTCATTACAGTCCGTGTGTGTGTGTGTGTGTGTGTGTGTGTGTGTACAAAGGCACAGAGTACATATTTATTGATTGAATAGAGTAACCCTCCCTGGCCACCTTGCAATTTCAACACCAGATGTGACCAACATATAATTAGCTAAAAGCAGTATCTTATTTTCATAAACCCATAGATTATTAGGTTGAGTAAAGACACAGAACTAAACAGCCTCTATGTGCCTAGGAAAGATAAGGAACCTGTACAAAGCTCATAGGTTAAAGTTCTATTTTTTATTTTGGGGGGCTGGGCACAGTGCCTTGGGCATGCTAGGCAGAGGCTGTGCCACTGAGCTTCAGCCCCAGTCCCTTTTGATTTTCCTACTTTGACACAGGGTCTTACTCTGTAGCCCAAGCTGGCTTGCGACTTGAAATCCCCTTGAGCAGCGGATACAGGCGTATGCCACCAAGCCAGGCCACCAGAGTGATTTTCATGCTGCCTCAGGATGTACGTGTTGGAGGTGGGACAGGCCTACAATATAGGAGGTAGAGATAGCCTAAGGGATAATGGCACAGGCTTTAGAGACAGAAAAACAGACACACACACATGCACACTCTGCCCTCCAACACCTTCCAGAAGTATGGCTTGAACGTTCTGTCACTCACCCAAATCATCTCGCAAGGCTGCGAGATGGATTTGAGTTTAGAATTCAGGTATCACGCAGCAAACTTTCATCAAAGGTGGAAAAAAAAAAGTACTTGGGCAGCCCTAGGATTCAGAATCCAGGAACAGAAATAAAATCTGCCTGCTCTTTTATTTCAAAAACTACATATAATGTGTTTTAGTAACTTTGATAACTCTAAAGTACCATCCATCTCCACAAATGAAAACATAACTTCTTAACGACACACTTGGTGAATCTGGTATTCAAATTATCGTTTTGAAAATAGTTATCTGACCCATCGACAGACTGAAATAGCCTGCTGTTTCTTTTCAGTGTGCACTGTGGTTTTCCTTCTCTCTCTCTCTCTCTCTCTCTCTCTTCCTTCCTTCCTTTTTTCTTTCTTTTTTTGAAAGGAGTTGACTATTTCTAGAACGGCACAAGGCCTCAAGGATAACTGCTGAACATACCTTCTATTAAAAAGGGGCATAGGGGGGCGGGGCATGTGGGATGTCTAGTCCTGGGACTCTTTTTAATCCTTCTCTGTAGCAATGCAGGATCCATAAGGGCAAATATTAAATGCTTGTGAGTCTCCTCCATGTCGGTGGATATTGGAAGATGCCCTCGCTGGCCGGTATCACAATATTCTTACGCATCTTTACAGCTACGGCTCAGGATCAGGGCTGTACAAACTTTGCTCAGAGATCTAAGGAGACCAGAGTGTTTTAACAGAGCCGCAAGAAGGTTAAAGGCTCCAGGCTGAGGGTTCTGATGTCAATGCTTGTTAAAGAAACCTGAGCAGGGAACAGAGGCCTCCTTTCATTTCCTGTCTTTCCCAGCCACAGCTGCCCCAACAGGCCCCCAAAGCCCCGCAGACAGGCTGAGCAGAGCAAGTAAAGCACCAGGACAGGAAGCCCAGGCTCGTGAGCTTTCAAGTCAGACTTTGGCCCTCAGAGCCCAGGCCAGCTCCACAAGGCCCAAGCTCCAGAAGCCAGGCCCCAGTCTTTGACTTTCGGAGAAAGGTAGTGAGGCCACCAAGCAGCAGCTTTCCCTAGCCCAGGGTGGGGCTCCACGTGGCTCCTTGCAGGGGGAGCCCGGAGTTACAGGCCTAGCTCCCCACCTTTCCTACCGGGCCCACAGCTCCTTCACCAGCTCCGGGGATTTCTTCCTCCCGTCTTGCGCCGCCTTCTCCCCTAGGAACTTGAACTGGGTCCGTTTTCTTCCCCTCCCTTTCAGTTGTCTCCCCCACCTCCAACCCTCCCGCAGTGTTTCCCCGCCTTTTCCCCGCCCACTGACCCTAAGTCATGCCCACCCCAGCCCAAAGCCACTCCTAGCGAGTCTATGTCAGCCCTGAGACCACGCCCACTAGGCTAAAGCTAGGGCAGACCTTTAGGTCTAAGTTGGGCTCCCACCAGCTGGAGAGGGCCTTTTCACGTGCCCGCCTTAAGCTTGCTGCTGAGTAGCAGCTCTCAGAGGCTAGGCTAGCAGCCCACCCACTCTACACCCTAATTGTTCTGTTTCTCTTTGGCTCAGCTGATGTGAGATCCCCAAAGGGAAAAGAAGCTGCAGGATTTCCCCCAGGCCTCAATTCTCTAGAAAACAGCCTGAAAGATGGACTCCTTGAGTAATTTTTTCTCTGGGTCCCCCAAGACAAATCAGAGCACTGCCAATCTCATGTCACACTGCGCCTTAGCTCCCCACGCTTAACACACAGAGCTCGGGTTTTGTATACCTTGCTGAGGGTTTCGTTTGTTGTTGGTCTTTGTTTTTTGTTTTCCTGGACTTGCAGGCTGCATTTAAAATAAAAAACCAAAATGAAAAAATAAAATAAAATAAAATCAGAGTGCTGTACTACAGCACTGGAGGCAGCTCTGGTACTTAATGTCACTGTAACATGCTTGGTACATAAATATGTCAAACGTGGCCCTAGAAGCCACTGTCGCAATACAGAGCAATACCTTTCGGCATTGACCTACCAGTTCATTTCACTCTGAAACACGAGGAAAAGAGGAAGAACCTGGCGTGGTCATTTCTAAGGAAAACAGAGGTTTAGTGCGAACAGTTGGTGTGTGGTGAAGGCAGCTGTGTTATGCTTTTTTAAAAAATAGGTTTTTATTTCTTTACAATTGTTACATTTAATTAATTAATTTATTTATGTGTGTGAAAACGTTTTGTTTGGTTTTCTTTCTTTTCTTTCTTTTTTTTTTTTTAATCAGATTTCCTTCCACTATATGGGTCATGGGATAGAATTCAGGGCAACCTGACTGGAAGGGCAAACCTCCTTGTTTGCTAAGGCATTTTGCAGACCCTTGTACTTAATTTTTGAACAAACCTATGTATGATTTCCCCCCTCTGGTTACAGCCAAGAAAACAGACTCAGAAAATGTTCTTCAAGTACAAGGCCACGACTAAAATCCAGTTTAGTTTATATCAACTATGGTGTCATATCTTCTTGAGGCCCCTGATTGGAGGGCATGAACATAAAATTATTCAAGTCAGAAGGCCAGAAAGAAGAAAAGGTTGCACAATCTCTCTTTTCCTTCTTTCTCCTTTCCTTTTCTTTTTGAGCAGTGTTACCGTATGAGAAGCCCTTGCGAAAGGGACAGATCCTGAGAACAAGGTGACTGGGTAAATCCTAGAAGCACAGAGGAGAATAAACGTAAGGCCTCAAAATAAGAGAGACGTAAACTAAATGTTGAAGTTAGGACGTGCAGAACGCCCTCCTGTGAGGAGCTGCTCTCAGCTGCGAGCACTGGGAGAGCTGGATATTGCTAGCATGCGTGGGGCTCACACTGAGATCCTACAATGAATAGATGGATCGAGGGAGCCTTCTGGAGTGATCTGGTGCTGGCTACCACCTTCCATTGCTTGCACTGTAACAGAGAAGCCACATAAATGCGTGCCTGACAGTGGCTGTTAAAGAGAGGCCTGGAGTCCATTATTTATAATGTTATGTATTTTAGCAGTCCATGGTGCCGCAGACGAAATTATGCACAAGGTCCATGTTAAAAGCTGACTTCAGTTTTCCTTTATGGAAGTTACTAAATTCTCCACAGCCCACATCAAACCCATTGAGCGGTACTCATGATGGATTTCACACGCAGACTCTTACTTAATTCTGTGGCTTTTATAGCTTAAAAAGATAGTGTTAAAGAAAAATGACCAGAGACTTTATCTATCCTCGAGGGAAGCAGCTATAAGGAAATTTCAAATTAATATGCGCAATATTTGCTTATATTTAAACATTTCCCCAGCAAAGGGAGACCAATGGACAACAATGAATCTTTAGCATCTTGTGTCTGGCTGTATGTTGTCATTTTGCTGAATATTATAAGTGATTTGAATGCTACTTCTGGTTAAATAACAAACACCATCAGACTTTAAAAAATAAATAGAATAGGATCTGGAGAGATGGCTCACCTGTTGCTCTTGCAGAGGACCTCAGTTCATTTCCCAGCAGCCATGTTGGGCAACTCAACCCCATTTAACTCCAGTTCCGTAGGATCTAACACCATTCTCTGGCTTTCGCAGTCACTTGTACTCACAAGTACAGACCATACACAGACATACACATGCAATTAAAAGTAGCAAAATGTTTATTTATTATAATTTCTTATGTAAATGTTGTATTTGCATTATTTCACCCTTCCTGTCCTCCCTACAACTTCTCCCATCCCTTGTTTTCTTCCCAGATTCATGACTTCTGATTCTTTAATTATTTTTGTCACACATACACATAAATTTATAAGCACAATTTGCTGAGTTCACTTAGTGTCACTCATATGTGTATGTGTTTAAGGGTGACTGTTTGGGTTGCATCACTTGTTGGAGAGCTCCTTCCCGGAAAAGACCCATTCTTTCCGCTCCCACCAGACATTAATGTCAGTAACTCTTCCTCTATGGGTTGGGCCTTGTGAGATTTCTACCATCCACGTTGGCGTGTCACTTGATATTGTCATTCTCAGGTCTTGTTTAGGCAGCCATGTTGTTGAAATTTCATGAGTGCAACTCATGAGGGTAGAAAACACTATGTCACAGTGGATGCCTTATATCCTTCTTAAAAATATAAAACTAAAGAAGAAAGCCCCTTTTTGCTGACCTCAGGATCTATTAGCTTTGTACAGAACAAAACAAGAATGGTTGAAATGGAAATGGTGTGATGTTTGACACTCAACCCAGCATCAAGCTAGGGAGGCATCACTTCCCTATTTAATTTCTTTTCCCAGGGGAAATTTTGCTTGGAAATATTTTTGAATCCTGGGATAATAATGCCTGTGATGAAATACTGAAGTTGAAAATCACACTATTGAGGAACTAAGGGTTTCTAAATCAACCACCCAGTTAAAGATTTAGTTCAAATACATTCTCATTTCTACAGTGTTTGCTTTCCACTCTCACAGGGTCTTTGAATTTTAGTAATACCTGAACTCAGACAGGCTAAATTGGCAGAGAGAGGATGAAATCAAACCCAGAACTTCATAGCTCCATGCTGCTTGGGTTAAAATGCAAGAAATAACCAGGTTTTTCCCAATCCTGGTGAGTCATTTTAATTATGCACACAAACAGTTTCTAGAAGCACTCTAGAGTACAAAACCTATAGTAATCCAGAAAAGCATGAGACAGATAACAACAGGAAGTTCAACTAAAGACAGCAGTGATTTAAAGGTTGTTACTGTCAGGCTTAACTATTCATTAGACCTTAGCATTTACAGGGGTCCTGAGATGTTCTGAGTTTCAATTTTGATCATAGTGTGGTGAACCGGTCCTATCGTTTCTAGGAAACACACCGGAGACCAGTGCACAGAAGGACCAGACCCCAAACGCTCAGCATGTGATTCTCCTGTTAAATTCCTACCCATTATATAACCTTCCCTAAAGTAACTATTCAACATATTTTATCTTCCTATTTAATAATGAAGCAAGGCTTGTGTGTGCAGGGCCTGAATTCAATCAGGTTTGGCCATGCCAAAAAACAAGGAAAATTTAATATGTGCTCCAGCTCACGGGAGATGAAGAGAATCTAGGACGCTGCCTTGGGGCCATAGAGAAACTTCACGTGTTGAAGATAGACAAGGCCTTGTAACTTTAGAGATTGGTGTGTGAATTAAATTACAAATTGTGTGCAGGCAACTTGTTTGGAGGATGGGTAGAGTAATTATGGCTTAGATTTAGAGAAGTTGGAAAGATCAGAGTTGCCTAAGCAATGTGGCTTGAGAGGAGCAGGTAGGTAGCACTTGGAGTACAGTCGTCCAAGAAAATACCATATGAGGAGCAGCAGACAGAAGGCCAGGTTCCAAAGGGTCGTGAGAAGGGATCCGACACCCAGACCAGGCACAGAGAAATTACAGATTCTAGACCAAGAGTGTAAGGATGTAGAAATATTGGCCAACATGATTTCAATGCAGTGGCATCTGTATTATAACAATAATAGTAACAAAAATAATTATCATTTATTGGCTGTCTGTGTGCCGCTCCCTATTCTAAAAACCATACCCTTTGTGGGTGTGGTATAAATACTATTAAAACTAATCTTTATAGATTCTCATGGATGTAGAAATGTTTGCTTAAGATCTTGTAATTAAATTAAAGTTCAAATCTAGGGTTTGCTGAAGCTACAAATAAAACCCTGAGAGTTAGTCAGCAATGCTAGAATGTTCTCAGTACAGCGTGCAGGCAGAGGGATCAACAAAAGTATGTTTTTATTTACACAAGGGGTTGAATATCTGGTTGCAGAAGCCCAGAAGCAAGAAAGGAGTTAACCTGGAGACACAGTGAGACAAGGCTCCTGACAGAGAGCGTACGGAGTGGGAGATGTGTAGAGCAAACAGGGGCGTAAGGGCTAGGAAATAGGTGAGGCCCATCAGCGAGCAAGCAAGGTTGACTCACAGTAAAGAAGTAAGTAGCCAAGCAATTTAGAATCCTAAGTATTCTTCTTCCTCTTCAATAGTGTGGAGAAGAATCAGGAGCCTTCGATAACAAGGATGTTGGAAAGGCAAGCTAACTCTTTCCTTGATTGTCCCAGAATGGGTCACGTTTAGAGCCAGAAGAAAAATTCCCCCCCAAACCACAAACAAATAAACAAACAACAACAACAAAAAGCCAACCAACCAAAGAAAGAAACAAACAAGTCCTCTCCTCATGGCAGTAGCCAAAGGACATCTCTGGGATTAAAAAAAAAAAAAAAAAAAAAAAAAAAAAGCTGCCAAGAAATGAGCAAACTCTACAGGGCTTTTAGCTCAAGGAGCCTGGAGTCTGAGGGAAAGGCCTCTCCCTGGAGAAGCAAAGTGACTCAGGCACTTTGTAATCAAAAGTAAACTTAGCATGCTGGTCAGTGGTAATCAGACCGCTAGGAAAACTGGAAGATTTAACGTTGTTTTTCTTAAAGTCCTTTAAACCACCTTTAAACTGATGTTTTTATTGCTATTGTGATATTTAGATAGTAATTTAATGTGAGGATGGTTTTGGAAATTTTCATAAAGTTCTAGATTTTTTTTTTTAGTTGAAGGCATATACATATGTGAATGCTTTGACAGTCAACCATGGCTGAATATGGGACAATTCTGTTTTTTAAAATGATACAGAAGAATATATCAAATACCTAGTAAATGTATTACAAAGCCCCAGTAATAAAGTGAAAAATGAAGCATCTGCCAATTTTACTAATGCTGTTGCTATCCTTGGCCTGTCTTACCCTGCTCTCATGCCCACTCTACCCCACCTGCCATGGGAGGGGATAACTCTCTTGAACCTGTGCTAATGGTTTTTTATAGTGTTTGGAGACATGTCTGTTTCAGACACCTCCACTCCCCTCACCTTGTGCATATAGGGTCCCAGAGAGGAGAAAAGCTCTGCCAGTAAAAACAAAACAAAACAAAACAAAAAACCCAACACGCTAGCAGCATGACAGCAAGTGTATATTCTTTAATATTATCTTACCCGTGTTTAACTTTTCTTTAAAATCAATTAATGAGGCCTAGGGATACGACCCAGTGGGTAGGACCACTTGGCCTGTTGGCTTAGGGACCAGGCTTGAAATTCTCAGGTGTGGCCATCAAACATGCTCAGTAAGCCTAGCACTAAAGGGGACAGAGACAGGAGAATCAGACTTCCGGTAAGAACACTGGGAACCGTTCTGAATGAAGGTGCTGATGGCTACTCTCTGTCTGCTCCAACAGGACGCGCTGTGCTTTGTACTGAAGCGGCCAACGTACCAGCCAGTTGCCACTGTTCCTCCACCTGACCAGCAGGTGGGATAGATGCTTCTTCGCCTTGCTTAAGCATAACTCCTGCTCAGAGCTTGCCTGGAAGAAGACCTTACATGTCTGTTCAGGCCTTATCTAAAGATGGCTTCCTCGCCAACAAGGGGATAGACGGAAAGGCAAAGAGGAAAAGAAGTTTGAAAAGACAAAATCTGAGACGACTCAGGGCTTACTAGGAACGCCAAGCTTCATCCACTCATATCATTAATTAGAGCAGTAAAGGCGCTAACTACATTCCGAAAACCGGGCAACGTCAATATTTTACAACTGTAAGATTTTGCAAAGACTCCTCAGAAATAACACTATCGCTTCCCTTTGGCAAGGGTAGACGGCTGGAAATGTTCATTTCCCCAAGTTTTCTACTTGCTTTCTCTCCTCTTTCAGATAACAGGACAGCCTGACTTATCAGCATGAAAAAGATTTCTGTCAGCACTCAGAGAACACGAAGTAAGTGGAAAAGGACAACGCTGTGTCAGCCCGAGCTTTTAACCCAAGCCCAGACACCAGAAGCTTCAGTAAATTAAAAAAAAATAAAAAAATAAAAAATAGAAGAAGTTGTTGCAAGCTGTCATGTTAATTAACACTTGATAAGGTACAAATATTTTAACGTATCATCTAAGGGACAGATTGCGCCTTTTGACAGGTAGTAGAAATTTCTCGTTAAATTTTTTTCATTGAATGTGAGTGTTAGCATGGAAAACATGACTGTAGGTGGGAAGAAGGAAAATAAAACAAAATTCTGATTAAAGTAAGACCCATTGCCCCTCCAGTCAGAAAGATATGTGGCTCAAAGGCATGCAGGCACATAAGGGGCCTTTGCTGGATTATAGTGCTGACAAGATGTACAGTTTGCTCAAGCAAACCCTTCCCCATTCCAATTATAGTGACACGGGGTGCTGGAAGTGTCCCTAGCATCAAGTGAACCCCTAAATGCTTAAAACCAACACATTCAATTTTAAAATCACAGTGGTATTTGTACATATGCGTTCAGTCCTGACTGGAGCTTTACTTAACAGAACAAATCAATACTTCACGGTGGGAACTACATTTGGGATTGCTACTCAAAGGAAAAAAGAGTAAACTCAAAATAGAGAGTTTAAAATTGTGTGCATCTGAGCAATGGCTTTCAAAAATCCACAAAATTTAATCTGTTTTTTGGCTAGAAGGGGAAAGTTAGATTTTTGAAGTGGGGGCATGAGAAATAGCTCAGTGCACAAAGGGTGCGTGCTCTGCAAACATGAGTACCCGAGTTTGAGTCCCGAGGCAGCCACTTAAAAATCAGGCTTAGCTGTGTGTGCCTGTAACCCCAGTATGAGGATGGGGTGAAGACAGCCTGCTACAGCAGCTGGTCTGCCAGTGTAGCCGAAATAGCAAGCATTCCGAAAACCGAGAGAGCCTGTCTCAAGGTCATAAATGGAGAGCATTAGCAGAAGATGCTGAACATCCTGTCCTGGCTTCCATGTGTGTATGTAAGGGTGTGCACACCCGTGTATGTATGCAGATGCAACACACACACACACACACACACACACACACACACACACACACACACACACCACATTTGGAGAGTCATGGTGTATTGTGTTAGACACTCACGGTGTCCTTCAGCGTCTCTACTACTTTACTCCTTGAAATTAAGTTCACTTATATTTGACTTAATAAAAACATTTTTATGAAACTCTCCACGAATTAGTGAGGGCTTTATTGCCTCACTGAAATAATAAACAGCGAATTTTTTCCTGCTAAGCTGTTTGCAGGCAAAAGATTTTCATGAACAAAACTCACCCTTACTGCCCCCCACAAAACACCCTTACTGCCCCCCACCTTTATGTTTTCCCCTTTATTTTGGTCTTTTGGTGACTTGTATGCACACTCTTGGAAATCTCTATTATATGCTCTCTCCTCACTGTAAGATTTATTTAAAATTAAATACATATATATACTTTAAGTCTATGGGTGGTTTGTCTAGATATTTGTCTTTGCACCACATGGGCATTCGGGCCCCTGCAGCTGTGGTTGCAGATGGTTGTGAGCCACATTGAGGATCCTAAACCAGGTCCTCTGGAAGAGCAGCCAGTTCCTAGTTGCTGAGCCATCACACCAGCCTCACTGTGAGATGTCTTGTAACCTACTGAATAGTGCTGCTCTTGAGCTTGCTTGCCCTATAGAACTCTTTGCCCAGCCTCTGCACACCCATGTGCTAGGCGACATTTGTTCAAGTCCCAACAAAAATCCCTGTCACTTCAAGTTTATGTTCTTTTCCCTTTAAGTTTTTTCCCATCTTTTAAAATTAATTTATTCATATTACATCTCAATGGTTATCCCATCCCTTGTATCCTCCCATTCTTCCCTCCCTCCCATTTTCCCCTTACTCCCCTCCCCTATGACTGTGACTGAGGGGGACTTCCTCCCCCTGTATATGCTAATAGGGTATCAAGTCTCTTCTTGGTAACCTGCTATCCTTCCTCTGAGTGGCACCAGGCCTCCCCATCCAGGGCATGTGGTCAAATATGAGGCACCAGAGTATGTGTGAAAGTCATATCCCACTCTCCACTCAACTGTGGAGAATGTCCTGTCCATTGGCTAGATTTGGGTAGGGGTTTGAAGTTTACAGCTTGTATTGTCCTTGGGTGGTGCCATAGTTTGAAGTTTATGTTCTTTAAAGCAAGCTATTTTGATAATAAGAAAGGAACAAAGGATGAGGGAGGGAGGGAAGGAAGGAGGGAGAGAGAGAGAAAGAGAGGGGAGGAACCCATGCTCAGGTTCTTATGCACAATCATGGACTCATTCTAAGATATTTGCATGTGCAGCCCCTCCATGATCTCGCATATGCTTACTCTAAGATATTTGAAATTTTTATGCTATAACTATTTGTGTTCCACAAAAATTCAAGCATTGAAAACTTCTTCACAATGTGGCCAAGCACATACACTGAGGGGACTTTTAGATATGTTAAGGTTCATGAAGATGCCTTCTAAGAGATTTAGTGCTATTATAAAGGAAAGCATGAAGCAGTAGCCCACCCCTTCCACCATGTGAAGACACAGTCAGTACCACCCATGAGCATCCCACCAACTGGGGGCTAAGTATTCAAACACACGAATCTTTAAGAGGCATTTCATATGAAAACTACAAAAACCAAGACAAAAGTTGATGGCTTTCACAAAGGTGTTCATTAACAAGGATTGAAATAAACAGTGTTTTTTTTTCTCTAACCAAAAGTTCATTGTTAACAATTGCCAGGGTTGTTCAAAAGAATTTTGTACCTGCTAGTGGAGATTTAGCCAGAGGAATAATGTCCTTTAAGGAGAAGGTGCCAAGTTTCCAAACCTTTGCTTCTAGAATGCAAAGTACATGGTGCTCTGTACTGTGTTATCCTCTGTCATCTAGAAATGGGCTTTTCATATATTGCAAAGTGGGACAGAAACAGCCATGGGATAAAGGTTTTTTTTTTTTTTTACAGAAATGCTGAAATTTTTCATGGGAATTTTAAAAAAATCTACCTACAAAATAAATAAAGAATATCTACCTAATCTAAGCCTTAACCTCAGTAATTCGGTTATTAAGGCTTATGATTTGGCAGACCTGTGTTGCTTAAGGAACTTGTCTGTGTAAACTGTAATGAATCTAAGCAACAAAGCGTCCACTAACATGGATAGACATCCAGTAGGAGCAGCCAGGAGAAGAGGAGGCAGAAGATGATAGAGAAACAGAAAGAAGACCACACAGCGGCAGGTCTACAGGACCAGTTTGAAGTAGGCATTCTTGCCATGCACTCTTCTGAGACAAGCTGTCTTCCTATCCCTGATGCTTTTACATCTAGGCTGAAGTCCCTGGGTCCTGCTCTTTAAAAAGGACCTACATACATACACACCGGGGCATGTTTGATATTTGGGATCTGGCACTTAAACTGCTGGCATAGAGTGATATAATCCCAAGCATGTGTTTCAGAGACAAACACGTTCAAGTCCCAGAAACTGCCTCTCCATCTCTCTTGCTCTGTGTCTGTGAAAGAAAAGGTGACAAGAGTTAATGCTGTGCATATCTGATGGGCGCATCCTTGCCAACCTAAGAAATGCACAGTGCTTCCAAGCACAGAAAGAATTTTAGCAGCAATGGATAAATAAAAAGAGAAATATTAACTCAGTGATCCATCTTAGATAGTATCAATCAATGCATTTTTTTCTATAGAGAAATTACACTCCTCACCAATGGTGAGCATCCCTTTTGATGCTTGGCTTTGGATTCTGACTCATGTTCCTAAATGTACTGTGCTTGTGGCTTCATGTAATATTTGTTACAGCTATATCTGAAAGTACAAAAAATTTTGTCTTATGAATTTATCATTCTTGTATTTTTATATGTGTTGTTATACTTGGCTGTTATTGTTTCTAGGAACTGGGTGTTGTTGTTCCTTCCAATGCTAGTCAAGATTTTATTTACTGGCAGATGAAAGATGCATATAATCAATGCCTAGCTGCAAGGGAGGCTGTAAAGTTAAGTATAAGGCATTTTAACTTCAGTAGTAAGAGGTAGACTTTGGTTCACACCAATTTCTGATGGCTGAATATTGCCCAAATCCAAGGAAAGGTCTAGATGTTGGGCAGCCAAAATCAAGTCAAAGTAAGCCAATAAGACAACTGTCCTGTAGACATCTACATTTTGTATTTTAAATACAATTATGAGTTATTGGTTTGTACTTGGGTATTGAATAATTTTCTTTTAATATTCTCATCAGAAGACTTGAGTTTCTTACCATTGAAAGCACATATTTTACATTTTGTGATATTTTGCTATTTCTATCCTCTGTACATTTGTTGGTCATACCAGTTTCTTGTTATTTTGAGGGTAAATTTTTCTTACTCTTTTATTAAAACTTTCATTTCATTGCTAAGTATGTGTATTAATATGTGCCTCTGTGTGGGCGTATGCATGCAAATGTAGGTGCCCGTGGAAGACAGAAGGGTTGGGGCCCCCTGGAGCTGGTGGTTATGAGTCACTACATGTAGACTTTAAGAACCACATTTGGGTTCTATGGGAGAAGTGCAAGTACTCTTGGCCACAGAGCCATCTCTCTAATCTCTTCTTTTCAAAATTCTTTTATTTTCCTTTCCCATTTTCTTTTTTTCCCCTCTCACTTTCTCTCTTGCTCTTTCATCCCTGCTCTCCCCAGCTCTCTCACTCTAACCCTCAGCTTCTTTAATTGTTTATTTCTTTATTTGTAGAGACAGGGTCTAGTTCTATAACTCAGGGTGGCGTTGAATTCATTATGTAGACTAGGCTGTTCCTGAGCCCTCAATATTCCTTCCTCAGTCTCATAAGAGCCTGGATTACAAGCATTAACACGAATGCTTTGATTTATTTTTTCATTTAAAATCCTATTCATGGTTTTAAATACCAGTCTTGGACATCAGTTTTCCCAACACAATATGCAAGGTCATTTTATCCTCTCTGTACATTTCCTCCAAGGAGTTGACTGAATGAGTGGCTCCTTTCTCACATGGTTGTTAAAGGTGCAGATGCTAGATTCCTTCCAAACCCTTCCAAGTCATTCTCTCAGGAGGTCTGCTTTCCAACTCTGGATGTCTAGGAGATGCTTGTACAGACCTAGGGAGGAGAGATTCTACTTTTTCTTTCTTTAACTTGCTTTTACAACTAGTTGCTTTCAGAGAAAATAGGAGAAATCCACAATGGAGATGAAGTAATTAATTAAAACAATAAAAACTCATCACGCGATAAAGATTCTTGTGGGTTTTTCTCCCTAAGACTAGGGACCTGAAGTGCCTCTGAAGTGAGCCTGGACATGCTCCTCTCTGAGTTTTTTTTCAGAGAAATAAAGAAGGTGCCAGAAAACGGGAGCATGTGGTCTCCTTTCCCTTGAGGCCCTGGGAAATGAAGGCTTACAGATGCTCCAAGGTTTATTTGCTCTGGAAACTTTTTAGAATCCCTTCAGGGGCCAGAACATTTATTTCTCACACACATGATAAACAAGTCAGCAAAACTGTCTCTAAATTCTTTCAATACTGATAATTAGCACAGAATTGGGTTTTCTAGTGGAAGCTCAGGCCTTCATACTTTCCATAGAAGGCAGCTTACTATCCCGGCCTTCTCCCCAGACCATTCAGTCTTTAACAGATGCTTCATGAAAAACATGAAGAGAAACTCCTACTTTAGTGATTCTTCCTTTACCAAACAAAGCAACACGAACAGCACAAGGGAAGAGAACATTATCAAATACACAGTGGGCACCTTCCCTAAAGCAAGCTTAACTATATAAACAATGGCTGTGGAAGGCACACATTTATGTAAATAGTGCATGTTAGTGCCAGATTTCCATAGCACCACTTTCTTTCCTTCTTTCCTTTTTAAAGATGTATTCGTTTATTAATTATATAGTATTCTGCCCACATGTGTGCCTGCACACCAGAAGAGGTCACCAGATCACATTATAGATGGTTGTGAGCCACCATGTGGTTGCTGGGAATTGAACTCAGTACCTTTGGAAGAACAGACAGTGCTCTTAACCTCTGAGCCATCTCTCTAGCTCCACAGCAGTACTCTCAAGAGCTATTATTAGTTCCTACATTCGAATGACACAGATTCTTTTTATTTATAATATTGGAAACAAGGGCTTATTTGTTCTTCTTTCCCTGGTGATAAATGCAATTGTTTATTTAAAAATATCATTTTCTGTGTTGGGGCATGGTAGTGAGTGGTCAGCCACTCGAAAGACTGGGATGTAGCTCAGTGGCAGAGCACCTGCTTAGGCATATACGGCCTTCACTTCAACCTTTAGTGCTGAAAAATAAAAACATCATTATCTACAAGCTGCTTTGCAAAAACTTTTTCAAAAGCACTCCAGATGGTTTAAAAATTGAGTTTAACTTTCATGGTTACAATGTTGAAAGTTGCAGTACCCTGCCAGTAGCTTGGTAGTTTCCAGGTTTTATAAAATGACTTTTATACTGAATCTGGCCAGTCAGTGAGACCCATGGGAGATAAAATGTGCCAAGATGTGGGAAAAATCAACAAATAAAAGTGACTGTTTCTGGAATTTTAGAAGTTGCAAATCTTCCTCTGACTCTAAGGGAGATTCACCATTAACAATGGTACCATCTTTGCTCATATACTAGTGTATGGTAAGTTTTCCATTCACCAAAGCACTTCCATCATGGACAGCCTGAGGTCACACAGCTCTGCACATCTGACCAAGTTCCTTCATTACACATAAAACTTCTCTAAGATTTTGTAAAATAAACGAATCTTGTGTCTCATGTTAGCACAGAGAAAAAGCAATTCACCTCCCTAAAATTCAATATTTAACACTAATAATTAAAAATACAACACTAAGATAGAAATCATTGACTGGGTTTTAAGAGATGCACTATAAACTTTGGACTGTGTCTTCTGACTGTTACAGAAATGCCTTTAAGACACAAGATTCAAAGCAGTTCATGGCCACTTATCCTAGAAAATGCAAAAAGAAAGAAAAAGCCATATTTTCCCTCATCTCTTGTTGCTATGGAGCATTTTACAGTTGTATATGAGCCCTAATCTGTTTTCAAAAATGGGATAGACAATGCAGCAAAAATTAAAATCATTACAATTTTGAACATTTAAAGCAGTGGTGGCATTTGAAAACAGAAGGCATAGAATTTCTTCTCTACTGAGATGAAAAGTACAATGAGCCATTTGCCATACTTTTATAGGGACAAGATCTCTATTGTAGGTGTTTGGAAATAGAGTGACACAATTAGATGCTAATGGGTAATGTACATGTTATCTACAATGAATATATTTATATTTATATTTATTATGTAGGAGATGCAGAGGAGAGGAGCAAGAAAGAGCTATGTATAGAGGACTGACCAGAGATGCATCCATAGAGGAAGTCTCTGCCAGATACCCATTTGCTGAAACTGAGACAAAAGCTAGGAGCCTGTCTGAATAGAGAAGCACAGCACTGCCCGGTTAGAGCCGACCTCATGCCAAAGCGAATCAAAGCGCTCAAGAGCCAACTGGACCCAAAGCAGCCAACAGCTCTCACACTAACCTGTTCTGAAGCTCGGTGAAACTGTTTATGCAACCATGCAGACTCCCAGAGAAAGATCCTATTAAGTCAAACTAAATTGTACCAAGTGCCTTAAAGAGATGCCTGTCTACTTTAATTTTCCCAACACGCCTTATGGAAGCTTGGCCTAATAGTGCTTGTACAGGGCTATTAGGAATGCATGAGAGGAGAGAGAGAGAAAGAGAGAGAGAGAGAGAGAGAGAGAGAGAGAGAGAGAGAGAGAGAGAGAGAGAGAGAAGCTCTTGTCAGCTTTATAATTTTGATGCCATACAATAATATTTTTTCATGACCACTGTCACAGTAAAAGCATATATTGGCCTATTACATCAAGCCTCAGTCAAATAAGAAATGTTATATTTATACCATCTAGGGCACTTATCAAATTTTACCTTCTTACTTTAAGTGCTCTATTGTAGACATGAAAAACTGCACTCTGTAAATGAAGTTAACAATATGACATACATTTTGGGAAATCTAATTATTTAAACTAGTTGGGTTCTTAACACTTATTGTCCTTTAATGACACAGAATTTCCATGCAGTAAAGAGATTTTTTCCCAACCATCCTTTCCTTTTCATGTGTTACAATAATGAGTGCAATGGAAAGGTCAGTTTTCATCAATAGTGTGTTTTGATTCTAAAATGCTGAGCCAATCAGTGAAACAATGGTCAGGTAAAAATCTAATGGAAATGGAGAGTTCTTTAACAAACAGATAAACAATTAAAAATTAGCAAGAAAAATCAATGAGCTGAAAATAGTTGACCAGGGAAATACAGTGAGACAGAGAGGACCTGATCATCAATCCACTGCTTGATTAATTTGCATCTATTTGGGCCTCATGACTAGTCACTTTTGATGCCAGCTGGCTTTTATTTCCAACCTTGCACATCTGTATTTTTAAATTTTATTTTCTGTACCAAATCCTTGTGATCTTTAAATTAAAATTTGAATTATTTGTATCTAGATATGTGAGTGCCTGTATATGTATGTGTATGTATATATGCATGTGTCTATGTGCCTATGAATGCAGGTACTCACGGAAGACAGCATATCTCTAGGACCTGAAGGCACAAACATTTGTGAACTGCTCAACTTGGGTTCTGGGATCCACACTCAGGTCCTTTGTAAGAGCAGTATATTCTCCTAATCACAGAGCCAGATCCTCAGCCCTTATTGTAATCTTTAAGCTGCCCGCAGGTGCCCAGGTCATCTGAGCACATCTGTGTTCCTTGCACCTTTCCTGGCCACTCCTTTCTTCTCAGTGCTGACGATCTGATTCTCATGCTAGCTCACCAAGTACTCTCAAAACAGACCTTCTTTTAACCTTAAACTGTAAGCAGTGTGCTCCAGTTTCTCAAAAGATTAGTATCTCTTGACCTCAATTAATCATCAATATTGCCATAGGGTAGTTATGATTATTCTGTCTAAAACATCTTACAAACTCAAAAATGTGAGTAAGGCTAAAGCTGGAGAGATGGATGAGCAAGTGATAGCACTTGCCACTCTTAGAGGACCTGAATTTGATTCCCAGTACTATTGCCTGGCAGTATGCTATCATTCATACCTCCAGTTTCAGGGGATGAAACACCTTCTGTCCTCTGTAGGCACTTGCACACACACATGCACACACCGTATTCCATTTTCTGGCACACATTCAAATACCATAGAGTTAGGCTTCAACGTGCGAATCTTGGGAGGGATACCAAAGTTCAGACGATGGCATTGGACTTGTCAGCCATAGTCTTAAGAAAACAGATTTGTATAAGGATCATTTAAGGGGACACAATGACCAGAGTCACTAGCTAGGGAGAAGGTGGTTTGGTCCACTGGAAGTAAGTCCTGAGTTGGTAGGGGTGCTAGCAGCAATGTAGTGAGCAGTTTTCCCTTCAGTGGAAAGTGGGTGGGGCCTTAAGGGTTCTGAACTGGGGCTGATTCTACATATCTCTTTCCCTGGAAACAGTTGACAATTCAGAGACATCTTTGTGACATCTTTATCACATTTGTGGAAGTGACATCAAGTTGGTAGTGGTTAAGGCTTTGGAAATGGCTGGGAATATCCCACTGTGCGCAAGATAGTCCCTCCTTCTAACAACAAGGAGCCTTCAAATCTGAAACATTAATAGGTCAGACCCTCTGGGCAAGGGGAATGCTAAGCTATCTAAGTGAGAGGCAGTTGGCCCATTTCAGCGCATTGGTATTTCTTTGAAGGATCAAGAATCTTTATTTTTTTTTTTTTATAGATTATTAACAAATGTGCATGTGTGTGTATGTGTGTGAGAGAGAGTGTGTGTAAAGGAAGTGTGTGTATGTGAAAGATAGTATATGTTGTGTGTGCATGTGTGTGTACATATGCTATAGTGCTCACTGGATAAAGTTCTCTTTCCTTCTTACTGTAGGCTTGGGCAGCAAGTGCTTCACTGAACCTTCCTCACCCCCCACCCCCCAGCCCCCCCACCCCCACTCCTACTAAAGTATTCTTAAAGAGCTGCATTTAAGTTATTTTGATGCAAATGGAACAGTTTCCAGCTTATTCATTTCTGATGGGCCAACAGCTAATTGGCATATCCAGATGTCTCAGCAGTCAATCTTCCCTCAGACCAAGGTAACATCTTCACACTTTCTGTTTATTTATTTATTTAAATGGGGGTGGGGGTTATGAAAACAACAATCACCTTGCAATCTCTAGAAGCTCCTTCTGTTTCTGTTAGATTCCATCAAAGTCTAGGGTGCTATGAGAGCTCCTAACAGAGAAGACTCACAGGGAGGTGACTCACTGGCCCATCTTACTGTGAGAACAGTGGCCCTCTACTCTCTGGAGGCTTCTTTTCAAAGCACCACAATGAAACCAACCCTTTTGCCTCCGAGATGGAATCTCAGCCCTCCTGTAGCATTAGCAGCTTATATATTCATCAGGCATTTTTTTTTTTCTGCCTTGGAAGATAAGGTTTCTTCTCTGTTGAGTGTGAAAGGGGGTTTTAATGCTATCTTTCTGACTTATTCTCCTGTGCCCTTCCTTTTACGTGTTCATAGTATCTGCATCAGGGCCCCCCTCCTTTTCTTTCTTTTTAAGTAGCATGCCTTTTAAGCTGAGCAGACCCTGGTGGAAATGATCAGAGAGGACTGCACAGAAATATTGCTTCTACAACAGGCTTTCATTTCCCCTCCTGACGGACTGAAAAGGAGCAGTCAGTGTTTGTCTTCTTGAAGCCATAGCAAGACTGTTTACTGCTCTTCTTTATCATGATCCCCAGCTCTGGGATGGTGCTTGAAAGACAAATCAGAAATACACTATTTTTTTTCCCATTTCAGTTATTGATAGACCATTCAGTGATAAGGAATATTGATTGTAATCTTGCTTAGAGAACGCAGCTGAGGAGTGGAAGGGAGCAGTCCTCTGCTACATTGCTCATTCTAACTCAGATGAAGTTTGCACAATGCAGAGGCATTCAGTAGCACCCCTTTTGGGGCCTTGGTGGCCTCATATGCTGCAAAGATTAAGCACTTCTCCCTCTGGCCTCTGGCCTCTCTACATGCAAAGGATTCAGCGCTCCATGAAGGATGGCCTGCGGCAGCTACAGGGTCATCAGAATACCAACGATTTGACAAATGGTTATCAAGCACTAATTAATAACCAGAAAGTTGAAGTCTAAAAACAACTTCTCTCATTTAATGTATTCCAGCTGCTTCTGATCACCATCTATTGCTGCTGCAGCTGCCACCGCCGCCATCGCCACCACCATCATCGTCATCATCATAACTTTAAAGCCAGATACCACAAATGATGTTTGAAAGACTAAAGGTCAAATGAAAGTCGGCTGCACCTCCCATTTCTGGTTAACCCCGATACTGTAATGAATGTCAGCTTATTTTGTTCTTTCATTCAAATTTCTGAAATGCCCTCCTCTTCCAGTCCTCACTTCCCTCCTCGTGAGATCTGTAACAATTCAAACACGACACTCTCTCCTCTCTCTCTCCATATGCAGTATCCTCTTTGATTTCCTTCCCTATGTGTGTGCAGGAGCATGTGTGCACAAGTATGTTTGCAGCTGAGGTGTGCATGTGTGGATGTAAGAGAGCAACCTTGAGTGTCGTCCCTCCGGGACTGTACAGTTTTTACTTCCCCCTGAGGACTAGGGTCTCTCTTTGACCTTGAGCTCTTCAAACAGATTACGTTGAGTAGACAGTGAGCCCCAGGGATCTGGCTGTCTCCACTTCCCCAGCATTACGTCTGGGATGTTAAATGTGGGTTGTGTGGATTGAACTCAGCTCCTCGTGCTTGCAAGGCAAGCACTTTATGGGCTGAGCTATCACTGGAGCCCTCCTTGATTCTCCTCCCACAATGTACCAACTTTGCTTGGATGTTTACTGAGCACCAAATGCCCTGTAGGTTTAAAGACTGCAACTTTTCCAGGAAGAGGAAACTGTGACCAGTTCTCATCTCATGGCTAACAGGCTGGAAGTTGGACAGTTAGCAGCACTCACCCCACCACCCAGAGTCACCCAGGAAACGAATGACTGGTGCCTCTCTGTGTCTGGTGATTTGATTTTGGACTTAGTGTTATGTGTTGTATCTGACAGATTGACTTATTGCTCTCCACCACAGAAACGATTTGGTATCTGGTGAGCATCTTGCTCTTTGAACGTCCACATCATGATTGCCGTGGGGACCCAGAAACAGTTCCTGGCTTCATGGATATCTGAAAGCCCTCATGGTCCCCATTCCAGTAAGTGCTTAGTTCTTTCGTTTCTTAGCAAAAAGAACTGAGTTTTGAATTTCTCGGGCAGAGACCAAAGAAACAGTTGTAGAAATTGGAATCAAAATAAAAATGTTGGGGACATATAAGTCTTTTAAAAAGCAAAGTAAACATATAATTTAGGGATAATGTCACTTATTTATATAGTCCTATCTTTATATAATTGGGACACGGGCACCTGATTTGATTCTGGATTTTTTATTATTTATTCCTCTTTACTACCAAGAGAAGTGTGAGGTGGCTTTGTTGTGTTCTTTCTAAGATATCTTGTGTCCTTACAAGTGGCCCAAACATTTGCTTTTCAGAGACCATCACTGGGCTCCTACTTAACAGCTATTGCTTTTAAACATTTGTTTGTCTTTCATGACATTCATATGAAATGACTGCTTTTATTTATTTACTTTTTGTCGGTTTTCAAGTGGCTATCTTATCATTGCATTCAAACATTAAATCTTCATCACTTGTAACTTAGTTACCTGAAATTTGCTTTTTTAAAAAATTTGCAGTTTGAGTGTGTATGTGCTTTTTTTTTTTTTTTTTAAGATTTTAGTCTAGTTTAGTTTTGTTTTTCTTTTTTTGTGTTTTTTTTTTTTTGAACTGTTTTTCTAAACTCTTTGATACAATATTTTGGGAGCATTCAGACTGCCACAATAAAAATCACAAGAGAGCTAGTCTTTTGTGATGCCAATTTTCAAGCACTCAAATTTTGGTTTTGGTTGTGACCTTTTCTGGCTTTGAAGCCTACACACACACACACACACACACACACACACACACACACCCCTTCTATGGAGAATATACAATACCAACTGCAACAAGTAAAGCAACTGTGGGCTCAAGGCCCTGGATCCATCTTCCTCCTCAGTAGCAAAGGCCAGACTCTCTTTGACAACACTGCCCCATAGCTCCACCCAGGTCCTTCAATACCAAGCCAGTCATCTCTTTTGGGACCAGCCAAAGACAGGAAAGATAGTTCTAGCTTCTCATGGAAGAGACAGATTTTTTAAAACAAATTAAACAAGTAATCAACAGTTTCTCTTTTCCAAGATGGCTGAGATTATGGTTTTCTACAAAGTCAGTGCTTACTTAACTCACTAACAGTGCTACTATTGTTGCCTGTGGCATAATTTTCCGTGTGGTCTGTTTTCAAACTTCATCCACCCATTCTCTCATTCCCCTTGAGCATCTGCATTCACTATTCCCTTCCGAGTTTTCAAAGACCGCTCCCAAGATTTCCAACGGGAGTCCTTAGGACATCATCAAAATGGCACCAGACTAACCATAGGTCTCTGGTTTACTCAGTCATTCATTTCACAGAACAAGGGTCTTTGCTTTGTTTGTCTTCCATCTTCATCCTTGAGTTAATAGCTCATGGACCACTGGACTAGCTTCTCCTACTTAACACCTATTGCTTTTAAATATTTGTTTGTTTTTCCTGATGCATATATGAAATGGTTTATTTTATTTTATTTATGTCTCGGTCTTTGGGTAGATGTTCATTTTGTTTAGAGAAAACTGAAGATTTCTCTTGCTAAAAACAAGAAAGATAAATTGATAGTTAGATATATTAAATAAAAACATTATGTTAAGCTGAATATGAGAAGAGCAAAACATAAAAAGTACCATCATAATATATTCTACTTCCCTTAATTTGACACTAAACTGCTTGCTTTCCTTCACCCACAGTCAACGTCGGCTCAACAGAAGGTTGGTAGTTAAGAAACAAGCTGTTAAATATTAAAGCCGTATCCATGTAATTGAATGTTTGGGGTATGGCTGTGTTCTAAATATATGCTATTAAGAAACTGTTCTGCAGAGATATTTAATTACTGACATCTAATCACGTTACTGCTGTTTCTTTAACCAGGCGAAAATACAAAGTACTGGAAAGAAAACAATTTCATTTTGAGCAGCGACATTTTATTAATCTCAGCAATAAAAGAGAACTCAAATCTCCAAATGAAATAATCTTGTTCTTGTTTTTTTTTTTTAAGATAGCTCTTCTCAGCTTGATAGCCCTTGTGTACCATTGAGAAATATGGTCATGCTTAAGGTAGTAAAACATCCCCACAAGTAATGCTCACAATAAAAGTTAATTATACTCATTCCTTACATCAGAATGAAATCTGAACTCTGAAACAGGCAAAGAGAATTTCACAGTCAACTCTGGAGCATGACTGGAGACATTCACAGCCATCACATTTTTAACATCAACCACAATTTGGAAAGATGTCAAGACAGAAATCAAATAAAAATTATATAAAGTCATATAATCATAACATTGTCTTTTACTGCACCCCACCCCAACAAATTCGAGACCTCCCCTCATCTCTTAATGACATCATGCTGTGGGCTGAATTGAGAAGACACTGGTATGATCATTTTACACATGGGGAAACTGAAAGCATGAAAACACACGACTTGAGTTTATACAGCAAGGTAGTAAGTAAAACGGGATAGGACAGATTACTCTCACTCCAGTTCCTGGGAATAAGAAGCCATGTTAAATGCCATTATGTTTGATATTCCATTTTTTTTTTTTTAAAGTGAAAGGAATCCTAGGTAAAAGGATTTTGCAACAAATAAAAACAAAGAGGGAGATAAACTTGCTGGGAATAAGAAAGGGGGCATAAGAGAGGGCAACGGGGGAAGGAATATGATCAAAGTGCATTATATACAAGTCATTTAAAAGAATGACTTGAGCAATAAAGATTTGCTCTCTGTTCAAACGTGCTAAATGTTCTAGCTTTATGTGAGTACCACAACATAGTGCCGAGAAAATCAGCAAGCTTTTCGTGATGAAATACTGACAGACTTAGTGTTGTGAGGATCTTGCTAAGATAGCGACCGCTACAGTGACGTCCTTAGTGCCACAGCTATGTCATGTTCAGAAGACACTTTGTTGTACATCTCTCTGTTCCCACTCTTGCATTCTTTCCACCCTCACTTCCTCATTGTTTCCCTAGGAGGCTTACAGGAGCTGGTATAGATGTAGCAAAACTGGAACAGTGCACTAAACTATCATTTATTCTAAAAATCAACACTTGCTAGGGTGGAATATCATTTTACCCGGGGGTGCGGGAATGTATAAATTGCCGGTTCTTTGCTGAGTAACTTTCTCCTCATGCTCTGGCAAGTAACTCTAATCAAACTTAGCAGGAGGGATGCCCACAGGAAAGGATGTGGGAGTGGGAGAAGGACCTGGTGTGGAGGGAGCCAGGGGTAGAGGTTGAGGAAAGGGAACGAGGTGAAAATAACTAAAATTCATTACATTATATTTAAACAACTGGGTATGGTGGCATTCATTTTTAATTCTAGCACCCAGGATGCAGATTCCGACAGATTTCTCTGAGTTCATGGCCACTCTGGTCTCCATAGTGAGTTCCAGGCTAGCCAGGGTGAGACCTTATCTCAAAACAAAACACAACAAAACAAAACGGGTGAAATTGTCTGACAATACTTTTTAAAAGGTCCCAAGTTGGGCCAGTCATTGGTTTACTATTCCATCAATCTCTGCTCCATCTTTATCCCTACACTTCTTGTAGGCAAGACAAATTTTGGGTCAAAGGTTTTATAGGTGGCTTGGTGTCTTCCTTTCTCCACTGGAAGTCCCACCTGGCTATAGGAAGTGGCCACTTCAAGCTCCGTATCCCCAGCTGCCAGGGTCACCCTCATAGACTCCTGGGAGCCTCTCTTGTTCCAGAGATTCCCCCCCCCCCCACACCAATTTTGGTCCTATCTCCTGTGATCCCAGGCTCCCCCTTTCTCCCCACACCTGATCCCCACTCCCGTTACCCTCCCCATCCCCTTTCTCACCCAGTTCCCTCTATCCATCTATTTTTTGGGGGACTGAGGCAGAAGAATTATAAGTTCTAGCCCAGCCTTGAACCACAACACAAAACCAAAAGAATCAACTAACCTACAAAAGACTCCCACATGACAAAATCATTCTTGTCAAAGTTTAATTTTTATCAGCAAAGTCTGCTTCCTGAGTTTTTTCCTCTTCTCCATTTTATTTCCCCTTACAAATCATTAATGTCTACCAGGGAGAACCAAGTGACTATTTTCTCTCTAATATCTATAAATACATCCAGACAAGGCAAGTAGGAAGCAGAAGTGACACACCATGAGTGCTTAAATAACTTTCTAAAGGTGCTGTCATTCTGTACTGACAAGACAATTTGGTCCGTACTCATAATGAGAGTTCAGAAATCGGAAGCTTGATCATAGCTTGAGACATTTATGTACCATTGTCTTATCTGAGCTATGAAGATATTTAAAGCAAACAAATGAGCAGCAATATCACTTCAAGACCATGGATTAAAACACCGATCAGCTCACTAATCGAACAGGTAATTCATACTGGACATTCAAAACCTCCGTGACAGCCAACCCACAATTCAGCTTTCACAATAGTTAATCCAAACTGTTTAGCAAGACATAATCATTTTGAGTATCTACATAAAAGATAAGTGATTTTTTTTAGTAAAGAGTCAGATTAGTAAATTGGCCAGGCTTTAGCAGACATAGTCTGTTGCAACTATTCAACTCTTTCATTATATAACCCTGCGGCAGCCGCAGTCAAATAGATGAATAGAGACAGATGTTTTCAATAAAGCTTTATTTCTAAAAACAAGAAGCTGTGAGCCAACTTCTCTTATAGATGGGTTGGGTTTAGCTGTTTTTGATGACCCATGAATCATTATCCCCAGAGGACTAATTGGATTGTATTTTTCAAACCATTTCCTTTACTATAAATGTAGATATAAACTTTTATCCATTATATATATTTTTTGTAAAATACTAGCATACGATTAAATGTTCCTTGTTCTTTTTCTTTCTTGCTAGGCACAAAAACTTGGTGATTTGAGAGATTTTTAGAGAAATTGACTATCTCATTTATTTTTTATTTTTTAATTTTTTAATTTTTTATTAATTTATTCTTGTTACATCTCAATGGTTATCCCATCCCTTGTATCCTCCCATTCTTCCCTCCCTCCCATTTTCCCCTTATTCCCCTCCCCTCTATGTCATGTTTTTCTTCTTCTTCTTTTTTCTTTTTCTTTTTGGGTTTGTTTTTTTTTTTTTTTTTTTTTTTTTTTTTTTTTTTTTTGAGACAGGGCTTCCCTGTGTAGCCTTGGCTATTCTGGAGTCACTTTGTAGATCAGGCTGGCCTTAAACTCACAGCAATCTACCTGTCTCTGCCTCCCTGAGTGTTGGGATTAAGGATGTGTACCACCACTCCCTGCTCCCATGGTTTTTCTTAAGTTATGTGGAAAAATGCTAATAAGATTGTATAGAGAAGGGATTGGTTAAGTTGTAAGTCGTTGTGTGGTTGATAGATATTTATCATAGAGATGATTCAACATACCTTCCAACTGCTGCAATATCACAGGTAGAAATGGACAGCATAGCATCCCTGGAGTCTAGTGGCTCCAGCATGCACATAGGCACCCCAGTATTCCACTTTGACCATCTCTTTAGTGGATCTTGCAGAAGGAATGGAGAGAAATGCCACAAGATGTGTGGTCATGGCCGGCAGGACGATTGATTTAATAACCTCTTTTGAACCAAGCACTGGGCACTCACCCAAAGTGGGGACATAGCCACCACATGCCTCAAGAGTGCTTACAGAGATGACAGACCCGTGACCCTGACCACTGCCCCTGATACAGGAAAGATGAAACCAGAAGCTACTTTTAGGTACACGTCACTGGAGGTTGACATCAGGTGTCTTCCCTCATTGCTTGCCACCTTGTGCTTTGAGCCCGAGTCATCGAATCTGCAGCTCACCATCTCAGCTAGGCCAACTGGCCAGCAAGCCTCAGAGATCCTTGTGTTTTAGTAATCCCAGCGCTGGAGTGACAAGTGTGCACTGCAGTGCCTGGCTTCTGTGTGGGCGCTGGGGAGCTGAAGACAGGTCCTCGGACATTGTGCAGTAGCACCAGACAGACTGGGTCACCTTGCCAGCTCCAGCCTCTGTTTTTGAGACAGGGCTTTTCTCTGCACCGACTGACAGAAATTTCATTGTAATCATCCTGTCTCAGCCTCTTGAGTGCCCTATCAGGCCTGGCTTCATCAACTATTTGTTTTAAGTACCATTTTCTGTATTCAGTTAAGTACATCCTGCTCAAGAAAGGGAATCTGAACTTCTTGGGTCTTACGTGTAGAGATCCTCTTTAGACAGATGTGTCACTGGTCACTGGTCATTTCCACTTTTGACAAAAGTAGGCCAAAAGCAAAGTATACTTTTCATTTCAGAGAAAAGACTTCACTTTGGTCACATCGTTTCTAGAATGTTCTTCAAATCAGGGACCTGGCTCCATGGGAAGACTTCTTACTGGGGTTGGGTTTGATGTAGGCAGACATATCAAAATGCAAGGATATGAACACAGCTGCTGTATCAATCAGTGTTTTTGCTTGGTCTTAGACTCACTTTTTTCTTTGTAAAATATGGACTACAGTTTCCCAAGGATTAGTTAAGAATGTGTGCTACGTTTGAGCAGAAGCTATTTGGAGGAGGAAGGCACACCTCGTCTTCATCGTTGCTTCTTTCACAATTCTTTATCCAATATCTTACATAGCCTAGAATACAAGATAGCAAATAACAAATAGATCAAGACTCGAGGAACAAATGGATTGCCTATCTTACGTAGGGAGAGTCAAAAGGAAGGCAAGAATAGAAACATCAATGGTATTTTTAGTCCAGTTTCTTATTGCTGTAATCTACTACTCTTCCAAAATTGTGTTAGATTTTGTTTATCAACCCCTATTGTGTAAGAAAAGTACCTCCTTTTTTCCTAGGGACCGGTTCATAAGCCTGTTGAGAGGTCTTTCACCAGGAATTCAACACTGCTCTGGTAAAGTATTGAAATTCTCACCGCTTTGCCCACCCAGGCCTGCTTTGAGAGGGGCTATCATATTGCAGAACTTGTAATAAGATTCAGGCGTTCTTATAAATATAAATTACTTATCACTTGCTCCCCATTTTATGGGCTTCAGGGTATTTTGAATTATATTACCCAGCGGCCTCCCACTCCTTTCTCTGCTTCCCACAGTATTGAGACCCTCTGTTAAAGGGACAAATTGGCAAATTCAGCATAGGAAGGACGGGCTTTCAAACAGATGGATGAAGCCATTGCATAATTTAATGTTAACCACTCACTGAACTGAATGAAGCCTTTATGAAGGAAAGAATCACAGCAACATTTTTTCCCTTCAAGAATATGTGCAAGGTGGGTTTAATCTATAGCCGAGGTGCTGGTTTGATTGGAGGGCAAGAAGGCAGCAGCCTTCACCAAGATGGAAGCAGTGTATGTATGACTTTGAGGTCTTAGTCTTCTGTAACAGAATGGTGAAGAATCCTCAGCAAGTTCAAGGCAGAGCCTATCCAGGACAAGGTCCCTTGGCAGATAGCTGAGCATCTAATTCCACGGGGAGAAATATGGCTGTTCTAGGAAACCAAAGATCAATGTCTGGTGACTTGCTGAGCTTATCAATGCAAACACCCATATAGTTGGCCTCCAGAGCCCAGCAATGTCATCCCTGGAGATGAGCAGAACGAAGCAGAAGCAGGCAGAAAAGTACAGAGAACGTGAGAGGTGACCTGATTACTGGAGACAATGAAGCCAAAGATGGCTTTGAAAAATATAAATACAAGTTGAGGAGATTGAACGACTGGGTTCACATTTCTCCTAAAGTGAGACCATCGGAAGCAGGATTCAAGACCATTGAAGCGGACAGTAGAAACAGCAGCTGCAAGAATCAGGCAGCTGAATTTGTATTTGAGTAGACAGTATGGCCTTGTGTCTACACTGATAGAATGAGCAATACATTAATTAGAAGGGAGGTTCTGGCTGAAAGACAAGAAAGATGAAATAATCAATATGTCAAGGGGTACTTGTTTGCCTTGATGGATGTAACATCTGGTAAGTGGTGACCCTGGAAAGCAATCAATATTGATGGAGTTAGATGGTCATTTGGGGGCACTTAAAGAGGGGGTGGGGCAGAAAGGTGCTGCCCTCTGAATGAATAGACTGCAGAGCACTGGAGAAAGCCAATGAAATCTTAATGCGGAATAAATTTCACTGATAAGCAGTCTTGGGATGTATTTGGGGTGAATTTCATTCATTCTATGAAGTCCTTCTTGGCACAACTATGCTGTCTTTTTACTCCCCACTTTTCCCCCTTTGTGCTTTGTTCTTACAGCGCTAGACTCAGACCTCTCATAATGGCTCCCTTCTACGATATAAACTGTTTGGAAGGTGAAGATTTGGGTGGAGACCCACACCTACTGTACCTACAGTAGCTACAATGGAATATCCCTGTTTGCCCTCACACATACAGGCTGAGTGTCTACGCCACCCTCTTAGTTTTCTTTCCACTTCTAGTTGCTTTCTGCTTATTGTCTTGCTTTAACTTAGTGTCTGCATCCTAAACTGGCTCAGGTTAAAAAAAAAAAAAGATGCAGGCACTTCTCTGGTGCTCAAGGCATCTCGGGTCTATTTATTCTAGCCTCTACTCTCAAAAGAAAGATTTCATCTAGTAGCAAGACTGGTTACAACACCATTTAATTTCTGCTTGGTAACCTACCCACCTCTGGTTCCCCACCCTCCAGGAATTCACTTCCATCCAGGAAGTATTGACTTAGGTGTTTCTTCAACTATATATCCTTATATTTAGCTTAATAAGCCTTAGAGCCTTCACATGCCAATAGCCTTACTAAGAAACACAGGGCAAGCCTCCAGATGATACATTATTAAAGGAAGACAAACCCTTTCCCTCCAAACTAAGCAAGGTAGTTTCAAGCTTCCATACTTATAAATCCATTTTATCTCATGGTTAATTTGAGAGTATGGCTTCTTAAAATGTTATGCTCAGAAGTGAATTTACTTAAAAATATAAAACATTGAATGTGGTAGGATTAGCTCACTCCAAAAACCAAAGGAAAAACGTATCAATGAGAAAGAAGAGTATTAAATTAATGGTGTCTCAACATTTGTTAAAGTAAAGCTCCTTTTGGTGATGTGTTCCTCAAACTGTCCTGAGATTTCCCCTCCTTTTTGAAGCCCCCTTTTCAATCTATCCCATGATCTAACTCCCTGCATCCTAACTTGCAATACAACTAAATGTGGTTCCCCTTCTAAGATTAAAATCTAAATGCACACACTTCTAGAGGTTGGTTCTTGTGTTTCTAACTGGAGGTATGGCATGTTTTAGGATAGTTTCAACATTAAATAAACTATAAGCAGCGTTGTATGGTAACCTTTTTTTTATAGTTGAAACCAGATTTAATCATGTAACAACCTATTATCTTTGCTCCCTGGCAATAATACTGCTTATGGAGGAGCTGCTCTTCTTTTTCATTACCAAGCAGAAGCAGTATTTATGGAAACTAATGTTTATACAAATTGAGCTTTGTTTAGTAAAAAGCACAAAGAGGTATTAGGTCCAGGGCCTTAGAAGAGATGCTTGCAAGTGAGCCATCCAAGAGCTTAAGCTTCACGATCTCTGCAAGTCCAACCAGGTCTTTACAACTCTGAATAGCATCACCTGTGGCATGTTATAAAGGCAGGGCTCCCATAAGTTTCAGCACCGTCTTGCAACCACACAGTGAGTATGCATGACCTGGGACCATAACACCAGTAATGAGCTTCTTCAAAGGCCATGTGTCCTTGATTGGCTCTGAGATGCTTTCAGTTGATGCGGGAGACACATGTGTGTATCTGTGCAGAGATATGGATGTGGTTGCATTCTTCCTTAGTCTCAAGGTCTAAACACTACTTTTTCTAGCCTAGCAAATAGAACTTGATGGTTTAAGCATATTTAACACAAAGACTCGACAAAAAGATTCTCAGTGAATGGAAAGGAAGAGGGAAATGGCATTGGTTTTTTTTTTTCAGAGTATTATGTAGCAAACATGTAATTCCTTTCAGAAACCTTTGAAAATAGAAACACACACACACACACACACACACACACACACACACACACACACACACACACATGCACATCCACATACATCGCAATTTCTTCAAGATTGAGGAAGCTGAATTCCAGTATATAGATTAAGTTCATTCAACTATCACACATCAAAGAAGCTGCTCCTGTGTATTTCAAACAACATCCATTTTAAGCAAAGCGCAGCTCTGTAAAACATCCTGTCAATTCTACCCTTAACTGAATACAAGTCAACACAACATAGCACAAAGGAAGACAGAGGTGGGCTTTAGTTTTGAAAACATAAAGTATGAGCTATCCTACACAGCATAGCACCACTGAATTATTTAATTGCGGTCTATTTAAGGTGTTAGTTAGAAAGAGTTGGAAGGACCTATTAACACCCAATACAAAAAAAATGTGACAGAACAGTAAGAGAACAGACAATTGCAGCTTCTAATTGTGAAGTCGTTCTGTGTTTAGGTTCAGTGCGGCAGGCAGTTTCTAGCAAGCTCATTAAAGTTCTGCAAGTGACCATCTTCCTACCCTGAGCTCATTGCACGGAGCCCCCCTGAGAAGTGGCTTGACTGTTAGCCCACATCTCTCCTGCCTTATGCGGCTGTACGTCAACCTCTGACCTTATAAGAGTTGCAAGTTTCAATGAGGAATTAGAGAATATTCGCTCCCTGGATGATCTATAGAAAAGCACTCCTTGATTATTTTTAGTGACAAAGGAAAGGAAATCCGTGCATGTGCCCTGAAAGCCTTCATACTTACAGAGTCATGGAGGGGACTGTGTGTTAGCGCTTATGATAATAATGAAAATGCACACATTTGCCATGTCTGATCCAGCATTATTCACTGAGAACTCTCAGACGTCACAGCACAGTAGGAAAAAGGATGCTTGGTGGCACACATTTAGGTTTTATTATAGTGATTAAACAAAAGAAACATGCTTTCTTACACATGTCTCCTATGCATTATATATATATATATATATATATATATATATATATATATATATATTTTTTTTTTTTTTTTTTTTTTTTTTAGGGATCTTTTGCAGAGAGATACTTCAAATAAAAGCCAGCTATCTACTTGGGGTTGGTATATGAGAAAAAACATTGAAATTAATATAGTTTGTTCTTTAGTTAAAATCTCCACAGAAACTATAAAACTGTAAACTCAGAATGAGAGGTAAGGTTGAGATTTGGACTCTTGTTGGTTTTTTTTTTAGCACTGTCTTTGTAGGATCAGCGTGCCTGGACTTCCCTCCCACTGTATCATCAGTGGAGTTTCTGACTGATTGCTATCCAGTTGTATTTCTGGTAATATCCATCAGGACCCTTTCCTGGGGCTGCATGCATCTTACTCATGCTGACCCAGACCATGGCAGCAGAGGCAGCTGGGCAGCTGCAGAAGTTGGCATGTTTTCCCAGCTCAGTTTCCAACCATATGTCTCTCTCCACACTTTGGCACAGGCCCTACAGCATGTGTGTGAACAGCCTAATCGGCAGGAGCAGCCTACCCTGAGCAGGCAGCTCTTGAGATAATCAGATATGCTTCTTGTGAGGCTCTGTGGATTTTACCTTGTCCCTCTATAGGACCAGAGCCTCTGATTATTACCATGGCGATCAATTTGTCTCCTGGGAAGTAGCCAGAGACCATCACACTGATTCTATGCAGGCCATTAGATAATACTGAGACTCTTGGAAAGAACTGCATTTTTGTATGAAAAGAATCCCTGTGGACACCCAGAGCTAGGCTTAATTGGCCCGTGTACTTAATACTGATGGAGAGAGGACAAAGGGTCTAGGGAAATAGTCACCCAAGTGAATGGAGTGATGGCCTAGTCATATTTCTTCTGTTGTCCCTGTCTTCCCTTTTTAGGTATTTAGCAGGAAGGAGATGAATCTCTGCGTTTTGGGGCCAGAAGCTATAGGCTATTTTAAGTAATGGATTTGCAGATAACAAATAGTTGGGAAATATTTAGAGTGTGGCATGTGGTTAGATCTTCATTGCCAGACACCTGAAAAGTAACTGTTGCTTCTTAGAGACCAATTACTAGGCACCAGCCCAGCTGGAGATCACATCCTTCCCCAGTCTGGCAAACCAACCATTCTTGGGGGTCCTTTCTGAACCTTAGGAGCCTCAGTCTTATGTTTCTAGTCAGCAGAGTTCTGAATGAGGAAGTCTTTTTGAATTCAAGTTTTGTATGATCTGACTTTCATCTTTAATGTTGGCCATTGGGTGAATACTCAAATCATTAATGAGAGTGTATATATTTCTACAGGTTTGTCCATTGTTCATTTCTCCAACACTAAGTGTAGGCAACGCTATGCTGTATCTACAATCCCTGAAGCAAATGTAGCCAGGGTACCTAACCCTGAGGTCATTAGAAGAGGGGATGAGACTAATGTTAAGACCCTTTGTGAGATCAAACACATGGCTATAGGGTTGGATTTGTTTTGCTCACTGCTTCTTTCTATCTGGATGCTGCCTTCAGTACATCCAACATTCCAATGTTATCTTCCTCTCTATGATTTCTGTGCCTAGAAAACACAAATTCCAGGAGAGCATCACATTTCTAGAACACTTTAAAAGCTACAAATTCCTTCTCTGCTCTCTTCCAAGTGTAGTGTTTATGAATCAATTGTATTTCTCTGGAACTATTCAATGTTCTTTGTTGTTGATCATCATCTTCCCATAAGCTTATCCATGGTTCCACTTATCTCTAGTATATGCAAGTGCCTCTACTCTTGCTTATTTTCCACAAATATCTGGGGCTAATATCCTTTCTTTCTCCTTGCATGACTTCCTAGAGATGAGAATGATCTATTCTTTTTTTTATCATAAGTCAGTTAAACTCCATAGTCACTTTCCCTCATGCTGCCTTGAATATTAGCATCTCAGTTCATTTGCCAGGATGCATTGTTTGCATAGCTACTAAGTGATAGACCAAAGACAATTTCTGATTATTGTCCTCACTCATATTCCTATACTTGATGATCTTTGTCTTCCTGACAAAACTTGTGCACTCAATGCACAAGGGAATAATACGGCAGGGAGAAATTATTGCAGAACCAAACACTGCAATGACACAAACCAGCAGAACACACCAGTCATGTGAACTTAACATTTCCTAGATGCTCCTAGAAGGTGATAGTGATGTTTTGTGACAACTGGTTTGCACACCACACCTGCTTGAAATGTGACTGAGGATCTACCCAATCTCACTTGATGTCTTCAAAAATCCGTGAACCTCTGAATTATTATTACTTCTGTATCCTGCAGTAATTTCTTATTTTATATAACATCTGTAAGGTTTTATTGTTTTTTAAAGGTCAGTCCTCTCCTTTTTTTTTTCCTTTTCAAGACACAATGTCTGTTTAATATTCTTTCCCCATAGCTTCAGTACTTCCCGAAAAGGGGTTTTGTCACAATTTAGCAACATTCTTCAATCACTTCTCTGCATTCTGGTTGCCATAGCATCCTCTTTGGGTGCAGAAACTGTAAGTAACCAAGAAAGAAAACCCTTGACTCATTAATCATTTGCTTGGTATCTATGTCAATTGGACCTGAAGCAGTTAATCATGAGACAAATATCCATTTGTACTGGGCAGTGGTATGGACAGTGGTCACCAATGAGTCATCTATAAATGGAGAACTTTGGTTCAGTATTTACTTTTCAGATAAAGGTTAACCAGTGAGCCTAGGTTAAACCACTGTTGAGTGAAAGTCTAAAAGGTAACTTTGCAGATCAAATAGTTAATCAATCTGACAAAAATTAGCTAATGGTGTTCTAGACCTCTGTACTATCCAGTCAGTTTTTGTTCTTTTTGCATAGCTTTTTGTCAATTTTTTTCCCAGAGAATTCTGTGATGTAGAGAAATTTCAGATGACACTGAAATTTTCATTAAACTGCATTTAAGTCTGTTTTACATCTTATGAGTCTCTACCTTATGAAATTTTCATCACTTTTAAAGCTAATCCCATTAATCTTCCAAGTCATCCCTTGATCTTCATAGGAGATATGAACTAATGTTATGAGTTCTCTGTGAAGAAATCCATTTCTATCTGTTTAAACTCCTTAGCAACTTCTAATGAAGTGTGCTTAAATGTTATAACATTGAAAATATCTCATTGTCTTTAAAAAAAAAAGTATATCAATGTCAAGGCCACATTAGATTTCAGTGAGTTTAAACATTGCATGTAGAGTTAAAAAAAAAAAAAACTAAAGAAATACTAACTTGAATATATAGAGCTGAGGCAGGAATGGAATTGATAGAGGAGATGGCAGCTTAAGAAATAACATTGTCTACAGCAATAAAAAGGGGGGAAAGGTGGAGAGAATGGGACTTGATGTTCAACAAACATGGCCGGACAGGTTGACCATGTCAGTGTCCAGCTGTGTGACCTTCGACAGGTAAGTTAATGGCTTAGAATTGTCCTGTGTTAAATCCAAGGAGGTGGAAATGTATTCCTGTCTGCAGTGTATTCTGTAGGATACGCATGTAGAACATTTTAACCACATGCTTAGCTCATAGCATGTGATAAACATTCCTGTCCTTTGATGGGAAATTTCTGGTTTTGTGTTTCTGTTTATGCTTAAAAACTAGATAAGTAGAATTTGATTTTTCAGGGTGCACTAAGGTGGCCAATGGAGATGTACCTCTGCACGTTCTGAGCATGGAAAAAATTAAGATAGCACAAAGCAGGCCTGAGCTATAAAGGAAGCAATATTTTTCCTAGCTTAAGTGAAACTTCAGTTTATTAGTTCAACATGGAGAAGCTGTGGAGTAAATTAGAAAAGTTTGTCTTTCTCAAGTCAGGATATGTCACCAGAGTCAATATTAGCAAAAATCAATAACAGTTCAGAAAGACGTATTAGTCTTTATTTGACTCTTAGCCCTATAATAATGAATATTGCTAAATACCATCTTGTCCAAAGTTTAAATGCTTGAAGTTGAGATTTAAAAAAATACTCTGTTTATAAAACAGACAAAGAAATAAGGTAAGATATTAAACTCATAGAAAACAACATGGCTGTAAATCTTTGAGATCTTGGGATAGGCCTATTGAGAAATGGTACCATAATGATAATCACAAGCCGAAATCAGACAACCTGGACTTGTCAGATTAAAACTCTTCGGTGCACCAATGATACCTTATAGTAAGTGAAGTGACAGCCCACAGATAGCAAAAGGAAAAAAACATGATAATCTCGTCAAATGTTCAGTTGTTGGAAACAGGGTGTCCTAAGTGGGGCGCCATTTCTTAGCTGATGACAATGGTCCTGAATTTCAGAGACAGAATCTCTGAACATGCAGCAAATCTAGAGAAATCAAATTCAGAAAGGATTTCTTAAAAAAAAGAGAGAGATTCATTAAATAATAAGAGTACACTCCTCTCAAACCCCAGTTTTAGGGTTCTGTTGCAGTGTGCTTTTAGCTTGGCATGGAACTGTTGGCAATTTCCTGCTTCCTGTCCATGAGTCAGATGGGTTGCAGAACAGGCTAGTTACAATCTCAATAGACACTTGACAGTGGCTTCTGAACAACCACTGACAATGGGTTTGGCTGGAACATTGGGCCCTGTAGATTCCCAAAGTGTTTCCAACTGCTTTTAGAACCCGTGCTTCCAAGTGGGTCTGGCCTTTACAGTCTGTCCTTCACTTTCCTTTGTGTGTCCCTTCACTTACTACCCATATCTGCCCTGTGCCAGATCTGCTGGTCAGCGTGTGTTGAGCATGAGAACAGTCTTTCACAATGCTGCCTAAACGACCATTCATTTACTTTATGAATATACAGTTGAGCTTCAATTTTGTTTTTAAGACTTAAATATTTAAAATTTTCAAAAAAAAAGTAAATAGTTTTTGATAGTTTTGCTTAAAATTTAAATCAAATTAAATTAAAAATTTGAGTGTGAAATTAATTATGCAATTCATTTTATTTATTTTAATACATTATTTTATTATTTGAAAAATATTTAAAAGTATATGAAAATATTTAAAATTTTACATCTACATGAAGTTATATTTGGGATGAAAACATCAAGTTTTAGACACAATGAAAAGTGAAGCAATTACTAAATTAAAATTTCCTTAAGCGAGAACTGTAATTAACAATTGCAAAAATTATGTAACTATCCCCACTACAACATAATTATTATTTTTCTGGAAAGGAACTCAAAGTTAACTTTATAAAAATTACATATAATTATTATTCTACTGTTCACTTAATTATCATTAGTGTATTTATAAATGATTTTGGTATATATATACATTAGTAATTTAGTAATCAAACTGACCCACATATTGACTTTAGTGATTTGTGCTTACACGAAAGGCATTACTTCATAAACATTTATGGTTTTATTATTAAAGGTATATACACCAAGATGAGAATCCCATTAGCTCATAATTTATAGCTGGCTTTAAAAAAAAGATTTATTTATTTATTATGTATAAAGTGCTCTGCCTGCATGTATGCCTGCACGCCAGAAGAGGACACCAGATCTCATTATAGATGGCTGTGAACCACCATGAGGTTGCTCGGAACTGAACTCAGGACCTTTGGAAGAGCAGCCAGTGCTCTTAACCTCTGAGCCATCTCTCCAGACCCCCTATAGCTGGCTTTTCAATGTGGAAGTGCTTACATAAATATTACTCACCTGCATTTGTCTTTAAGTTCTTCTCCACAGATGCTAGCTGCAGGCAGATCTAAACAAAGGTGGATTAGGGCAACCGTAAGAAACAATTTCAGTGGTTTAGAACACTGCTCCTCCAGAGGACCCAGGTTCAATTCCCACCACTCACATGTCAGCTTACAACCATCTGTGACTTCAGTTCCAGGAGACCTGGCACCTTCACAGACATATATGCAGGCAAACATTAATGCACATAAAATTAAGATAAATAATTTTTACACTGCTGTTAGAGATTATTTCAAAGAGGAATGCACTTTAGTTTTTTTAGATACTAATTTTTTTATTTAATTAATTTATTAGATTATAACTCAATTGTTATCCCATCCCTTGTATGCTCCCTTTCCTCCCTCCCTCCCTCCCTCCCGCTTTCACCCTACTCCCCTCCCCTAGGTCTAAGACCGAGGGGGACCTCCTCCCCCACTATATGGTCATAGGCTATCAAGTCTCATCTTGGTAACCTGCTTATTTTTTCTTTGAGTGACATCAGGTCTCCCCACCAAGCGGAGGTGGTCAAATATGGGGCACTAGAGTTCATGACAATCATGCAGAGGAAGAAATTAGGAAAGCTACATCCTTCACGACAGCCACAAGCAATATAAAATATGTAGGAATAACTCTAACCAGGCAAGTGAAAGACTTTTTGAAAAAAAAAAAAAAAAAACAAACTGTAAATCTCTGAAGAAAGAGATTGAAAGTGACATCAGAAAAATAAATAAATTTGAACAAGAAACAATTTCATAGTGTTAGTGAGTCTAGATAATGATGTCATAGGAGCATCCTTTCTGGGATGATGGGTGTCTCCTCTGTACTGACTTGAAAACTGAACCATGCTTTCACAAATAATTCCATGCTCACACTAGGCTCACGCTAGGCTCACACTAGGCTCACGCTAGGCTCCTTGCTTTAAGGGCTTTCCTTTGTATTTCTCAATGTCCTTGTCCACAGAAGCATGACTTTTTGTAAAAACAAACAAACAAAAAGCTGTATTAAATGCTGATGTATAAAAAGGAAATTATATGTATATATATATATATGTATATGTATACATATATGTTCATGTTTCTTTAAGTAACCCGAGAATGGAATTGTTGCATAAGGAATGCATATGTTTAGCTTTATTAACTAAAATCATTATGGTGTTGATCTTGTAAGCTGTGGTAGTTTGAATAAGAATGGCCCCAGAGACTCCTAGACTTGAATGCTTGGTCACCAGGCTGTGCACTATGAGGTGGTATGACCTTGTTGGTGGAAGTGTGTTACTGGGATGGGCATTTAGGTTTCAGAAACTCAAGCCAGGTGCAGTGGCTCTCTCATCTTCTCGCTGCCTGCAGATCCAGGTGTAGAACTCTCAGCTTATCTGGCGCCATGTCTGCCTGAATGCCATCAGGCTTCCCAGCATGCGGACTGAGCCTCTGAAACTGTAAGCCGGCCCTAGTTAAATGCTTTCCCTATTAAGAGTTGCCTTGGCCATGGTGTCTTTTCATAGCAATAAAACACTGGCTAAGCCATAAGCCATAAGCCATGAATATATTCATAATATTATCTGTGCTTTAATTCCCCCAATAAAGTTTTACAGGTCTTAGTGTATAAATTTTATATATCTGTCCTTGAATTTATCTGTGACTTATATTTGTTGATGCTATTGTACATGAAATATTTGCTTGAAACAAAGTTTTTGGGCTTATTAATAGTGATAGTACACACTTTAGAGATAGGTACAGAGACTTGGAGGTACAAAGAGACTCTTTCAGGTTTCTTTTCAGCAGCTGTTTGTCTTTGTGTGCATACGTATGACTTTAAATTACATAATTATGTCAGTCAAAGAGCATAATGTCAAACAGAGCTTACAGACCAAGCACACCTTAGAAGCTAAGTAAAATTTAAAATTTAGACAAATATAAGCTAATTTACCTTTAAAGAACTTTCTTCAAAATTAAAAAGAATTAAATTTTTTTTTTTTTTTTTTTGCCTGCATGTCTCTATATGCTCCATGAGCATGCGTACTACCTACGGAGGCCAGAAGAGGGTGTCAGAATCCCTGAGACTTGCTGAGTTATAGGCAACTGTGGACCCCCAGTGTATGTGCTGGGAACCCAGGTCCTCTGCAAGAGCAGCAAATATTCTTAACCACTCACTGAGTCATCTCTCCAGACCCTTAAAGAATTTTCATTTGTAAAGGAAATGGTGAGGTGCGTTTATGAGGTTCCACGTTCAGGCTGAGGGAGGTGAGAAGTGGTAGCACAGTTGAATCCGGCACCCATGCTACCTGAGCAGAGTTTATCATTTTGTAATGTCGCCAGGACAAACACTGTCTCTGCTGACTCTGCAGTGCTGTTGAAGTTTCCAGTGCGGCTGGTCCTGGGTGGGAGGATGCTCTCTGTTCCCACACCCACTCCATTTTTTTTTTTTCATGATTTCCTATTCAGCCTCACGTTATTTGACAGCTTTCTGGTTGCAGCTTCTATTACTTAAAAGTTATCCTGTGTGTATGGATGTTTGCCCTGAATGTACATCTGGGTACCACTCGAGTGCCTGCTGCCTGAAGATTGCGTTTGGATCTCTGGAACTGGAGATCCAGACAGTTGTGAGCTGCCTGCATGGAGTGATTTTTAAAACTCTAATTGTCTTCCCTGCTGCTGATGTTTAGAACCATAACTGATTTTAGTGGCTGACCTTAGAACAAACAACTTTGATAATTTTATAATTGCTTTTAATTATTTTGTGAAAAAACTTTTTGTTCTTTGCTATTTAATTCTTGATTTTGTTGTTCTCATACCCATGACGGCTAGAATTATGTGATATTTAATATAATTTCTAATAGCAACTTTGTCTTTTTCTCAATATGGGGAAATTTTGAACATTTTACAATTAAATATTTAATTCCAGCGAGCTATCAGATTGAGGATATACCATCTATTGAGACTTTGCTGTTTTTTTGTTAATATGAATGGACAATAAATTGTCCATAAATACCCTTTGGGGAATTTATTTAAATGATTACCTCACAATTTCTTAGCAAATTGTTATTTGCATATTAATTTAACATTTGTATGACATTCACATACAAACACACAAAGTATGCGCAGTACATCGCCCATCACACTGCAGTGATAAAGAGCTAGGTGTGTCTGGTGTGGCTCAGTCATAGAGACCTTGCATAGGAGGCTTTGGCTGATCGCCAGCATCACAAAACAAAAACCAAAACAAAACAATATACAGCAACAACAGCAACAAACAACAAAATCCCCCCCCCCCAAAAACAAATAACTTACCTCTGGGTTAGTCCACTTTCTTGATGGTGTTTGAACTTTGTTTATAGCGTGCCAGTGGTAGTATGAATAGATAGAATTTGGACTTCCAAAGGTGTTTTGGAACACTTTCAGTTCTGTCCATTTGTCACTCTTTGCACACTTGTGAGTACAATCCTGACTTCCTCGTCCATGAACTCAAGAGAAGCACAGCTTCAAGTTTACCATGTAGGAAATCACAGACTTTAGGTCATGCTTTTCTTCTACCGTGTTGCTGGAGAAGTTTCCTGCTATCAGGCAGGCTATTTGTTTTAGATAGTTTGAAACTAAATCCCAGAGAGAGAGAGAGAGAGAGATTTTTAAGCCATGAAGGGGACAAGGGTAAGAGGAAGGAAGATGGGACTGGGAGGAGAGGAAGGGCCTACGATTGTGATGAAAGAGGAGTAAGTAAAGAATAAAGTGAACTGGAGGCTTGACCATATAAAATGTTTGAACTGATAGATGATAATAGAAATAACATTTTAGGAGCTGGGGAGATGGCTCAGTAACTAAGCACACCTGCTGCTCTTGCAGAGGGCCTGAGTTTGATTCCCAGCACCTGCATAGCGGTGCACAGCTTTCCATAACTCCAGTTCTAGAGACACTGACAATGTCTGATTTCCCTGAACACCAGGCAGGAATGTGGGGTACATGCATATATGCAGGCAGAAATAAAATAAAATAAAATAATAACATTTTAAAATATCTTTTTAAAAACTCCACAAAATATGACTGCTTTATTTTAGGAGCTGGGTGATGGCTGATTTGAAGTACTTCTGAATATCCAAATTAGTCTCATGGAGAGTTGACTTTCCCTACATCAGACAGAAACTAAAAGACAAGAGACATCTACTTAACAGTGAAGATGCTGGCTTTATGAATAACATTACACTTCATGCCAAAAGGAGTATGTCTTCACTAGAAGATCAGACAGGCTCCTAAGTTGATACTAGTTCTGTTTAGTGCATTTCTCCCACTCGATCCCAGATAGTAATATAAAAGAAGAAACAAAAGCAGTAAAGCACACTAACGCCTTACTAATTTTGAGACATCATCTTTTAAGCATCTCCCTTCTGGGTTGCACAGTCACCCTGCTTTGAACAATCTTTCTCCAGTCTCCCTGATACAGAGATCTTCCTTTTTCAATGTGGCAGATATGAACATCTCCCTCCCGCACCCTTCCGTGATATAGATTAGCAATTCATAAGTGGTGGCTGTCTGTGGTTGAACTCCAAATGAACTAGGCTTGATTTTCCCCCTCCCCTGCCTTGGTTCATACTTGAAGAGCATCCTATATATTGAGGCATCAAATACAGAGGCTAATCCCAGTGGGGAACACATCTGGATTAGATAGCACTGATCAGTTCCAACACCCAAACCCTATTCCACTCCACTGCCTCTCCTTCTTGCCCCTGAAATGACATTATGTGATTTCCTCTTGTATGCAACTTAGTTAGTAGCTAAATTCTGTCCAAATCAATTTGTGAATGAATAAACACCCCTAATAAACAGCACAATTTCAGAGCACATGTTCTTTGGATTGATCTCACATTATCCCATAAGTCCTGCCAATATCATTTCAAGTTAACTTCTGTCATGTGTAAATGCGTTTACAGGCTAATGGAGCAGTTTGTAATTTCACTAGACCTACACGCTACTCAGATAATATAGCATTGTAGTGGATAAATAAGATGTCCGAAAAGGTATCTGCATTGAATGCTCATGAAGGGTTTCTTCTCTTACTGCCCTCACTCGCAGAAGCTATCCTGGGAGATGAATGTGCCAGGATAAGTTATCTGAGGCTCATAAAATCTTTTCCAGAGATTGAAATAAAGTCAGTGCTTGCAGAAGACAAATCAATTGTGACATTTCTGAATAGAGTGCGATGCATTTAATTAGCACAAGACATACTGGCAAATGCTGAATTACCCAATAAATCACTGGATGCTGGAGCCCATACAAAGCGGGAATCAGCTGTCTTGTGAGACGTACAGCAAGTGATAATAGGGAGATATGGCCATTTGTATTGTCACTTTGACCCATTCTCTGCTATTATTTTTTTTTTTCTATTTTGACATTTGCACACAGAGCTCTTTTAATTATTTTAAGCCATTGGAGATCTCTGTCCCTACCCATTTGGAGAGTATTCAACAAACATTTGCATTTGTAGAGGACATTCAGTTCTGTTGATGCAATATGGCATGTGGGGTCCTCTGTAGAGGGGGAGTCAGGGCAGATTAAAATCCTCAGCACAAACCAACCAAAAAAGAGACTAATAGGGTCCTGGTCCATTGAAAATATTGAAGGTGTTACTTTAGTCATTTCTGAATCTCACAACACTCTCAGTTTGAGGAAAAAATGGCCTGCTTTAATGTTTAACACTTTTAATTTTTTTTTTTAAACCTAGAACTCAAATGCTACTTTAGCCTATCTTTGAAATGCTGGAGCTAAAGAGCACTGAGGCTTAAATTCAATGTTTGGGCTTTTGAAAATCTGGAGGAAAATTGAAAATGAATTCCAAATGAGTCTTGCTGGCTTTGGAGGACAAAGTAGAGCATTTCCTCCCATGAGGGCTGTTTTATACATAAATTGGCGATTCCACTAGTGATTCTTTCTGTGAGTCACTTTCCATAATATGAGCACTAAGGCTGCTCACGCTATGAGCACCAAATCATACCAATGGCCTCTGCTGCATACCGCTCCACACAGCCTTTGGCACCATTCAGTGGTAGGCAGGCGATGCCTAGGCATGCCCTCAACGGTGCAAATATAAGGGATGCAATGTGGGAAAACCAAAGGGTTTTGATTCATAACTGTTGGGTCTGTCAAGCTGAAGTCTGACTTGAGTTAGGAGTTGAAACTGTTCACTACATGTTATCACTACATGTCTGCAGGCACAAAAGCTCAGCTGTGTCCAGCGGTTCTTTCTCATCACAAGGGTCTTTGGGTCACATGGGAATTCTTTTTAAAGTATGCAAAGACTCATTCCTTCTTTCCCCTAGGTATCCTAAAATGTGGAAGGGAAGGCCTTTTCTTCTCCAAGGAAATGGACAGGGGATAGGGATGCAGGCATAAAATAAAGCAACATAGTGATGGGCAACTAATGCTGTCTGCAGAGGCTCTTGAGTCCAGCAGTACTTCACCTTCTTTGTTGGCTCCTTGCTGTACTGGCTGGAGGAAGATGAGCATCACAGTTCAAGTGGCTGGATCTCCGTTAGGCTGAACTGGTTATGTGTTGCAAACCTACTGTAGTTATGTTCATTTCCTTTCCTTTGCCAGTGGCTGGTTGAGACAGAAGAAATAAGTGTTCTAGCCAATGAGGCACATTTGGAAGCATGCTGGACACTATCTAGGACATTTTATGGCTTTTAAATAAAGGCACACAAAGAGAGATGTCCTCTTCTGTCTCCAAATACATTTGCATGAGGTCATTTTTAGTGATTAAAAAAAAAAATAGGCCTGAGGATGAAAGTCCAGCGGCACGCAAAGGATGAAAGGCTCATGATCATGACTGGCCATACAGTTTTGTCTGGTACCTAGGGGTTCCTGGAGCCTCACAGTTTGAGTATCAAAACTAAGTCAGTCTCCACTGGTCACCTCAGAAAAAAGAGTGGACTCTTGGTTCATATAACCATCCTTCCAAGTTAAGAAATTCTGCCAAAGCCTAACCTTGAAGTCTAATCTATATGTTGGACCCCATCATAATCTATTCCACTTGAAAATGTGTTTTGTTTCATGACTCTTAGTGGCCTAAATGACCAATATGGAAAGAACCATATTCTAAGTGAAATTAAACAAAATGGGAGGTTCTGTCATAAGAAGAGTCATTCTCTTTCAAATGCCCTTCCTCCATTTCTTTCCTTTTTATTTGTTTTTATGTGTGCAGTGTACATACATGGATGTATTGTGTTGACATTTGTGTGGCACACATGTTTGGTGGGAGTCTGAGATTGATGCCAGCTATCTATCTCCATTGCTACCTCCCAGCTGTCAGCTGGGGATAGTTGGTATCTGAACTCTGATCTTTCATGAACAACAGATACTTTAATCACTGGCCCATCAACCCAGTTCCAAAGGCTCTTTCCTTAATCCCAACCTTCCTCTTATAGTCATTAATCAAGTAGACTGTTATTAAAATTAAATTTACCTTACTAATTAAATTACTTACCTTACTTAAGTAATTACCTTACTTAATAATCAGTCATAATTAAACACATCATTTTTATCCATTTCTGTTATATACTGGATTTCTGGAACTAAGAGTAGCCGTAAAACAGATCAAGTGCACTAGCAGGGAAGTGTCTTTTACAACAATAGTAAATGCCAAGTGAGCAGGTAAAAAGGTGAAAAGTATAATGAAGCCTAAATGGTTTAGTGCTGGGAAAATCTCACTATTCTCTGTTGTCTGCAAATGTAGTACTCATTCTCTGCTTCCTGGAACGTAGAAAGACTATCTTGTGTATTGTATGGATGCATTGCCTGTCAATTAAAATTCTATGGCCTACAGGAAAGGAGAGAATAGAGGGTGGGGCATCTGGCAGGAAGAAAGAATTCTGGAATAGAACCAAGTGCAGGAGATTCACCCTGGAAGATGTGAGGAGGACAGATACATAGTATCTGTGCAAAGCTAGCCAGCCATGTGGCAGAAAGTACATTAGTATAAATGGCTTATTTTAAGTTATGAGCTAGTCAGAGAAGAATCTAACTATATCACTTAGGTATCTTTGAATATATTTTGAGTCTCATGAGTCATTATTCCAGGAGCTTGAGGCTAGGAGGAAAAACATGCACCCTACTACATTGGAGTTGTTTTGGAGCTCTGTCTCGAGGTTGAAGCCAGGAATTAGACAATTGTTATATAAAAAAGAAAATCTCAATTATTCAATTTTACCAATGAAGACTCAGGAGCCAGATGCTGTGGTGAAAACCTGCTAGCTCAGAGTGGTGCAGAAAGCACCCAGCTGACCTTCCTACTCAGCTCAAGTTCCAGAAGGAAAAGGTCTTCCTACTCAGATCATGTGCCAGAAGAAAAAAAAAAACATTTTCTCCTTCTCCATGCTGTTTTAAATTCCTTCAACTCAATGTCTGCCCTTTCTACTTCATGTGCATCTCTCTATTCCATCCCCTGGACTTCCTCTCACTATCTATAGTTTTTTCCTATATTTACTTCCTGTCAGTCTGGTTTCTTGCTGTCTCTTGACTTAGGGTTAACTTAATTTAATCCTGTTTACAGAAAGTACTTGGATTAAAGGTGTGTGCTAGGGCTGAGCCTTACCACAACTGCTTGTTTGCAACAGTCAGAAAGCTCTAGAGTCAAAGACTGAGCAATACGGCAATTAGAAGAGAAACAGATTTTTATAGTTCACAACTTGGGGTTCACAATGTGATCAAATATCCTGCAACAGACAGTGCTCTTCGACTTGCAGCCTTCTTGACTCCATCACAAATACCACTGGGTCTTAGTGGAGCGGTTGCTGAGTACTACTCCTGCACATGACTAAGCATATGCTCTCTGAACATAAGAAAAGCGGCATAACCTTATACCAAAAGCATCACTTAACTGGGGGTGGGAAAGAGGGGTCAAAGTTTACTACCTCTTGCTTTTTGGTTCTAAGGATAGAAGTTTGGATCCCAGAACCCACATAAGAAGATGGATGTGACCCCAAAATGGCTATATCTCTGGTGTGGTGGTAGACTGAGACCAGACAGTTTAGGTATAGAGTTTTTGTGGTTTGCTGGGTTACAATTCTGAGATGAGAATTGTGGGTTCAGGAAGATGTCCTGCCTCTGAGGAAAAGATGGAAACAATAGAGGATACCCTCAAGCAACAAAGAAGTGTTGACGATAGCATTGCTTATATACCAAGGGCACCATGCTGCTCCCTCCCCTTCCATGGTCAGAGCTAGATGGTGGTAGATTTCAGTTGAGATGAATCAAATGAGACTGGTGGGGTTTGTGCTGGTGGTCATTGACGATGTCATCTGGAGAATAACCTTGGTGGGCTTAAGATCTTGTGATTGGTGGTGGGGTTTGTGTTGGTGGTCATTGATGATGTCATCTGGAGAATAACCTTGGTGGGCTTAAGATCTTGTGATTGGTGGTGGGGTTTGTGTTGGTGGTCATTGATGATGTCATCTGGAGAATAACCTTGGTGGGCTTAAGATCTTGTGATTGGTGGTGGGGTTTGTGTTGGTGGTCATTGATGATGTCATCTGGAGAATAACCTTGGTGGGCTTAAGATCTTGTGATTGGTGGGAGAATCTACTCTGTGCTATGGAAATTATATAACTCTCTTTCTCAAGAAAAGGAAAGAGTTTTGAAAGGAATCCCCACCAAGCCTTTTTATGGCTCCATATTTTCTAATTCTCAGGCCAAATAAGCCAAAGGAGAAATTCAGTGTTCTAGTTTTCTTTCTGTGGCTGTAATAAAACATTCTGACCAAGCCAACTTAGGAAGGACACTTTTTTTAGAATGCTTTTATACTTCCAGGTCACAGTCCATCAGTGATGGGAGAAGTCAGGGAAGATACTCAAGCAGAAATGAAGCAGAGAACTCTGCATAGAGGAACTCTGTTGGCTGGTTCAATCCCAGGCTCACACTCAGCTTGTTGTTGTTGGTGGTGTTTTTTGTTTTTGTTTTGTTTTGATTTTTTGTATGTATATGTAAAATCAGGGTCCACCTACCTACAGATGGTGCTGCCCATAGTTGGTGGGGCCCTCCTGTATTGTTTAATAATCAAGACAATCCCTCACAGACCAACATGATCTGAGCAATTCTACTATGGAAGCTTTTCTGGAGATGATTCTAATCAGTGTTAAGTTTATATTCTGGGCTAACCAGAACACTAAGAAGGAAATCCATTTCTCACAGTGTATGGTTTTTTTTTTTTTTTTTTTACAAGTTACTGACTTGTAATTTTGTTATCATCAAATTCATGATTTTCAGATAGTAAAATAAGATAGTTTTTTTTCCCTTGCAAAAATTTTCCTCTAGTAAGAAGATATGGTTATGAACACTTGGATATATACAATTTTTATTTAATTTTTCCAAATAAGATTCACTTCGTGCCTTTAAGTCCCCAATTATCCTTAAGAATAGACTACCCCAAGCTGGGTGCAGTGGCACACATCTATAATCCCAACACCCAGGGAGGAAGAGGCAGGTGGATCTCTGTGAGTTTGAGGCCAGCCTGATCTACAAAGTGAATCTAGGACAGCCAAGGCCTCACAGAGAAACTCTGTCTTGAGAAAAACAATAAACAAAACAAACAAACAAACAAGAGAACGAACTACCCCATAATAAGTTGTTTCCTATGTCTGTAAGGCAATGAAATTTAAGAATCAAGTACCAAATTAAATGTCAAGCCAGTAACGATTCATGACTACATTATAAATCATTTATAATAGCCCTGAAATAAAAAGGTATTCTAAGTTTTCTTTTACAAGTAACACCAGGGGGACGGAGAGCTGGGTCAACAGTTAAGATTATTTGCTACTTTTCCAGGGACCCAAGTTCAGATCTTAGCGACTAAGTCAGGAATACAGCAGCCTATAACTTTAGCTTCAGGAAATCTGCTGTCCTCCTCTGACTTCAAAGGGCACGACACTCACATGTACAAGTCTCAGACAGACAGATAGACTGACAGACAGACAGAGAAAAACATACTATACCTTAAAGTAAATAAGAATGATATAACAGGGACATATGCTCAACCATGTTCATAGCTGCTCTATACATAATAGTCAGAACATGGAAACAGCCTAAGTGTCCCTCAGTAGAAGAATGGACTAAGAAACTGTGGTTATATTTACACGATGGAATACTACTCAGCTATTAAAAATGAGGAATTCCTGAAATTGTGGACAAATGGATTGATCTAGAAATTATCATAATGAGTGAGTTCACCCAGAAGCAAAAAGAGACAAATGGTATATACTCACTTATATCAAAACACTAGTCCAAGGGATACGTACCATGAAATCTTTACTTACCAAGAAAGTGGGTCAGAGGAGAGGATATCCGATTGAGACTTTAGGCAAGAGTAGCATGGAAGAAAGAGGAAATAGTAGGACCCACAGGGTCCTGGAAACCTACAAGAAGAACTTTATGACAGGTAGATCTGGATCCTGGGGTCCTCCTCAAACTAAGGCACCAGCCAAGGAGAATATAGGCAGTAAACTTCGAACCCCTACCAAGACCTAGCCGATGAACATGACACTCTCCACCGTTGAGTGGAGAGTGAGATCTGACTCTCACACGAACTCTGGTGCCCCTTTTCTGACCATGTTCCCCAGATGGGGAGACCTGGTGGCACTCAGAGGAAGGATAGCTAGTTACCAAGAAGAGACTTGATATTCTGAGAGCATATATAGGGGGAGGAGGTCTCCCTCAGTCACTGACATAGGGGAGGGGAGAAGGGGAGAAATGGGAGGGAGGGAAGAATGGGAGGAAACAGGGGAAGGGCTAACAATTGAGATGTAATATGAATAAATTAATAAAAAAATTAAAAAAATAAGAATGATATCTAATTTCTCTCTGTATCTCACAATACAATATTGGAAGATAGGTTTCAAGATCTTGTGGGCTTTGAATTCAAATTCTCATTTTGCCCCTTGCTTGTATGAAACATATCAAGTTGTTTAAATGCTTAAACTTTCATTTTTTTTTTTTTGCACCTGTCACCATAATATTCACACAGGGTTGCTTTAAATTAGATGATATTCTGGTGGTAGAGTGAGATGGTTCAGCAGGTAAAGGTGCTTGCCACTAAGCCTGGAACCTGCATGGTAAAAGGAGAGGACCAACTCTTTCAAACTATCCTCTGGCATTCACATATAGGCTCTGGCACATGCCCCTCCCCACAGTAAGATGAAAAGAAGAAGTATGGAAGAATAATTTAGTTGATGCAAGATGAGTGGGGTTAATAACTGGCATCACAGGTGTTAACAGTAACTTAGGCTAGTGCTACTTCTGCATAAATGAACGTTGTCCTCATGAGTGCAGACGTTCACTTCCCTCTTAATATCTTAGTCCAAGACTTTGTTAGTATTTTATGGGTACGAGTTATTTTTTTTTCCATTTTATTCATGGATGAATGAATGTTAGCACACAATGTATGTTTAGTACTCATCAAGATCCCCAGTAACTGGAATTACAAAAGATGGTAGGCCACCATGTGGGTGCTCAAAACTGAACCCAGGTTCTTTACAGCAGCAGCTAGTGCTCTTAACCACTGAGCCATCTTGACAGGCCCTTACTTAGTGTCATTAAACAGTTTTATTGTCCTCAGATTTCCGGGCAAAGCATTTTGTTATTACCTTTGAGTTCCTATTACTTACTTACTTACTCAGTTTTGTTTCTTTACTTAAGAGTGTTTCTCCTTTAAAGATATCTGGGCTAAAAAACATGCATATGAAAAAGGAATCCTTTGCCACCCAGCAAGTCACTATCAAGGTCAGTACCAGAAAACCACTCAGAAAATGTTCTTGCTTTCCTCACATTGGTTATTTTTGAGATAAAATATAAGCTATTCTGTCAGTTTCCCAGGCTTACTCTTCCAACAACCCCTCCCCTAAAAAATCCCTCGGTGTTCTAACACAGCAAGAATATATGGAGTGCAGGAATTTGACATGGACATGTTTGGATTGGTGCCTTCTGGGAGAATGTGTCCCACTCCCCTGTCAACCTCTTGTAGTTGCAGTTCTCCTTATTGTTTCTTAGTTACAGAAACATTCTAATCTTTACCCTTATTTTAAATTTTATTTCAATTTCATTTTAATTTATTTTATGGTGTGTGTGTGTGTGTGTGTGTGTGTGTGTGTGTGTGTGTGTGTGTGTGTGTGCGCGCACTGATGTGTACATGGTCTTCTGTGCATGCACGTGGATGTGGGTGTGGGTGCACCTAGAGATCAGAGGACACCCTTAAATGTTGTTCTGTGGGAGCCATCCTCTTTGCTTTTCTGACAGCATATGGAGCTTGCTAACTAGGCTGTACTATGTGGCCATCTCTATTACTTTGGCATTGGGGTTATAAACACAATAATCAAACCCAGAATCTTTTTATATGGGAGGTTGAGTTTGAACTCAGGTCCTCATGCTCACATGGCAAATACTTTACCCACTAAGCCATATCCCTAGCCATCTGGCCCCATCTTTAAATGGCCTTATTCCTCTGTGATTCCTTTGTGTTTCTGCATATCTGCACATCTCGTACACCTTCTAAAGATGATAATCCTTGGGATTAGGGTTAACCCTAATCCACTATGATTTTATCTAATCTAGAGCATCTTTAGTTATAATCTGAGTTCCAGTTCCAAGTATCTGAGGGACCAATAGACAACTAGTTCTAGAGAAATAAAATAGAAGGTTATTTGGGGGAGCAAAATAAGAACCAGTTTCACTTTCCTGAAAGACTGGTCCTGAAATTCATCCTTTGTGTTTGTTTTCCTCTTTCAGCCACATGCTCACAGAGCATACTCAAACTAAGGCAGCTACCAGGTCATAGTCACATATGCTCCCTGACATTGACTGGAGCATCCACAAGTATCACCTGACTATTCTGAGACTGGCAGTGTGATGGACTGAAGGAGCCTTCATTGGGTATAAATCCTGGTCCCTCTGCTTGATTTGAGTATCCTAGATGAGGCCACATTGTACAGTGTTACTATTTGAATGTATAATCTAAATTAAGGTGGCTTAAAGGTGTGAACGTGGTCTTTCTGCTGGGGATGAGAGCATGGGAAGAGAAGTGAAGGCTTCTTTAAGAAAAATAGACATAGCATAGACTTTTGATATTCAAATTAGTTCCTTGCAGCCAGCACCATTGCCTTATACATTTATCTATTTGGAGAGGAGGAATTAACTAAATTCTTCTGGCAACAGTGTCTATGTTTAGGGAAAAATTGTAAAGCCAGGGATTTGGGTCATCGAGTACTCTCAAAATATATAGAAAATGCAATATTCATGACTAGTGTTTCTCTAGGTATTTGGAATTGGAAAGAAGAAGCATAAAAGCATCTCTGCTTTCCAGTTACAGGAAGGACATTGAGAGGGAACAGTAAGATTTTAATAAGGAAGATTTGGGTCACAATTATATCTGCTAACTAGGATCAAAAAGTTCCTGACACTCCAGTGTTCCTGCCATGATAAACTGTGTAAAGATGTCAGATTTTCAAATGTCAGCAGAGCCATGGCTGCATAGAAATCTAAAGACATTGCACTCCAAGGAAGGCTCACCTTTCTAAGGTAAATAGACACTAGGCACTTTTATCACGAACAAATGACCAAATTAGAACCCAGGCCATCTCTACACTGGGGGACTATCTGGGGAAATGAGATATGTCAGCTCATAAAATACAGTTATCACCACAAAGGGGTTAAGAAATCACTCATTCTATAGCCAAATATGTGTGACTATGGCCAGGGAGCACTGATTCATATCCCCCAAATCCTATGTTCCAATGTCACAGTATTTTTCATGAAACTTTTCAATAACAGAAGAAAGCCATAAATCACACTCTCAGAATATATTAGTGAAAACACTGGGAAGGTGGGTTACAGTAAAGTGGGGGAAAATCAGGAATTCCTGGGGTCAAAGTATTTGAGAACAACGTATTATGAAGTAGTAATTATATTACATGCCAAACGATGTATACACCATTGTCACAAGACCCAACTATGTGCTCTTCTGAGAAATACACTCTTAATATGAAAGCTCATTATTCTTACAACATGAGATCACGTATACCTGTGTCATTGATCTACACAGTGCGATATTTTAATTTATTAAGTGCTACACTCCTTTCAGTTTGAGCTGCTTAAGTTAGCAGAGGAGGAAGCAGCTACAGATGGTCACTTAAACTCCTCTGAATAAGTGACGAAGGACGATTTGAACATGTACTGGGCCACATTAGAGTTAACAGACTAACAAACTAAAAGAGACAGTGCACAAGTTAGGGTCCAACAGAGATGACAGGGCCAGAGATTTCTGCACCACAGGATACAGGGGAAGTAGCAACAGCTGAGCAAATGTATACTTGAGTTTGCTGTAACTCTTTGTCCATGGAGGTCATCCTGTGTAGTTGAGACCCGTGGGTCATCTTCCTGAAGGCTTTATTTCAAGTTTCCCACAATTTCATCTTACCCTTATGAAATGAATGGACTCATCTCAAAATTGCTTCAAAGTTAATGAGTCAGGCCTATAAGAGTCCAGTGATTAGTGACATGTGACTTTAAGGTGAGTTGTAAAATGGAAAGACAGGAACAGAATCCCACTACCTACATGACAACAGTACCACTCTGGCCACATCCTGAAGCTGAGGATGTCTGCAAGTTCTTCAGTATGATGTACTGCAATAACGAGAAGATGACACAAGAATGACAGAAACAAAATGTCTGGAGTTGCACAACAGGCTTTTTGGTATTAGAGTTCACATTACTGTCCTTGTTTGAGATAAGATGTTAAAGATTGTGAAGATGGCAGGCAAATATGTTGCTCATAAAATGCCAACAAATTCCTCTTTAGTTTATTTGTTCACTTTAGATGCCAATTGTAGCACCCTCCACCTACTCCTCCCTGTCCCCCCTCTCTCCCTCTTCTCCATGTCTCTCCCTTCCCCTCAGAAAAGGGGAGCCCCTCTATCACCCTACCCCAGCACATCAGTTGCATCAGGACTGAGTGAATCCTCTTCCACAGTAACATGGGAAAGCAGCCCCTCCAGGGGAAGTGATTGAAAAGCAGGCAACAGAGTCCATGTCAGAGACAGCACCCTTTGCTCCCCTTGTTAGGGGACCCACATGAAGACCAAGTTCCCCATCCAATATATATGTGTAGGGGGCCTAGATCCAGTCCATGCATGGTCCTTAGTTGGTGATTCAATCTCTTCAAGTCCCACTGGGCCCAGGTTAGTTGGCACTGTTGGTGTTCTTGTGGAGCTCCTGTCCCCTCCAGGTCCTTCTATCCTTCCTCCAACTCTTTCACAAGGCTCCCCCAGCTCAGCCTAATGTTTGGCTGTGAGTCTCAGAATCTGTTTCAATCCTGTGCTGGGTGGAGCCTCTCAGAAGACAGCTATGCTAGGCTCCCACCTGCTAGGAGAGCAGAGTGTCATTAATAGTGTCAGGAGTTGTCTCTCTCCCATGAGGTGGGACTCAGGCTAGGACAGGCATTGGTTGGACATCGTCTCAATCTCTTCTCTGTCTTTATTCCTACACATCATGAAGGCACGATAAATTTTGGGTCAAAGTTTTTGTGAGGAGGTTGGTGTTCTCCCTCCACTAGGAATCCTGTCTGGCTAGAGGGTGTTCTCTTCAGTCTCCATGACTCCCTGCTACTAAGAATCTTAGCTAGAGTCACCCCCATATCCTCCCAGGAGCCCCCTCTGTTGTAGGTCCAGCTTGTCTCAGAGATGCTCCTATCCGTGGTTTCCTCTGTCTCTGCCAGCCCCCTGTCCTCCTGCCCCCGGTCTCCCCACATCTCATTCCCATCTTCATTCTCCTCTGCATTCCCTCTTCAATACTGTTTCTCTCTTCAATCACTCTGGACGTCCATTCTATTTCCCTTTCTGAGAGAGATTCAAGTATCCTGGCTTAGGCTCTCTTTGCTACTTAGCTTCTTTGGGTCTGTGAATTGTAGTGTGGTTTTCCTGTGCTACATGGCTAATATCCACTTATAAGTGAGTACATAACAGGTATATCTTTCTGGGTCTGGGTTGCCTCACTGAATATTTTCTAGTTCTATCCATTTGCCTGCAAATGTCATGATTTCCTTGTTTTTAATAGCTGGATAGTATTCCATTGTGTAAATGAACCACAGTTTTGTTATGCATTTTTCAGTTGAGGGACATCTGGGTTGTTTCCAGATTCTGCCTACTATGAACATAGTTGAACAAATACCCTGTATAATGGAGCATCTTTTGGGTATATAGCTGGGTCTTGAGGTAGAGCTATTCCCAATTTTCTGAGAAAGTGCCAGATTTATTTTTAAAGTGGATGTCAAATTTGTACTCTCACCAGCAATACATGCTCCACATCCTTGAGAGCATATGCTGCCACTTGAGTTTTGGATTTTAACCATTCTGATATGTGTAAGATGGAATCTGAGAGTCATTTTTATTTTCATTTCCCTGATGACAAATGATGTTGAGCATTCCAAGTGTTTCTCAGCCATTTGATATTCCTCTGTGAAGAATTCTCTGTATACCTATGTGGCCCATCTTTTAATTGGATAATTTGGTTTGTTGTTATTTAATAATTTCTTTATATATTTTAGATATCAGCCCTTTGTCATATGTAAGGTTGGTAAAGAAATTATTTTCCCAATCTTTGGCTGCCATTTTGCTCTATTGACCATGTCCTTTGCCTTACAGAACCTTTTCAGTTTTATGAGGTCTCATTTATTAGTTTTGATCTTAGACCCTGAGCTTTTATTGTTCAGTTCAGGAAGCTGTCTCCTGTGCAGTTCAAGGCTGTTCCCCACTTTCTCTTCTAATAGATTTAGTGTTTCTGGTTTTATGTTGAGGCCATTGATCTATTTGAACTTGAGTTTTGTATAGGGTGATAAATATGGATCTACTTGCATTTTCTACATGTAGACATCCAATTAGACCAGAGCCATTTGTTGAAGATGCTTTCTCTTTTTCATTGTATGGCTTTGGCTCATTCATCAAAGATCAAGTGTCTATAGGTCTGTAGGTTTATTTCTGGGTCTTCAATTCTATTCCATTGATCAATCAGTCTATTTCTGTGCCAATACCTTGCTATTTTTATTACAATTGCTCTCTAGTATAGCTCAAAATCAGGATGGAGACACTTCCAGAATTTCTTTTATTGTATAGGATTGTTTTAGCTAGTCTGGGTTTTTTGTTTATTCATATGAACTTGAGGATTGTTCTTTCAAGGTCTATACAAATGTGTAGTATTTTTATGGGAATTGCATTGAAGCAATAGATTACTTTTGGTGACCTGTAAAAGATGATCATTTTTACTCTATTAACCCTACGGATCCATGAGCATGGGAAATCTTTCCACCTTCTGGTATCTTCTTCAATTTCTTTCTTCAGAGAATTGAACTTCTTGAAATATAGCTCTTTCACTTACTTGGTTAAAGTTACATCAAGCTACTTTATATTATTTTTTACTATTGTGAGGGTGTTGTTTCCCTGATTTCTTCTTCGTGCTGTTTATCTTTTGTATACAGGAGGGCTACTGGTTTTTTAAGTTAAGTTTTGTATCCAGACCCGTTGCTAAAGGTGTTTATCAGCTGTAGGAGTTCTCTGGTAGAATTTAGGGATGATGTAGGTATACCATTATATCATCTGTGATTAAGAAGACTATGACTTCTTCCTTTCCAATTTATATCCTCTTGATCTCCTTTAGTTGTTTTATTGTTCTAGCTAGAACTTCAAGTACTATATTGAAGAGATATATAGAGAGTGGGCAGCCTTTTCTTGTCCCTGATCTTAGTATAATTGTTTTGAGTTTCTCTCCATTTAATTTGATGTTAGCTATAGACTTGGTGTATATTGCCTTTATTATGTTTAGGTATATACCTTGTATCTTTGATCTCTCCAAGATTTTTATCATGACGGGGTGCTGGATTTTGTCAGATCATTTTTTTGCATCTAATGAGCCAATCATGTGATTTTTGTCTTTCAGTTTGTTTATATGATGGGTTACATTGATGGATTTTCCTATGTTTAACCATCCTTGCATCCCTGGAATAAATCCTATTAGATTATGGAGGATGATGTATTTGATGTGTTTTTGGATTTGGTTTGCAAGTATTTTACTGATTATTTTTACATGAATGTTCATGAGGAAAACTGGTCTGAAATTCTTATTTGTTGAATCTTTGTGTGCTTTACATATCAAGGTGAATGTGCCTTCATAGAATGAGTTTATTAATGTTCCTTCTGTTTCTATTTTGTAGAATAGTTTGAGAAATATTGAGAAATGTTATCTATTTTTTGAAAGTCTGGTAGAATTCTGTGCTAAAGCCAACTGGACTTGGGTTATTTTGGTTAGGAGACTTTTAATGTCTGCTTCTATTTCTGTAGGGGTTATAGGACTATTTAAACTGTTTGCCTGATCTTGATTTAACTTTGGTAAGTGAAATCTATCAAGAAAATTGTCCATTTCCTTTAGATTTTCCAATTTTGTGGAATACAGTCTTTTGAAGTAAGACTTAAGGATTCTTTAGATTTCCTCAGTGTCTGTTATGTCCCCCTTTTCATTTCTGATTTTGTTAATCTGAATACTGTCTCTCTGCTTTTTAGTTAGTTTGGATAAGGGTTTGCCTATCTTGTTAATTTTTGCAGAGAACCAGCTCTCGGTTTCATTGATTCTTTGAGTTGTTCTCTTGGGTTCTATGTTATTGATTTTAGTTCTGAGTTCGATTATTTCCTATAATCTACTCCTCTTGAGTGTGCTTTTTTTCTTTCTTTCTCTTTCTTTCTTTCTTTCTTTCTTTCTTTCTTTCTTTCTTTCTTTCTTTCTTTTTTTGTTCTAGAGCTTTTAGGTGTGCTTTGAAATTGCTGGTAGGTGAACTCTCCAACTTCTTTATGGAGGTGCTTAGTGCTATGAACTTTCCCCTTAGCATTGCTTTCCTTGTGTTCTATAGGTTTGGGTATGTTGTGTCTTCATTTTCGTTGAACTCTAAAAAGTCTTCAATTTGTTTTGTCATTGAGTAGGGAGTTATTCAGTTTCCATGAGTTTGTAGGGTTTTTTTTTCTTATGTCTGTTTTTGAAATCTAGCTTTAATCCATAGTGGTCTGATAAGAGTTAAGGAGTTATTTTAATTTCTTGTCTCTGTTGAGGCTTTCTTTGTGACCAAATATATGCTGGGAAGAATATATACTCTTTTGTGTTGTGTGAAATGTTCTGTAGATGTCTGTTAGGTCCATTTGATTCATGACATATGTTAATTTGTTTAGTTTCTGTCTCAATGATCTGTCCATTGGTGAGTGTGGGGTGTTGAAGTCTCCCACTGTTAATATGTGGGGTTCAATGTGTGATTTAAGCTTTGGTAATACTACTTTTTATGTATGTGGGTGTCCTTGCATTGGACAGATAGATGTTCAGAATTAAGACTTAATCTTGATGGATTTCTTCTTTGATGAGTGTGAAGTATCCTTCCCCATCTCTTTTGATTAATTTTGGTTGAAAGTCTATTTTATTAGATATTAGGATGGCCAGTCCAGCTTGGTTCTTTGGTGCATTTGTTTGGAAAACCTTTTTTTCAGCCCTTTATTTGGAGATAATGTCTATCTTTGTTGCTGAGGTGTGTTTCTTTTCTTTTTCTTTTTAAATTATGATTTATGCACATTACATCCCAATTGTTATCCCCTTATGTTCCTACCCTTCCTCCCTCTTCTGCCCCATTCCCCTCTACTAGACCTCTGACAGGGGGCCCTCCTACCCTAATGTATGGCCACAGTCTATTGGGTCTCATCAGAATAGCTTGCATCCCTTCCTCTGTGTGCCTGCAAGGCCTTTCCACCAACGGGTAGTGATCAAATCATGGGCACCAGAGTACATGTCAGAAGTTCAGTGGCAGTCCCACCTATCCACGTCACTCTGACGCATATAAGAAACACACCTCAGCTGATTCTCCATGTGAGGTATGTTTCTTATGTGCAACAGAGTTATGGATCCTGTTTTCTCATCCATTCTGTTAGCCTATGTTTATTTCATTAGGGAATTGATTCCACTGGTGTTGAGAGATATTAATGACCAATGATTGTTAATTCCTGCTATTTTGATGTTGGTGGTGGTAGAGTGTATATGTATGGTGGATGTATGTTTCCCTTCTTTTCATTTTGCTGATGTTGGGTTATTTATTTCTTGTGTGTAGTGTCCTTATATTCGAATTTTCCTTCTAGTATCTTCTGTATGGCTAAATTTGTGGATAGTTATTCTTTGAACTTGTTTATGTCATGGAATATCTTGTTTTTACCATCTATGGTAATTAAAAGTTTTGCTGGGTGTAGTAATTGGGGCTGACATCTGTGATCTCTTAGTATCTGAAAGATATTTGCACAAGCTCTTTTGGCTTTTAGAGTCTTTGTTGAGAAGTTGGGTGTTATTCCTATAGGTCTGCCTTTATATGTGGCTTGACCTTTTCCTCTTGCAGCTTTTAATGCTTTGATAATTATGTGGCAGGAGGATTTTTTTCTTCTGGTTCAATCTATTTGATGTTCTGTAAGCTTCTTATATGTTTATGGCCATTTCTTTCTTTAGATTGGGGGAATTTTCTTCTATAATTTTGTTAAAATATTTTCTCGGCCTTGGAGCTGGGAGTCTTCTTCTATCCCTATTAGTCTTGGGTTTGGTCTTTTCATAGTGTCCTCCAAGATTTCTTAGATGCTTTGTGTCAGGACTTTTAAATTTTAACATTTTCCTTGACTGATGTATCAATTTCTTCAATCATATCTTCTACACCTGAGATTCTGCCTTCCATCTCTGTTGGTGATGCTTGTGTTGGTAGTTCCTATTCTCTTCCATAAGTTTACAGTCTCCATGGTTGCCTTAGACTGTGTTTTCTTTACTGCTTCTATTTCAGGTCTTGGATAGTTTTATTCATTTCCTTCATTTGTTTAATAGTATTTTCCTATATTTCATTAAGGGATTTATTCGTTTCTTTCACCTGATTGATTGAGTTTTCCTGTATATCTGTAAGGCATTTATTCATAGCCTCTTTTAAGGCCTCTATCATCTTTATAAGTCTGGAATTAAAGTCATCTTTTTTTACTTCAGTTGTGTTGGGATGTCCAGGTATTGTTGCAGTAGGATAGCTGGGTTCTGGTCATGCCATATTGTCTTGGCTCTTGTTGATTGTGCTCTTACTCTGGCCCTTTGCCATCTGGTGGTTCATGATGTTGGCTGGATGTTCCTGATGCTTACAGGACTCCTTGAGGAAGCAGGCAGATCCTTGGGCTTGATAGTGGATTCAGGGTCTAGCAGACTGCTCCCTTCTCCTGGCTGGTGTTCCTAGGGAGCTGCAGACCCGGATGATCCTCTGCTGGCTGTGTCCCAGGTGGGAAGGAGACAAGCTGGGCAGCAGACTCTAACCTGGTGATCCTAAGGCCCTCTCCAGAGGGAAGGTTTTGGAACATGGGGGAGAGTGGGAGGTCACCACTCACCTCTGCTGACTGTGTCCCCTGGCAGGTAGGAAGAGAAAGGCAACATTTTATTAAAAGTAGACTGGTCAAAGAGATGGCTCAGTGGTTATGAGTACTACTGACTGTTCTTCTAGAGAACTCTGGTTTAATTCCTAGCACCCACATAGTGCCTCCCCACTACCTGTAACTCTAGTTTCAGGGCATCTTCTGGCTTCTGAAGGCATCAGGCATGCTGATGGAGCACAGACAAACATGGAAGCAAACAAACAAACAAACAATTAAACATAAAAATTAAAGAGAGAGGCTGAGGTTTCCCTCTTCTTCTTCTGTAGCACTGACAATTCCCCCGAGCCGACCCTCTCCATCTTCATGCCTTAAGCGTTCAGACACTTCAAGCTTGTGTGGGCTCCAAAGCTTCAGATCAGGTCAAGCAGATATACTGCTACCTGATTCTGAGGAAACTGCTTGACGAGGCAGAAGTGCGGTTCAGTTCAGTGCTTTTAGTTCCTTTGGGGTTCTATGGAGGTATAGGAATGCAGGAGCATGGCCTCCCACCCAAAAGATTTAGGAGCCATGCTTGCTTTTATTTTTCTTTCTTATCTCCTCCCACCCTATTTCTTTCTGTCAGAATCTCACATGTTACTGAAGGCTGCTTCAAGTTCTGGGCCTCAGGGGAGCGTCTTGCCTCGCTCTGCTGTGTCCAGCTGGAACTATACATGTTCACTTTGATAATACCTTATCCATCATGATTGACTTTAAGATTCTTTTTCTACCAATGAGTTTTTAGCTCAGGTAAGTCCAATTGTGTATGCAACTATGATATAAAATCAACTACTACAAAGAGAGTGTGCCACATGTGTCCATATTACTATTCAAACAACAGGAACAGAAACAATATGATACAAAATATTGGTCAGTCAATTTGATCTCTTCAGGACAATTATTAAAAGCTAGAGAAAGGAAGGGGGCATCACGGGATGGAACCATTCTAGAGCAAACTCAGGAGGCAACTCCAGAAAGCAGATTGAAATTAACAGTGGAAAGATAAGACCAAAGAAGGGAGGGTGAAAGAGACACACAAAGCAACTCATTGAATCATTCTTTCATTCATGCAACTTACACACACCTACTCTCTTCTAGAGATTGAGGTTACAGAGACGGTTCAAGAGTGCTCCCGTTTATGCACTCTCTATTGTGCCCCACATGTATTACTAATTAGACATTGTGCATAACTCATTCAGGTGGCATTCATGGAGTACCACAGTGGTTAGGCCCTGAACAGGTGGTTTGCAATTAGACTGAGCTGCCACCTTACAGCTTGGCCATCTCACTTGCATGTCTCAGCTAAAGGATTCCCAGTAACTTTGCTGGTTGCACAGAACCATCTATTTCATAAAAATGATCCTTGGATGCTGAAGAAAAAGTTATCTTTAATTTTGTGTGGATGTGCTAAATGTCTGGGCAAAACTCAGGGCCAATGTTCACTTTGCAGTGTTCCGATGTCTGTACCTTGGCAAAGCAAGGGATTTCTGTGGGTGACTGTTCTTCTGAACATTTTTCCTGGATTAGCCATGCCACCTACACTGTCCTTTTATTAACATGGCACTTTCCTATTAATTTTTATTTTGAAGATGTTAATATGTACAGATTATATTTTACTTGTTTACTTGTGAGCTTATGTATCATATGCCCCATTATTTACAATAACACGATGTCCTGTATTCCTTCCTTTAAAGCACACAGTCTTCCTAAACAGAATTTAAATTTGTTGCTATACTCTTTTGGCATGAGGTAGAAGGTTTGTAATAGGCAGGTAGCATTTAGACCCTTTTATATTGGTCCAGGAAGCTTGTTGGGATTTGCAAATGCATCTTGAATTATATTTTGCTTTGTCAAGCTGGCACCAGGAGACTTTCTAATTGGAATCATGACTCAAAGCTGAAGGAGTGCTTATTGATTCAGATACTGAGATCAGTAGTAGGCAAAGCAAACATCGACCTCCTTCTTCATCCTGGCTCATGAGGTTAAGTGGAGTTTCTTTCTAACCTTCTACATGGATGCCATTGCTGCCACTGAGAAGATGACTGTCATTCCTTTGATCATTCACTGTCAGGATGCAGCACATTCATTAGGAAAATCACTCAATTAACAGTGCTGGGTGACACGCAGGGCTTGCTTCTCACCTTCCCTCTGCTGTTTGAACACATGAGCAATTGTCATGTTAAAAAATCTGTCTACTGCTCTGAGAAATGTTCCTGACTCAACTGCATTAACAATTGCAAGCACTGAGGTGGCGTGCACATGGTGCTTTCATTCATTTGCTATTTTATGGATGTATTGAATGACATCACACAATCGTAAGCTTGTGTCAATCACTTGGTATTTTTTATACCTTGAGGCTGCAGAAAGCCGAGTAACTACTTAAAAACATGCAGCTGCAGTTGGTATTGGAGCTCAGCCCATAATTTAGTGTGTAAACTCTCTGAAATCTGTATTTTTAAAAAAATCCTCTTCACGAGATGGCCTTGCAAGAATGCAGAAATGTTATGGAATAATCTGATTTCTGGTTAAATATTTATGTTCCATGTTAATGTTAGTCATTTTAGCTTTGTTTAAAATGGAGACAAATTAGAAACAGCATAAAAGCCCAACAGTTGAAATCTGGCTAAATAATTTATGTTACAAGGGAACCTTACTCCATCATTAAAATCATGTTTTTGAAAAGCACAGCCATTTGTAGATACTTAATACGATGTAAAGCAGAGGAGTAAATCAGCTTGTGAGTCAACAGAGGATCATGAGCTCACTCTTTTTTAAAAAAAGCACCTGAATGTAAATCAGTCTCCATCACATCACATCATTATCAACTTAAAACATCTATCTAGACCTAAAAACCATCCTAACTCCTAAACAACTAAGCTTCATTGTAAAACTAGGCTACCTGGTCTTCAGCTCCATAAGAGACTCGAGAAGGAATAAACTTTATTACTTGAGTATGCTGGGAGTGCAGGTTAGTAGCTTTCCAAATGAGAAAATGACAGAGACAGTTTGCTACCTGAATGGTCACCCAAAACTCTCTATTATATTGGAGCATTCTGGCCCAGTATATCTGACAGACATATTTGTGAGGCAGGAACTATTGAGAAATTGCTTACCCTGTCTTGGCAGAGTTTGGCTACTGGCTTTCCTGAATCTAAGCTTGCCGTTTTTTAGGCAGAATTCTGTCTGTGGCAGAAGTGAGGACATTTTGTCCATTGACTTGTTTGCCACATTTGAAGCCATCTCCATAAGGAGGTTCTTTGATGCTCATCATCCTTTTTGAGGTAGGGCTGGGTGTTGCCAGGAGTTAACCTGTCTCATTGTCAGTGAATCTTTAAAATAATAAAAACATTTTTAAATGCCATATTCTGCATGTCTCTGAGGTTTTTGAAGACCTTATCTAACTATCCTACCTTATCTTTCTATCGAATCATATCTATCTGCTGCACCTAAGATATATATTCTTGTGATAAAAGTAGACCAGCAATTGACATGACTGTGATCTGATCAGCTAATAATCAACATGTATAGCTTATTTGTCCTAAACAGCCCACAATAATACTTTCAAAGTATTGGGAGTAAACTTTATATTATAATTGGGATATATAGGCACGGTACCTCATATTAGAATAGAAATATATATATGTATATATACATGATAAGTGTAAAGAATAAACACATTTGAATTCTATACCACTGTATCTAGAATTAAACTTATTTTGCATCTATATACAAACTTTTATATTACATTCAGAATTTTAGACGCACCAAGATAGGAAAGATGTTTTCTTAAGGCGGTCAAATAAAATAGCCAAAACACTAAGATGTAACATTTATATAAATCCTGATTGTATCATGGTTCTTCTTGCTATAGGTAGTTTATTGTATATGTGTATAATAATATAAGTGCATATGTAAAAAAATAAAAATGGTTTTTAAACAGTGCCCGCATACTCATACATTAGAAAGTACATTCCAACCTCAAAAGTAAAGAAATAATTAAAAGTATGTGAAGTAACAAAATTGGAGGTAAATAAATAAAAACATGACTGATCCCTTCTACTTGGCTTGACTTTAGGATGCTAGGAATAAAATCCAGGGCCAACCTCATGCTAGACCAGCATCCCACAATGGACATGGATTCCCAGCCCAGATACTTTACCTTGATTGGATCTGGTGAGTGATTTTAATTCTCTTTGGCACACTTACGTCTTTTACAGTATCAGCATGAGGGGTACATGACAATATTGTGACATGCACATTGAGATGAGTATTACACATTCGTTATCTTCCACCATACCTCTGTTATGTATGTGGAATGGAATGTAAGTCTACTCTCAGCAGCTTTCAGTCTCTGATACAGTAGTATAAAACATAGCTCTCTTGTTGCATGCTACGTTTCAGGACTTTTTATTACACTATATAATGGTAAACTCATACCTACTGATCTACATCTCTTTTCCTCTCCTTCACTAACAACAAGACTTCTACTCTTAGTAATAAGCATGCCCTTTTAAAAAATGAAACATGATAATACAAATTGTATGTTTTTGTACTTTGCTTATTTCATCTAGAAAAGCATCCACATTCATCTATTCATGCTGTTGTAATGGCAGAATTTCTTTCTCTCTCTTACCTCTTTTTCTTTGTCCTTTCTTTTTTGTAGGGCTCAGAATTGAACCCAGGGATTTGTACATGTTACAAAAGTGATGATTGACTACTGAGCCACATCCCTAGTCCTTAGAATTCCATTTACTTTAAAGACTGAGTAATGCTACACACACACACACAGACACACACACAGACACACACACACACACACACACACAGACACACACACAGACACACACACACACCCCTTAAACTCTGTATCCATTTACTTCCTGATAGACAGAGAGGTTGGATTAGAGACACGCATTATGAAACTCAGCATTGCAGCATTGTTTTCCATTTAGCCAAGATACAAGAAAGGAACATTTGAAGAGTGAACACTCATCACCTCAAACTCTTCCAGATAGAGGAAAGCTGAGAGCACAGCCAAGCTTATTCCACAAGGCGTTCATTTTCCTCATACCAAATGTGGATGACGCTGTTAGGAAGGGAAAAAAAGACCAGTATGCCTCATAAACTAGATGAAAAAAATCCCAAGGGGGGAAGCCATAAATTCAACAGTTCATTGAGTGGATCACGCATCATAACCAATCCAGCATGCAAGGATGGTTCAACATGCACAATTCAGTAAATGAGAAGAGTGGAAATCACATGATCATCTCACCAGATGCAGAAAATCTTTGACAAATGTCAACAACATATCCTGGTGAAAATTCTCAACAAACTAGTTGTGTTAGGCATGGACTTTAAGGGAATAGAGGCCACACTTGATAGACTTACAGATAACATCATAGTCCCGGACCATTCTCAATCACACTATTCTGACACAATTTCTTGTATTGTCGTTGGTGGTGGTGTTGTGGCAACACTTCACTAATTTTTTTATTTGTTATAAATGACTATCTTTCTGCAATATCGCAAATGTTTTGTATATTTCATTCACTATCCTAAGGCTAGTACTTGTGGAAGTGGGTGGGATATGATAATTGCTTAACCAACATGTCTATTAATTTCTAGGGCAGGCATTTTGAGGAAGAAGGTCATAAAAAATCATCTCTTCATGACTTGCAGTACTATATGATTATCTTGAATATTTGTTAAGTGAAGTAAAGAGTTCTTCCAATTTAGTCTCTGCTAATATGTTTTCCTGTATCCTCAAATTAATTGTTCTATTTTCAAAAGGAGCTAGGAAAGAAGCTTCTTTGTCTTCATGCATTTAACATCTGTGGTCGTCTCTTTGCAGGTAATGAGAAAGTTCAGGACATGAAATAATTAGCAATTTAGTTGAGACGAATTTGAATTCTACTTTGGATAGAGCTGAATCTGTTGGAGATTAGCATGGCCTGAAGCCACGTTTTGTCCGAGCAGTGTGCCTCTGGAGGTGAGCTGGGGATCAACTTAGGATCTTGTGTGCATATGAAAAGATTTGGTTCTGTCAGAAACCATTGCTTTAAGTGAAGTCATCTTCAGGTACTGATGTACACACACACACACACACAAATTAAAAACCATTGGTTCTTAGTTGAAAAATAGATCTTTTGGATAAAGAGTGAAATGCTACATTCTATGCTATAACAGGCCAGCCGTATGCTCTTTATGTAAATTTTTAAAAGCAAAAAATTTAAAATGGCTTTAGTAAGTATTTCTCCCAGGACAGAGCTAATCACCAAGTGAGAACTGAATGCGTGTGTGTGTGTGTGTGTGTGTGTGTGTGTGTGTGTGTGTGTGTGTAAAGTATATTACACTCTATTGTATAAGGAAACTGAAATGATCTCTGTGAATTTGGTGATTCTTCAAGAGTTTTAAAAACATGCCTTCCGGAGTTAAACAAAATCCATTGTTCTTTAATGCGCTAATAGGGAGTTGGCATATTTACACTGAGGAGATGGAGATTAACATATAAAAGGAGTTAATTATGTGGAGTACAAACATTGGCAGGCTTTGTGGAGAGGGTTATGTTCCCAGTATTGGTGTCTCCATTCCTTCTTTTCTCAGAAGCCCCTTGTATATCTTATTCCCATCTGTACACTCTTGTTTCTGTCTCTAACTCCCCCACCAACCGTTTTCCCCCAGACCTCTTGCTGCTTAATACTCTCCCCCCGCCCAGAACAACAGAGACGGGGCCTAATTATTAGCGTGCACCACAGGACCAGTAAGGACCTGTTATGTTTTATATCATTTCAAGGGCAGAAGCTGTTTTACTTAAATATCATCAGACTAATTTACTCTGGGCCAACGAGCAGGCTAGTGACGATCATAAAATGATGATGTAGACCTCGCCAAATCTATCTCCTCCTAAATTATCGAGAAGTAACAGCACAAGGGTTTGCTGTGTTTTACGTTGCTGATTTTCTCTCCTGTCTCTCAGCTTCCCGTCCCTACTAAGTCAGGCAAATATCATATCAAGTGTTATCTAGTCCCAATTGGCTTGATTGGTGTAATGAGATAAATTATTGGGGCTGTGAAAGTTGAAAAGCAAGTATGCCCTCTCAAAATTTGGAAGAATAATGGTTTTTTCATATTTCTGGAAACAGACAAAGATGGCATGGAACAGGAGATGGGGAAGCACACCTGGAGAGGAGGCAACAAAAAGCAAGCTCCGTGTCTCCGCAAACTGACCCACGGCGCCATCCTCACGCCAGCCTGAAAATGCCTAGATAGGAATAAATAAGGTGGTGAAATTCTGATACTTCTGCGGAATCTGAAACCAGAGAGAAGTTTCTCCCTGTGCTTGCCCAGTAGAGCTCAGGAGGGCCATGAGACTTGAAGGTGTCTGCCCCTCGTAGTTGTTCTTGATCATTCCTCCACTCGCTTTTCCATTTAGCACTTAGTTTCTGCCTGGCAGGAGGGAGGTGCCTAGCACTAGGGTAGCGATTAATAGAAACCCCGCCCAGGAAAGTGTCAAGCTGGTCTTTCTCATAAGCCTGTTTGTCTACATCCATTCCTAGTAAGACGACAGTATCATCAGTGCTCAAAAGTAAACACTGACATCACCTGTCCGCCTGTTCTGTAAGAACATCTGTTGGCTTTATTTTCAAAACACATCAAGAATCCAAGCACTTCATCTCCACTACTGGCAAACACTTCCTGAATTCTCCAGACTTTCCCCCATACAATGACCTCAATACAGTCTCTGGAGCAATCCCTTGACAACTGTCAAATCATAGTACTGTTTTGTTGAAGTCTTTAAGAAATTTTCTATTTCATTCAAAATAGGAATTCCTCCATTGCTGCTCTGAATATATCTCCTGCTTTCCTCACCCTTGGTCACTTAATTTGCCTACTTCAGACTCCCATGCCACAGTGAACAATCCCAGCTTGTGGACTTCAGATTTGCTCTTCCTTCTGCCCGGAATGTCTTTTTCCTGATTCCTTTTTTTTTTTTTTTTTTTTTACTAGTTACAAAGAGTTCAAAGCGAGAGATTGTGGACCCAGAACAGGGGAATGGCAGAGGAGAAAAATGTAAGTGATTGGGCCTGTTTCCACACTAGAAGTTTCCCAGCAGAGCAGACACCTGGCTACTGTCCCAGGCAGGATCCTCTACAGACATAAAGCAGGTATGATACATTCATATTAGAAAAGGGAATTTCTTAGATTGGCTTACATGTTTGGAGCTAACCACATGCACGCTAGGAAAACTGAGAATCTAGTAGCTTCTGAGTCCAGACGACTGCATACCTCATCTGTCCTGGTCTCCTAGAGACTCTCTGATGTTGAGTCTATGTTGAAAGCTCTGGCTCTGAGTTTGCTGTCAGTGGAGGCTAATTGGTATAGTAGCCACCAGAGGCGCACTTGCTTGGGAAGAAGGTAAGCTATGTAGGTATACATGATTTTTCTCCTGGATCTTTTTGGGACACCCGCTGGAAGATGCCAACTACTATGAAGACACAGTTTGTGCTCTCGGTCAGTTTTTGGAAATGCACTCTCAGACACACTCAGCTAGATAGATTGTCAACAATCAAGTTGACAATCAAGAGTAACTGTCACAGCCACCAATAACCAGAGAGCCCAATCCATACAAACTCTGCTATTTATTTACATATTTCCAACCCTAGTGATTCATACATAAACAACTCCTTAATACTGATCTATAAATCTTCAGTGTGTAACGTAATTTATTGACATTAAATAAATGCTTTAAAATGAATTGTGAGGTGAATGCGCCATACTTCTTTATGATATTCAGGGACTCAGACTTACAGCAATCTTTTAGCGGCCCTGTAGTCCACACTTTTCAGTTTGTTGTAAGATTCTGGACAATAGTAAACCCAGACAGAGACCACTGGACTGAAAGTCTCCCACTAGCACTTTCTGAAGGAAATATGGCCTATAGCTAGTGCACAGCACAAATCAGCAGACTCACAAAAGAAACTGATTTATCCAGGCTCTGAATGAATCTATTCAAAGGCTGTCACAGTTTTCATGTAAAATCACCGATAGCCAATATATTGGGTTTTCAGGTTATTTAGGCTTTGTATTTATAATATATGTACACACACACACTTATATATAATCTATGAGCAATGCATAGACATGCAGTGTTCTTATAAAACTATATTTAAAGTATACACAGTATTTATATTTTGTTTATAATGTATTTATGCAATACAAATTTGGCCCATGTGCAACCTTTCCATTCCAAACTTAGTCAGTTCTCCTAGTATTTAATTATCAGAAAGGATATAGAATTTGAGAAAGGATTTATACTGCCAATTGCTATGCAGTCTGGGCTAGTTACCTGAAGTTTTATCTATTTTTCACAGCAAGAAGTAGGGGCATCGATACTACTCAGCTATTAAAAACAAGGAATTCCCGAAATTTGTGGATAAATGGATTGAGCTAGAAATGATCATAATGAGTGAGTTAACCCAGAAGCAGAAAGAATCAAATGGTATATACTCACTTATATCTGCATACTAGCCCAAGGGGCATGTCCCACGAAAGCCTTCACTTACCAGGAAACTGGGACAGAGGGGAGGACATCCTATTGGGACTCTAAATGAGAGAAGCATGGGAGAATAGCAAAGTAGAAGGATCCAGTGGGTCCTAGAAACCTACAAGTAGAACATTATGATAGGCTGATTTGGGCCCAGGGGTCCCGCTCAAACTAAGGCACCAGCCAAGGACAATGCATGCGGTAAACTTTAAACCCCTACCCAGATCTAGCCAATGGTCAGAACATTCTCCACAATTGAGTGGAGAGTGGGATATGACTTTCTCAGGTACTCTGGTGCCTCACATTTGACCATGTCCCCTGGAGGGGGAGACCTGGTGGCACTCAGAGGAAGGACAGCAGGTTGCCAAGAAGAGACTTGATACCCTATTAGCATATACAGGTGGAGGTAATCCCCCTCAGGAACAGTCATAGGGGAGGGGAATAATGGGAAAATGGGAGGGAGGGAAGAATGGGAGGATACAAGGGATGGGATAAACATTGAGATGTAACAAGAATAAATTAATAAAAAAAATTAAAAAAAAAGAAGTAGGGGCATCTATATTTGTTGAACATTATTCAACTTGGTGGAAGGGAGAAATGACATTAAAATTATCTAAGTAGCTTGAAAGTATTATATATGCAATAAAGACGATTCCTCTTAATTTAAAGGAGATTGGAGTGATTAGAAAGCTTACATTAAACCCATTATCTAGACTTCAATGACAACTGATGCTTTCATTTGAGAGATGTAAATGGTGTCAAGTATCAACTTTAGTAGTTTCTTACCAGCCTGGAGGTGTGTGAGCTGTGGTATTATGGTTTATCATAAAAGGTATCTTTCATGCCCATACTGGCTGGAAAATAGGAAGCACTGTGAAAGCAGAGTAATTTTCAGTGCTTATGGGTGAGTGTTTTTTGTGATTCTAATAGGGTTTAGTTTATTTTCCATAAAGTGAAAAAAACAAGAGCAGACTAAACTCTCAATTAAACCAACTGTTCATTCTGGATCAGGGAGGCTTGTTTCATGCTGTTTTCATTCTGAGACTTAATCTAAGACACTCAGCCACTGGGGTATTCCCATGGACCTTGGTTTCTTTTCTTGTTGCTGTGATAAGATATCATGACACAAGGAATTTAAGGGGAAACGGACTTATTTTGGCTCCCAGTTCAAAGTGACATTCCATCACAGCCAAATAAGTCACAATAACAGAGTCTTGACATTGCATTTCCAGTGTCACTCACTGATGAAGGCACCCACTGTGGTGCCCAGTTCAAGTACTCTACTTCACGCTGTGCAGGAATGGTCTATATCGCAAATAAGATGGGTTTTCTCACATCAATTACATAATCAAAACAATCCATCACAAGCATGCTCAGATGCCCATTTCCCAGGTGGTTCTGCAATCTTTCAAGTTGACAGTTAACATGACTATCACACCCTAATGACCATGGCTGATGAGAGGAGAGAGGGGACAATCACATACCGTGCTATGGCCTTGGCTCAGAACACAGGCATATTCTTTCCCTTCACCCTTCACTGGCTAACGTAAACCAGAGGGTTTTCTGTTGTTGTTTTGTTACTTTTTTTTTTTTTTTAACTCAAATAGGGGCATGTAGCTTTCCATGTACTTTGGGTGTACTGAACTATAGATAAACATAAAGATCACTAATGACTACCAACACATTACTGGGGAAATTAAAATGCTTGGCTAAGTAAATTAAATGTCAAAAGTTTTAATGTCTGAAATCATGCCAGTATGCGTGGGAGAAGTGGAGGTCTAGATGCTTTCAGAACATATTAATGTAATGTTAATATCACCTTATGTGTTAATTATAAAAACATTCTTTCTGGCTCATTTACTTCATTGTATATTTGGATGGCAAGCACTCTCTCTAAACATCCTGGCATTCCTCAAAGTAGTAGGCAAAACAGTTACAAAACTGTTGTCAACTTTAGTAATATTAGAGGCATTTTTATGATGAGGTTCTTCTATGGAAGGGCAAAGTGAAGCCAATAGAGCCAAGTGGCAAAAATCAAATCAGGGAACTGGATAAGGGCAAACTCAGTTCTTTGGCTATGTGTGAGCCAAATCATCCTTAATTATCCATAAATAATTCTTGCCATCACAACCATGTCCTTTGTTACTATATAATGTGACTTCAGTTGCCCACCTTCACTTTCAAGAGAAGCATTGTAGGATAATTTGTAAGAGCTCTGAGAGTGTCTTCACTAAGCAATTAAATTGGTTGAAACAGGAATGTCCCATAAATCTTACAATATTTATTACTTGAACCTTAAACTAAAAAGATGAAGCCTACATAGTCCCATCTCATATGCCAAAGAACAGGCTTGACTTAGAGAGCATATTTATTTTCTAATAAACTACAAACAAGAAATACTTTCAATCAATATAGGTTTATCATTCATTAAAAAATTACAAAATGGGTCTCAATGAGCTAAGGTTAAGGTGTCAGCATGGCTGTATTCCTTTGGAAGTCCTTCTGGTGAAAAAGCACTTCCTTTCCTTTCTGAACTTTTAGAACACTGCATGGTTTCCATTCCCTTCCATGTTAAAGAAAGTGATGGGTCTCCCGTGTATTGAAACACTTGTTCCAATATCCATCTTATTTCAGAAGTAAGGATTCCTGATGATACTGGAGTTATCTGTATAGTTCAGGAAAGTCCTTCAAGTTTAAGGTCAGTACTTAACAACCTTAATTACAACTGTGACCATAGGGTTTTTTGTTTGTTTTTTGAGTTTTTTTCTTACAAAGGAGTATTGCTTATTTGCATGTTCTGGGCAGTAAGATTTTGTCATCTTTCCGTATGGGCATGGCATCATTTTGCCTACCAGACAAAACTTGACAATGTAGAAGAATATGTGATTCTACAAATCAGAACATGAGTATAATATATTGTCTGTGGATTTAAGAATACAAAATTAGAAGGCATGAGGTTTGACAACTGATCCATTATCAACTAGCCATAAGACCTCAGGGAACAAATTTGTAGCTAGCAAACTAAACTGTCCTCGATTCCCACAGACAGGGGTCATCTTAGTAGGTAAAGGCAATGCATTCCAAATTCCAGGACTTAGAAATAAAGGTAGAATGTGTTACTCACCTATGAGTTCAGAAGTAAATCCTAACCTTAACCCTAACCCTAAACCCTAACCCTAACCCTCGGCAGTAAATACTAACCCTAACCCTAACCCTCAGCAGTAAATCCTAACCCTAACCCTAACTCTAACCCTAACCCTAAACCCTAACTCTAACCATTTAAATAAATATGTTAAAGCTAAGTATTATGGAAACAAAACTAATAGGAACATTGACTTTGGCTTATGTGTTGTCTCTTTGTAATCACTCTATTGAGTCTGTTAGACATTCAGTTGGACCAGCACCATTTGTTGAATATGCTTTCTTTTTTTCATTGTATTGTTTTGGCTTCTTTGTCAAAATCAAATGAGCATATGTGTGTGGATGTATACCTGGGTCTTCAATTCAATTCCATTGGTCAATTGGTCTATTTCTATGCCAATACCACACTGTTTTTATTACTGTTGCTTTATAGTACATCTTAAGATCAGGGATGGAGATTCCTCTGGCAGATCTTTTATTGTATAGGATTGATTTAGCTATCATGGATTTTTTTGTTTTTCCATATGAAGTTCAGAATTTATCTTTCCAGTTCTGTAAAATATTGTATTGGTATTTTGAGATTGCATTGAATATGTAGATTACTTTTGGTAGGATGGCCATTTTTACTGTTAATCAAACAATGAGATCATGGCCTTTATTTAAAACCCAGACAAAGCACTGCAATAAGGGATAGTCCATCCGTATTCCATAATCAATAATTTCCAAATGTTTAAGAATCAGCTTTTGCTTCTAGTTTCCCAAATGGGAATAAAAATGCAATGTGAAAATGATAAAATTATACAAACAAAAACAATCATGAGGATAAATAATTTTCCAGTTTCAACATGTACACATGGATTAGACAAAGTGACCATAAGACTGAAGATGCACAGTGAGCTGGGGTCCCTTTTCATAATGCACTGATATTCAGAATCATGTTTTCTGCAATAAGATAACTGATATGAGTCTGGAACACATACATTTTAAAGGAAAATGATATCAGACCTATTTCTTCAACCATTTATTTTTCCTTCCAAAAACCATAGTAATAACCTTTCCCAGATACATGAAAACTGCATTTCTGCCAACAAATTGCAAGAGCATATGTTGATCCAGTGCTATAGTAACTTCATGACTCAATATTGCCTTAGACATAAAAACAGCCCTGAAACATAATTTGAAAATGACCCTCAGAACAAAACTTAACTGGGAATGAAAGTTGTGTTGCTCATTAAAGGACATGGATTCAGCTTCTAGCACGGCATAGATCTGACCCCTGTGAAGCATACCCAGTCAAACTCAAGATGAGTAAGAGGCCACGGAGACCACAGAAGATGACGGGATGCACTCATCCCATCTCTAACATGGACGTATCCTCCTAGTGTATAATCATATGAAAATGAGTCATGACTGATGACTAAACTCGTTGCAATTTGAGGACGGCTGCGTGACTGACATGAACACTCTGAGTGTATCAAAGGGCTTTCTTTCCCACGTCTGGAAAATATCAATTATTACCTTTGCATATTCTTTGGACTAGGCTAATCTTAATTGGAATTTTTTTGAAGAAGGCTGGATTCTAGGCATAGAGTTGAATCAAACACATTGCAAATTATTAGGGCCATTGGTCACATGCAATTCAGACCTGGGAATTGGCCACCTACCGCATGTATATTAAGACAATGATATTAGGGTATATAATACACAGTCCACATGGTTGTGAAGGAGACAATAATCTGGATGGGGAGATGAGATGGGAACATTTGTAGATAACAACCAACACAAGATGATGCTTAGCAAGTATCTGCTGAGACTCAAACATCTTGCATTTACTGTCGCCTATTCCATGCTATTTATATCTCACTTACTTTGTAAAGACCATCTCCCAAGAGCCCTTCTCCGAACAGTGCTTCCTCTTGTGTGTATCTGCATGACAACATTTGTCAATCTTACGGAAGCAAAGCATTTCTATGTGTGTCTATTTTATGTCTACACCCAATGGGAACAGTCCTGGAGGACAGAAAGTGCAAGCAGCTGTTTACTAGCCAGTGTTTCCGATGTAGCTGTCACAGAGAAGATGAACATACAACATTGAGTAAATGATGGGAATTAACCAGCAAGGACACCTTTCCTATATATTTCTTACTGATCAATAGTTCTTCGTGTTGGGAGGAATGTATGGCAATGCATTGAGGCTTCCATACACCAGCCTTTAAAATTTCATTTTTGTGTTAAAAGTTGTGCTGTTGACTTTATTCTCATGATCTTTGAAGTTCAAGTCTAAGAATCTGTGAGAGGACTGTAATTTTCCTAGGTCCCTCTGCCGATGAAGGAGTAGAGAATTTAGTCATAATCTTTCCATTACCAGGACATCAGCAAGCAGGTGACATCAGTATCTTTCCTTGTCTATTTGGTTCATATTCTGAGATAGCATCATTATGCGTATTTTTAACCAGGACTTCCATGAGGCAAAAAACTCTCCATTATCATTTCCAGACGTGAGTATGACCTTTCTTTAGAAAGTGCTTAAGTCTCCGATTTCACCCAATGACTTTGGGTTCAGAGCCGTGCTCATAAAAATCTTCCCTTCCTTCCCACTGCATTATTTCAAACCTTGTTTCATTTTTACATTAACACATCCTCTGGTAATATATATTATATATAAAATAAACTAAATTCAGTGCTTCTTATGCATTCTGATTGGCCAGACCAGATGGAGTGATTTCTGAACCAGAATTGAAAATCAAAACACAAATGCTTTTTAAAGAGGTTGAAGTTTAGAAGCAACTGTTCATGGCAGACTTAACTTTAATTCTGAGCTGGCTTGGGTGGTTTTTAGCTGTGTTCAACTCTGGAATATTGGAGCCTCCACTCTAGAGCTACTATAAATGTACTTCATGCAGATATGGCCCCTGACAGGGAAGAGGGAGTGGTTAAAGCAGAGCTGTAGTTTCGCAGGAGAATGTGCCTGTAATTATCATTGTCACTGTGGAAGTGACAGCTGTTTGTTTTGTTTTTTGCTTGGATTTTTAAGAGCTTGTGTGCAGAAACCAAGCGGCAAAAAAGTCTTTTTCCAGAACAGGTTCTGGGAAGTCCCTGGGAAACCATAGTGGGAAGAGAGAGACACATTCATTTCTGAGTGTTGATTCTGAAGCAGACGCCATTCACTTGCCATCTTATGAAGCCCTCAGGATGATCGTTGAAACAAAAAATGCAATGCCTACCACACAGAACTCCACCATCAGAACAAACAGCCGATGACTGATTAACCAAGTCTATGATCTAAACCTCTCAATCTATTGCCTTGGCACCAGTGAACCCACTCTCAGGAGTTTAGATCGACTAAAACACATATTTCCTCCATTCCACTGAGCAGAGAAAGAAAGATCTACACTTCTTAGAAGGTGGACAAGATTCCATAATAAGGCAAATGCAGACAAGAGAACAGCAGGCAAAGCCACACTTGAGAATGACACCAATGGTGATGGATATGGAGCATCATAGAGGATTTGGCTCTAAAAGACTCAAGGGTTCACCGCTGCCTTTTCCTAAAGCTCTGCTAATGTAAATGAATAACTTACCATCTTTACTTCTGTTTCTTCATCTACAAAATGAGGATCAGTCAGTCAATCCTCACTGTTTGCAAATTCCATATTGGTAAATTTTCCTGTCAGCTAAAAAATTATTCATTTCCAAAAATCAATGCTTATAAGGTTTTATGGTCATTTGTAGTTATGACTAAAGCAGAGAAAGCTCAAATTGATGTGTGTGTGTATGTGTGTGTACATGCATGTGTGCATGTATGTATGTATGTGTGTGTGTATTCACAGAATTTGAATGAGGTGACTTTATTGTTTCTGCTTTTACAATTTAAATCTCCTTTTCAGGGTCCATTTAGTGTCACATTTTAATGTTTTGGGTTTTTTTGTGTTTATGTGTGAGTTTGTGCTTTCTTGAATATGTTGACTATCTAAAACAATCTCCAACACAGTGATGAATACCACATGGAGTTTCTGAAAGTAAAAAAAAAAAAAAGCTAATGTGCCTCCCATGTGTTGGGTAAGTTTTATTCTGACATGTGCTGTGTCACTGGTGCCCCTGAGTTCAATACTAATGATGTCACAATTGGCTACAATCAGCAAAAAAAGGAGGAGACTCATCTATTCTTATGTGAGTCTGCTCTGGAAAATGCTGCAATAGTATCTACAGCATGCAATGGAATGATGGGAAAACAGAAGTATGGCCGTGTCTGTGTTGCCTTGTCTTGAAGGGTTAAAATGTACCCCTAGCCATAAATATCTTTATTACCAGTTAAAGGACATTTTCTCAATTAAAGTTATTCTTTCAGGTAATAGTATTTTCCTCTATAAGCCACTAGCACAGGTGAAATTATTGAACTGCATATTCAGCATCCAAGAGAGAAGGATCATTGGGGAATAAGGTTGAGTTGCGCAGACAGTTGGGTCACTGTTTTGTGGAGCACTATGTTCAGGATGGACGGTGTTGGGTGTGAGGACAGACTGTGCAGTCTGCAGATGGGCTCAGCTTTACCACCCACAAGGAGAGGGGGTGCTTCAAGTCCCTATTGTGGGTTGGGGCCACAGTTCTGGAGGTGAGGAGAGAAGATATCGTTGGGAATAGACTTGGAAATGACAAACTTCTCCCTTGCTTTAGTTCACAAATTTGCTCAGAGTTGTCAAAGCTCGTAAGAAATCGTCTCATTAAAGTGCCTTGCAGAATGAGAATTTAGCCCATTTGGCTCAAAATAACAGTCACGAGTGTTCAGAATTTGTGCTAAATGTTACTTCTGTTCTCCATCATCACATCACATTGTGGTCATTAATTAAACAATTACTAAGATTGAAAATGGGTCTCTTGGGCTGTTAAAAAATAATCACAAAGAACATAATCTTCATTAAGAACTATTAGGTCACATGTGACAGGCTTCATCTTGCCTTGTAGAAAACAGAGGTGCAACTCAGTATTTGGTTAAAAATAAGTGGGTTTTGAAACGTTTATCCTATGAAACATTCTGAAGCTGGGAGAATTAAAACTAGACCTGCAGGTGGTATGCCAGGCAAAGGCATCTAATGACCCTAGCGTTGCTATGTAGCAACAGCAACAGTGGCTCATTTGCTGGAATGAATTATCTGAGTTTTTCACTTTCTCTAAAAGTTCAGGCAGCAATCTTTTTGTAGTGCTGTCACTAATTATTTTTTAAAAAGTGAAGACTTGAAAATGGGCCTTTTTAACAAAGATTCTGAAATGATAAACTATGAGAGAAACAGATGGAGTTATGTAGTTTGGACTTCTCAGGGCGGTAATGGGGATTTCCCAGACAATGCTGACTAGCCGGCCATGCTCTCAACGGAGTATATGAGTAAATCTCAAAGGATGTCTACATGCACTATGATGGGAATTCCTGGGGTGAGGTAAGAGAAGGAATGTCCTGGCCATTTTGGCTGGAGTAGCTAAAATAGTTTAGTGAAGACGTGTGTTATTTCTCTAGCAGTTTCTCTTCTTTCTTCTCTCACATGAACGTCAATCATTTTTGACCTAGGAGATGTAGGAATGGTCCTCTGTGGAGATAGTAGACCAACTGATGTTTTGATGTCTTCATCTTAGTAATATTCGTTGCTATAGTCACTGTAGATGCTGGATGCTTTCTGAGCCCACTGCTATTCTAAGATTGCAAGCCTTTATTCTTTTTATAAAAGGAACCTCAAATTAGAGGTTGAAATTGTGAAAATAACTAGTGCCCCCACCCATGAGGAATTTTTAAAGCATATCATTATTGGCAAGAGCAGTTTTATTCACATTTCCTCATCCGTCCGCTGCTCTATCCTCCCCTCCTTGCCTTAATATAATCCATGTAGAATGGATTCTCAAGGGAGTGATTTTGTGAATAAAGATCGTATCCTTTTCTTAAGGGCTTTGGTTTGTGACTATAGATTAAAGATTTCATTTTGAAAGTCAGAGCAATGTACTGCCATAAAAGTAGCAATGGCACCGTTATTTTGATTACATCATGAGGAAACATGAGAAAGACTCAAGACAAATGCAGCAGTGAAGCTTTACGGTTTCAAGAGCTGTGTTCTCATTGTTCTGATGCTCATCACTGAGCAGTTGCCTCCTGAGATTGAGGTACCACCACACCTGCCAACCTTTCAGTCTTGCTCTCTTTTTTCTTTTTAAAATATATTTTATTAATTTATTCATATTACATCTCAATTGTTATCCTATCCCTTGTATCCTCCCACTCCTCCCTCTCTCCCATTTTCCCCTTACTCCCCTTCCCTATGACTGTGACTGAGGGGGACCTCCTCCCCCTGCATATGCTCCTAGGGTATCAAGTCTCTTCTTGGTAGCCTGCTAGTCTTCCTCTGAGTGCCATCAGGCATCCCCATCCAGGGGGATGCCCTGTCTTGCCCTTTTAACAAGCTCAGTTGTTCGTCACAGCCTCTATCACCCTGTGAACCTATGTGTCTATTATCTCTCCCTATTACCATGCAAGTGTCACAAAACTACATGACCTTAGGAATTGACTGCTGAATGCACAGTAGGTAAGATGACATGAGATATTAAGCCGATATGAACATTTCTGGAGGACATAAAATATAATGAGTCAGTTAAAGATTCAGAATTGGGAAGAGGATGGATGTCTGGGTTAATGTCTAGGTGCTCTGCTGTAGTATCTTCCCATAAGAATGCATCTAGCTGACTTTGCTGGGCACAGAAGAGCACCCATTGCTGTTGCTTCTCTTACTGTGAAGAATACGTTTGCACAGTTCCCAGGAGTAAGTAACTTAATGATCATAAAAGAGATGTCCACAGGTGACGATTACCTGAGGAAAAGTTCTACACAACATGTCTGCCACCCTTCCTAGCTTTTCTGTACCATACAACCCTAGCTCTCTCTCCCCTGTTACCATCACATCTTGGTCACTTTAAAAAAATATTCTTTTTAATACTTCATATCTCATAATCTTACTTATCCTTCAAACTCAGAGGCAAAGGCATTTTTCATAACACATGTGATAGAGGAAGAGGAGAGACAAACAAGCAAATATGGTAAGCAAATATGATAAAGTGTGATATTTGGAAAATCTGGATGAGGAGCTGTGGAAATTCTTTATATTAAAAATTGCAACATTGTGTAAGTCTGAAATTACTTCTAGATAAAAAGTAAAGACAACAGCCCCAGGCTTCTTTACTTCCACCTGTCTTCTAATCTCCACAGTCAACTGGTTCTCTATCTCTTCCTTGAGGTTTACCATGTGCCCTTGTCACCTCATTTCCATTTCCTGAGTTACTGTATCCTTTGCTCTTGTCTCTCATCTAGAAGTTTGCAACAAGGTCTCTTGAGGCAGTTACTGCTGGCTGCTGTCACCTCACATCGCCTGACTCCTTGGCCTGAACGACAGCTCAGAAGCATGTCCTGTTCCCCTGACACTACAGTGGTCCTTAGCCTGAGAGTTGACAGCTACACAGAATCCACCCAAAACAGGCCAGACCTGTTCCACTCGGCTCATCCCATTTAAATTCCCTGGTGTGTGTGTGTGTGTGTGTGTGTGTGTGTGTGTGTGTGTGTGTAGCAGGCATGTGTGTGTTCACATATGTTTGTGTCATATGCATGTGTGTTCACATATGTGTGCGTGTAGGTCAGAGACAGCAATTCTCTCCAATCACTCCCCACCTTGTGCATCGAGACAGTTTTTCCATCAGTGTGGAACACATCAATCTGGTCAGACTATTGGGCCAATGAGTTTCAAGAATCTATCTGTCTTTACCTACCCATTGCTGGAGTTAGAGACACATGTCACATGGGCACTGGGAATCCAAATCCAGGTCTTCATGCTTGCATGGGAGTCTCTGTGATGAAATAACCAGCTTCCAGGCCCTGGGTATGCCCGTTTCTTTCTCTTACTTTGCTTCTTCTCTGTATCTTCCCTCCGGAGGGCTACTCTAGGCGTTACCTCAGCTGGAGACCTCCTCTGATCCCCCAGCCAATAACGCCTTTCTTTATGAGAGTTGAAAGTGTCTAACACTGTGATTTCTGTGATTTGCACTTTGTTATAGAGTTTGTATCCCTGGCTTCACCTGAAGGCTGTAGGGATTTTGAAAGAAAGAAATGTGTTTTGTTCAATTTTATATCTCCCCAAACTCAGAGCACCTTCCCAGCCTGACATAGAAAATGAATAGATGCTTGCCAAATTGAACCGATTTTACTTTCCATTTGGTGACTGCCTTCCTAGTGGTGCTCCTGCAGAGGTACTGTCCACCACACTGTTTCAGCTGGACCATTCACTCTTCTCATAACTTTCAGAAGACCCAATCAGTTAAGTTCATCTTCTTTTTGTTTTGTTTTGTTTTTTCAAGACAGGTTTTCTCTGTGTTAGCCCTGGCTGTCCTGAGCTCACTTTGTAGACCAGGCTGGCCTCGAACTCACAGTGATCCACCTGCCTCTGCCTCCCGAGTGCTGGGATTAAAGGCGTGTGTCATCATGCCTGGTTTCTTCTTTGTTGGTATTCTGACTATCAGTCACAGAAATGACCTGGTGCTTTGGCCTCTCCAAGAAAACCAGGGTTTCTTCCTTGTATCTTCATGTAGAGACTCTTTTTAAAAAAAAAAAAACAGTTTATTTAATTTTAATTTATGTGTGTTTATGTGAGGGTGTCAGATCTTGAAATTACAGTCAGTTTTGAGTTGCCATATGGGTGCTGGGAATTGAACTTGGGTCCTTTGGAAGAGCAGGCAGTGCTCTTAACCACTGAGCCATCTCTCCAGCCCCTTATGTAGAGACTCTTATGCAGGCTTCTGTCTTTAAAAGCTTTCTGCAAAGTATCGTCAGGAATCTTCACTTCGATGTAAATGAGTCACACTGCATAGTCAAGGACTAGCTAATTTCAAAGCTTAAGGAAAACCTTATATAGATTTTTAGTTAGTTGTCTCACTGTGGCCTTTTTGTTGTAATTTACATGATTTACTTTTGCCACATATCTCAGACACTTAATTCAGACAAGATGTGTATTCATTAAATGCCAGAAAAGTGTGGGATCATTTCTATAATCTTGTAATTAACATCATTAGCATGGTTTTCTGTTTCATGAAATATGTCTGAACTATATTAATTTAAAGAGATTCAAAGCAATTTGACAGAGTAACTTCTGATGTTTGTACTCTCTGGTTAAGAGCTAAGACATTTAAAGAATGAAATATCTTAGAATCTTCTTCTAGACCAGCAGTTCTCAACCTATGATTTTTATTAGATACCCTGTATATCAGATAGCTACAATATGGTTCACAACAGTAGCGAAATTACAGTTATAAAGTAGCAATAAACAATTCTCTGGCTGGGAGTCACCACAACACAAGGAACTATGCTAAAGGGCCACAGCACTAGGAAGGTGGAGGACCACTGTTCTGGGTGCACATGACGTAGTTCAGTGTTGTGATTTCTTATACTGTGCAAGCTCAAGGTGGAGTCTCTTTCATTTTTCATCCTCTGTCTCTTTAAAGTACCTCTCGACATCCAATCGTGATAGATTGAAAACGTCGATGACTGTACGGTGAAGAGATACTAAGAGTCAATTTGCTTTTACTCTTCTAGGTTGAGCGGCTGTTTTCTTTTGAAATTATTGATGTCATTTTCATAATATGTGTCTGACCTGGGTATTAAATTCCAGGAGAAACGAACCTTATTATGTTTATTTTTATATCAAGAAACCCAAGATTTATTTATGGCTATCTTTTCATCTAGTTTGTTTTTCAAACTACTGGACAGTGTTTCATTCCGTTTCACTGTTGGCTTTGTCACAGATAACTACAGTCACATGAACTAGCTCTCAACCATACTCCAGTTCTGGCCCTCAAGGGAGTGCAGCTGTTTCCTGCTGCTGTGTGTTGCCTTACAGAAGGGGTCAGCATAGCTCCATCAATAGGGCAAATGCTGTTCAGAGAGAAGCTGAGGCATTTTAGCCAAGTCCCTACCTAGGAAGGAGCCGAGACAGATGCAGATGAGCTGTCCTGGTATACTTCACACCTATCTAGCTGTTGCCGACAACTGCACTAGATTCCTTCTCTCTGGGAGACTTTTGTATTCAAGTCCTCAGATTTCCCAAAGACCTCTCAAGGACCCTTTGGATCTTAAACATAGTCTAAGATGACTACTTTGACTATGTCCCCAAAATGCACATATGAACCTTTAATCCCAGCACTCAGGAGGCAGAGGCAGGCAGATCTTTGTGAGTTCGAGGCCAGCCTGGTCTACAAAGTGAGTCCCGGACAGCCAGGTCTGTTACACCGAGAAACCTTGTATTGAAAAATATATCTATTCCTCAGACTTTCTTCTATTGCTCTCTTATGATTACCTTGTTCTCTTCCTATCTTCCTTTTTTTTTTTTTTAAATCAACTTTGCACTAGGCCATTTACTTTACTCCCCACCCCACCCCCCTCCTCAGGACGTTCAATCACTTTGGCAGAAACTTCACAGTATAGGAAAAGGCCTTGTGTGTGATCATGTCATGCCAGACCTAACCTGCTTGCCCTTCCTGCCAGATTCGACTTGTTCTCACTCTGTTTCTTGGGCTGTGGTCATACCTTGTTTCCCATAATGACCCAATAGGATGCTTTAATAAGAAAGAGCATATGATTCCTTCATGTTCAGAAATTATACAAAGCTATTCATTGTTACACACACACACACACACACACACACACACACACACACACACACACACATCATTATGTTCTCTTGTTCTGATTGTTTTCAGGCTTTGCTCTTTATAGTATGGGCTTAACCAATCATTCTTATGTATTATTTCTGTACTAGACTTACTGGACAGCACACCAACAGCCCCTCTACCCTAATCTACCCTGTACATCTTTAAGCCAGCTTCATTTCCTAAGAATAGCTTGCCCCTGGCACAGGCTCTAAGATCTGAGCCTGCCTGCTTCCCAGTGGGAGCTAAGCTAAGAGGAATTCCTCTTTACATTAGCGGTACCACTGAGCGTATAGCCTCAGATCTCAGAATCACCTTTGATTCCTTCTTTTTTTTTTTTTTTTTTTTTTTCAAACTCACATCTTGTCATTCATTAAGCATGGCTTCAAGTGTGTGGCAAAAATAACACCAACAAGGATACTGGGGTCACATGTTCCAATTTGGCCTTTACTTCCAATTGACTGGGGAGTCTATGTTGGACCCAGGTTTATCTTCACACTTCTCTGTAAACATGGTTTCCTCTTGTCTTGATCACCGGTTCCCAGGCTCTTTTTCTTGTCCTCTGCCCCTGCTTACTTATCCTTCCTGACAAAGCAGAGCATGCTTATAACACGCAGGGGAAGGAAACTCCAGTGTGGGCGGCACCTACACTAGACACTATACTCCCATTACAAGTCACGGCTTCGGCTTCAACAGTAATCAGTCTGAATCCCAACATCCTGCAAAGCAAAACCCAAAGTCTCTACAAAATAAATGGCAACAAGTTCCCTGCTATATTTGGAGATGAGAAAACACAGCAACCTGCTGAGCTTTCAGCCGAGCAGGAAATGACTTAAATTGTACACAAAGCTTGGATTTGTTGCTCCTTCTTTTCCATCCGCTGTAGGATTGGGTGTTCCATGACACACTGATGTGTTGTTTTTGTGTATTTTTGCTTTGGACACTGAAATACCGATGGAAGGGATACTCCCTTTCTTGATCAGACCTAAGCTCTTTTATTCGTATAAATATATTATACAGTTGTTAGGAAGATCATGAATGCCTATTTTTGGTTTTTATTGAGCTTATGATCAAAGTACATCAGATGAGAGGAAACTACATATTAATAACATACAACTTTATACATATGCAGAAGTAGATGTAACACATACACTTGTATACATATATGGAACCTCCTCCATAATGTAGAACTTTCTAAGTTCTAAAATTAATGAGTTGTGAGAGACTTAACAAGATGTGTGAGTTTTTGTGTGGTTCAGATATTCCTGTTCATCTGGTTTTGCTGAACACTGATATTGATGCATTTTCAACCCGACAGAAAAAAGTGGGTGATATGACTTATTCTGCTTAAATTATGTTTAAATAGAAGACTTTATTGAAGTGTGTCTCTGTTGCTGGCAGAACACTAAGCTGTGCCCTGCTCTCTGTAGTGATCTCATCTTAAAATTGAGTATGCAAAATGACTTCTTTAAAACACACCAAATCCCAAATGGTAGTGTCAATTGGCCAGCCCTCTGGAGATTTGCGTGGCCTGTACCTCATCAGCGTCTGTTGAAGCTACAAAGAAACCCTTCTTTGTGCATTAATTGAACAGGTAAAGATGCTTTCCTAATAGACAAGGAAAACAGTATGAAATCAAATATATTGACCATTGCTATTTTTTCTTGTGACTTTAGAGTTGAAAACGTATCAAATATTATAGTAACTATCTGGTAAAACTTGTAGACTGGCTGCCAGACATTTGAGCTGATTTTCTCTTACTGATTTATGAGCATTTGCATTAGGATTTGCTTTATTTCTCTCTCTCTCTCTCTCTCTCTCTCTCTCTCTCTCTCTCTCTCTCTCTCTCTCACACACTCACACACACACACACACACACAAACTTTTAGAAGTCTTAATATAATATATGGAATTTCTAAGTTGATGCTAGAATACAAAAGTTATAGGCTCATTGGACTTTAATGTCCTAATAACACTGGCGTCTAACCTTTAAGAATTTGCTGTTTTGAGATACTATGTAATGATTTAATAATTAAAGTCCATTGGGATAGTTTAATAAAAATTTAATAGAAAATGTGTAGTTTCTAAGTCAAAGGATAAAAAGCCAGAACTAAATAAATGGGCAAATAAAAATAGAAGTTGTCTTCAAATTAATATGCATTTTGTTTAGATAACTTCAGTTTGTCAGATCTCAAAAAAATAAATAAATAAAAGTATGGAATTATTTTTAAGTATTCAAAGGAAGTAAGATTGAAAAGCAAAAGAAATTCAACCAGATATTATTAAAATTTGCTCTGAGGTTGTGATAATTAAAGCATGATATTAATTCAAGCCCAGCCCAAGGCTCTTGTTAAATCCTTGTCTGGTGACTCCAGCCAGCCCTTCGCGTCCTTTGCTTGCTTCTTCTGCTTCCTTTTGTTGCTACCCATTTCCCAGCCCTCTCTATTTTCCTTCCCAGCACTGAGATATCTAGTCAAGCATACTCTTTCTTCTGTCATCTTTTTTTTTTCTTAAAGGCACACATAAAATAGTCTCCGCTTCTAATTCATAGTATAAACCTAGGTCACATGTATTCAGTCTCAGTGCTCTGCTCTAACTCTTTGCCTGTCCCCTGTTTGCTCAACTTCAGTGGAGGGATGTGAGGGTCCTAGTGGACCTGTTCGAGGTGCGTCTTACTGCTAGCTCCCCCCATGACACTTGAAACTTAGTGACTCAGTGACTTCAGTCACAAAGAAAAGCCAGGGAGCAAGCTCAGCGCCATGGGCATGCTGTGGAAGGATGGGATCTGGAGGGTTTGCTCTGTTTATTACTAGAAATCTCTTCCTGGTCAATGTTTAGCCTCCCTCCCAGTGTGAAGTGTGGCAAACTGAGTGCTGCCGAATCCGCGAGACCCTTTGTCGTGCTGGTAATCTATATTTTATTCTCATAAGGCAAACACGACTAATGTATTGATATCAGGGCTAAGGAAATTCGGCTAACAATTGTTTTCTATTAAAAAAAAAAACATTTATTCACTTTACATGCCAACTGTAGCCTCATCTATTGTCTCCTCCCGTTCTCACCCTCCCTCCCTTCCCGCCCTTCTCCCTCCCCTAGTCCTCAAAAAGAGGGAGCCCTCCTTTCCTACCAGCTGACCTCAGCCTATCAAATCTCATGAGGGCTGCCTGCATTCTCTTCCTCTGTGGCCTGGCAAGGCTGCCCCGCTAGGGAGAAGTGACCAATGAGCAGGCAACAGAGTCTATGGCAGGGACAGGCCCTGCTCCCCATATAATATTAGGGGCCCACATGAGGACTGAACTGCCTATTGACTACATCTGAGTAGGGAGGGCATCTAGGTCCTCTCCATGCATGGGCCTTGGTGATGCATCAGTCTCTGCAGGGCCCCGGCCCAGATTTGTTGGCTCTGTTGGTCTCCTTGTGAAGCTCCTGTCCTTTCAGGCCATTCTATCTCCTATCTCTCCCATAAGACACCCTGCGCTCTTCCCGAAGGTTGGCCGTGAGTGTCAATGTCTGTATTGGTCCCCTGCTGGGTGGAGTCTTTCAGAGGACATCTATGGTAGGTTCCCATTCTGTTCTCTCTCTTCAACCACTTCCGGTGTCTAGTCTATTTGCCCTTCTAAATGAGTATTAAGAATTTTGTTTTTATATAAGTGTGTGCAATATGGGCACGTGTGGGCATGTATGTTTGATGTGTGTGGGGTGTGTGTGTGTGTGTGTGAGATGTGTGTGTGGTGTGTATGTGTGTTTATGTGTGTGATTGGGTGTAAGGGGGAGGTGTGTGTGTGGTGTGTATGTGTGTTTGTGTATTTGTGTGTGTGTGATTGTGTGTGTAGGCACATGAATGAATGTGCCCAAAGAAGCCAGAGGAGTCAGGTTGCCCTGGAGTTATAGGCAGTTGTATGCTACTTGGTAGAGGAACTGGGAATTGAACTGATATCCTCGGCAAGAACATTATGTGATCTTAGTTACAGAACTAACTCTCTAACCCTTATTTCTATCAAAATTTTTGTTTAATTTTCAACTATTATTTTAAATATTTTATTAAAATTTGTAATTATTACACTGCATGTTTATGAACAATGCTCATGTGCGAGTGCATTTGAGTGTGTGTGTGTGTGACACAGCTCACATGGAGCTCAGAAGACAACTTTTAAAAAAAATTTTTTTTATTAATTTATTCTTGTTAAATCTCAATGGTTGTCCCATCCCTTGTATCCTCCCATTCTTCCCTCCCTCCCATTTTCCCATTATTCCCCTCCCCTATGACTGTTCCTGAGGGGGATTACCTCCACCTGTATATGCTCATAGGGTATCAAGTCTCTTCTTGGCAACCTGCTGTCCTTCCTCTGAGTGCCACCAGGTCTCCCCCTCCAGGGGACATGGTCAAATGTGAGGCACCAGAGTACATGAGAAAGTCATATCCCACTCTCCACTCAACTGTGGAGAATGTTCTGACCATTGGCTAGATCTGGGTAGGGGTTTAAAGTTTACCGCCTGTATTGTACTTGGCTGATGCCTTAGTTTGAGCTGGACTCCTGGGCCCAAATCAGCCTATCATAATGTTCTACTTGTAGGCTTCTAGGACCCTCTGGATCCTTCTACTTTGCTATTCTCCCATGCTTCTCTCATCTAAAGTCCCAATAGGATGTCCTCCCCTCTGTCCCAGTTTCCTGGTAAGTGAAGGCTTTTGTGGGACATGCCCCTTGGGCTAGTATGCAGATATAAGTGAGTATATACCATTTGACTCTTTCTGCTTCTGGGTTAACTCACTCATTATGATCATTTCTAGCTCAATCCATTTGTCCACAAATTTTGGGAATTCCTTGTTTTTAATAGCTGAATAGTATTTCATAGTGTATATGTACCACAGTTCTTTATCCATTCTTCTACTGATGGACACTTAGGCTGTTTCCATGTTCTGGCTATTATGAATAAGGCTGCTATGAACATGGTTGAGCAAATTTTCTTGTTGTGTGCTGGAGCATCTTCTGGGTATATTCCAAGGAGTGGAATAGCTGGGTCTTGAGGAAGCCCTATTCCCAGTTTTCTGAGATAGCATCAGATAGATTTCCAAAGTGGCTGTACTAGTTTGCATTCCCACCAGCAATGAAGGAGTGTTCCTCTCTCCCCACATCCGCGCCAGCATGTGGTGTCAATTGAATTTTTGATCTTAGCCATTCTGATGGGTGTAAGATGGAATCTCAGAGTTGTTTTGATTTGCATTTCCCTGATGACTAAGGAGGTTGAGCATTTCTTTAAGTGTTTCTCAGCCATTTGATATTCCTCTGTTGAGAATTCTCTGTTTAGTTCCAAGCCCCATTTCTCAATTGGGTTATTTGGTTTGGTGGTGTTTAATTTCTTGAGTTCTTTATATATTTGGATATTAGACCTTTGTCAGATGTAGGGTTGGTGAAGATCTTTTCCCAGTCTGTAGGCTGTCGCTTTGTTCTCTTGACAGTGTCTCCTGCCTTACAGAAACTTCTCAGCCTCATGAGGTCCCATTTATTAATGGTTGACATTAAGGCCTGGGCCGTTGGTGTTCTGTTCAGGAAGTTGTCTCCTGTGCCAATATGTTCCAGTCCCTTCCCCACTTTTTCTTCTAAGTGACTTAGTGTCTCTGGTTTTATGTTGAGGTCTTTAATCCACTTGGATTTGAGTTTTGTGCAAGGTGACAAATATGGGTCCAGTTGCATTTTTCTACACATAGACATCCAGTTAGACCAGCACCATTTGTTGAAGATGCTATCTTTTTTCCATTGAATGGATTTGGCTTCTTTGTCAAAAATCAAGTGACCATATGTGTGTGGATTCATATCTGGGTCTTTGATTCGATTCCACTGATCAACCAGCCTGTTGCTGTGCCAGTACCATGCTGTTTTAATGACTATTGCTTTATAGTACAGTTTGAGATCAGGTATGGAGATACCTCCAGGGCACTTTTTATGGTACAAGATTGTTTTAGCTATTCTAGGTTTTTTGTCTTTCCATATGAAGATCAGAATTGAACTTTCAATGTCTTTAAAAAATTGTGTAGGTATTTTGATAGGGATTGCATTGAATCTGTAGATTGCTTTAGGTAGGATGGCCATTTTTACTATGTTAATTCTCCCGATCCATGAGCAAGCAAGATCATTCCATCTTCTCAGGTCATCTTCAATCTCTTTCTTCAGAGTTTTGAAATTTTTTTCAAACAAGTCCTTCACTTGCTTGGTTAGAGTAACTCCTAAATATTTTATATTGCTTGTGGCTAATGTGAAGGGTGTGGTTTTCCTAATTTCTCCCTCTGCAAGCTTGTCATTTGTGTATAGGAAGGATACAGACTTTTTTGAGTTAATTTTGTATCCAGCTAATTTGCTGAAGGTGTTTATCAGCTGTAGGAGTTCTCTGGTGGAATTTTGAGGGTCACTTATGTACACTATCATATCATCTGCAAATAGGGATAATTTGACTTCAGAAGACAACTTTTGAGAGGCATTTCCTCTTTATTGCGGGCCAAAGAATAGAACTCATATTTTCAGGCTGTCCCAGCAACTGTTTTTTCCCACAGAGTCATCTTATAGGTCAAGTCACAATTATTGATAAGGGGTGAGAGGTGACTCTGCAGTAGGTAAGCACTCTCTCTTTGGCTTATATGACACCAACAAGATGGCAGCAGCATCCTATTGTACAGAGAAGGACAATGGAGGGAGTGTCTAAATTACGACCTTACCTAGAGTCAACCTGTGAAAGCAGAGGTGGCTACATTCTCATCGAGGTGGTTTGCTTTTGCCACCACTGAAATCAACCTAACATCATCCTGGCAGTTATTCGGCTTGCATGCAAAACTTCCCATGAACAGAGTGTGCTCTTACCTTCTGTGACATGCTACTCATCCGTGAGCTGCCTGGAATCATAATTCTCACTTGTGTGTCGTTCAAGTTCCGTTTCCATGGATGCTGGAAGTCAAGGCCAAACTTTCAAATAACTTCCCTGAGATCCCTCATTTGAACAATTCCATCTCCTCCATCCCCAGTAATCTCCAGTAAGGCTGGTTCGTGCATGTGGAGTGGTCACAGAGGAAGAAGGAAAGTCACTGACAGTTTTGAGAGACTGTGGGCCCAGTGGCTCCTAGCACCTAAGAGTGATCAACGTGTCTCCTTGGAATACCTCGGAAAGATTTGGAGAGGAGCACGGAAGGGATACAGCTTGTCTGGGGTTTGCAAATGCAATTCCCCAGAACATGTCACTATGATTACATAATCTCCTGTTCTGTTTTAGGCCCTAGGACTTCTGACTATGGGCTGTGTGTATGCGGATCCATCTTCTTCATCACTCAAATATGGCTTGCAGTTGAGGGCATCTCCTTTAACCATACGTATTCTTCACAGCATCCAATTTGGATACACTTCCTCCATCCCTTTTTAATCCTCAGTGATTTTATTTAGAGACTCATAATACGTATTCACATTATTAGTGACATTCCATTAGCCATGATAAGCCTCCCTTGTCTTAAATATTTTAACATGCATAAGACACATTAAACAAAATCCTCAGGATACTTGTCTGGTCAGATCTTCAATATCAAACTTTTCAGAGAAAGCACATCTGGTGTGTGACTTTATAATTTCTAAAGAAGCAGGCAATTCCTTGAGGGTTGATGTCATGTCTGATAACTCTTGCTCCCAAAGCTAGAGCTAGTTCTGTGATATATTAGAACATGTTATTAAATAAGCAAGAGTGGTCTAGTGTATTCTGTGTAATAATATTTGAACTATAGCTGGGGAGTTTGATTTTACTGAGATGATAAATAATTTGTTCTTGTAAACAGCAGTGAAATTATCTGCCTGCAGGAAAAAAGGAAAACAAGAAAAGGTAGATGCATGGTGGGACAGGGCTGGCTTTGAATGTGGGATGTCAGGAGAGAGCTTACTGGGGCCAGAGATGAAGGATCTAAAGGACTCCATGCTAGGGTGTGAAATATAACTGATTGACAAAGGAAAGGGCAAAGAAAATGTGGTAGCAGCCACATTGTGGGGCAGGGATGGGGGCAGAAAGATAAGGGCAATATGAGGGTATCGAGGTGAAACAATGGACTCTAAATAAGACATAACACACCCAAAGTATGAGAAAGGCTGTGCGGCATGAAAAGATGCCAAGGAGACAGAGATAATGTTGAAGTATAGACCCATGGCTTAGGCAACAGGACAACCCCTTCAAGTAAATACTTAAAAGGGAAACTGAGGAATCAGAACTGGGGAGATGGCTCGATGTGGAAGGTGACTTGTTGCACAAGGCTGAAGACCTGAGTTCTGAGCTCAGCAATTTTGTAAAATATAGAGTTGGGTGCATGTGCCTGTAACCCCAGATGGTTGTGGGGTTGGCTGCTTTTTAGCCTAACTCTGGGTTCAGTGAGAGAGACCATGCTTCAAAGGAATGACAAAGGTGTGAGAAGAACATCAGACGTATTCCTCTGGCCTCTATGTGTGCATACGCACATGCACATACAGTTACACACACACACACACACACACACACACACACACAGAGAGAGAGAGAGAGAGAGAGAGAGAGAGAGAGAGAGAGAGAGAGAGAGAGAGAGAGAGAGAGAGAGAATATCAATGAATGGTAAAAAGAATTTCTTAGGTGAATTACAAAGTACAAAAGAGAACTGGCCCATGCCCACTAATGAAGACATACATACAAGTAACATAATATAGGCCGAGCACACTACATTTAGGAATATATGTATCTAAGTATACATACACACATGTAATAACAATTAATGAAAATGGAGGCCATGAATTTGAAATAAAGCAAGGAGGAGCACATGGAAGGTTTAGAGGGGTAAAAGGTAAGGAAGAAATGATGTAATTATATTATAATCTCTAAAATAATAGAAATTAAAATAAAAATTTAGAGGTAAATACACAATGTAAAGATAAATATAGGAAAAAGAATTGGAAATACATCTAGAAATGAAGAAAATACAAAAGCCATTGATAACTGATTAAGAAGAACTAAGGAAGGATTCCTAATCTTAGTCCCTTGCATCTATTTAGAAATCTTCCAAATGTGATTTTGCATAATTCAGCTGTTTTGGAGTTAAAAAATACAGCAAATATTGAGGTCTTGGGAGAGGATCTGGAAAGACTTGGATGAGGAGAAGAATATGTTCAAAATATATTCAAAATTAAATTTTGTTTTAGATAATAAAAATAAGAATGGGTAGCAATGAACTTTTTTTTTTTTTGTCATATTTTTTTTTTGGGTAGATAATTTTTTTTTATTAATTTATTCTTGTTACATCTCAATGTTTATCCCATCCCTTGTATCGTCCCATTCCTCCCCCCCCCATTTTCCCATTATTCCCCTCCCCTATGACTGTTCCTGAGGGGGATTACGTCCCCCTATATATTCTCATAGGGTATCAAGTCTCTTCTTGGCTACTTGCTGTCCTTCCTCTGAGTGCCACCAGGTCTCCCCCTCCAGGGGACATGGTCAAATGTGAGGCACCAGAGTACGTGAGAAAGTCGTATCACACTCTCCTGGTGGCACTCAGAGGAAGGACAGCAAGTAGCCAAGCAATGAACTTTTTAGAACCAAAATTGGGACATTTCAAGTCAGCAGACACATTTTCTGAAGACAGAAAATGACAGCACTACTTAACTGCCGTCTTCTCTCTAAACTCACAGCCTTGGCCCAGCAGTCTTGCCCAGACCTACTCAGCACTCGCACAGGGTCTGGATGGAGCAACCAGCTCACTGTCAGGGCCTTGGAAACCAACCAAAGAAGGTTTGTCTTTAAGACTGTCTATACGTGGCAGAGGGATTTAGCTCAATGGTAGAGCACTTGGTTGGATTCAATCTCTAGTACCAGAGGCAGGAAAAAGATGATCTGGATCAGAAAAGCTTTGTGTGTTTGTTTATTTGTTTTTAATTGAAATAGGATTGCATCACTTTCCCTTTCTTCCTGGAGTCCCTCTCAGTTACCCTCCCTCAAACCCTTTCCATATACTACTCTCTGAAGATGATAGTCTCTTCTTCATTACCATGGTTACACACACACACACACACACACACACACACACACACACACACACACACACTCACACACATACACTCGAGATCATTCCCGACACAGGTTAACTCTCCTCCCAGCAGTCAGTAGTTACCTGTAGCTCTTTGTCTAGGGTGGGACTCTGCAAAATTCTCCCTCTTCGATTTTTATATGTCCAACGATACTGCCATTGTTCTATTTTTTGTTGTGTTTTGTTTGTTGTTGTTGTTTTACATAGTCATTTCCAGAAGAGATGGATTTACAGCAATCTTCCTGGTACCCTGGCTCTTATTATCTTTCCATCTCCACTTCCATGATTTTCCATAGAGGAAGGAGCTGTGATGTAGATGTGTCCATGGACTGGGCTCCCCAAAGTTGGTTGATCTCTGCACTGAGTCCAGCTTGTGATTTTCTGTGAATGTCTCCATTCACTGCAAAGAGATATTTCTTTGAAGAGGGCTGGTAGTCACATCTACCAATACATACCGTGTTTTAAGACTTAGAATGTAGTTATGATGATGTGCCAAAGAGGTGGAAATAGATTCTTTTTAGGAAAATCTTTTCAAAGGAAAGCACTACCTACCATCTCAACCTATAACTCCATCTTGTCCATGTTTGCTTTGTGTGCCTCTTCCTGTTTTTAATAACTCTATTTTTCCAGAAGAATGTCCTCAAAACATCTCTTCCAGTGCATGACTGTTTTTACTGCTCCAACTGTTTATAAAAGTAAACAGTATTCTGATAAATCAAGAAGCTGTCCCCCAATCTCATCACTGTGATCAGTGGTACTTTGCCCACAGACACCCTTCCTCATTGTCCTTCTGTCCTGTACATACAAGTGTTCGACAGTCCAGCAAGCTCCGCTTTCTCCTCACTACATGCCTGTGGATTTTAGCTATGCAGAAATTAGGAAAATTAATATTGCACTGATAAAAAAATCATAGACTGTTGGAGATGAGAAGAGATTTCGAGATCATCTGGTCTAGCTCATGATGAGTCATTTGTTACCAGCTCCAAGGGACTCCTTCATAGCAGGAGATAGAAACAATTAGGGCCTCTTAAAACAATTTCATATTAAGAAAAATTATAGGATTCCCCCAAGGAAGGCACCGAAGCTAAGTGCACTAATTTGGACAGCTGCTTAAATAGCATCACCAGCACATGCTGGTGCAAACACAGGCCTCTGCTGATTCAATACAGTAGACGGGACTTCAAATCAAACTGGGATGTTTATTAAGTGCACTGTGATAATTAAGATATACCCAAGGTACAAGAAAGCCAAAATACGTCTCAGAAACATGAGAGGCACTCATTTCAGATAACATTGACAGCCAAAGGTGTTTCTATCCTGAATCTGTGGCTTTTTAGAGTTGGTGCTCAAGATGAGAAACTACATCGCTGAATAGGTTTATTCTTCAAGACTAGAAAAAGTAGTCAATTGATGTGGGACACTCAGAGCTCTGGGATAGGACACTCCTTACAGAGGTATGCTCAAGTCAACAACTGTACCTTTCTCAGAAAAACTGGAAAATGTTTTGGGATCTTTTATTTTGCTTCAGTTATGCACTGATAAGTTTGGGATAGTAATGGAGCCTATCTGAAAGGACCCAAAGCATGGGAGATGGAGAGGTCATTCAAAAGCCTCCCCTTACATTTCCTTCACTGGGCAAATTTTGAGAACTCTGATCCCCAGAATGGTCATGCCACTGTCAAATCCCTCTCCTGTAGTGAATGTAAACACTTTTTTGTTTTGTTCCCAAGTGTGTGTGTGTGTGGGGGGGGGGGGTGAAACTGCCTAATAAGAGCGCACTGTGATGTTTGTCCACTAGAAAGGGAACTGCCTCGTGTGAGGGCGTGGTTTTGCCAGTTGAAAAGCATGCTGTATGGACTATGGAAGGCTATTATATAAAATTAAATAGCCCAAAAACAAAAAAAGAGATCCCTTTGCATTGCTTAGCATCAACTGGCTGCTCATCGCTGAGCTGCTCATCGCTGCACCAGAGATGCTCCTAGAGAGAAATGCTCCAGAGAATGCTTTGAGGTTCTTGTTACTGCAGTTGCTGCTTCTACTGGATTGCTGGTTTGCTGTTTAACAGGTCTGCTGGAATCCTGGTGATGAAGAATGGAATCACCCCAAGGAACTGAGTGTAGAAAGGTCTACCTCTCCTGTCCCTATTAACTTTCTTTCTCTCCCATCTCGGGTAGGCTGGTTGGAAGGGAGGTAGAGGCATTAAAGAACCCTCTAAAAAAGTAGGGATAAAAAGATAAAAGCTATAGATGGCACCAACGTGAGAAGCCAAAATGTTAAAGTTATATTTTTTTAAATTTATTCTTGTTACATCTCAATGGTTATCCTATCTATTGTATCCTCCCATTCTTCCCTCCCTCCCATTTTCCCCTTACTCCCCTCCCCTATGACTGTGACTGAGGGGGACTTCCTCCCCCTGTATATGCTCATAAGGTATCAAGTCTCTTCTTGGTAGCCTGCTATCCTTCCTCTGAGTGCGACCAGGTCTCCCCCTCCAGGGGACATGGTCAAATATGAGGCACCAGAGTACGTGTGAAAGTCATAGCCCACTCTCCACTCAACTGTGGAGAATGTCCTGTTCATTGGCTAGATCTGGGTAGGGGTTTGAAGTTTATAGCCTGTATTGTCCTTGGCTGGTGCCATAGTTTGAGCTGGACCCCTGGGCCCAAATCTGCCTATCATAATGTTCTTCTTGTGTTAAAGTTATTTTTAACTTGAATTTCTCTCTCAACTTGGCTATTACACAAACAATTGAGACTCTTTTATATTTGTTTAATAACAAGCTTCATAACACAATAACTGAGCACTTATTACTCTACTCTTAGCCTTCTAAACTAATTCGTCTTCCTCCCAGCTTACATCCCAGACATACTTCCACTCTGTAGTTTTTCCTGTCCCTGCACCTCTCTCCTGATGTCTCTTGGACTTCTCCCATGGCTGAATCCTCTACTTCCTTTTCTCTCTCCTCCTTCCCTAGATGGCAGGATATCCAGTCCTATTCTCTCTCCTATTCAGTGATTGGTTGTAAGCTGTTTATTGTCATATCAGGGCACAATTGGGGAGCAGTGTTTATACAACATTGAGACAGAAGATTCTCAGAACAAGGATTGCAACCAGATATGCGGAGTACAGAGATCAGCATTTGAATTAATAACTTTATGCCTACACTCTCCTTTCTCTCAAAGCTTCTTAGGGTCAGGACAAAAGGTCTCTAAAACTACAATTTTCCCTTCTATGGAAGTTTTGAAAATACATGATATAAACCTGTTAGGATGGTAACAGGCACTGCAGGCATTTAGTGGGGAGAAGACCGTTTTAGTCAATTGTGTTCTGTTTCCAGCTTATCCACTGTTTTATTTAATGTATAGTGACTTTCTAGAAGTTCAACTAATATCTGATGGTCCCCTTCTGTCAGAGATCTAGGAGAGGGGAATAGGATGAAAGAGGGAGGGGGGAATAAGAAGATACAAGTGAGGGGATAACAATCTGGATGTAATCTGAATAAATTATTTTTTAAATAAATAAAAAATACAGGGAATAGTGCAGATAAATTAAAATAAAATACGTAAAAAGTACCACAGCAGTGATTTATATTTTGAGGCAATGAATACTAAGAATGTAGTTTTAATGTTTTTTAAATGATTATCTTAAAGATTAATCTCTTGATGTATATTTTTAGTATTAATTGAAGTGGTTTACCTGTAGACTATGACCCATTCATGTCTCTCCTAGGAGCTTATTAATGTGTAACTTAACAATCATTAATAAAGATCATATTTTCTTTTAGTTTCTGGCATGCATTTCAATATACTTAACATATTTAAATAAAGTGCATTGTTTATTTTTTTAAAAAAGAATACAGTTGGAAATGTTATTGGTTCAGAAATTGGTAGCAGTAGGCTCTTTGTTAGGGTCCATGATCTCACTGACCACGGGCAGTTGGCTAAGTCTACAGTACCAGGCATGAATTCTCTCCTGCTGACCAGCCCTTAAGTCCTATTAGACAGCTGTTGGTTATCCCTAAGGTGAAAAAGTTATGCGATTGCACCGCTAGGGGTGTCCTTCCAGTCTGGTCCTTGTTGTGTCTGCTAGGCGTTACAGCTGGGTAGGAATACCAACTGCCCCCTTCTCCTGGAAGCTCACATAGTGCCTTCTGACACTATGAGATCCAATTCTCGAGGTCTGCACCTGCTTCCGAAGCCTGGCGTCAGGCAAACAGATTGTCACATACCTTCAACTGGCTATCACAGAAAGTGACTAAAAACAATAGAAGTGACGGCAAAGCATTATGTCCGTCTGCTTGAAGGTAACCTCCTAGAAGCCAAATCCTTACACTCACTTTTCTTTTCTTTTTCTTTTTTTTTTTACTGTACAGATTTGTGTACTGGATTCTAAATTAATTATTCAGTTTTGCTGCTTACTTAAAGTAGGTGGTTGATAAGTATTTGTGAAATTAATGAATGAAGGTGTAATAAGTATGACACATCTCCTACGCATCAGGACCTTTGACAGTGGCTATTGAGGGTTGTATTATTTCAGATTTGCACATATGGAAAGGTGCTTTGACAAAGTGTCAGGTAACACAGGTGGATCTAGAATCTTGTCCTCATCTCAAAGCTTGTGTTCTATCTGCTCGCGCCTATCAGAGTTTGCACTCTCTTTCTATAACAAATATTTCATATTCTCTTCTCCATCCTGAAATCAATTCTCTTGGAATGTATGCTGCACATATAGTTCCTGAAAAAAACCATTACAGGACCCCTAACTGTAAAATAATTAAGAAATAAGAGAAAATCAACTCATTATGATTATAATACACACAAAAAACTCAGATCTGACTACAGCAGACAATATAATGAAACAAACACTTGCCTTTACACACAGACTGTCCACAACTGTAACCTATACAGTGCTTCAGCAAACAGGTGCTACAGGCTCAAATACCAAGTCTCACTATCATGGACTGCTGGCTATACTCCAGAAGCCAATATTCAATAAGCAAAACAATAATTAATTTAGAATCCAGTACACAAATCTTTACAGTAAAAAAAAAGAAAAGAAAAGAAAAGTGAGTGTAAGGATTTGGCTTCTAGGAGGTTACCTTCAAGCAGACGGACATAATGCTTTGCCGTCACTTCTATTGTTTTTAGTCACTTTCTGTGATAGCCAGTTGAAGGTATGTGACAATCTGTTTGCCTGACGCCAGGCTTCGGAAGCAGGTGCAGACCTCGAGAATTGGATCTCATAGTGTCAGAAGGCACTATGTGAGCTTCCAGGAGAAGGGGGCAGTTGGTATTCCTACCCAGCTGTAACGCCTAGCAGACACAACAAGGACCAGACTGGAAGGACACCCCTAGCGGTGCAATCGCATAACTTTTTCACCTTAGGGATAACCAACAGCTGTCTAATAGGACTTAAGGGCTGGTCAGCAGGAGAGAATTCATGCCTGGTACTGTAGACTTAGCCAACTGCCTGTGGTCAGTGAGATCATGGACCCTAACAAAGAGCCTACTGCTACCAATTTCTGAACCAATAACATTTCCAACTGTATTCTTTTTTTAAAAAATAAACAATGCACTTTATTTAAATATGTTAAGTATATTGAAATGCATGCCAGAAACTAAAAGAAAATATGTTCTTTATTAATGATTGTTAAGTTACACATTAATAAGCTCCTAGGAGAGACATGAATGGGTCATAGTCTACAGGTAAACCACTTCAATTAATACTAAAAATATACATCAAGAGATTAATCTTTAAGATAATCATTTAAAAAACATTAAAACTACAATTAGTATTCATTGCCTCAAAATATAAATCACTGCTGTGGTACTTTTTACGTATTTTATTTTAATTTATCTTCACTATTCCCTGTATTTTTTATTTATTTAAAAATAATTTATTGTTCCAGATTGTTATCCCCTCACTTGTATCTTCTTGTTTCCCCCTCCCTCTTTCACCCTATTCCCCTCCCCTAGATCTCTGATAGAAGGAGACCTCTTCCCCCACCATATGATCACAGCCTATCAGGTCTCATCTGGATAGCCTGATTCCTCTTCTTTTGAGTGCCACCAGGCCTCCCCACCAAGGCGAAGTGGTCATATTTGGGGCACCAGAATTCATGTCAGAACTAGTCCCCATTCTTCCCACAACTGTGGAAAATGAGCTGGCCATTGGCTATCTATGAACAGGGAGTCTAGAGTTGCTGCATGTGTTGACCTTTGTTGGTACAGCAGTTTGTGCAGGCCGCCTGGGTCTAGATCCACCAGCCTTCATGGTATTTTTGTGGGGCTCCTGGACACTCTAGATCCTTCAATCTCCTCATTCTTCCATTCCACCTCACCTGGTGGTAGTGAGTCGCAACATCTGTCCTGATCCCCTGCTGAGTGGAGACTCTCAGAGGACATCCATGTTAGGCTAATATCCACTTATAAGTGAGTATATAACATGCGTGTCTCTCTGGATCTAGGTTATCTCACTCAGTATGATCATTTCTAGTTCCATCCATTTGCCTGCAAATTTCAAGATTTCCTTGTTTTCAGTAGCTGAGTAGTATTCCATTGTGTAGATATACCACAGTTTCTTTGTTCATTCTTTGATTGAGGGACATCTAGGTTGTGTCCAGATTCAGACTATTATGAATTAGGCTACTAAAAACATATTGGAGCAAATGTTCTTGTTGTGTGGTGGAGCATCTTTCGGGCATATGGCAAGGAGTAGAATAGCTTGGTCTTGAGGTAGCACTATCCCAATTTTCTGAGTAAGAGCCAGATTGCTTTCCAAAGTGGTTGTCCAAATTTGTACTCCCACCAGCAATGAAGGAGTGTTCCCCTTTCTCCACTTCCTCACCAGCATGTATGTACTGTCACTTGTGTTTTTTATCTTAGCCAACCTGATGGGTTTAATACTTATTTTATTTTAAATTTTATGTATTTAGTCACTTTAGAGCCTGACCCCAGATCCCTCCCTCCTCTTCTCCCAGTCTGGCCCTCACGTCCCTTCCCCCCATACCTCTCGTTCCTTCTTCTTAGAGAAGGGGAGGACCCTGGAGGGTTCCAGCCCACCCTGGCACCTCAAGTTACAGCCGGACTAAGCACATCCTCTCCCATTGAGGCCAGACAAGACAGGCCAATGAGGGGAAAGGGAGCCAAAAGCAGGCAACAGACTCAGAGACAGTGCCTACTCCCGTTGTCTAACTGTATTCTAGATATTCATCTTTACACCCACAGAGAAGTGTAGTTTTCACTCCTCATCAGGGAAGCCCCTTTTCATGCAACAGCAGAAGGAACACTGATCGAAATCCAGTGACAAAGGGACTGTGGGCTACCCAATCCCAAGTGATACATCTATAAATCAACATTTACAACCAAGTCAAGTAAAACTTGGAAGACGGGGCAGAAAGATTGTATGAGCCAGAGTCCCAGGATGCCTGTTCTTACAAAATGTCCCTTAGACCAACATGAAAAATGTATCCATGAAATCACAACAATGTGACTGCCTGGACAAGACCAGCAAAATGTCCCCCAGTCCTACCAGTTTTAAAGATGGCTCGGTTTTGAATTATTTCCTTCTCAATGAGACCGATTGTATACTATTGTGTGTGTGTGTGTGTGTGTATATACATATAGTGTGTGTCCTATTTTGTGTGTAATTTCTTTTTTTTGCCATGAATTTAGATAGACATTTGCTCTTCATAAAACTGTATACAGGAGTCCACATTTCAGTAATATTGTTACTTATGCTTTCTTCTTTGTATATTTTCCTGATTGTGAAGACATGTCCATGCATGTTAGTACCTCTATCTTAGATCCATCATGACAATGTATGTTGGGCCTTAAAACAGCCTTAATATGAATGAGTTTCTGCTTAAATTTCTTTGGGTGAAAAATAATAACTCCTTTAACAGAAAGAGAGCCATGCATTTGTTTGAAATTTTCCTGTTTTAGAATAGTCCCTATTTTGCTTGTAAACTATGGAACAAAGATCCCCCTCTAATACTTGCAGCATTTGTGATTGTTCCATTGAGTTAAAATTGAAAATATGCCATTAGAACTATATAAGTACATGTGTACAAGCATATATAGATCTGGTTTATGTTGGTCTTTACATATTTCTTTTTCATAATGCTTATTTAATATATAAATTTACTCCTCTTTATTTACATGTGATCCTCTCTCTTTTGAAACATGTTCATAGTTTTAAGATGTTTGTCTCATTGTACAATCTCAATTATACATGGAATGTTAAAAGGTCAAACACGTATAAATACAGTGGAGTAGTGCTTTCCAGAATCTGTAGGAGCAGGGAAAGTGAAGGAAGAGTAGATCCTGGTAAATGCTTAAAATATTTCAAGTAAATAGTAGGCATAAATTTTAGTGGTCTATTGAATAGTACATGTCAGAAGCCTGATGAAATAACAGGATTCAATTTTTCTCAAAATATGGAAAAATAAGTATGTGAGATTATGACAGTGCTCATTGTCTTGACTTAATCATTTCATAATGTTAGGTATTTGAAGACATTACCTTGTAACTATATGCTATTATTAGCCAAATAAATATTAAGTTAAAAGTAAACACCCACATGTTTATATTGTATACTATATATTATGTGATATTATTGGTAATATTTCCTTTTAAAGAAGTTGTTATGTCTGTTTTCATAACTTTTTTATATTCACTAATATTAATACTAATTTATTAATACAATCAGAAAACTGAATATGGTTTTCATCTTAAGGCCTTTGTCTTTGAACATATTTTGATTCTTAGATAGTTAATGTCATATATATTATTTCATATGAATCCAATTGATACCTGCCTCTTCTCTGCCTAATGGTATCAAACTTAACCTTTTAAAATACTAAGTAATAGTTTGTTACTTCTGCCATAACTGACATACATTCATTTGTTTGTTTAGCAATACAACAAAGCCCATTGTGATGGTTATTTTGGCTTGTGAACTTGACTACACCTGTAATTAACTAAAACCCAAATGACTGGGCACAGCTGTGAGAAAGTTTTTTCTTAATTAAACCATTTGTAGTGGGAAGACCAACTTCTAATCCAGATTTTTTGAAGTGGGAAGATTCATCTTCTTGCAGCCTGTATAAAGGACACAGAAGAATGAATCTCTCTTTGCCTGCTTGATCTCACCTCTCTAGCAAATCCATTCTTTCACTGGCATTACAGCCTGTTTCTTGGGGATTCTAGAGTCTACTGAAGAGCAACTAAGACATCCAGCTGTGTGGACTGAAGAACTACTGAACTCTTGGACCTTCCACTGATACACAGCCATTGTTGGACTAGGTGGACTACAGCCTGTAAGTCATTCTAATAAATCTCCTCTATCTATCTATCTATCTATCTATCTATCTATCTATCTATCTATCTATCTATATCAGTCATATATCTATCTATCTATCTATCTATCCATCATCTATTGTGTGTGTGTGTGTGTGTTTTATAAGTTCTGTTTCTTCAGAAAACTTTGACTGAGACATCCATTGAATGGCTGTTATGTTACATGAAGAGTATTCAAAGTGCTGCACAGTTCTAAATGTCTCAACTTGAAGAGAAGCAGGCTATATTCTCTGGTCTCATGGAGTAAAGATAGCAATTTAGTAATCCCACTGCACCACATTTCTTTGAACTCTGCTTCTTACTCATCTACTAACTCAAGAACACCAACAATTCATACTGTTGAGACCCCAAATCACATGGTTTTCCCATTTCTTAAGCCAGCCAGGCACCACCACTTAATTGTGAAAGGCAAAGCTGCCTTCTTTGATAATTCCTTTTCTTGTATTCTTAAATGGATAACCACTGCCACTTTATGCCTTAAATACTCTCAGGTCAATCCACTTCTTCCTCTGTCAACTGCAACCATCCTCATAATATTTCTTTTTCCATGCTTCTGGGTTCTTGCAGATTTCAGGCAGATCTCAAGCCAGCTACTTTCTCCATTTTGCAGTCAGAGGGTTTTAAAAGGGGGTGGGAGTTAAAGGAGAGAAGGGAGGGAGGACTTCGGTGGGGATGTATTGCAAGAGAGAAGAATAAAAAAAATGTGACTTGGTCTTATCTACATAATCCCTGATAACATCAGTAAAAAACACTTGAATCTCTGTCCCTATAATTAAAAAATACCTTTTCCAGGTACCTCTGCAGATGGCCTTCTCTGGCTTCAACACTGTCCCCCCTCTCTCTCTAGTCTTAGTGATTTTCTTTAATGTCTTAGGGAGGTCTGTAAACCAATGTTCCTGCACACAAGCATTTGTGTTAGGATCTCTTCCCCTACACTGGCGCGCGCACACACACACACACACACACACACACACACACACACACACACCATCACTTGCTATTCTTTTGTGAAACAGTCTTTGATTCCTGTCTCTTCCATGTTAGTCACTGTCCCTTTTTCCTGTAATTGAATATACTGAGTTCTGCATTTTTCCTGTCTGTAGTGTTAGATCTAAAAGTATGACTCACAGGTCAGTCTCCCACATGGCAAGAGAAAACAAAATGGTTTGAACAGCCACTGTATTTCCAGACTTGAACACTGTTCTCAGATACAAGAAAATGTCAGCATATTTTTTTAATGAATACAAAGGATACATATGACCAGTATATTAGAAAAAAGAGATAGGGTTCATACTGTAGTTAAATGTAGCTGAACTTACATGTGGCAAGTTAACTGTAGTAATAGCAATGCTAACAAGACTGTGAATGAAATTATTAGCTATAAATAGAATGCATCGTTGCGGGTTACTCAGAATAAATGTGAAAAAAAAGAAAGAAAGAGAAGATACATCTGTGTGCAACAATATTTTCCCATCAAATAGTTTTAAATCACACTTTTAAAATCAGGTCAGGCAAGTATGGGGGACACTACTGGACTTATGTCGCTTTTTTATTTAGAACACTGAACCAGCAGACTCTTAGAAACTATCTCTAAAAGTTAGTCCTAACTTTCATTTGGCATTACACTTCATGCTTTGGTTCTCAGAGGGTGAAGGAAAGACAAAATTCAGGAAAGAATATTTGACACATTTTTCCCATTTGGTATTGTTCAGGAAAATGAACGTATGGGACCATGGCAAAATAATGACATGAGATCCCTGGAGCCAAGAGAACAAATAAGCTTGGGATAGTAGGCTAAGGGAGAAGAGTGAGAGAAATATAAGCAATAGCAAGGGTTAGAAGAATATATGTATACCAAAGACAATTTTATTGAAACTGTAGGCGCTTTGGGAGAAAGAATGGATTTCTTACTTGACACCAGCCTCTAAGACCTTTCTCAATGAAAATTCTAAAAGAATGAAGGAAAGACATTTGTGAGAAGTGCTCTGAGCTTTCCCTAAGGAGTGATACCAGACAACCTAAGATGCTGTTAAAAGTCAGAATGGCTCAGTTTATAAAATCAGCCCATGATCATGTACACAGAGCAGCTCGTTTGCGGCTTTAGAGAACCCCCAGTGTGACTGCATTTGTCAAATGTCACCACCATGGTGCAAAGGTGGCCGATCACTTGCCTGATGATCTCCAGATTTGGTTAGCAGGGTGAACCTAAGGCAGCAGCAGTCTAGGTCCTGCCAGGTGTTGCATTGCTCTCCCTTGTATGCCAGAAACTTTGTTTCGGTGTTGAGGATGAGAGGTTAAAACTGGGAAGGCTTGGGCCATCGGGTTTGAAAGGATGCTTGTTTTACACTTCTCAGGAAGTGGGAGGAGAGACTGGCTGCTTCCTGGAAAGACAGGATGGCAGTGATGTCTCTAAACAGCCAATGGGGCACTGAAGTCAATACCCACCATGCCCAAACCATTTGTTTAAAGGCTGGCCAGTGGGCCTGAGTCTCACAGCTACTCCACCGAGCATGAGCGGTCTCTATTTCTACCAGAACTCCCTCTCTTGTCCCCCTCCTTCTCTCTCTGTGGCCTCTTTACAGCCTCCCACTCTCCTCAGCTGCCACAGTATCTACACAGCACAGTTGTTCTTTTCTAAAGCCCAGAACCTTCTCTCATCTTCCTCTCTGCCAATCCTCCAATCCCAACACTTTCTGCAAGCTGCCTCTTTTCTAGCTCCCAGACCCCCTTTCTCTCCCACCCCCTGCCCTTTGTTCAATTCTGGGAATTCTATGCTTGTCTTTGAATTTGAGTCTTTGGCCAGGAGGCAAGAGCACATCTCTAGGAGTCAGGAGAAGGCCAGAAGGCCAATCACTGATGAACCATCTGGTCTTATCAATCTTTTTATTCTCTAGGTGTGTGTGTGTGTGTGTGTGTGTGTGTGTGTGTGTGTGTACATAGTCTATGTGCTTCACTCATCTCACAACATTTAGTCAATCTCTTCAGTATCATCTATTAATATTTATTTACTTATGTGTTTATTGTGTGTTTGTATGTGTTCAGGTATACATACATGTGCCACAGCAGGCACGCAGAGGTCAGAGGACTGACTACTCTTACGATTTGGTTCTCTCTGCCACCTTGTGCGATCTGGGGATCTAATTCAGGTTATCAGGTCTGAGTACAAGTTCTCCTCTATCCACTGAGCATCCTTTAAATGTTAACTATACATGAGACTTATTTTCTGGGAATTAAGCTAATGAGCAAACCAGCTATATTTTCTGTCTTCCTAAAGTTTACAGGTCAATGTGAGCAAGGCAGACAAGGAAAAATGTAAAAATGAAACCATCACAAAGTGCTACAAATGGAAGGATTGCATCAGAAATCCGTCCTTATTGCCGTATCTTCCTCTGAGCCTAGAGTAAATTGGCCTTGGATGTCAGAGCCAGATAGCAGAAATACCTTGAGACTGCAGAATTGACCTTTACACAGGCATGGCCTTTGAAAAACTCTTTAAGATCAGAAACTGATATGAAAGCCAAGCAGTATTCGGACTTCACTCAGAGCCTGTTCACATCGTGAATAGGCTGTTGCTCGTAAACAAGGGCAGAAATGCTTGTGTGCATATACGTATAACTTCACAGTGCATTCATGAATAATATATTCCTCGTATTTTGTCTCCTTGACGCCAGATTTTCATGGTCGCAAGGTTTCTGGAGCCTCTGAGATAAGTTAAACATTGGAACTCCGGATCCCTTACTAACCCCTAGTTAAAGATAGTAATGAAAAAGAAGCAGGGCAGGGCGGGGTCGGGGGGCGGGGCAGGGAAGACGGGGGGGGGGGGGGGGCGGGAGGGCGAATCGGGGAGCACGTAACTCAGAGAGCACCCCCCCTCAAGTCCAGTTGGCTCCCGAGGGGCTAAGTTACTTTTGATCACTGTTAAATCTTGCTGGAGTCTGAGCTTACTCAGGGTTGGAGGCAGCCAGCAGTAGTGTAGCTCGGGAACCGCACCTTGCGGGTGAACAGTATCAGAGGCCTCAGCCAGTCTTTGCCTTACTGGTGTGGTGGGTCACGCCCTTTCATTCTAGCCCTCTAGAAGCAGAGGCAGGCAGATCACTGAGTCTGAGGCCAGTCTGGACTACACAGGACAGCCAGGGCTGTGTAAAGAGACCGTGTCTCAAACAAACAAACAAAACAAGAAACAAAACAACGACAAGCACCACCACCACCACAACAACAAGAGTTTGTCTGGTTTACTCCCTGGACTCAACAGCGGGAGATTTCTGAGAAATATTGAAAAAATCAGCGGAAGCTACTTTGAAGATGGCAACTTTCTCTGAATGAAAAGTCTAATCTTGCTGTTGGGTTTTGTTTGTTTTGTGTTGTTTTACCACTGTCTCTTGAGTCTAGAGATGTCTTAAACATGCCTCTTCTTTCTCTCTCTCTAAATCCCACCACAGTACATGTGTCACTAACAAACCCTCTTGCCTTTCAGTGAGTACAGCCTGACAGTTATCACCAAGGTCACGATGACGCGGGAGGCAAACTGTGCCACCGGCAGTGTCCTGTGCCACGCGATCACTCCCCCGTCTTTGAAAAGGCCTTCCTCATAATGAAAGCGCTGTTGGGAAGGTGGACAGGTCCCGTGGAACTAGAGCTACCGTATGCTTTCCATAATTTCCCCACTGTGCCTTGCAATCAAATCAAGCTGCTGCTCATTTTGAGACTGCGGCTATAATGTTCTGGGAGATGGTGTTCTCAGTCCTGCTCCCCGAGGATGAGTCTCCAAAGAGCACAAACAGCCCAGCCGATGTTAACCGTGGCTGCTCACCCTGCAGCTTCTCAGGCGGCCTGCAAAGTTGGCAGGCGAACTCGTGGGCATGGAAGAAGCACAGGCTGAGTGTTGAACTGTATTAAAGCTCTAAGGTCGTACGCTGTAGAGGCTTCAGAGTTGTTCATGTATCTTGGTTTTCTGAAAGCGAAGGGGGGTAGAATCCTATCCAATGCCGGCATGTGTAATCCTGCTAAACGGACTAGTTATAAAAATAGACAGATAGAGCATGTGAGCTCTCGAAAATCACAGCGCACATGTCCGTGGAACATATACCAGCTGAGCTTGGCCACTTTCCAGGGTTCTTGTGAACTTTCACTTACTTCTTTCTTGTCTTTATTGCTCCCACTTAATATCACACTAGTGATAATGTGATCCAAACCCTAAACACAATTTATTGAAGTAAAAGTTAAATGAAAGAATTCTACAATCAAATCACTCACATCTCTTTCTTTCTGTCAATCAACCATGACTTGGTTATTATTTATTTATTTGTTTATTTTTCTGGAAGGATTTCACTACCTGTTTCGTAGAACAGGGATTCTAGGAACCATGGCTGTTGGATCAAGTATTAGTCAACATGACCTCCAAAAAAATTAGAGAGAGGATTAAATTTGATTTTTTTTCTGTTGCTCTTAAAGCATACCAGAGATCCAAATGTTTTGTTAATTAAGCCAATCATAAGAACAAATGGAACATTCTCAACCCACTGAATATTCTCATTTGTCTAACCAATTCACAGAGTCACAGATGCCTTTAGCAACCTGTTTGCCCAACAGCTTACTTGATGACTACTAATCTTTGAAAGGATATCAGTCTTTGAGAAAGCAAATGTGATGGGCTGGGGATGTGGCTCAGTGGTTAAGAGCACTGGCTGCTCATCCAAAGGTCCTGAGTTCAATTCCCAGCAACCACATGGTGGCCTGCAAACATCTATAACAGAATCTGATGCTTTCTTCTGTTGTGTTAGCTCTAGATCCTCTGAGGGAAATAAACTACGCATAAACTACTCAAGAGCCTTCATTAATCCCTCTCAAGAATCTTTCTGCTCCTTCACTGTGGGGCCTTCTCTGCCTACTTTCTTACCCAATAATAATATAAGTGCTTGAAGTGATCAAAAATGTGACCAATTCACACAAGAACTCTGATGTTTTAAAAACCACACAGCTCCCACATTTCTCTACAATTGAGGCATATTTATTAACAAATATGTACCTGTTAGGCAAAGGTAAAAACAAGGAAACATAATTTCGTCAACCCTGGTTTAGAGCAGAACATGGTTAAATACTTTAGTGCATTTATTAAGGCTTAAATCTAGTTCTTTGGACAACTGTTCAGTGTTTCAGGAGATCCTGCTTCTTCTGGCTCTTGTACAAGATGACAGCGGTGGGTCTAGGAAGGGACCATGGGAGTTTTGGAGTGGAGGGGCAGTTGTGTGATAACTGACATGATCTGAGCATCACTATGGCTTGGCTTATACAGTTCTGATCCCAGGAATCCTGCTGATACCCAATGCTGACACCTATGGTTGACGAACCCATGCTATGCTTTCCCATGGTGTCCGAACTATGAAAATCCATCCCAACAAGGTCATCCCTTTGACATTCATGAGGTTTGAGGGCTCTTTTGAGTCATTGTCATGTCCATGGCATGTTTAGTTGATGCTCACGGCCCTTAATCTTCTGCTGGTCATTTGCTAAGGGTACTCTACTCATATTCGAGGCTCTTACATATTCTCCTTCTGCCCATTCATCAAGCTGGTTTTGTAGAAACTGGGCGGGGGGGCGGGGGAATGATAAACAGATCGATACACTGAAAACAGAAGTTCTTGCTGCTCTATTTTACTTATTTTGCTTATTTTTAATCAAGATTATATTGAGAATGCTTTCACTTCACTAAAATATTCAAAAAGATAGAAGAAAGGTGAAAAATGCACATAGACCTTGCCTCTTTATATCTTATATTATATTGTAAATGCATGGATGTCAGAACAAAAGAAGCTATTATTGCTATGTAGGACTTGACATACCTGAGGCCCCAGCGGTGTTTCTAACATGTTCATTGGGATATTTATTACTTGCGATGATATATGTTTGACAGTATACCAGCTGTTTAGAATAAAATCTCAATGTACCTGTGTCACATAAAGAACACATGATAGTTGCCCTTCCTCCTTCCTGAAGGTCTCCTCCTTCTCCTGGTCACATCTGGTGCCACCATGCTGAGTATAGCTGTCTCTTAAATCTCCTGCGCCCCACCTCTGCACTGAAAATCATCTTCCACTTGTTCACTTATTCTAACTTACCTTTCAGACAACCTATTGGAAGGCTTCCCTGAGTCTGATTGGCTCCTCCCTATCCCAGTTGACCCCAGTATGGACTTTTATTAAAGATCTGGCCTTGCAATCAAATGAAACCACAATAGTTTCCAAAAGGAGGCTCCCAGTGTTGAAGGCAGCAATGGTGTTTGCTCAGCAATGACATCATTATCTGCCCTACACTGTCAAAGAGAAAAATCATTCTTTAAACCATTATCTTCCCTTTAAAATAGACTCACTGAAGTGTGGGCTGATGATCACTAGAGGGAGTTATTGAAGACTGGTAACCATGACCCAGAATGAATAACACCTTCTAGTTATTTGTAAAGGCCTGGGACCTACTGTTGACAATCAGTGACCATTCTGCAGCTTCCGTGTATTTATATTTATTTAATGCCATGTGTTGCTTAATTTTGATCCATAATAGGCTTTGATCAATTTTATAAATACAAGAAAATTTGATTCTGAAATTCAGTCAAGTAATAGTGAGAAATGATGCCAAGCCTACTAACTCAGCTCTGCAGAAATTCCTAAGAGCTGTTCCTCATGCCCCTGATTATGTACCTTATGTCAAACTTTAACATAAAACTACTTTAAACCCCAGTGTTAAAAAGAAATCATACTGATGACTATTTCCAACTTACTTTTTTACATATTGAAAACTAAGACTGTCCCCCTCACAATATGTTATTTACAGAAATGCACTTGTAAATAGGGATCTGAAACTGTTGGTATTTTGAGGCCCCCAATGCAAAAATACCAAATATCAGATGGGGAGATATTATCTTATAAAACAGTGTTTAATGTGTTGTTAAAATTTAATGTACATTTTAATATACACTTGATCCTTAACCCAAACATACCATGCTTACTTTTCTATGTTGATAGAACATGTTTCTCTTATGAGATTTAAAAGTAAAATGAATCATCCATGACTTGCATTAAATAGAAAAGAAGTCAAAATTCATCTGTACTTATTTTGAATATTATTAATGCTCTTCCCCCAGATACCTTTATGATTCATATATTTCTGGTCTTCACTCAGAAATTACATTCTCATCAAGGCTGTACCTGGTAAACTAATAGAAAGGAACCAGAAACACTCCAGCATCATTCTAATTCAGCTTCTTTCCTTGGGTTAGTTTCTTAGTACTTTTCTCTTTTGCACACAGTGGATTATACTTTTACAAACTGTATTCATTATCACGGTGAGAACAGAGACAGTGTCTGTCTTAAGTGCTACTATAATAACATTTAGAATACTGTCTAAACCTTATCAGAGGTTCAGTTCAATATTTCTGAAAATGAAGAAGACAATCTTATAATAAATATTTCAATTATTCTGACCTAGAAGACATCTTATATTCACATACATTCATGTATTCATATATCATACATAATATCATGAATATTTTACAACCTTCTTCCCTTGGAACATTGTACATATTGCAAAATGAGGCGCTGTTTTCATAGTGCATGATTAAGGAAAAGAGATGTACTCTATTTTTGATGTACCCTTAAAACTTTCATTTTTTTTTTTGTTTCTTCCTTGAGCACACAGCTCGAATGAGTTATTTAATGAATACATGAAATATTTCAGAGGGAGGTTGACACAAAATTATGTGTGAGAATGGACCCTCAGGACATATAGAGTCATTCATTACAAATATACTCTGTCCAAAATAATTAGTAGAAAAAGAGATATCCTCAAAGTCATAGATCTTCATTAAAGTGGCAATTTTTATATTTATTAAATAAAACTCATAATATATTTGTAGATCACTTGCCACTCCAGGTATAGACAAGTCATCAGCCACTTCCTCAGTATTCTTCCCTATCCTCAGTCACTCTGACATGATAATCCCAACATTGGGTAGAAACAAATGTTTACCCATTGTAGAGAGTGGGAGCTATAGAACTTCTTATGGGTAGCCATATTAGAGATTACTGGAAGTATAAATGACACACTAACAAGCATGAAAACAAACAGAGAAATTAAAAGGAAAAGGAGAAGACTTGAAACAACTTCCTGTCTTTTGCAGCATGTGTCCACAGGTACATTGCATAGGGCATATGCATAGGGCCATATACATAGGGACATGTGCATAGGAGCTTGTACATAGATGCACATGCATAAAAGCATGTGTATAGAGGGATGTACATAGGCATGTACATATGGGCATGTGCATAGGGACATGTACATTGGTATATATGCATAGGGGCATATGCATAGGGGCCATGTAAATAGGGACATGCGAATAGGGACATGTACATAGATAGATGCATGTGCATAGAGCCATGTACATAGGGACATGTGAATAGGGACAAGTATGCAGGGGAACGTACATAGGGATATGTGCACTGGGGCATGTTCATAGGGGCCATGTACAAGCATCCACAGACTCCAGCATGAAGGTATGACAGTGATACTCATCTTGAGTCACCGGTTAACATTGATGAGGTTGGTGCCAAGCATCACCTTATTTTTATTATCTGTTTTGAGCTACCCAGACATAATTCATATTGCTCTCGAGGAAGGGGAGAGGCCTTGAGATCCTAAGGCCTTGTTCTCCCCTGTGAGAACACCTAAGCTGGTGGTTGCCGTCAGCTACAACCTGGTCTTCAATGAAAAACCGAAAGAAGAAAGGACGAGAGTTGAGAGCCAGTGGCTGTTTCCCCAGGCGATGATGAGCCTATCAGCATTGTTTTCATACTCCTGCACCTCTTCTTCCCCCAGCAAAACTCTAGCTGGATTTGAAAATAAAATTTGAGATTCTAGATTACAAATAATGGACTATAGACAGTAACCAGCTTGACCGGATCATTTATTTGTTTAACAAATCTATTTTTATTTATTTATTTTTTTACAAGATTTCTCCCACACCCTGACCATCCTACTCTATCCACTCCCAACTGAACATACTAAAAATCTGAGCGTATGAATCCCATTATTTTAAAAAAACGAACCTCAGCTCTGGCTACCTCAGTATAAACAATTTGCATACACTAAGTTTTCCTCTGAATTCTCCAGGAGCCTCGTGAGAGGGTAATTAAAGCAGTCTGTTTCTCCAGCATGCTCTGTCTGTTTTTTCCTTTCATTATTAGATGTGATGACACATTTGCCTATGTGGCTTCCCACAGATGGCAGAGGAATTGTGTGATCGAATGGTAAGAGTAAACCAACTGTCGTCTCTGATCACAGCTTTCTGCGCTCGCTCCCCTGTGCAGGAATCTCACTTTAATAAAATGTTGGCTTCTTTTAAATAATCATTATGGCCTACCCAGAAGACTTTAGAATAAACTGGGAAATTTTGAAAAGGCAACTGGACATGTCAGTCCCTAGCTGGATTGATGTCTGCTGTACTTTGATTTTGATGCATAAAAGAATTGCTTTCAATAAACCCACCTTCAAACAAGGCATAAGAAATACTTTAACTCAGCAATTTTGTTCATAAGCGAGGTAGAAGAAATAAGGAGGGGTGTAGGCCTTTCTCAAGTCTTTATGAACTGACAATGGGGATTCTATAAACTGTCTTTAGTAATTTTTTACATTGATTCTAAATGGATTTCTATTATTCAGATACCTAGAGAGTAGAGGTGTTTCTGTGTGTGTGTGTGTATGTGTGTGTGTGTGTGTGTGTGTGTGTGTGTGTGTGTCCTGAGTAATGCATGGAAAAAGGACTTCCTAAAAGACATACAACTTCATTAATGTGGCAAGTTTTGTATTTACTAAATAAAACTTAAAAATGAACTATGACCCGCGGAGCTAAAGGCAAGAACTTCCCATGTGCATCCTATGGAATGTGAGATAAATAGACAGAATTCAGTGCCATGACCGAAGATGCTCTGCACCTTGATTTTGGCCAAGACCTGATTTAAAGAGGTGAGGCAAAGCCTTGGGTTGTATTGGGTTGGACTTGAGAGAGAATAGAAAATAAATAACAGTTTAAAAAAATAACAAATAAGCAGCTATGAAATGCACACCATTACTCATTAGATAAATGTAAGTCAAAACCGCACTGAGACATCACTTATGGTCACTAGAATAAATGTGATAAAAGTGCAGATAATAATAAATGATGACAAAGAACTGCAGCCCTTATACACTGCTGATAGGAGTATAAAATAATATATCCACTTTGGGAAACATTATGACAATTTCTCAAAAGGCTAAAAATAAATCTAGTCATTCCATTGTGTATGTACTAGAAATGGGACATACACTCAATTTAAACAAAAATCTGTACATAAATAATATCCTGTCAGTACCATTCATGATAGCACAAATAGGATGACAATTTAAATGTCCAACTACTGAAAAAAATGGGTGAATGAAATATACTTTGGCTGTAGTGAAGGCTCAGTGGAATTTCTGGCTATGGTTAGAAAAGCAATGAATTGAGAGATGAAGAGGTGGCTCAGTGGTTAAGAGCACCCACATGGTGGCTCACAGCAATCAATAACTTCACTTTCGGGGGAGTCACTGCTTTCCTTTGACCTTCATGGGCAACAGGAACAAATATGGTACACATATAAACTTAAATCAAAAACACTCATATCCATGAGAAAAATAAATCTTTAAAATTACATTTATAATAATAATAAATTTATATTGTTATAAGATTTGTGGCAACCTACGGTTTCTGGAGGAAGTCAATATAACATTCTAATTAGAGATAAAGAGTTGTAAATGGCTAAACTTGACTAAAGAAATGTTGTGTGTGCAGGAAGCCTTCTTTCTCTATTGTATATGAGCACATGCCTGATGTACACACACACTCACCTCTGAGGATTCCTAGGCTAAGATGAGTTAGGAATTCTTGCAAGTCACTATTTATCTTATATGTGAGACTCGCTTCTAAGTTGTGATGAATTTATAGATAACATTTAACTTGGGAGAAATTAAAAATGTAGGATGCTTCTAGGATGTGTAAGTAACGATTCCTCTAAACCTTCAGAATGCTCCCTCCACCTGCATTGGACTTTCTACCAAACTTTAAGTCTGAACCCTTTGCCTAATGATATCTGCATGGTACAAAATTCTTGAAACTGTCAGGGTGGGGCTCAGGGGGAACAAAGAGAGAAGCTTGTTTAGTTTTGTTGTTTTTGAGACAGGGTTTCTTTGTGTAGCCTTGGCTGCCCTGGAGTCACTTTGTAGACCAAGCTGGCCTTGAACTCTCACAGAAATCTACCAGTCTCTGCCTCTGGAGTGCTGGGATTAAAGGCATGTGCTACCATCATCAAAGGCAGAGTTTTAATGGAATGGAGGCCATGAAATAGTCATAGCCATGAGTCGATTTAAAAGCTAAAACATCGTTTATTCCATCGAGAGTGTTACTGCTATATACATTTCTGAAATGCCTCTTACAACTAATTTTTAAACCACACCAAAAAAAATCACTCTTGAAGCATTAAAGCTTTGACCCAAGTGGTAATTCTCAGCTGGAGACTCATAGCATTTGTTTTCTGAACACTTTTGCTAATTTCAAAACGAAAACAAAAACAAAAACAAAACAAAACAAAACAAAAACAGTCTGTCTTGAGAAGGTTTAAAACCTTACACTACTAGAGAATTCAGATGTATGTGCATGCCTCAATAGAAGCCATTTGCGAAGCACTAGTCATGTGCAAAAAATTACCTATTTACCACAAGAGTAAGTTTCCCAAAGATTCAGCCTTCAGTTGAGTTTCTGTAAAATCATCAAACGAATGCTTTAATCACAGGAACAAAATATTTTATATCATTCTTAGATTCTCATATTTTCAGAAATGGAAGAAGTGTCAAAATGGGAGGAACCAAAATAGATGAGAATTTCTTTGGAAAAAAATATATAGAAGACCTTGAAAGGACTTATCCATGGTTCTGAATATAGGTAACTAACAGAGTCCTGTCAGTAACCTGATTGTCATGAAATCCATTTGGAAAGCAGAGGACGGTTATGCAGTGCTAAAATTCTTTGCACTGAGTTTAAGACAGTATCTTTTAGAGTCCCTCACTGACAAGAACAATAAGGCATTCACTTCTCTCACATCTGCCCTATGTAGATTATTTTACAGGCAAAACCTGCTTAAAATATGAAGCACAACTAGATGATGCTTAGCATAATTTTCACTGATGGGAAATCAGTTGTGAATGAGATTTACTTACTTGGAAGGAGCCATAACAATTACTTCACTAAAACATCTCTCCTTGGTATCATAAAGTAACAGTGGTACGCACAATTTTACCTAGAGGGGATTTTTTTTTTTTTTTTTTTTTTTTTTTTTTGGTGAGGGATAAGAAGTCTTATGGGCTTTTAGTTGATTTGCTCAGGATGTGATTTAGCTCTTCCCTTGCAGTCGGACACTTCCTTATGGGTAACTAGAAGAACATAGTCTCCCTCCCATGCAAGCTTACAGAACCTTTACATCACCGAATACACACACAGCATCCCACACCACCATCTTAGGTGTTGCTGTTTGTATGATGCTTTACATCCACCTTGCTGTGCCAGTCACCCAAAGAAAATTGCTCACAGAATTGTAGAAACTATTTTTTTTATAAAAGTGTATGATATTATTCGCAAAAGGTTTTGACCTTTAAATAGAATGACATGCTTGCTTGCTTGCTTTAAGACAGAGTCTCCCTGTTTTGCCAGGCTGGTTTCTTATTTTTCTTCTTTTCTTCTAGCAGCATGGCCTTATTCAAAACCAAACTTGGGGATTTGTATAGACTGTCCATGGGAAGAGATTGTATCATGCTTACATAATAAATATCAAAACAGTCATTACTAATGAAGGTGGGTTGTCAAGTGTTTTGTCACCATGGATGCCAATAGAACAAGAGAACATGATGAAATGAAATGGTTTCCAAATGAACAGTTGGTTTAAAACTATTCATTTTATTTTGTATTTTTTTACTCTTTCATTGTGTACTCCAGAATGGTTGTCTACTGTAATCACAAGCACTCAGTAAGACCAACAAATGTTTTCTTTCTAAATTAGTAGCTTCTTCCTATAATCTCTTTCAAATGTGTTGAGTGATGGGAGCAAAGATATACTCAGTATTAAATAATACTGTTTAATCAAGGCCTTTAACATACTGAAGATGATATTTATAATGTAGTTTTGTGAGACCTTAGCACCCCATAGGAACAGCCCCATGGCCGTCCAGTTCCCCCTTTATTCGTGTTTATATCACATCTCTTTATTTCTCACAAAGTGGAAATGGTGATAATTCACCAATACAAACTATCAGAGCAATAAAAAGTGTATACTGCAGTACATGGAATCAAACATTCTTTTAACTGGAAAGTTCCTTCTTTCTCAGAAAGATCTGGAAAGATCACACTGATGACAACTATCACTTCCATTCCTTGAATGCCTTCTGGCATTCTGCTAAGTGCTCTCTACACATTGCTTGCCTTCCACACTGTTCCATCAGCAAGCTGCTGATACAGGGATGATTCCTCTCTGGTTTTATAGATTGGGGCTCAGAGGTTCAGAGAGCCTAAGTAATTTACTCAAGCTCATATGACTACATTGGGTCATAACTGTGTCTTGAGCCAAAATTGGATGGATTTAGTTATCTAGTAACAGAGGTCCCAGCTTCTGGCTTTACCACTAATGTACAACGCTACCTTGAATTATTTTAACCTGTATTGTCATCCACTGTAGCCTTCTGAGATTGGATAGGGAAATGACTAAACAGCAATGCAAGACAAAGATATGCTTTGGCATGCGTAGTTTTGATTTTGTCATTTCACATGCAGTGTATTACATTCTTAAAGTCCTGCAAAATGTGTAAATTGAGAGTCTCTCTATTCTCTCTCTCTCTCTCTCTCTCTCTCTCTCTCTCTCTCTCTCTCTCTCTCTCACACACACACACACACACACACACACACACACACACCATACATTTAAAACTTCAAGTCTGTCATTCTGTGCCTTGCTCTATCATGGTGGGGAATGGTGGCAGCCAAGCATCTCCTTTAAAGGCAGTTGGGTAGCCCCAGTTCATCATGACTCCTCCCTAGGCGTTTCACTTCGGAGGCCTGTTTGTCTGATTCCTGTACACAGTTGATGTTTGGCTTCAAGATTAGCAGATTCTTAATGAACACTTAGTTTTCATTCCAATGATTCCATATCTGTTCACACTACAATCTTAATTTATTTGTAAATTAACTTTCCTAGTCCCTAAATTCAAGCTTTAATGAAAAATGATTGGGAGACTGTGTGGAAGTTTATACAATAGACGTAGACATAAAATCTATCCTGTATTCCACGGAGGAGGCACAGCCGTGACTGTGTGCCAGTTTCTGCCATGTGCTATTAAGAGGGTCTCAGAGTTAAACTGTGTCTTTGCAGTTGCTTAAATAAAAGTGAAGAAATTGCAGAAAGCATTTGAATGCAGACACTGGTTTTCTTGTAAGAGCCATACTTGGTTTCTCCATTGGCAAGGGGTAGAACCACACACAAATTCTGAGTGGTGGGACCAGTTGTCTTTCAGCTGGTGTTTTAGTTGTACGTCTCTCATTGGCCATTGTGACGGTCTGAATGAGAGCAGCCCCCATAGGCTCATCTATTTGAATGGTTGGTTTTTAGTTGGTGGACTGCTTAGGGAGGATTGGGTGTGGCCCCTTGTTGGAGGAGATGTGTCAGGGGGCGGACATAGGGGTTTAAAAAGCTCCCACTAGGTCCAGTTTCTCATTCTTCCTGCCTCCAATTTAAGGATTAGGATGCAAGATCTTAGCTCTAGTACCATGTCTGCCTGCTTGCTACCACCCTTTCTGCCATGAAAATCATGGACTCGTCCTCTGAAACTTTATCCAAGCTTACAATTAAATGCTTTTATATGTTTCATTGGTCCTGCTGTTTCTTCACAGTGATAGAACAGTTACTAAGACTGTAGTAAACACGACTGTTACTGAATATGCTCATGGAAAAATGTAATAGGATTTATTGCTCTCTTTTAAAAATATTTCTAATTCTGTTTTTTCCCTTCTGTCTTCTATTTAGATATGATGCTTTTGAGAGAGCCAAGTAAGTATTATAATCACTCTTTATATGTATGTATCTGTGTGTGTAAAATTTTTTATATAAGTTTAATTTTGTGTCCTAACAGAAGATAAACAAAATTAAATACGAGAAAAAAATTGTGCCAGGCTAGAGAATGTGACACAATGGTCTTGTTTCTATCACATACAGACACAAACAGCTTGTTTTAATAATCAAATATGTTTCCTAAGGGTCTTGTTAAATTGTTGAATGTAAATTGCAATTGGAATTGACTATTAAAGATCTTGGTAGAGTAGGTTAAACATCTGTTCAATTTATTACAATTTTATTTGTACTTCAGCTGTAACTGGGGCAATTAAGCCAATCAGAGCAAGCAAATCAAATCTAATTTACACTCTAATGGACTAAAAATGAATGAATAAACATAGTACCACTAGATTCAAATGATTAAACATGTCTCTAAGGAATTTTTCTATTTTAGTATTCAAAATCATATAGTATTTATACTATAATTAACCATTTAAGATTCTTGGAAATGAATAGAATGTCTGCTTTTTTAAATATGTATTTAAATAAAATTGCTAACCAAAATGTAATAACATAATAAATTAGAATTCTTAACTGAAATAAAATTGCTCATAAAATTGTTCATCTAATCCATGTTTACACTTCATTTGAATGTAGGCATTCAAATGGAACAACATTCAGACCAATTTTTAAACAAAAAAATTCTATGTTTTTGTCTTAGTCATGGGCTGTAATAAGGAAGATTAATAATTGTTTAATACTGTGAGTTTAAACTTTATTGATCTTTGCAGTGTTCATACAATTCAGGAACGACAAGTTGACAATGTAGAAATGTAATAGCCAGCACAGTCCTTAGGTACAATAAGCTATCATCCATCTTATTAGGACCCTGGTGTCACTAGAACTGCCAAGAAGTTATAAACAGGAGCACAAACCTCATGGTACAAGTGGGGCATTACAGGTGAGCATTGTTTTAAATGCAGTGCTGGGCAGGACTTACATCAATGTCCTGGGAGACAGTGTTTTGGCTCCGCAAATATCAAACAAAAGATCATTAACTGGCATGAAGTAGCTTGAGCATTGATTGGGTCATTTTTACAGAATAACAAAGCAGCTGAAGCATTAGTGTTCTTATAGACTACTTATTCAAAGATAGTTAGAAATAGACTAATATGAGAGGATAACAATAAAACAACTGTGGTACCATTTTGTCTAATTTAAAAAGTCATACCTCTTGATGGTCTCCTTCTCTCCCTTCCCCAAGCTTACCGGTGGTATTTGATTCATTTACTGGGGACCAGAGGGCTTGGCAGAGGCCAATTAGTTCATTCTTTTGTTTCCAACATATGTTGAAGGTAAGCCCAACAAGGTCTGTTTCCTCATAGGGAGGCCCTAACAATGACTTTTGGCCGTGTTTCTTAGAGCACATTGAATTTGCAAAGTGTCAGCTAAAACCCACCAAATCAGGAAAGCCACAGCCAGCTTTGCCATTCACTGTTGTGTCACATATGTGTCCCTTTATCTTTTTTTTTAAACTATGCTTACCATATTTCTCTGTCACTCAACTATTATTGTCTTTATTCAATGATCTGTGAACTAAGCAACAACTCCTTATCAAGAAGCACCTGCAAAGAGAGTTGTATACTGGATTTTATGACTTTTGTGAATATAAGTTGTTATGTCCTGGTAAATTCTTCCACCATCATTCTTTTCTCTCTCCTCTCCTTCCTTACTTCTCCTCCCTCACTTTGTCTCTTCCTTGCTCTTTCTTTCTTTCTTTCTTCCTTAAATAATTTTGGGATAGAATCACAATCAAACTTTATACAATGAAGGTGAAACATGAGACTTTGATAATCAAGATAGAAAAGGTTCTAGTCAAGACAGGAAGACAACAGAGCACACAGAAGACTTGTCCATTCACAATAGGGAAGGTTCTTTGATGACTTACCTATTGGGTTGATATTTAGGATTAAATTGGAGCAAATGAAGGAATACAAGAAGAAGGTTGCGGCAGAAGAAGTCGATAATTACGGCTAGTCAGGTCTACAGAAGACTGAGGGGTGAGCTGAAGATTCTCAGAAATGGGCAAGGAATGGGAGCATGGTTGTGGTGGCAATAGGACTTTTGAAAGGATTTTTTTTAGTGTTAATGGTACACAGAAGTAAAATTCCTTTTCCTCTGAGGAGGTGTGTTAGTTAGGGCTTCTATTGCTCTGATAAAATACCATGGCCAAAAACTTGAGGAGGAAAGAGTTTATCTTACACTGCCAGTTAGTAGTCCATCACTGAAGGACTTCAGGTCAGGAACTCAAGCACGGTAAGAACCTGGAGGCATGAACTGATACAGAGGCCATGGAGGAGTGCTACCTACTGGCTTGTTTCCCATGGCTTGCTCAGCCTGGTTTCTTTTCTTTCTTTCTTTCTTTCTTTTTTTTTTTTTTTTTTTTTTGTTTTAAACCTGGCATCTGCAATTTATTGGTTGTAAGAATTTCAGCAATTCAAAGAACTTCTTGAATATCCATTTTGGCATTCAAAAGCTAAGAAGAATGAAGCTAAGACAATACAGGACAGTTTGTACAGATGCCTTAAAAAACTAAAAATGTGATCTGAAACATACGTGGCATAATAACTCCTTTTGGTTTAGGGAAAATTTCATAAGACTTTACATTTTAATTCTCTTCTAAATTTTAAAAATGTTTTATCCTCATAGCGGCCATCAATGTGTATTTCTGAGAAGTATTTTTTTAACCAAAGAAATTATTTGTTCATTTTGCACTTATGAAATATTTTCATAAAAATTTAAATAATGCTGTTCAAAAAACAAAACTAGAACGCAAAAATTTACATAAATAAAAATACTGGGTCCAAATTTCATGATATTGTTGGTATCGATAAATGAGGTCACATATACTTTTGAATGTACGCAAGTATGTGGTTCGTTCAACCAACAGAGTGAGAATGGCTTCATATGACTTACAAAGCTGCACCGTAAGATGGGAGGTAGCTTCTAGTTTGTGTATGAGAACAGTTGCTTCTGGATGCCTGAGTCAATACTGAGTAAGGGCAACAACCCAGAGGCCACTGTTCAGCCTGATTTCTTACAGCACCAACCTGGGCGTGGCATTTCCTAAGTGAGCTGCCTTCTTTCATCATCATTCATAAATCATCAATCATCTTCAATAATCAATCAAAATATACCACATTCCACTGAGACTCCCTCTTCCTAGATAAGTCTAACTGGTATCAAGTTAACATAAAACTAGCCAACACAAGAAGAGACACTGTACTAGAGCAGGGCAAAGATAGCCACAATTTGATTAGGTGGCCAAAGGCTATAGAATTCACTTGCAGGAAAATGCATCTATTAGGATAGTGGTGATAAGAGAAGGAGCTGAGAAACTGGCCTTAGTGACACTTGCCTGTAATCCTAGCACTTAGGAGGCAGAGCCAATAGAATCATGAGTTAGAGGCCAGCCTGGAATATATTAGCAGCTTGGGAGATATAATGGTGTAATAAGATACCATTGAAAGAAAAAAAGAAAGGAAGGAAGAAAGAAAAAAGTGGACGGATTTGAGAATATATATCCTGGTTATGAATATTCCTTGTTTTCACTCATTATATCTATCACTTACATGTAACCTTATCCTTGACTAACTAAATTTCTCAAACAAGATTCTTTTCTCTTCCCCCCCCCCTCTCTCTCTCTCTCTCTCTCTCTCTCTCTCTACACACACACACACACACACACACACACACACACACACACACACATAGCTATTCAGTGAAACTCAACTTGAGGAAAACAGCCCAAACTTCCTTCTATTTGAGTGGTCCGTTTTTCCCCAGGTGCTGGTGGAGCATCTTTGGAGCTGTGACATGTGAAGAGATGAGAAGTTAAAGAACACATTTCGAACACACCCCAGACATCTGTATCCTTATTGAGTCCTGGTGAAGTCTGGCTATTATAAATCCTGATTGAGTGCCATGGTGTTTTCCAAGCAAACAGGACCACTTTGTAAAAATCAAAAGCAGCCTGTCACCATGTGCAGGAGGAGGAGGAGGTGTCAATGGAGAGGAGCCACCAGCATTTTCAGAAAGCTACATGATGTAACAGCCCCTCTCCACCGCCTCATTTGTGCTGGAAATTTTTAAATAGAGAAAAATAATCCTGTACCATTAGCATAGCAACAAGTATGCTCTTCGCATAATAAAGTTGGTTCCACCGCGGCGCTGGGCTCCATTTTGCTTGCCCTTCTGTCTCACCTATCGTTGCCAATGCTATTGCCGTCCTAATGGAAAGACAGCCTTTGAAAGAACCCTGCTGCTTTCTTGGCTGCCTGTTGGCAACAGAGGAGAATAGGTGGACAGGAATATACATTTGTAAAGTTCCATTATTTATCTTACTTAGGGACAGCATTTTCTCCTTTCAAGCTCATCTCCTAGCCACTGTAATTAGGCTTTCCAGAAACGTCTTGTTGCTGTCTTGACATCACAATAGCATTTTGATAAGCTTGGACTATAACCAGCTCCAAAGTCTGGCAAAACAATGCTGCATAGTCAAAGAATTCTCTGCACCTTGGTAGAAATCATCAGTCCTCAGAAAGGGAAGGGAAACGTTTTTTATAACAATATTTAAAGAAGCCATTCAGGAGCGGGCTTACAATAACTGAACTTTTTTCTCCTATCCTAGCAACAAGTTCTCTCCTATTGAGTCACTTGCTTACAGGTCTTAAACGAGGACAGAATTATTTCATTAGTGAGCAGAAGAAAAAGAGAAGCAAGTGAAAAGGAAGGGTGACAACAAGAGGCGCTCAGCCAAAAGGGTGAGAAAAAGAAGGTGCGAAGGGAGATGTGCTGGCGAGTTTCAGGCTTCGGTATGGTTCACGTTTTGAACAGGACGGTACAAACGGTCTTGGTGATACTGTGACAACTAGGAACCATTCCTCCCTCACCCCTGAGCATCCTGGGATTTGAAGTCAGACCTAACACCTTCATCAGCTGCCAACGGTACAGTCTAAACTGAAGACAACACAGATTCAACGCCACTGGAATGTCGTTGGCCTCACACCTGCATGTGTGTTAGCTGGAGGAAGATGGGTCAATGAGATTTCCTGTGGTGACGGAGACATCTTGTGCTCTGCCACCAAAAGTGTAGCTAGTGCAAGGAGAGTTCTAAAGCTTAATTATTTAAGTTCCATTTGGCTCAGGGTCGTCATTTGACAGTGCCTAAGAGAGTAAGGCTGTCTCGGTTATTCATGTCATATCATACCCCAAGAGATAAAGATCGTCCTTCCTACTTCAAGATGGAGACACACTTTGTACTCAGTAACTCAACTCTGTTTAGTGGATGTCAAGCCCACAAGCAGCAGAAAACATCTAAGGGATACCACAGTGGCTCCAGTCCTTGGGCTAGAGTCATGGCCTGTGCTGATTTTATTCCATTCCTTTTTTTTTTTAATAATCAATGCAAGTATTTCTGGCATTAAAATATAAGTCAAAAGAATAACTGCTCTTTTGATTAGCATGTAGGACTGCACCTGGCAGAACCTGCAGTTCAAAGGTGCTGAATTAACAGGCTTGTTGTATTTTCTGGAAGAAAAATCTTCAAATGTCCTCTAAATATGGCCGCTTTTGGTACAAAACATAAATTCTAATGCTTTTAAGAGAGAAAGAATTCTTTCCCCTCCCAGGTACAATGGCTTGATTGCCTCTAAGAACCCTTTTGCTTGTAGATGAGACCTTCACTGGAACAATAAACACAGTATGCTTTTCAGAATACTTGTAGCTGGTTTCATGGACCCATTGAGGCATTCCTGAACAGAGAAGCAGACATTCTGAGGTCAGGCTCAGCCACTGGCAGTGGCTGATATCAATGAAGAGTTCCACAGAGGCAATGGGGGAGGCAACATTTGGCCCAAGGATTTCACTGCAGCTGCTACACCAGAAATGCCAACGTGAAGCTGAGCCGCTAATTGGAAGTGGAATAAACTAAAGAAATCTTGGTTCAAATGGCAGCTATATTTTTCAAAGAGAAGATTTCAGTTAAAATGCCAAAGGAGACAGTTAGCCAAAACATTTGTCTATGGAAATTTCTCTTCTCAATTTTCCTCAGATCTACAGCTGGGCGCTAAGTGAGGCATGTCTTGAGAACACATGCCATGGATAAACCAAGATGCTTATTTTCATCAATAGCAGATCTGATGGAGCTCACAACAAATAGTTCAATTACCAGGATTACTAATAGGCTGATTAATGTGCGTGAAAATAAATAAAAGAAGAACTGGCCTCCTAGGATGTCATGTTAAAAGGCCTACGCAATGCTAGGAGCTCTCAGTCCAGAGGATGTCAGAGTGAGAAAGATACCAACAAACAAACAAAGTGTGCCTGGAGCTGAGGACATGGCCCAGTGGGTAAATCATTTACTTCACAGTTGTGAGAAGCAGACTATGGATGTCCAGAATCCATGTGAATGCTTAATAGGCATGGCAGCATCCCTACAGTGCCAGGGGGTGGAAGGTGGAGATGAAGGAAAGCCACAGAGAAGCTGGCTAGCTGGTTTAGTCTAGTCTGAGGGTTCTGGGTTCTCTTGAGAGACTCCATGTCAGTGAAAAAATGTGGATAGCAATGGAGGAAGGCAACCAACTTCAAACCCAGGCCTTCACATATATGCCCATGTGCCCACACACATGCACACACACACACATGCACACACACACACATGCACACACTCACATCTCTCTCTCTCTCCCCCACACACAATCTGCTACACTGTTTTCTACTTAATATTTTATACAGGATGCATTTCTGAGATTTGCACACAGGATTCACTGGCCAAGTTCAGCATTCTCTTAGAATTTTGTGTCAAAAAACTATGTGGCTGTCCTGGTGAGCTGATATAATTCTTTACACCTGTCAGCAGAAACAGTGTATCTCATTTTATTGTCTCTCTGCTCTAGATTGCTGAAAATCTTAAAACTGAACTCACTACTCACTTTCACTATTGCCTTTGGCTTAGATCTGCCCAGTCGCCACCTGGTTGGGAACAGGCTCCAAAGACATTAGAAACCAGTGGGAATTTTAATTTTTTCTGTTCTCTTTGAACCTGAATCTACTTGTCTGTGGAATGGGGCAATAATTCTTTTTTCCTAAGAGTTCGTTTGAAGTGCTGGTCCACAGAAAATGCTCAAAACTTCCAGTTGTTAAATATGAAAGTATCTATTTGGCTTGGAACATTGAAAATCATTTTAAAGAAGTTCTGAGTATGACAATGAGGTAATTGATATAATTTGGGGATAGCTATTGGAAGAGGTTAACAAAAATAGTGCATTAATACCGCTTTTTGTTGACAGTTCCTTCGAAGAATGAAACATACATTGGCAACATATGCAAATCTCAAAAAGATGAGTTAGGGAATTTTGGCAGATATATGTATATATATATATATATATATATATATATATATATATATATATGTATATATATATATATATATACTTATTTATTTATGTAAACCTGGCTCCTCCTAAAATATACATTATTTCCATTACAAGGCATCTTCCTTGGGGTCTTCCAAGCGAGCCCAGTCTTCCTGAAAATGGCTCTCTCGGATCATTTCACCGAAGGTTCCTTACACTATTGTGGAATTCTACAAACATAAGTTGCCCTAATCCATAAGCAAAAGACCAATAAGATATAAATAAATAAATAAATAAATCATTTAGTTAATTTAGGAAAGGGATTTGAGACAAAAAAGTTTAAAAAAAAGAATACCATTGAGTTCATTTCATGTTGGTCATTGAATGCTGGGCATGGACCTTCCCTTAAGTGTGGTTTGTGTACCCAGGGAGGCTCCACTGGAGCAAACAAATTTCCCTTTTACAAGTGGCTAACTCCATCCATGTACCTTCGATTTTCATGATTTCAATTTTTTTAAATAGGTGAATAATATTCTATTGTGTAGATGTATCATATTTTCATTAATCATTCTTCCACTAATAGACATCTAGGTTATTTCCAATTTCTGCCTATTATGAACTGAGCAGCAATGAATATGCATGAACAAGTGTCTCTGTAGTGGGGTCTTTTGGGTATATTAGTGTGGCTTTCTAAACATTTAATTCAGCTTATATACTTGAGTGCATGTGTATGTGCATGCATATGTTTATGCTCCTGTGCAGACCAGAAGTTGGTGTTGGGTCCTCTGGAGCCAGAGCTTACAGGTTGTTGTGAGCCACCCAGCGGAGGTGCTGGAGACTGAAGGTATGTCCTCTGCAAGAGTGCTTCTGGCTCTGAACCACAGAAGCACCTCTCCAGCCTTTGTGCCTAATTTTAATTCATAAATTGTCTCAAATGGCCAAAGGATCCACTGTGTCACCTACCCAGATCTCCCAGACTTCTTACTCTATTTAACTCTCTACATTCTCCACAATGATGGCTCAGTATTGCATCATCCTTAAATTAAGCAAAAATTTTAGTTTTTTCATTTTTCTCCATAAAGTGCATTTCTGTTCCAAGATTTCCTCGCAGAGAACTGCATTATCCTTTTTAATAATATTTTTATTTTAAATGATCATATTATTTCCCTTCCCCAATGACTCCAGGTTCCTCCTCACTTCCTTCCCCATCCAACCTAATTTTCTTCTCCCTGAAAAAGCAATAGCAAGAACTGAAAACACTGAGAATCAAAACTAACTGGGAAAAACCCAGTGAGATAAAAGTCAAAACAAGACAAAACAAAACAAAATAAAAAATTTCAAAATAAACCAACAATCAAAAAACTCATGGAGTCTGTTTTGTACTGGCCAACTACTCTTGGGTATGGTGACACTCCACTGGAGAAAACTGATTTTCCATTTTGCTGTAGGTATCAACTAGAAACAGCCACATTATATTTTAACTCATATTTTCTTTGATTCTTCTTGAATATGGCAACTTATCTCACTTCCATTGTTTTTGATGACCTTGAAAGTGTGGGATTTTGTAGAATATTTTTCAGTTGAGGCTTATTCAATGCTCTTCTCATTAGTTACAAATTACTGAAAATAAATTCTAGACTTGTAGACTGGCATTGTAACATGATGATTTGGAAAAGGGGACCACAAATAAGAAAGCATCATGCTATGCTCACTTTTGAGTTCTAGATTGTATTTTCATAAGTTCTTGGAATCTGACCCAGGGACTCATGCATGCTGAGGCACCTCTTCTACTGCTCAGTGTATTTGAGACAGTGTATTTACATAGACAAATATCACCTGGTAACAAAGACAGTCTATTTTTCTAACTCTGCACTTTTTTTTTTCAGTTCTGTTTCTTATCTTATTGCTCAGGCAAGCCTGAGTACAGTACAGAATGGGGAGTGATGAGAGGGCATATCCTGGCATGAGTCATCATTTTAGTGGAGATGCATCTGACATCTCACCTTTAACTTTTACATTTATAGGTTCCAACATTTGCTATAGAGGAACTTCTGTTCTTGTTTACTCTTTGAGTGTTGGTCATGACCGCAGAGTGATAGAGTTGTCAAATGTCTTTTCAGTCAATATGGTCACCTACACTTTTCTCTTTGAGCCTGTTGATGTGTTTGATTACATCGTTTGGTTTCCACTGTTGGAAACTCCTTGCAAATCTGGCAATAATAGTTGGCTGTGGTGTATGATTCTTTTCTATTCATTTTTGAATCTACTTCCTGATATTTTGTGCGAGGTTTTCTGTCTCTGTTTATATGAAATATTGGTTTGTACCTTTTCAGTCTTGTCATGTTCTTCTATTGTAGTAGGTTGGACCTCACCTCAAAGAATAACTATGTGGAGCTCGCCCCCTTTCTATTTTATGGGGGACATTATGGAGAGCTGGTATAAATTCTACCATAAATGGTGAGGACAATTCGCCAATGAAGTAACATGGGCATGGGGTTTTCTTTTTGAAGAGTTACTATTATGTAGATATATCTTTATCCCTATGGGTTTTACTATACTTTTATTATTTTGTTTACTTTACATCTCAACCACATCTTCTCCTCCCCAGTCCCTCCCTCTCCCATCATCTCCCCCCTTCATCCTTGCTTCATACTTTGATATGGGGAAGCCTCCCATGAATATCAACCCCCTTGGCATATCAAGATGTCATAGGACAAAGCACCTTTTTCCCCCTATTGAGGCTAAAAAGAAAAGCCCAGTTAGGGGAAAGGGATCCAAAGGCAGGAAACAAAGCCATAGACAGCACCTGCTTCTGCTGTTAGAGATACCACATGAAGACCAAGCCGCACTTTTGTTACATATGTGTAGGGGGCCTACTATCATCCTAAGCATGCTCTTTGGTTGGTGGCTCAGCCTCAGTGGGCCAAATTTAGTTGATTCTGTAGGTGATCTTGTGGTGTCCTTGACCTCTCTGGCTCCTTCAATCCATCCTCCATCTCTTTCATAAGATTTCCCAACTTCCTCCTAATATTTGGCTGTGGGTATGTACATCTCTTCCCATCAGTTGCTGGGTGAAGCCTCTCAGAGGACAGTTATGCTAGGCTCTTGTCTGCAAGTGTAGCAGAAAATTACTAATAGTGCCATGGGTGGGCTTGCTCTCATGGCATGAGTCTCAAGTTGGGCCTGTGATTGGCTGGCCCTTCCCTCAATTTATGCTCTATTCTTATCCCTGTACATCTTTTAGGCAAGGCAAATTGTAAGTTAAAGGTTTTGTGGGTGGGTTAGTGTCACCATTCCTCCATTGGAGGTCTTGCCTGATTACAGGTAGTGGCTGTTTAAGGTTCCAAATCCTCTATTGCTAGAAGTCTTAGCTAGAGTCACCCTCATTGATTCCTGAGAGTTTCCATCTTCATAGTTTTCTGGCTCATTTCAGAGATGCTCAACTCAGAGATTCTAGCTCTCTCTTCCTCTGTCCTCCCCAAACTTAACCCCTTCTATTCTTCCTCCCCCTCTTCTTCCAGCATGTTCCTTCCATTTCCCCATACACATGACTTCAAGATTTTTAAAACTGTATTTATGTATTTACTATACTATTTTTTGCACCAATGTTCATAAAGAAAATTGTTCTGAAATTCTCTTTCTTTTTGGGTCTTTGTGTTGTTTTTGCTTTTTGTTTGTTGTTTTTTGGTTGGGAGACTTTTAATGACTGTTTCCATTTCCTTAAGGGTTATAGGTTAAGTGGTATCTATCTAGAAAATCATCCATTTTGTTTAGATTTTCCAATTTTGTGGAGTACAGGCTTTTGAAGTAAGATCTAATGATTCCTTGGATTTCCTCAGTGTCTGATATTATGTTCCCCTTTGCATTTCTGATTTTCTTTAGTTAGGTAGTGTCTCTCTGCCTTTTAGCTACTTTGGCTAAGGGTTTGTCTATCTTGGTGATTATCTCAAGGGACCAGCTTTTGGTTTGGTTGATTCTTTGTATAATTCTCTTTGTTTCTAAGTTATTGATTTCAGCCCCGAGTTTGATTATTTCCTGCCTTTAACTCATCTTGGATGTGTTTGTTTCTTTTTGCTCCAGAGCTCTCACATGTGCTTTTAAGTTGCTAGTATGAGATCTTAATTTCTTTATAAAGGCACGTAGTGCTATAAACTTTCCTCTTCGTTCTGCTTTCATCATGTCCCATAAGATTGGGTATGTTGTACCTTCATTTTCATTGAATTCTAGAAAGTATTTAATTTCTTTCTTTCTTTGTTCCCTGATCTAGTGGTCATTGAGTAGGGAGTTGTTCAGTTTCAATGAGTTTGTAGCCTTTTTATCTGTTGCTGAAGACATACTTTAATCCATTGTGGTCTAATAAGATACAAGGTGTTATTTCTTTTTCGTTTAGTGTGTGTGTATGTTAAGATTGACTTTATGACCGACTATATGGTCTATTTTGAAGAAAGTTCCATGAGGTGATGAGATGAACATATTTTCTTTTATGTTTGGGTGGAATGTTTTATAGATATCTATTAGGGTCATCTGATTCATAACATCAGTTAGTTTAATTATTACTCTTTTAGTTTCTGTCTTCATGATCTGCCCATTGGTGAAAGTAAGGTGTTGAAATGTCCTACTATTAATGTGTGGGGTTTGATGTATGATTTAAGCTTTACTAATGTTCCATTTATGATTGTGGGTACTCTTGCATTTAGGGAATAAATGTTCATAGTTGAGATGTCATTTTGGTGGATTTTTTCCTTTGATGAGTATGAAACGTTCTTTTCCATCTCTTTTGATTAATTTTGGTTGAAAAGTCTATTTTAGTAGATATTAGAATGGCTACTCTAACTTGCTTCTTGGGTCCATTTACTTGGAAAACCTTTTTCCAGCCCTTTATTCTGATATAATGTCTATCTTTGTTGCTGAGGTGTGTTTCTTATATGCAGCAGAATGATGGATTATGTTTTCACATCCATTCTGTTAGCCTGTGTCTTTTCATTGGGGAATTGAGCACATAGATGTTGAGAGATATTAATGACCAATGATTGTTCATTTCTGTTATTTTGATGTTGGTGGCATTAGTGTGCGCTTCCCTTCATTTTAATTTGATGTGTGGAATTATTTATTTCCTGTGTTTACTTGGATGTAGCTAACCCCCTTGGGTTGAAGTTTTCCTTCTAGTATTTTCTGTAAGGCTAGGTTTGTGGATAGATTTTGTTTAAATTTGGATTTGTCTTGTTTTTATCATCTATGGTGATTGAGCATTTGCTGGGTATAGTTGTCTGGACTGGCAAATGTAGTCTCTTAGAGGCTTTGAGACATCTGTCCAGGTCCTTCTAGCGTTCAGAGTCTGTTGATAAGTCAGGTGTAATTTTGTAGGTCTGCCTTTATAAGTTACTTGGCCTTTTCCCATTGTACCTTTTAATATTCTTTGTTCTGTAGATAGGGTTTTGATTAGTATGTGGTGGAAGGATTTTCTTATCTGGTCCAGTCTATTTGGTGTTCTGTAAGCTTCTTGTATGTTTAGAAGCATATTTTTTAAGTCTGTGGATTGTTTTTAAAAATTAAATTTTGGAAATTCTTGGATTGTCCCATACTTGAGTGCTGTATCTATTTCATCATTCTTTCTTTTATCCCATTTCTTTGTAGTTTTTGAGGTTTCTATTGAAGTTAATAGTTTTTGCAGTTTGTTAAGACTTTCAGAGATTCTATCAAATTCATTCTTCATCTGAGTTTGCTGGTTTTGTGTCAGTATTTCTCTTAGTTTTGTTCTTAGAATTTTCATCTCTACTAATATCACCTGCTGTATTTTTTCTTCTTACGTCTGCTTTTAAAATTAGAGTCATTAGCATGTCAAATGTAGCTATTTCTTTTTCTGTGTGACAATCCCCAAATGTGTGTCATATCTGAGTTATTTTAATGCCTGTTTTTTCTCTTCATGGTTTTTTTTTTCCTTGCTTTTTAGAATGCCTTTTACTTTCTGTTAAAGTTGGGTGCGTACTATGTAATAGGAACTCTGGTGAGTAGGTTTTTCATATGATATTTATGTTCATGTGGTTTCAAGTTGGCTTTATTTTGAACTTTATATAGCTGTGTTACCAGATACTGTAAATTCCCCTCTCTTCTGAACATTGAGTATCCCTAACTCCTTCATGAAAATAAATCTGTATCCTGTAGCTCTTGCACCTCTAGCACACTGGTACTGTGCTAGAGCCGTATTGGAGTTGGTAAACATGGGGTAGAAGGGTTATTGTATAATATCCCAATTAAATTTCACATTACGACAAATCTATAGTCTCTGATTACGTCTGCACAAACGATTCTTTTGCATGGTTACATAGCAAAATGCAACAGAGATTTCTGAGAGCAAGGTGTAGTCCAGTGTAGTTTTTTGTAAAACCCACTTCCTTACTTACAGATGTCTTTTTCCTGTGTGTGTGTGTGTGTGTGTGTGTGTGTGTGTGTGTCTTTATAAGAATAGACATCATTTTGAGTTAGAGCTCAACATAATGAGCCCATTTTTTTGTTTTGTTTGGTTTGGTTTGGTTGTTTTTTGTTTGTTTGTTTTTGTTTTTTAGGGTTTTTTTTTTTTTTTTTTTGAGACAGGGTTTCTCTGTGTAGCATTGACTGTCCTGGACTCACTTTGTAGACCAGGTTGGCCTCAAACCCACAGCAATCTGCCTAGCTTCTGCCTCCCAAATTAAAAGTGTGGGATTAAAAGTGTGTACCACCACACCCATCATATGAGCCCATTTTAAATTCCAGTCCCCTAAGCAGCAATTCAGGGTGTGTCCATGACCCAGTCCCCTAACCTGTCCCTCAGGGTGTGCCTGTCTCAAAATGCAGGCATGTGTTGAGAGGCAGGGGACTGGGACACAGGCACACCCTGAGGGGCAGGTTAGCGGACTGGGACACAGGCACACCTTGAGGTGCTGTTTGGGGGACTGGGACACAGAGCTTAATAGGACATGAGACAAATTGCCCTTTCTTTTCCTCAGTGTAGCAGGAGGGATAGAGGAGACATGTGTGAAGAAAATGCCTTTAACAAGGTTCTAGTACATTTCTTTCATGATGGTAAATAGGTATTGAGTGTGGAAACAGGATGGCCTTCATTCTGAGAGCCAATAAAGGCTCTTTTGTCACCATTTGGTATGTTCCAATGAGGCAACAAGCTGCACAAATAGCTATCAAATGTTACTCTAGGTGTTGATTTAAGTCCTCAGACAGAATAAACAGCAATCTTTGATAAATGGTGAACATCATGCCATCATTTAAAAAAAAAAAAAGCTGAAATTTGAGAACATTTCCCCTTTGTAAGACTGCCCTGCTATTTCCTTTGTTGTGATAAAATTCCTGACAAAGGAAACCTAAGGGAGAGGGGTTTATTTGGCTCACAGTTCAACGTTACAGTTCATCTTTGCAGGGAAAGCAAAGTAGCAGGAACTTGAAGCTGTTTGATCAGTCCACAATTACAGTCAGTAGCACAGTGCATGCAAGAACTCTGCTTGTTTTCCCCATCTGATGCACTCCAAGGCTCTGCCCATGAAGCAGCACTGCCTCCAATCAGGATGTGTATTCCTACCCCAATTGATACAATTAAGAAGATTACACAGGCACACCCACAGGCCAACACAATCTGGACAGCTTCTTATTTCATTCTAAATTGTGTCAAGTTGACAATTAAAACTGTGATGTCTATCCTCCTGTCAACACTAAAATACCAGCCCTCTCTGGGACACTATGCTGTTGGACTTAATGCAACTGGGTTACATTTTCAGTTGTCCAGCGTCCCCAGCTTGACAAGTCACACAGAATATCAATTTTGAGGCATCCGTGACTGTATAGCCAATCCTTTATAATACATATCAACCAGTCCCTGTGCATTTTGCCATTTGTTACACAGAAGACTTCTGCATAGCTGTAATACACAGCTGTGGACATTTCACTGTTTTGTATCAAAATATGACATATGCTGTAGTAGCCACAACTACCTTCAATAATAATATTATTATTCAGGAGTTAGCCATAGCACAGGTTACGTATGTCCTAGGAAGTACAACCATTTAACCACCTGGACCAGTTCTGTGAGGTAGGCATCATTTACTATTCAATGGGAGGGTCGAATTTAAAATGACTTGCTTAAGGTACAGAAAGTTTAAGAGTAATACAAATTGTAATTACGACTGCAACCACACTGTTGAAACTGGTGGAAATGAGCACCTTTGATGGTGTCCTCACTGCCCCTTGACCAAGTTTCAGTCATTTTATTATTTCATAGCTGTTCATTTTGTCAAAGTTTTTGACTTTGTAAAATAACGTTTCTCATTGCATGTCTTTACCATCTTTATCACTTGAGGTATATGTATTCATGTCTGTTTTTATAACTTAATTATGTGTTGTGGCTTTTCTCTACTTTGAACACAAGTAGATAGCTGTAATAGTGCATATTTTGACATTCCTATAAGTTGATTGTTCATGTAAGTTCTGGGTCATTTCATATGTATTAATGTTTCTTCTCCTAGACCATCTTGCCCTACTTCTTTCCCATGTCTGATCATGCTAAATTAGATGCCAAGCTTGAAGAACTTTTTCTTGTTGATGCTGATATTTTTTTTTTTGCAATTTGTATAATTTGATGTGTAAGTGTTTTTTGATATTGGTCTGGGACACCTTGAAGTCATTTGGAAACTTGAATGTTTCTTCAAAGGCTTCTTAGAGGGCATCGCAGTTGTCTATGAAGTCTAGTGCTATTCCCTCGCCACTGAGGCAGCTCCCCTGTGAGCACCATTCCCAATGCTTTGTCAGCTATGTGAGTTTCTGGTCTGGATGGCAGCAACTGGCACTAATCCAGCTGTGCCTCGGCCGAGGTCTGGCTCGTGTTCCTTCTAATCCTTGTAAATGTTTATGATCGTTATGATTTCAGGAGTGTTTTTTTTTTTTTTTTCATGCATCTCTTTCATGCCTTATAATCTGCACTGCAAGCTTGAGTTGCCTCAGTTTCCTTGGACTTTCAGCAATCATACATCATGTCTGGTGAATACACTGGGGTTGCTGTGTCTTTGTAGTTTTATTTAGAGATCTTGAAGTGGGAGATGAACAATCTAAGGGCTTGCTTCCTTCACTTCCCACCATCCCGGGAACCTGTCCTCAGCTGACTTGTATCCAGCACCTCCTAAGTTATTTGATTTAGAAGCAATTGTCATTTTATATAGGAGGTAGAACTGATTTTCACCATTTTGTTTTGGCTCGAACTAAGAGCTGTCCTTGTACTTAAAAAGTAGATTATTCTTATTTTTGAGATTTGACAGTTCTTTATTTATTCTGGGTGGAGTTCTTTAATCAGAAATGCCATCTGCAAATATTTTCTTTGATGTTAGGTTATGTTTTTATTATCTTAATCCTTAGAAGAAGTTCTAAATGTAATAAAGTTTAAATTACTTCTTTTATTATAGACAGTTTTATGTCTGTGTCTAAACATCCTTTGCCAAAGCCAAAGCCACAAATATTTTCTCTGATTTTTTTTTTCTTGGAGAAGTATTAACTCTATGTTTTACAATTGGCCAGTTTAAAGTTAATTATCACATCTGCATGTCACTTAATAAACATTAATTTTTTGGCTGTCATTTGTTCAAAAGTCTAGTATCTCTTCATCAATTTTCTTTTATATCTTTGTCAGAAATCAGTTGCTTGTATTGTCTGGCCCATTTCTGGACTCTCTATCCTGATGCTCTGACAGTGCAATGCTTCAGGAGACAGTCTGTGATGCTTTATGAAGTAATGCAGAGTTTTTCTAATAAGTCTTAAATTAGGTAGTGAGGCCCTACTTTATATTCCCAACTCTGTGACATTTCTACTTTCCTTTCCTTTTAATATAAAGTTTGGAATCTTATATTGTCTAAACAATAGTTACTGTACTGTTTTTTAGGGGCATTGCAATAAATCTATACAAATATATATGTAAGATTTCACCCATTAACAACATTGAGACTCCATTCCATTTATTTAAAAAAGCCGAAACTCTTAGCTTAAATCTTTGATTTCTTTTGCTGTTAATAGCTTTAAACACATATATTTTGCACATGTTTTTGCTAATATTTAGGCAGGACTTTAAATTTTTTCTGTTGACATTTGTTTTTCATCATCCATGTATAATGTTGCAACAGATCTGTAAAACATTTACATTGTGTGTCCAGAACTGCAGAATCATTTATTAATTCTAGGAGAATTTTTACCGGGCTGAGATGAAGACATCTTTATTTCTTCCCTTCCAGGAGTCCGTCTCATGTTTTGCTAGCCTGGTTAATACATTCAGTGTGACATTGGACAGGCGTGAGGACACAGAACCTATCTGACCTGCCCTCATATTAAGAGAGCATAGAGACTTTTACTATTAATGGTCATACTACTTCTTCTCTCCCTCTCCCTCCTCCCTTCCCTCCTCCCTTCTCTCTCTCTTTCTTTTTGCCTCCTCCCCATGCTCTCCTTTAATCACTTCTTATCAAGATAAGTAATTTCTATTTTTATGTTGTGTCTTGTTAATTATTAATAATTATTAAAACAATGGCATTGATTTTTATTTTGTTTAATGTTCCTCTTGTATTCTTTGAGATAATCATACTTCGGTATTTAATCTGGAAACATGGTAGAAAAGATTGATTTTTAAGTATCCAGGGCCATTTTAATTTGGTTCCTCCTGCAGCTTCCTGGATCTTCCAGGAAGTACAAATCAGATGATGGACTTCTTGGAGCACAGCAGTGATTGTAGCTTCTGCTCTTGGATCTCTGTCACACACAGACTTCCTGTTTTAGAATGAAAGTAACTTTTTTCTTCATTAAAGACCAACAGTTTTCCTGAAAGCAAAAGCCATTCATGGTGCCCAGCAAAATGTGGAACCTTAAGTTCAGGTTTCTGGCCTACAAGAGTCGAGTGCCATTTCACCTAGCATTGCCACCTTGTTCTTTGATTTGTGTGTGTCTGTGTGTGTGTGTGTATGCATGGGCACACAAGCATGTATTTTACGTTTGCTTTTTAGAACTTGAAACTGGTTTCCAATGTCCCTTGTCACTCCCTGTTAGGCCCCTCGTCTAGCCTGCCAAGGCTGCTGGCTGCCCGCCACAAACTGCCAGGAGGTGATTGTTGTTTTTCAATCCTTGATATTTTTTCCCCTTGAATCATTAGTATTGCAACAAGTCAATTTAAGTATCTCTCCCAGACTTTTGCCATTTTGTTGGTTTTTATTTGAGTGCCTTTTGAGAAGATTTAAACCACCAAACTGACAAAATCAATTGTTCTGGCCTATAAATTCGTATGGCTTTATTTAATCTTTTGATTATCATCTTCCTTTAACTGTATCTCTTCAGAACAATAGATCTTTTTAAATGTACTTCCTCATCAACAGTTTCATATGCATGCACAATTTGAGTTAGTAATGTCTACAGCATTGCTCTTCTTAATCTCTTCCCTCTTTGCAAGAAGTTTGTCTCCAACTTTGGTGTCTTCCTGTGTGTGGCTCAGTGAATTTGATCACAGTTACTTACTCGAACATGGGTGGTAAATCATTTAATGGATCATGGGCTATACCACTGATGAGATTAACCTGAGGACATCCATCTTCAGGCTGACCAATTCATCGACTGTCTATTTATTATTACAATGATTAGACCTCTCCTTTTGTTTAAGCAGTCTCTATCCTGTATCTTCTCTTGGTTCTGGTAAGTCACCTTTGCTGACATTACAGCTTCTCTTCTTGCCAGTGGCATGAGAAATCCAGGATGCCCCGAAAGTGGCTGTAGCTTGAAGCTCATTGGGATTGCTAAATGTCTCATGAGAAATATTATCCTTAGCCTTCCTTTGGGACCCAGGACTTTTGAACTATCAGTGACCAAGGATGTGTAAATAAAAGGCCCAATTTCTCAAAGGCGTGGGGGCACTCAAAGGGACCCTCTTTGTTTCTAGCACAATTTTCTTTTGTTAAATACATTTTTCAAGAGCTGTGAGCAACACAACCATAGCCAAGAAGAAAGAGGAGCTGCTGAAGGAACTGGGTCGTCTGAAGGTGGAGCTGTCTTAGCTTAGGGTCACCAAGGAGACAGGCGGTGCAGCAGCATCTGAGGTCTTCAAGATGCAAGCCAAGTCTTCTGCAAATCCATCGCCTGTGCCCTCAGTGTCATTTACAAGACTCAAAAAGAAAATCTCAGGACATTCTACAAGGGTTAGAAGTACAACCCTCTGGGCCTATGACCCAAGAAGACTAGAGCCATGTGCTGCTGGCTCACCAAGCACAAAGAGAAGCTGAAGACCAAAAAGCAGGAGCAGAAAGCACGGGCTGTGCCTGCTGCACAAGAGTGCAGGGAAGGCCTGAGGTGCCAATGGCAACAATTATTATATTTTTTTTCACTTTTTTTTGAGAATTTTATAGCTGCGTATAATATATCTTGATCACACACCCTGGTTCCCAACCCCAACTCCTTCTCCTTTAGCTCTTCCTTGACCTAAACTTATTATGTCTCACCTCCAACTTCATGTCCTCTTCCTTGCTTTTAACAATAACCTACTGCATCTGGTTAGTTTGTCCCATGTGCACATGGACTTGGGACCACCCACTGGAGTGTGTTAATCCACCAAGAATCACCCTTGAAGAAAACATATTCTCTCCCTTGGCAGCCATCGACTTCCAAGTGGCCTCTCTGCTGGGATTGGACTCTCAGGAGTGCCTCCCCGGTCCACGTGGCCATTGAATGACTTCTCTTGCACAGGTCTTGTGCAGACAGTCATAGCTGCTGTGAGATACTGAGAGCAATATCTGTGTCGTGTCCTTTGGCAGCAGTCCTCCTGAACCTGTGACTCTTACAATACTTTTACCATTTTAACATTTTTCTATGTTGCTCCCTGAACCTTCAGAGAGTGGGCTATGATTGATATAGACATCCCATTTATGGTTGAGCACCCTAAAACACAGTGTTTTGTGCTTATTGGCACTATAGCATCATGATCTCCAAAAGAGGAATGTGTCTGATTTTTATCATATCCCCAATTATTACAACATCACCAAGCTCAAGGAATGTGAGTTGAAAGAGCAGCCAATGTCCTAGATGTTGGATGGAATAATTTGTTTCAACTTTCTCCTTAGCATCTATTTCCCACTGCTAACCTAGGAGTTCTTTACCATCCAGTATTTTTAGTCCATGTGTGGGCCACTTAAGGCTTTATCTACTCAGTTTCCTGTGGAAGCCCTTGGATTCTTTGTTATACTCTCATCAACTGTTAGCAGTTGAAGGTGGAGTGTCTGTTGCTAGGTAAGTGCACCAGAGACCACCATGTGGACACTTTAAAGGTAAAAAGAAAGTCTTTATTGCCAGTCAGTGGCTGCACAGGGAACATGCCCAAAGCATATAGCTCTGAGCATCGTAGGTCTTTGTCTTTTTTAAAATATATTTTATTAATTTATTCATATTACATCTCAATGGTTGTCCCATCCCTTGTATCCTCCCATTCCTCCCTCCCTCCCATTTTCCCCTTACTCCCCTCCCCGATGACTGTGACTGAGGGGGACCTCCTCCCCCTGTATATGCTCATAGAGTATCAAGTCTCTTCTTGATGGCCTGCTATCCTTCCTCTGAGTGCCACCAGGCCTCCCCTTTCATGCACAAAATCCAAATCCTGGTTGGCATACTCCAGTTGACGAGAAGTGGGGCTACAGAAGCCACCGAGCAAGAGTAGTACATTTAAGACTTCTTACTTGGGAACGGATCCAGAACTGTGGTATATGGTTTTTTTTCCCATTTTGGCAGGTGTTGGGGCCTATAAGCTTGGCTTTAAGGTTAGGCGCCTGGTACATGTGCTCACCATAAAATGACCCCACTATCAGAAGTGAAAACCTTATTGTTTCTCTGCTGTGATCTTTCTGTTTGCTCTTTCTCTCGGATGGAGAATGGTTCTCGTGCAATGCATTAGAACCCCACCCACTTGGTTCACATTGACCCATATGCACACATCATCTTACTGCTGCTGTCATTTTTCTCTGACTTCTGGAAAGAATACTAACACTTTTTATTTAATTCACAATGCTATATTATCCAGCCTTCTGTTTCTTGTTTTTTTTTTTTTCTAATTATTTTCATTTGTTTGTTTGTTTGTTTTCTTTAGATAAGGTTTCATTATGTAGACCTGGCTGGGTCTTGAATTTGGGGGAATCTTCTTGCCTCAGCCTCTAGAATGGTGGGAGTACAGGTATGCACCACCATATTCAACTTTTGAGCCTTTAAAAGAAGACACCATTGTGTCTTTGCTTATTTTGTGTTGTTCCTTGTTTCAAAATATTTGCATTGTTACCATGTAGTCATTTTATTGACTACTTATTACATGTAAATTTATCCTGTGTTGAAGTGAATGCTTACGTTTAAAATGCACAATAAACTTATGAGATAAATACTTATATCACCTGTTTGACAAATGGAAAAGTTATAACAGCATAGTTTTTAATAACTTATTGTTGACAGCACCAGTTTGTAGACAGTGGAGTTATGATTTAAAGTAGTTGAAGCTCAGATCCTTAACCACTACTCTTCATTGCCTGGGAAGAGATGGAAAGTTTCTCCAGATTTTCCCAAAAAAGAAAGGAAGGAAGGAAGGAAGAAAGAAAAGAAAAGAAAAGAAGAATGACTAAATCATAATCTTGTTTCCCACAATGACGATTAATAGAATATGGAGGCTAGTGAGGATATCCATGTTAATCCCTGGGATGTGCTCTTCTCTCTGGAGGTCCATACCTTTCCACATAGCCTGCCCCAACCCAGCAACCATTTTAGCCACAGTTCATGAGTGAACCAAGCTGACTTTACTTTCATAAACAGAGCCAGTTGTTCAAATCCTCCAGACACAGTTCACCAAGGGGAACAGAGGGGCTTGGGTTTGGTTATTGTATTATTATTATGTTATTGTATTCTAAATAGTTCCAGCAGTAACTTGTAGGAACTCGAGTGAGACTGCGGTAAGGTCTCACCCAGAAGTCCTCTCATATCAACATTTTTTTCTCTAATTTAAACATAGTAGCTGACAGTATTTGCCCATCCTGATCAACTCTTTTAGGCCTCTAGGCTTCTAGTAGGAGCCATTATTGCCAATGAGAACTGAGTGCTCAACATTCTCAGTCCCTAAAAGGAACATGTACTCTGGTGCCTGATAGATTTTCCTCAGGTCTCACCAGACTGAGTCTGTTGACTAGTTCTATGTCAACTTCATATAAACTACAGAAAGAAGCTCCAGTTGAGAAAATGAACATAGGGCTGTACGGCATTTTCTTAACTAGTGACTGATGTGGGGGGGGGGACCTAGCTCATTGTGGATAGGGACACTCCTGGGCTGGTGGTCCTTGGTGTTTAATAAAACAGATTGAGAAAGCTTTAAATTGCAAGGAAGTAAGCAGCACCCCTCCACGGCCTCTGAATCAGCTCCTACCTCCAAATTCCAGCCCAGTGTCAGGTCCTGCATTGGCTTCCCTAGTGTACCATGAATCTGGACATGTAAGCCAAATATACCCTTCCCTCCCCAAGCAGCTTTTGGTGCTGGTGTTTCATCAGAGCAGTAGAAACCCTAAGATGCGCAGAGGAAGATCTGAATTTGCTTGCCTACAGTTTCTTCTGTATGACTAACCTAAGGGCTTCTAACTTTGCGCGTAAGCAATATGTGACCAGATGGCCCCAGGCCCCCATACTGCTCTATTTGCAGAAATTTCTCAAACTTCCTTTGCAGATCTAGAGTATCTAGGACCCAGTAGATGAGATAGTTTTGTCTTCTTTTTAAACATTCCATTTTTAAGATGAATTGAGAAAAGTTGTGTCTAGGAGATGTAGACACATTTATTCAAATTTGCTGTCTTAACCCGGAATTCTAAGTATCAAATTACAAGCTACCAAATGGAGAAAACCGTAACTCTTGTAATTTTCCAGATACAGTGTTCTCAAATGCCATGATTTTGTTGCATCTCGGTAATGAGAATGGATTTGGAGTTTTGGCAAGGCTGTTCATGGAAAGCCCATCAATTCAGCAGTAGACATTATTAGAGCAATTTGAGGGGACCAGTGTGGGGGCGTGGGTCCTAGCAGAAATACATGAGGGAGAAACAAGCTTGTATTATCTATAAACCATCTTCATTGCCATCACTGCTCTGAGATGAGCAATTCTGTTTAGAATGACGACTGCTCATCTTTCTACCCAGAGAAGCATTTGACAGAAACATCAAGAAGCAAATGTAATGTTTTAAATGGCGCTCCTCTTTTTGAACTCTGAGTGCTTCCCAAACACAGACGCTATTCCCAGTGAACCTCTCGGCCAAAGTAACAGTTACCTTGTCGTTCTTATGTTCTGTGAAGACCTAAAGAATGCTGAACACCTGGCTTGTACCGACAAGGAGCCCTGAGTGCCAAGATGCATGAAAATTGGAATTCTTGCTTCCTCTGATGTCCTCCATCGCGCCTCTTGCCTCTTTGCTAAATATCAAAGATATTTATGCTTAAACAAATGTCTTCCTCCTAAGCATCCTCTCCTTCTGGCAGATAAGTCATCCTACTGAATTGCAGGCACTTTCCATGGCAACAGACCATGATGTCAGAAGCAGCGTGCCAAGCAATTAGATCTTGTAGATGCCACAGTAGGAAACACTCAGCTCTGAGGATGATGGCATGGCAGAGCTGCTGTAAGCCAGAAGGGAACTCAGCAGTCTGGGTGTCTAATGCTTTCTCTGAAAGGCCCAATGGCTAGAGAAGGTGGGAAGCAAATGAAGCTGGGTGAGAGCAGAAGAGGATTATTTTCAAGACAAGTTCTTAAAGAGGAGATGCATTGATGAAGGAGATTTGCAGAGGGCCATAGCCAGATGGCTGGCGTTCTGCCACAATCTGTAGCTTTGATGCTTTGCAGGTGTTTTCTGAGGTGTTGAAGAGGAAAGCTCCGGAGACTCGTTGTCTCATTGAGCGACCCGAGGAGTCAGGACCTGGGAAAGGAATAGAGTCTGTTCTCTCACCTTGTGCAGCAGAAGTGTGGGCATGGGGACGTTGGCAGTTTCAGTGCTTTCAAGGAAAGAGCACCTTGACGTTGCCCACTGAGACCCAAGATCTGAGGATACTCTAAGGTGGGGGGAGTGTACTTCAAGAGGAAGCAGTAGATGTTGACCCCTACTGTTGCTGATGTGAATAAAGGATCTGTGAGTATCATAAGGAAAACTTAAAAAATATTCCAGCCAATGTTTTGCAGGTCGTTATCAAGTATACAAGAGTTTGAAACCAATACCTGTGAAAAAATCATAGATGGAGGTTTTAAATACACAGAGCAGTAATACAGTATGGATAAATTTGGACCACATATGGCTTCTTATGTAAAGGAAAATTTCTTCTCCTTTTAGTAACACATTGTCTGCTGCCTGTGATCAGCATCTCCTGCCATATGTTCCTTAAACAAGCTGCTGCGATTCACGAAGCAGCCTCGGTAATTAAGATCAAATGAGCCAGATGAAGAAACTGAGCTGGGTGAACCACACACAGGCAGAACCCAGCCTTCTCGTCTTGCAGCAGGGACAGGCAGACAGGCAGACAGACAGACAGACAGACAGACAGACAGGGAAGAAAAAAATCTCAACCCTTTGCCCATAGACACATTGCAGGGTTTAGATCCAGTCACCTATCTTTGGTTTGTTGCCAGAACTCATGCATTTGTTTTAAATTGTTCCTAATTTCATTGATTGGATCTATTGAAGTACATGCTATTGGAGGTCTGGGCTCTCCTAGGGCACACGGTTTATTTTTCAGGATAAAACCAAAACTAACTTGAAACGTCACGGAACATTTGAGATTGAGCTCTTAAAGCATTTTGAAGACTCTAGAGCCACTAACACTCACATTGTAAACAGGAAGTAGAGGTGCACAACTGTCCTCTGGTTGCTAGATTAGAGTAAGAACTCAGATGAAAAGCTGAAGTCACTGAACCTCTCCGTAACTCCCAATTTGAGTGCACATTAAAAGTATTTGGAGGTCTCTAGGCCTGGTACACAGGCCTGTAGTCTCTGCTACTTGAAAAGCAAAGAAATGAGAATGGCAAGTTCAAGGCCAGCCTGAGAGACTAAAGGAAGCCTTGTCTTAGAATATAAAATGTAGGGGCTAGATAAATGGCGTGGTGGTGTAGAGTGCAACTACATTTGCAGAGAACTCAAGTTTTGTTTCTAAAACTCATGGTAAGCAGCTTACCAACATCTGAAACTCCAGCTCCAGTGGCATCCAATGCCATCTTCTGGCCTCCACAAGCACCTACACACACTAGGGTACACATACAAGCATACACATAATAACAATGAAAATTCTCTCTCTCTCTCTCTCTCTCTCTCTCTCTCTCTCTCTCTCTCTCTCTCTCTCTCTCTCTCTCTCTCTCTGTGTGTGTGTGTTTGTGTGTGTACATGAATAAACTTGCAATATAGCTCAGTGGCAAAATGTTTTCCAGAGTTTGCCAACCTGTAGGTTCAGGCCCTAGAACCAACAATACAAAAACCAAAAACCAACAAATAAAAACTTGGATGGGCTTCTTAACAGTCAGGTGGATTTTTTTCCCCCTCCACACCAGAAAGAGTCTTCAAATACTCATTCCCACAGACAGGACTGTCAAGATTGGTGTGAGACGGGGAGCATGGGATGTGGAATTCCATCCTCTAATTTAGATTAGCTACACTCTACAGAAGTTGTGTAGGAATCCTGGGGTTTCCATGGTGATGGCTCAACGAAAGTCAGCTGTGTATGAGGGCTTTGAGAAAAAAAGCTAGCTGAAGAACCGGGTGGAGGAGATAAGCCACAGGGGCCCAGGCAGCAAGTGCCATAGCAGCCCAGCTATTTGCCTTGGTAATAACCATGGAGAAAAGCCAGTGGGTATTAGATTCCTTTGTATGGAGTTCCCTGTATCACAGGCTTCATCCATTGACACACAGCCCGTTGGGTGAATGAAAAGTTCCTTTCATCATCTTGGTCATTAAATACCTGAAGGAAGATTGTAACTGCAAAGGTGTGAGCAGAAAGAAGTCCGCACATGCTCATTTACCTGGCCTGTGGGAAAGCCTCAGGCAAGATGCATTTGGCCTGCTTTTCTAAGGGAGTCACGAATTCTATGTTCATGAAATTGTGGGCAAGTGTGGTCTGGCTGGAGAATGCACTCATCACCAAAGCCTGATAACTGAGTTTGATCCTTAGGATCCTCAAGATGGAAGAAGAGAATCATTTTTTATTTTTTATTATGATTTATTCAGATTACATCACGATTGTTATCCCCTCGGTCATATCTTCCTGCTTCCACCCTCCCTCCCTTGTCCTTCCTTTTCCCTCCCCTAGACCTCTTAAAGGGGGGCTCCTCCTCCACCATTTGACCACAGCCTATCAGGTCTCATCAGGATAATTTTTGACGACTTAACACACAAACTGGGGAACACACACACACACACACACACACACACACACACACACACACACACACATAAAGAACAATAAATAAATGTAATAAAATACTTTCTTATAAAGGAGAAAAATTATAGAGCTAAGTATATACCTGAAATTCCAGAGCTTGAACAGTGTGAAGAATCAAGGAGTCAGAGCCAGGATCAGGTACATAGCTAGTTCAGGACCAACTTTCTTTGCCTGAGACCTCATCGCTACCAACCCAAAAGAAAAACTTTGAAAATATGCATGAGTTAGGAGTGGCTCATAAGTAAACATATATTGACCCTTTCAAGAAATATGCTGTTACACTCAAATATAATATAATAGAACAGAAATGGCCCAACAGTGAAATGGGACAAGGCATGGATACACAAATCACAGGAGAGTGAAGCTACAACAGGAAGAGATCTTTACTAAAGAAATGCAAATTCAAGCTCTGAGGTTCAATATTTTGCCCACCATCTTTCTTCAAAACGTGAAAATGAGGAAATATTTTAAATATTTATGAAGATAGAAAAAAGATAGTCTGCTCTTTGGGATAAGTTGTAGGCATTTGGAGTCTAAGTTAAGAAAGGAATGTCGTTAGCAATATGTACTGAAAGTAATCAGTTTTACAACTCTGAACTGATTGTCCCATTTCTGTGACTCAATTCTAAATCAACAATAACACATGAGAGCTATAGCAATATTTGTTTAAGAGGTTATGCCATCTCATTATTCATGTTAGTAAATAATTTTAAAACAACATAAATGTATAAACATATAAAACGAATAGTGAAGAGTCTTCTCAAAAAGAAAGGAAGAAAGAAAGAAAGAAAGAAAGAAAGAAAGAAAGAAAGACCAACCTGTATATCCTACCTTTGGAAATATATTCAGAGGTATCAAAATTGGCATGTATAAAGTCATCCATATTTATTTAAGTGCTATTTAAAATAGCCAAGATGTGGAAGCAACCTACAAATTTATTTAAATTAGTAAATACAGAAAAATTAAATATATGACAGTAGAATATTATGTATAATATATGGATAGAAAGAAAGAAAGAAAGATAGATACATACATACATACATACATACATACATACATACATACGTACAGTGTTAAAATAATTACTGCCTTTTGTAATAATGTAGAGGAAATTATGATAAGTGAAAGTAGACAGGTAAGATCACACTTTGTGCCAACTATAATTATGTCAACCTTATAGGAAAAGAAAGAAAAAAATTACAAAGAAATACTATGTATTTTCTTTTCATCCTTTATGCAGTAAAACAGTTGCTTTGGTTTTGTTTCATTGTGTTGGTAGTACCAGGGAATTGAACTCAGGTCATTATGGATATTAGACAAGTGCTCTGAGCCATGCCACCAATTTCTAAAACATCATAACATTTATAGTTAACATGTGATTGGAAATAATATCTGATTATACTAAACACTGTATTGTTACACTGGAATACTATGAAATAATTAAAAGTATAAACTTACAATCGTTGCTGTAGCATAATCATAAAGCTAATTATAAGGTAGAGATAAAATGGAAAGCCATATATAATGTGTGTATGGTGTGGTATGTGTGTGCATGAATGTGTGCATCTGCAGCTGTGTGTACCCATGTGCAAACATGTGGAGGCTAGAAGAGTATATCATTTGTCTTCCTTTACCATTTTCCACATTACTTTTAAAACTATTTTTATTAATTAAATGTATTTACTTATCCACTTTTCATCATGAACACAGCCCGCTACCTCCTCTCATTCCCACACTTCTACCCTCTTTCCCCTTTCCCCCCTCCTCTCCTCAAAAAATGGGACCCCACCCCCACCCCCCTATCCCCCACCACTAACCCACCTTGGCACATCCTGTCACATCAAGCCTAAGCACATCCTCTTCCATTCTTCCACTGAGAGCAGACAAGGTAGCCCAGCCAAGGACAAGTGATCTAAAAACAGGACACAGATTCCATGTCAAAGACAGCCCCAGCTCCCCTTGCTAGGGGAAACCACATGAAGACCAAACTGTCTATCAGTTACACATATGTGGGGGCCCAGGTCCAGCCCACACATACTCTTTGGTTGGTGCTTTAGTCTCTGTAAGCCCCCATGGACCTAGGTTAGTTAATTCTGTTGCTATTCTTGTGGAGTTCTTTTCTCCTCTGAGTCCTCCTATCTTTTTTACCATTCTTCCACAAGACTCCCCGAGTTTCTCCTAATGTTTGGCTATGGGTCTCAGTATCTGATTCTATCCACTGCTGGGTGGAGACTCTCAGAAGACAGTTGTGCTAAGCCCCACTCTGCAAGCATAGCAGATTATCAATAATAGTGCCAGGGGTTTACTCTTTCCCATTGGGTGAGTCCTAAGTTGGGCCAGTCGTTGGTTGGCCATTCCCTCAATCTCTGCTCCATCTTTATCTCTGCACCTCTTGTAAACAGGGTAAATTTTGGGTCAAAGGTGTGGTGGGTGGATTGGTGTCCCCTCCCTCCACTGGAAGTCCTGCTTAACTATGAGGTGGCCACTTCCATCTCCAAGAGCTTCAAGCCTCTGAAGAAATTTAAGAAGATATCCGAAGATGGAAAGATTCCCCCATGCTCATGGATCTTCAGGAATTAGCATAGTAAAAAAGGCCATCCTATCAACAGCAATATAAAGATTCAGTGCAGTTTCCATCAAAATACCAACACAATTCCTTACAGACCTTGAAAGAACAATTCTCATCTTCATATGTAAAAACAAAAGGTGAAGAATAGCTAAAACAATCCTGTACAATAAAAAACTTCTGGAGCTATCGCCATCCCTAATTTTAAGCTGTGCTAGAAAGCAATAGTAAAAAAACTACACGGTATTAGCATAGATACTGGTTGACCATTGCAATCAAATCAAAGACCCGGAAATAAACCCACACACATGGGGACACTGGATTTTTGACAAAGAAGCCAAATCCATACAATGGGGGAAAAAGCATCTTCAACAAACAGTGCTGCTCTAACTGGATGTCTACATGTAGAAAATGCAAATAGATTCACTTTTATCACCCTGCACAAAACTCAAGTCCAAGTGGATCAATGACCTCAACATAAAACCAGATACACTACATCTATTAGAAGAGAAAGGAGAGATCAGCCTTGAACGACTGGCGCAGGAGGCAACTTCATGAACTGAACACCAGCTCAGGCACTAAGATCAATAATTAATAAATGAAACCTCATGAAACTGAGAAGCTTCTACAAGTCAAAGGACACGGTCAACAGAACAAAACAACAGCCTAGAGACTGGAAAAAGATATTCACCAACCTACATCTGACAGAGGGCTAATATCCAAAATATAGAAAGAATTCAAGGAATTATACAGGAACAAACCAAATAATCCAATTAAAAAATATAGTGCAGTACTAAACTGAGAATCCTCAACAGAGGAAGCACTAATGTCTGAGAAGCACTCAAAGAAATGCTCAATATCCTCAGTCATCAGGGAAATGCAGATCAAAATGACTCTGAGATTCCATCTTATACCCATCAGAATGGCTAAGATAAAAAAACTCAAGTGATAGCACATGCTGGTGAGGATGTGGAGAAAGGGGCACACTCCTCCATTGACGGTGGAAGTGCAAGGTTGTATAACCACTCTGGAAATCAATCTGGTGCTTTCTTAGAAAAATGGGAAGAGTTTTACCTCAAGACATATACCCAAAAGGTGCTCCACTGTGCTGAAAGGACACTTGCTCAACTATGTTCATAGCAGCTTTAATTCATAATGGCCAGAAATTGGAAACAACCTAGATGTCCCTCAAGCAAAGAATGGATAAAGAAACTGTAGTACATTTACACAATGGAATGCTACTCAGCTATTAAAAACGAGGAAATCATGAAATTTTCAGGCAAATGGACAGAACTAGAAAGATCATCCTGAGTGAGGTAACTCAGACCCAGAAAGGATCACATGGTATGTACTCACTTATAAGTGGTTCTTAGCCACATAGTACAGGATAAATATGCTGCAATCCTCAGACCCAAAGAGAAGATAAGTAGCAAGGTGGACCTGAGGTAGGATGCTTGAATCCCACTCAGAAGGGGAAATAGAATAGACATTGGAAGTGGGCGAAGTGAGGGAACTGTGTGGGAAAGGGTGTGGAGGGAGGAGTTGGGGTGGAGATCAGATGTAGGGAGAGGTGAGAGGGTTAGGAGAGAGAAAGGAAACTGAGGCAGGCATCTCTGGCATAAGCTGGAGAGCTGTGACAGGGTAGTCTCCTGGGAAGATATGGTGGTTACTCAAGCTGACAAGGTCTCTTCCTGAACCTGATACATTCCTTTTAGTTCATGCTGCTTGATAGAAAAGCTCCCAGTATCTACCTGCCTCCGTCTCCAATCCTGGAATTCCAGGCACACATGGCCATGCCTGGCTTTTATGTGGCCATTGGAAGTTTGAACTCAGGTTCTTCTGCTTCCACAGCCAGCAACTCTTACCCACTGAGTCATGTTCCCAGCCCTTCTATCATTGTTTATTAAAAATAAGAACTTAAAGTTGGTGAGCTAATGCTGATTGCACTGTTCTAAGTACATGGAAATGAGACTGAATAACTTCAGTGACATCCTATAAAATAAAAATATTAGGAAAAATAAGATGAAATGGAATGGCAAAGTCATGTAATTATAGTAATAAAATACACAAAATAATTAGTTTCACACAAAATGAATCCTATTCAATAAATAGAATAGGGGAGCTCAGGTATCAGAACTTAGGAAATGGTAGTCAAGTTAGCAGATTCACAAAATGAGGAAGCTGCCATGATTCACAGATTGGATTTAGATGCAGACAAGATTAGGACATGAGATTTGATACCAAAGCAGAGATATGTTACATCTGGAAAAAATGGCCAAAATATGCAACTTAAGGGGGAAGGGCTTTATTCTTAGTTACAGTTCAATAAAGATACAGTCCATGGCTGGGAAATCATGCCCCTATCTAGTCACATCAGCACCAGGAAGTGGAGCTGGCCTATAAAACCTCAAGGCTCACCCCTGGGATATAACTTCCCCAGTAAGACTTTGCTTCCTAAGATTTCCATAGCCTTCCCAAACCATGCCAACAACTGGAGACTAAGTATCGAAGCATATGAGCCTCTAGAACATTTCTAATTCAAACCATAACACAGATGTTGACTTAAGCCTACCAAAAAAATGAGTTGGATACACATATGATATCATTTTGGAGGTCACGAATTTAAAAAAAAAAACTCAATTGGAAAAATATAGATCTTAGTGTTGTAATTATAAATGAGGAAGAAAGCTGAGAGTAATAGAGCCCACACATTGTATATGTGGCCTCGTGGTTTGAATTTCTAGTGGCATTCTAGTCTAAGAGTTCCAAGTTAGAGCATGAATGGTCAACCGGCAGAGATGAAGGTGGGACATATCTATAGAAATTGTTCTAAGGAAGCTGGTACTCCTTCTGACAAAGCCAACTTTGAAAACAAACAGGGAAGAGTAACTATTCAAAAATTTGAGATAAGACAAAGATCTGAAGGGGACTCAAATCAGAGCTTTAAGAGATTTGAAACATTAAATTATCACCTCATACTTAACTAAAACAAACAGATAAAAACAACGATGTTCAAATAAATAACACACAGGGAATGATAGGCATTAAATAGAGGCAAGGAAGAAAAATCCTCAAAATGTAAGTTTATATTTCTCTAGAGAGAACTGGAGATGTTGAACACGTATTTAAGGACATTGAGAGCTGGTGTAGAGGCAGGAAGGACAAAGAAGTCCCAGCACATCTTATTGCAGGCCCTTGATGACAGGACAGAGCATGGAAGGTAACTGCCGAGAATTTGTAGAGTGACATTAAACACTGCATTGAAAACTCTGATAAACCAACGAATTCCACTAATGCATACTAAAGTGATATCCTGGCTCACGAAATGCATACAAACTGTCTTAAGTTACCATGACCATGGAAACTCTTATTTAAAAAAAAATTGAGGGTGGCTTACAGCTCAGAGGTTTCATGCATTGTTATCATGGCAGGAAGCATGGCAGGAAGCATGGCAGCATGCAGGCAGACATGGTGGTAGACAAGGAGCCAGATCACCAAGCAGCAGGAAGAGAGAATAACACTGGGTCTGGCAGAGGATCTCAAACCCCAAAGCCCACCCCTACAGACACACTTCCTTCAACAAGACCACACCTACTCCAGCAAGGCCACACCTACTCCAGCAAGGCCACAACTACTCCAGCAAGGCCACACCTCCAATAGTGCTATTCCCTATGTGCCTATGGGTGCCATTTTAATTCAAAACATCACACAAAACTAATGCATATTATTTTCAAGCAATATTTAAGGCAATCAGCCAACCAATATAATCAAAGTATTGTAGATAAAGTCTCAACACTATAAAACAATTTAATGCCAAACATTCTTTATCTCTATAAAAATACATAGATATTAAGAGCAGAAAGGTATAGAATATCTCATATTTTAATTTTAGTTTTTAAAATAACTTAAAATTTCAAGAATAAACTAATAAAAACAAATCCTTGAAAATTAAATAGTGGTACACTTACTAGATACTAGAGCATATACGATAGTGATTATAGCACTTATTTACAAAAACTTTATTGGAATACAAAAGAATGAGAGAATAGGCACTTTAAGTTTTTCTCTTGAAACTTGAAATAACATACAGACCAGAGGAAAGTTAAAAAGAAAAGAAGTGTAAGCCAACAAGGAAATCATGCCTGGTGCTGGGAACCCTCCTGAGTGACTAAGGTCATGGACCTTAAAAAAGAATGTACCACAATCATTTTGTCAGACCAACATAACCCCTTACTACCTTCTAAATCTTATCCTTGTGCCCACAGGTAAATGTGGCTCCCATCTTTCATCAAAGAAGCCTCTCTTTTTAGCAAGTGAAAACCATCACAGAAAGCCACACGTCTGGACACAACACAGAGATCAAGCGATCATGGGGAGCCAGGCCCCAAAAGATTCATCAACAATCACAACTTCTTCATCTATGGCTCAGGAAACATCGAGGAAGAGAGGGCACCATGCTGTAAGAGCCAGAACACCAGGAAGTCTTCTAAGGAAATAGCTGTATAAACAAGATTAAGCCAATAATGATATCAATGGATGTGTCAATGCAGAAGCAGGAGAATTCCTCAAGGTTCCCTCCCAGAAAAGAACTACATGTAACTAATGCCTGTTAGGAGAAGGAGATTTAGCTTATCCCAGGGATGAGCCTCATTCTTGGTTATCCAATGCAGAGTGGTCAGCACTGAAACATATACACACAGACAATGAAAAAAGGCTTGCTGGTTGTATTTTTATATATTTATGCCTACACACATATATGTATATAGTAATAATTAAGAAAGGAGGCTATCAACTTGAGACGGGATAAAGAGAGGGTCTATAGGGAGGAAAAGGAGAAGGGAGAGTGATGTAATTCTATTTAAATTGCAAACACATTTTAGAAAATTTAAAAGTAACTATACTCCCATGCTTCCCCTGGATGGGGAGACCTGGTGGCACTCAGAGGAAGGACAGCAGGTTGCCAAGAAGAGACTTGATACCCTATGAACATATACAGGGGGAGGTAATTGCCCTCAGGAACAGTCATAGGGGAGGGGAATAATGGGAAAATGGGAGGGAGGGAAGAATGGGAGGATACAAGGGATGGGATAACCATTGAGATGTAACAAGAATAAATTAATTTAAAAAAAGTAACTATAACTGCGGAACAAATGGATCGATCTAAATAGTCACAATGGTAAAGCAGACAAATGGAGAACTGGGCAGTGGGTCAAGAGAATACATTAACAATAAAGACTAGCAAGGCAAGAGGATGGATCATAACACACTGTGCACAGAGAGGGTCACAGAGAAAATAGCGTATGCACACAATTCCACTCGGGGGCGGAGGGGGAAATGGAAAGAACACATGAAGATACTATACCTGAGGATTTTTGCTACATGATAGGAGAACTAAGCCCCCAAATAAGTAGTTAATTACCAGTCATGTGGTGTTTTATAAATATAAATAGTAGTTTAGGAAACAATATAATCAATATGAAGAAAATTACTTGATTATTTCAATGGACTTATGACACCTTTAAGTAAATTATTAGTAAAAGAGATTTCTTTAAAGTGATTATAGGCTATCTATAGAAACTCACAAAGCAATCTTTTTGTAATCCAAAACCAGCTATCATTAAAATAAAGTCATCTGGCAGTATCCTAAAGAAAAAGGGGAGGATGGGGAGGAGGAAGAAGAGAAGGAAGAGAACACAATCTTCTCCAAATAGAAAATGGAGAAAAGCATATACAGTGCTAACAAACTAATACCCAAATGGAAACCATATACAATATAAACACTGTAAAATTGTTACGTTCAAGGGCAACAAATAAAAAAACATAATGATACAGAACAATCCCATTTCAAACAGCAGTGGATGTTAAAAGTCCCTTAGGAGCAACATAACAATATGTGCACATGACCTTTACAACAGATATTAAAAACTTGGCCAGAGAAGATTTAATTAAAATGACTGATACAGTCATGTTCACCTATGAGAGGCCTAAATACAATAGAGATGATTCCCACTCACAAGCTAATTCCTGAGTTAAATGAAGTTCTAAAGTTACAGTAGTTAAAGTGCGTGCAGGAAATACAACTGTAACTTTGGCTTCAAGTTCAATGTCTGGACCTAAATTCTTCCCTTCACTTTAGTCTCCCTTGAAGTTAAGTTAACATATGTTTGTGGCTCTATGCTATCACCCTGTGCCCATCCTCTGGAGTTTTAGAAATCTTAAGCTGTCTTCCACTTCACACTGTCTGTCTCTTTCATTTTAAGTTGATAATGTTTCTTTTGATACAACATTCTGAACACGTTGGTGGGTCATTTACATCTGTTATGGAGATCTAGGCAATCAGACAAGATCTTTCCCAGACAATGCCATCTCCAACCCTAGCCTTTTCTAAGATGTTTGTAAAATCAAGGAGTGCCGTCCCCAATCACTTTACTGCTATCCGTAGGTTTATCTAGAACACCTTTTGTCTTCTTTTTAGTGTGTGTTTCCCTATTCTGTATTTGACCGCACAAGTGACCAGGCCAGAGCAGCTGTGCTCCAAAGGGACCCAGGTCCATCCATACATGGTACTAGAACTTGGTGTCATCAGAACCTTATGGTGCTGGTTTTGCAAACATGCAGAATGCAAGAGTGATAGGGTCAATGGGGCTTGCACCAGTATTCTAGAAAAAGGCAGTAAGGCAGGCACCGTGTATGTGGTGGGCTCAGGTTGCCTGAATGGAACTTCTTGGTAAACTACGCAGAAAGGTGTGAAGGTGAAAATTAAGTGGCTTTCTTAGGGTGTTGCCGATGCCAGGAACATGGAACACAGACCGATGAAAGCGCAAACATTGAAAGGTTCCCCAAGAAGGCGTTCAGAGTCCTGCCCAATCCATTGTAACTCAGGCAATGCTACTATGTGCCACAAATGCTAGAGTGCTTGATGTTTCTCCTTCGTTGTCTCCTTGCCAACTTCACATTCCTCCCTTTTGGAATGAGAATGTGGGCTCTGTGTCATTGTACAGAGAAATTTTGTGACATGTTTTTATGATGCAAGGGTTCACAGTTAATAGGTTGTCTTAAGTCTCAGAAGACACTTTGGAGTTTGGCCTTTATGGTGGCTGCTAAGGTGATGGGGACTCCCGAGGGTGGACTAATGTATTTTGCTTTATGAGATGTCCATGAGTCTGTGGGGGGCACAGGGATGTGGCTTCCAGCTGAAATATGCTCTTCATCTTGTGTGTAGCTGGCAGCCCTGTTTCAGGGCCTTAGAGAGACCTAGATTGTGGAAGAGGCTGGCTGGGAAAGGTTTAGGAAGGCAAGAGTAAGCTCAGTTCTGATCATCCGTTCTGCTTTCTGGCTAACCGTGATGTGAGGAGCACCAACCCTAGCCTCCCGCTGCTATGGTAGAGTGGATTCTCTCACTACACTATCCCTGCCGTGAGAGCCTACATCCACTGAAACCAGGAGCTGCTTTGGTCAAGTAGTTCTGCTACAGCAATGAGAAAAGACTGTCTGTCACAGGTCACCACAGCTTTGACAAATGGAAACAAGAAATATTCTTTCACTATTCTAGAGTCCAGAAGCCAGAAATCAGTATCCCTCAGATAAAATCATGGTGTTGACAAAACCACACTCCTTCTGAATTATATATTTGTTTACTCTCGTTCTTTGGTATGTGTTACCCTAATGTCTGCTTGTTTTCACATCACATTCCTGTGTGTGTGTGTGTGTGTGTGTGTGTGATATGTGCACATGCATGTGTATTAAAATAACCTCTCCCCTTCTTCCTATAATAAATAAATAATTTCATTAAGGTTTCTATGAGATAATCTGGATTCATATCCCCATCTCAGAGTCCTTATCCTAACATGCATGCATAGTCTCTTCTTTTCTAAATAAAGAATATTTATAGTTTCTAAGGAGTATGATGTGGATATATGGAGTGTCATTTTGTATGCATATCCTAACAATATTTCTTTGAAATTAATAAATGGATTCCAAAATTCATATGGAAGGACAAAGCATTAAGAATTGCTGAAACAGTTTTAAGAAAAACAATAAGAGAAAGTCATATAGAGATACCAAACTTGTAGAGAACATTGAAGAACTGAGACTTTAAAAAAATAAACAGAACAAAAAGATAAACTATTTCATCAGAACACATAGTACATAAAGTGGTCCACACAGACAGGTGGATTAGGTAAGCCACAGAGCTAGCATTGCATATCAAAGTGCAAAACATGGATTATTCAATATGTGATATTTGGACAATTAGCTATCCAGATGGTAGAAAGGAAGATGAAATTCCTACCCAATGTGACATACAATACCTTCCATATGGATTAAAGATCTTGATGTTAAATAGAAACTCTTTAATCTTTACATGAAAATATCTTGTTACCTTGATGCAAGATAGGATTCTTTAATTAAGGAATGCAATCACATTCCATAAAAGAAATTGTGTAACTATATTAAATTATTAACATCTTTTATTCAAGCAAAAAACACCCATAAAGCTTTTATAAGTCACACAATTATGAGGAAGTTTAAAACTAACAAATTAGATAGGCTTCAAATGATTAGCAATAACATTAGAGGATTTTGCAGGGGAGGAGATATTTAAGGAATGCTAAAGGTTTAATAAGACTAAACAAAGGAAACACCTATGGATCCTAAACCCTTGAAAAGTTGCTCACTCATCCAGTCATGTCATTATTGTGGAAAAGTAAAGCTTTGATGATACAAATGTGAGTGAAAATGGCTGTCAATTAAAAACTATTTCATCAACATGCATTTATTGTACAGTGATATGTTTAATAAAGACATTTTATACAGATTTATCATATGATTTGACCATGTTCTTCTCCTTCCACATACCCTTTCTGTAGAGGAATTTTAATCCAGCAATGTGGCTGCTCTGACAAGGGATCACATCTAAACTCCTGGGTCCATGTGATCTGATTGGAATGCAGACTTGCCTTTATTTAGTATGCACCATTATTCCCAAACAATGATATATAGTTGAGGGACAGACAAGGTGGCAAATCAGAGAAAGAGTTGGATGAGAGATAGAATATGCCCAACTCTCACAAGGACAGGAAAGGACCACTTAAGAGAGCAGCATAGAGAGAGAGCAAGGGAGTTCACGGAGACAATACAAGAGAGTTCAGGAGTACAGTATAGTCAGTTGGGTTCGGTGTAGTACAGTTGAATGCAATTGAGTTCACTTGAATTCCTGCAGTTTGGCTCAGTTTGTGCAGTCAGCACAGTAAGTGCAGTTCAGTTTGTGGAGTTCAGAGGCAGTTTTTCCAAGGAAAGCAATTCAGTCAGAAGTCAAGAGAAGCCTATTTGAATCAGTCAGCATAGAGAGGAGTTTGAGCCAGAACAGCTGAGTTGAACCAGCCAGAGTTCAGAAAGAGCTAGCTAGAAAGTGTGAGCTTATTCAGCAGTAAGTCTCAGAGGCTGAAAACATTCTAGGGCTAGATTAGCAGACAGAGGCTGGAAGATAAAGCCTTTGAGGTCCCAGCAAACAGAAGATTAAACTATACAGAAGCTAGAAGCTTCCAGGCCTAGGGCCTAGGGATAGATAGATAGAAGTGCTCTGGGCTCAGATCAAGCCAAGTATTTGTGAAGCTTAGGTATGGCTCTCTTCTTATCACCTCATCTGAGGAAATTCAAACATTCACACCTTTGTTTCTCTAAGACAGTCACAATTCTCTCATGGCATCCATATGTTATTTGTTTGCACCTATATAATATCTATGATCTACAAATGACAGAAGCATAATATTAGTTTCTGTCAATATGTCAATGAATTATATGTCATTATCTAGTATCTCCAAAAATGTTCATATTCTATGAATCGGAAGGTCTTCTATTGGATTTATGTCATTGAGCAGTGCTGTTCAAAATAATACCTTATCGCCGGGCATGGTGGCGCACACCTTTAATTCTAGCACCCGGGAGGCAGAGGCAGGCGGATCGCTGTGAGTTCCAGGGCAGCCTGGTCTACAAAGCGAGTCCAGGACAGCCAAGGCTACACAGAGAAACCCTGTCTCGGAAAAACAAAAACAAAAACAAAATAATACCTTATGGAGCCAGGGAGATAGACACATGTAAAGCTCTTGTTGGGCAAGAAGGAGGAGCTAACACAGGAGCCTCAAGACCTTGTGAAAGCCAGAGCAGCACATATCTACACCACAGCACTGTGCTGAGATGGACAGTCCAGGCGGTGGACTGCCAGCTGGTCTA